>NC_059164.1:54002923-54638290 GCF_019923935.1 Bubalus bubalis
CAATTGATCATTTCAGAACAGTTCCTTTCACCATGATGACATACAGTGAGAAACTAGGTACTGAATTTTAATCATAGTATTATTTTACAAAGCAAAATTTTCACAGGATTAATAATTTTAGTTGCTGTAATAATGACCTAAATAACTACTCTATTGGATATCTGCTACCCTAATTGTTTTTCTTAACTATTTTTACATTCAAGGTGTAATTTTAGATCTTAAAAATAATGAAACTGTAGGCACAAGTATCTTAATCTCTCTTATTCTGCACTTCAATTTCAAGATATACATTTTTCTGAGATTCTGAGATTACAATTTTTTGTAAGAGGCTACTTTTCCCCTTGCACGTTAAGGTAAAGAACCCGAATCTGAACACGACCCCTTACTGAACAGACTGACTTGTTTTTGAGTTATATTTGCAGACAGTAGTACCATATGCCCCAAGCTCCAAGTTGGATGCTCTTTCTACGGTTTAATTTGCTTGTCAAAAGATGTTAAAATCACAAACCTACAACGTCTAGATAAACTTAATATCACATATAAAAAAAAAACAATTTTCCTCACTTTCTTTAGAAATAACAAATTAATCTCAAATAAATGCAAAAGGTTTGTAAAGTTCAAACAACTTCTAAATTATAAATAAAATGACCTGGTGCCACATGACTGAAAAAAGAAAATCACACACACACACACATATATGAGTTTAAATTACTTATTAAAAGCCAAAATCTTGTCTCTTTTTTGAAGGAACTGAAGTAGCATGAAGTGCACAATTTTCAAGCTGAGTTAGAAATAAATTACTTTTAAAGAAGAAGTTTCAGAAAAAACTAATTTAAATCAAACCAAAATTCATTATAAAATAAACCTTTCAAATTTGACTGAAATACATTCACTTATTTTAAATATTTTTGTTAATTTCTATTTTATATCTTTGAAATTTTGTTTTAACATCAAGGAACATTAAAACTTTGCTGCAATATTCTTTTGTTTGTAATTTTCTTTTTTCTTTTTCTTATAATGGAGAGATGGCATCATGGGAAGGAAGACTACACCTGCAGGCAATTTGTTTAAAATTTTTCTCTTGTTGCTTAAACACTTAAGAATTAAATACCATTTAGAGAAAAACACAAGGGCATCCAGTGGCTGTTTCTCATAACTGACATGAGACATCATCATGATCCCTTCAAAAGCCTTTCCAAATTTTTCAAAACTAAAATTATTTACTCAATAAGTCATAACTACCTTTTGTGAGCCATAGTAATCCATCATGTGAATAAATATTTAGACAATATTTTAAATGTGTGCAATGTACTTGACAGAATTACAACTGTCCTATAAATAGAATCTGATTAAAAACATTCTGCTTGTACAATAAAAGCCCAGCTAGAAACACAGTCAAGGAGAGAAAACTGACATCTAGGAAAACTTCCACAGTGGGAAGTGACCATCAGTGACATAAACCACTGCAGTTTTAAGAAGTTTTAAAAGTTCTTTTTGTTGAAGTAGATCTCATATAAAGAAGACATACCTACCTCAGGCAGATATTAACAAAACTTCTTAAAATGTACCACTTGTAAATAAAGATAACACATCTATTCAATAAGTAGCACTATACAACAGGGAAAAACCACAAAGTAGCACTATACATACTGACTGACAGGGAGCAAATTCCAAGGTACACTATTAAGCGAAAAAAGCAGGCTACATCAAAGCATATATGTTCATATTACCATTTATGAAAAAGTGACATATAGAAATACATACATCTTTATAACAGACATCAACTATTTCTAGAAGAATACTAAGAAGCTGGTGTGACTGATTCCTGAAAAGTGGAAATGGATACTTAAGGCATTGCTTCTCAAACTTTTTCCTGACTACATATACATTAAAAGCAATACCAATTATATGGCACATTGGGACAACCAGAGTGCCATCTGTCACAGGCCCCACCTTGCTTAGCTGGAGTCAAAAACATATCTCATCATATCCTTAAAGTAACTGAGATACAGTAGGCTATGAGATACTATGTAGTACCAGTTTTTAATAATTGAACAAGCCAAACTGACCAAATGATATCATCTACTCAATCTTTTTGCAGTTTATTTTTTTAAATTAACACCTGGTAGAACTTTTATGGAAAAGGCAATGGCACCCCACTCCAGTACTCTTGCCTGGAAAATCCCATGGACGGAAGAGCCTGGTAGGCTACAGTCCATGGGGTCGCGAAGAGTCGGACACGACTGAGCGACTTCACTTTCACTTTTCGCTTTCATGCATCAGAGAAGGAAATGGCAACCCACTCCAGTGTTCTTGCCTGGAGAATCCCAGGGACGGGGAAGCCTGGTGGGCTGCCATCTCTGGGGTCGCACAGAATCAGACACTACTGAAGCGACTTAGCAGCAGCAGCAGCAGAACTTTTAATTGCACATTAAATGTTACTCAAATAATCTCTCAATTTTTCTAGTTTTAAAATGCTGCTGATTATAATATTTATAGAGTAACACCAGGAGTCTTCAAACCAGAGTTCCTTGCATTATGTTACACTATGATATGTTTACTATATCTTGAGCATTTCAAAAATTTTAAAGGAAATTATTTTTTCAATCAAGACAATGGTACTAAAATTCAGTCGAATTGTATCCATTATTCTGCTATATTTTATTTTTATTTTTAACACATATAAAGCAGGTAAGCAAAAGTCCCATTTGTTAGCTTATGAAGCTCCAGCTTTTATTTTTGACTGAAAAAGGTAGAAACAATTTATCATTTTATTACTTTAATCAATGCAATTTGTTAGATTAAAAATACTTAAAATATAGAGGAAATTAATAATAATAGAATAAATTCTTGGTGGGAGTTAAACAGCTACTGTTGCTGATGTTATTTTAACCTCAGTAAATAATAGATGTATGTTCAGAAGGACATTTTAGTTGGTTTTCACACTGAACTATATAATAGCTTTTTGTTTCATTAGTTTGTATTAAAAAGTTTATGCTAAGAACCACACTTGCATATACCTGGCGATTTTTTTTTTACTTATGATAATATGTCAGATGATGGAGGTGTTTCAAGGAAAAAGAAGTCAAGATCACTTTTCAGAAAAGTCACAGGTAAAAGATTAGGACTCGGGGTGGGGGGAACAAGAGGAAACTATGTATGATTAGGAAAAAAGTGGACTCAACACTTTCCCCAATGGGATAAAATAAGGAGGATGCAGTGGCACTGAAATATTTCAGGAGTTTTTATTACTGATTCCCATTCTGCCTGTAACACCCAATCATTCAGGCAAAAATATTTGCATGTACACCATGTCTAGATGCTGTGTTCAGCACTAGGAATTCAGTGATGTTGCCCCACAAGCTGTATAAAAGACTTGGATAAGGGATTGAACTAGGAAACAGTTGCTGTCAAATATTAATTAGACAGGAATTTGCGATGGACCACGTAGAAGCATGGCCTAGAGGAGCAACCCCACGTCCAAGGAGCGGTGGCTGCACAGGCTCAGGAGGGCAGAGAGGAGCTACTCCATGTTCAAGGTCAGGAGGGGCAGCCATGAGGAGATACCCCTCATTGAAGATAAGGAGCAGCGGAGCACTTCACTGGAGCAGCCGTGAAGAGATACCCGACATCCAAAGTAAGATAAACCCAAGTAAGACGGTAGGTGTTGCGAGAGGGCATCAGCAGGCAGACACACTGAAATCATAATCACTGAAAACTAGTCAGTCTGATCACACGGACCACAGCCGTGCTAACTCAATGAAACTAAGCCAAGCCATGTGGGGCCACCCAAGACGGGAGGGTCATGGTGGAGAGGTCTGACAAAATGTGGTCCACTGGAGAAGGGAATGGCAAACCACTTCAGTATTCTTGCCTTGAGAACCCTATGAACAGCATGAAAATGCAAAATGATAGAATACTGGAAGAGGAACTCTACAGTTCAGTAGATGCCCAATATGCTACTGGAGATCAATGGAGAAATAACTCCAGAAAGAATGAAGGGATGGAGCCAAAGCAAAAACAATACCCAGTTGTGGATGTGACTGGTGATAGAAGCAAGATCCAATGATGTAAGACCAATATTGCATAGGAACCTGGAATGTTAGGTCCATGAATCAAGACAAATTGGAAGTGGTCAAACAGGAGATGGCAAGAGTGAACATCGACATTCTAGGAATCAGCGAACTAAAATGGATGGAATGGGTGAATTTAACTCAGATGACCATTATATCTACTACTGCGGGCAGGAATACCTCAGAAGAAATGGCGTAGCCATCATGGTCACAAGAGTCCTAAATGCAGTACTTGGATGCAATGTCAAAAACGACAGAATGATCTCTGTTCGTTTCCAAGGCAAACCATTCAATATCACAGTAATCCAAGTCTATGCCCCAACCAGTAACGCTGAAGAAGCTGAAGCTGAATGGTTCTATGAAGACCTACAAGACCTTTTAAAACTAACACCCAAAAAAGATGTCCTTTTCATTCTAGGGGACTGGAATGCAAAAGCAGGAAGTCAAGAAACACCTGGGGTAACAGGCAAATTTGGCCTTGGAATACAGAATGAAGCAGGACAAAGGCTAATAGAGTTTTGCCAAGAGAACACACTCGTCATAGCAAACACCCTCTTCCAACAACACATGAGAAGACTCTACACATGGACATCACCAGATGGTCAACACCAAAATCAGATTGATTATATTCTTTGCAGCCAAAGATGGAGAAGCTCTACACAGTCAGCAAAAACAAGACCAGGAGCTGACTGTGGCTCAGATCATGAACTCCTTATTGCCAAATTCAGACTTAAATTGAAGAAAGTAGGGAAAACCACTAGACAATTCAGGTATGACCTAAATCAAATCCCTTATGATTATAAAGTGGAAGTGAGAAATAGATTTAAGGAACTAGATCTGATAGAGTGCCTGATGAACTATGGAATGAGGTTCATGACATTGTACAGGAGACAGGGATCAAGACCATTCCCATGGAAAAGAAATGCAAAAAAGCAAAATGGCTGTCTGGGGAGGCCTTACAAATAGCTGTGAAAAGAAGAGAAGAAAAAAGCAAAGGAGAAAAGGAAACATACAAGGAGAGATAAGAAAGCCTTCTTCAGGGATCAATGCAAAGAAATAGAGAAAAACAATAGAATGGGAAAGACTAGAGATCTCGTCAAGAAAATTAGAGATACCAAGGGAACATTTCATGGAAAGATGGGCTCGATGAAGGACAGAAATGGTATGGACCTAAAAGAAGCAGAATATATTAAGAAGAGGTAGCAAGAATACACAGAAGAACTGTACAAAAAAGATCTTCAAGACCAAGATAATCACAATGGTGTGATCACTCACCTAGAGGCAGACATCCTGGAATGTGAAGTCAAGTGGGCCTTAGAAAGCATCACTACGAACAAAGCTAGTGGAGGTGATGGAATTCCAGTTGAGCTCTTTCAAATCCTGAAAGATGATGCTGTGAAAGTGCTGCACTCAATATGCCAGCACATTTGGAAAACTCAGCAGTGGCCACAGGACTGGAAAAGGTCAGTTTTCATTCCAATCCCAAAGAAAGGCAAAGCCAAAGAATGCTCAAACTACTGCATAATTGCACTCATCTCACATGCTAGTAAAGTAATGTTGAAAATTCTCCAAGCCAGGCTTCAGTAATACGTGAACCGTGAACTTCCAGACGGTCAAGCTGGTTTTAGAAAAGGCGGAGGAATCAGAGATCAAATTACCAACATCTGCTGGATCATTGAAAAAGCAAGAGAGTTCCAGAAAAACAACTATTTCTGCTTTATTGACTATGCCAAAGACTTTGACTGTGTGGATCACAATAAACTAGAAATTTCTGAAAGAGATGGAAATACCAGACCTCCTGACCTGCTTCTTAAGAAACCTATATGCAGGTCAGGAAGCAACAGTTAGAACTGGACATGGAACAACAGACTGGTTCCAAATAGGAAAAGGAGTACATCAAGGCTGTATATTATCACCCTGCTTATTTAACTTATATGCAGAGTACATCATGAGAAATGCTGGGCTGGAAGACGCACAAGCTGGAATCAAGATTGCTGGGAGAAATATTAATAACCTCAGATATGCAGATGACACCACCCTTATAGCAGAAAGTGAAGAGGAACTAAAAAGGCTTTTGATGAAAGTGAAAGAGGAGAGTGGAAAAGTTAGCTTAAAGTTCAACATTCAGAAAACTAAGATCACGGCATCTGGTCCCATCACTTCCTGGGAAATAGATAGGGAAACAGTATCAGACTTTATTTTTTGGGACTCCAAAATCACTGAAGATGGTGACTGCAGCCATGAGATTAAAAGATGCTTACTCCTTGGAAGGTAAATTATGACCAACCTAGATAGCATATTAAAGAGAAGAAACATTACTTTGCCAACAAAGGTCCATCTAGTCAAGGCTATGGTTTTTTCAGTGGTCACGTATGGATGTGAGAGTTGGATTGTGAAGAAAGCTGAGGGCCGACGAATTGATGCTTTTGAACTGTGGTGCTGGAGAAGACTCTTGAGAGTCCCTTGGATTGCAAGGAGATCCAGCCAGTCCATTCTAAAGGAGATCAGTTCTGGGTCTTCATTGGAAGGACTGATGCTAAGGCTGAAACTCCAATACTTTGGCCACCTCATGCAAAGAGTTGACTCTTTGGAAAAAACTCTGATACTGGGAGGGACTGGGGGCAGGAGGAGAAGGGGATGAAGGAGGATGAGATGGCTGGATGGCATCGCCGACTGGATGGACATGAGTTTTAGTTAACTCCAGGAGTTGGTGATAGACAGGGAGGCATGGCATGCTGCAGTTCATGGGGTCCCAAAGAGTGGGACACAGCTGAGCGACTGACCTGAACTGAACTGAAAAGGCATAAGAATGAATAAAAAGTAGTAATCCAATCAAGAAGAAATGAAAATCTGAAAGTGGGGTGTAGCAAAGATGATGAAGCAAAGAGGACATATCTGATGGACATTTATATTAGTGTCTCTTTCACTTTGTAATTGATTAAAAGAAGGAAAACTAAAAATGACTCAGATTTTTTTGGTTTGGTTGTATTTTGTAGATACCACAACAAAAACAGTCTAGTAGGATTTATCCTGTGGTAGCAGGGGGAAAGTTTACCAATGACCCCAACCTCTGCTTCCTCTGTCCCATAGAATCCCCTCCCCTGGAGTGTGGGTGGGATCTAGTGCCTTGCTTCTAATGAGCTTGTTGTTGTTGTTTATTCGCTAAGTTGTGTCGTGATTCTTTTGCAACCCCATGGACTATAGCCCACCCGGTTCCTCTGTCCATGGGATTTCCCAGGCACAAATATTGGAGAGGGAATATGCAAAATGATGGCATCTCATTTCTATAATTAAGTTTCAAAATAACTCTCATTTCCATTTTTTCACTCTAAGTGCTCACGCTGATGAAAGCCAGTTGCCATGTTGTGAGTTATCCTATGCTTAGGCCCAGGTGAGGGTCCAAATGACAGGTCCAGATCTTTTGTGTGAACAGCACAAAAATACTGAGGAAATAGTCTCCCAATATTTAAAAGCTATAATCAGGTTCAACAAAGGAGTTACCTACACAAATGATGAATTAGTTACGTTTGTTATTTCACTCATATCTTTCCCCTAAAAGTAAGCAAACTTCATTCATTAGTTGCAAACATAAGCTGGCCATTGATACAAGAGTTCAGCAAAAATCTATGAAAACTTTCAAAACATTTGACAGAGTACTTGAGTTTTCTTGAGGTAAGAATAAAGTGCTTTATAGTAGCAAAGCATCGTTCTTTATATATGTATGTGTTGCTGGCTTTGTATGTGTTTATATCTGACACTGGATAGTTTCTGTAGAGTGGTGAGTTTCATCTGCTTTATATCCAAAGAGCAAGAGAAAGTAAGCCTTGTACCTCCTGCTTCTGCTGCTGCTGCAAAGTCACTTCAGTTCCTTCTCCAATGCATGAAAGTGAAAAGTGAAAATGAAGTCGCTCAGTCGTGTCCGACTCTTAACAACCCCATGGACTGCAGCCCACCAGGCTCCTCAGTCCATGGGATTTTCCAGGCAAGAGTACTGGAGTGGGGTGCCATTGCCTTCTCCTAGCCTTAGGCAATTTATCTGGATTCAGAAACCAATTCATTCATTTTTGGTGGTGCATCTTCTGAAGCAGATACTATGTAACCCTACTGTTTGTTCCCTAATAAATACATGTTGAACTGACATGAATTGATTCCTCTGCTTTACCACCCTGATAGCTAGTAAGATTCTAAGTCTCATCTTGTACTTTCTTAACTACATAGCGTGTTCTGCTCATAGATTCAATGAATGTTTACAGAATGAGTGGATGAATGAAGGGGTCACTCAGTTAATCAGTACAAGCAATGGCAGACTGAGAAGGGTATGAATGATGATGCTTGAAAAGAAAGGGGAAGCAATAAGGGATATTGCTTTAAAATATGTCCTCCATCAAAGGAATTTTATTTGTACACCTTTTAAAATGGAATTTTGGCAGCTATTTTAGAATAGATTTGAACACCATAGAGATAAGAAACTCTGGGAATGCTAATTGATAATAAGACACTATGACGTAAATTCATCATGGTATATAAGGAAAATGATGTTTACTGTCATTGCTGTGCATGACAGGCAGGAAAAACAACAGACAAGTTACTTGGCAACTGGCTGAAACAGCATCATTGTCACCAGAGTCTTGGAATCTCCGAATAGGAAAGGATATTAAAAGTCATCCAGTCCAACAGGAAGCTCGACAGATGGCCTCTAGCCTCTGCCTAACCATTCTGGTCATCATTGCTTTCTGTGGTAGCCAGTTACATAGCTGAATAATCTTAGCACTTGTAAGGCTCCTTAAATCTAGCAAAACCTAGCCATGTGAAACTTCTCATTGTCCCTGATTGAATACTTAGAAGTTTTAAAAATGACATCTGCTTCTTACATGCAAAAGTATAGAGGGAATGGTACTGCACATGATACCTGAGGCTTTGGATCTGTGTCACAAATTAGCAACTTGTTAGTTTATTCTTGGTCAAGTCATTTAACCTCTGAGCTTTACACACACACACACACACATACACACACACATATATATAATGTAGGGTTGTTACGAGGATCAACAAAGATAATATATGTAACAGGGCTTTGCAAACTATAAAATACTAAAGGTGTTATATTTCATTTTGATAGCCTTTGTATATTGACTATAGCTACTATTTTTCTTGCCCAGGTACATCCACAGTTATCGTTTGAAGTGTTACATGGCTTTGTGCAGAGGGCAGAAGGCACACCTAACCTGTCCTGGCCAATACACTAAATTGCCCCATTTTTAGGAGCAACAGCAAACTATGAAAGAAAACCTCAAGAGAATCTATTCACATTAATAATATTGCTCTGATAAATTAGGCCTTTTAAAATAGTTCTTGAAAGTGTATTTTCAAATGGCAAAAGATCCTCCATCATATTTGGGATATTGTGGTATACAGTTTAATATCTCCATCTAAATTGAAAGTGGGCTTTTAAAATATAACAATATTTTATTTTTTTATTTCAGAATGCTTTGTCCTCAAGGATACCTCACAGTTACATTAAATTTTATCTTTCATTGACAGCAACACTTGCCTAATAGTTCAACTAATAAATGATTTCATAACCAACATGGAAAAAGGAAAAGAGGGAAATACCATTTGCTAAGAGCTGACCATATGTCAGAACATACAGAGAGCCTCAAGTGAAGGTGAGGCTATAACAAATGCCAACCAATTCCTTTTGAAGAGATTATTTAAGTTTAAATAAATGGTATAATACCATCTACAAGTTAAACTTTTACTTTTCCAGACTTTTCTAACTGAAATGAATCTTCTTGAAATTTTTCTAAATATTCCTGGATATCTGAAATTTTAATCCACCTCCACCTCATCTGAAATTCATAGTTTATATACTTACCTGTTAAGTCCCAGTGATTCTCTGGAATTTACAACAGTAAGAAAACTGTTTACCTATAAACAATACTGTTTCTGAAATATCTGTGCTTCCTAAGCTTAAAACTGTCAACCAAAAATAGAAGAGTCTGATTTTTTTTTTTTTTAAATTTTATTTTATTTTTAAACTTAACATAACTGTATTAGATTTGCCAAATATCAAAATGAATCCGCCACAGGTATACCTGTGTTCCCCATCCTGAACCCTCCTCCCTCCTCCCTCCCCATCCCAGGGATGCAAGGATTCTTCAATATCCGCAAATCAATCAATGTAATACACCACATTAACAAATTGAAAAATAAAAACCATATGATTTTCTCAATAGATGCAGAGAAAGCCTTTGACAAAATTCAACATCCATTTATGATCAAAACTCTCCAGAAAGCAGGAATAGAAGGAACATACCTCAACATAATCAAAGCTATATATGACAAACCCACAGCAAACATTATCCTCAACGGTGAAAAATTGAAAGCATTTCCTCTAATGTCAGGAACAAGACAAGGGTGCCCACTTTCACCAGTCTGATTTTTTAAAAATACTTTTATAAAATACTAATACATTTCCCAAGTCATTAGCTGAAAAGAAACTTCAGTTTGAGGGACTTTTTCAGAATATAATAGAGGCTCCATAAGAGTCCCTTATAAGATGCTATTTTCTCTGCTGGCATATAAAGTGTTTTACTTTTCACAGAAGGGCTTCCCTGGTGGCTCAGATGGTAAAGAATCTGCCTGCAATACAGGAGACCCAAGTTCAATCCCTGGGTCAGGAAGATCCCCTGGAGAAGGGAATGGCTACCCACTCCAATATTCTTGCCTGGAGAATCCCATGGACAGAGGAGCCTGGCAAACTACACCCCATGGGGTCACAAAGCGTCGGACACAACTGAGCGACTAACAGTGTTTACTTTTCACAGCTCTCCATGACTAATGATAGCAAATCACTTAGTGGTACCAGTGATCGTCTTTCCCACTAATGCTGTCTCCTGAGAGTTTGTAGGGAACTTACTCACATAACCCTGAAAGTTCCTGGTCTCTCAGTTTCTTGGTCTTCCACCTCTTTTCAGGAAGGGAAGGGGTAAATTACTTTATTGGGAAACGTGGGCCTCTCTTTTTTTCTCGCTTAATTCAGAACATAGATGTGAAAGAAGAATAATTTATTGGGCCACATAAGACATGCTCCCCACTCAGAATAATGAAAATTATGTAAATTCTCAAGAGCAAGATTCAAATCAGTTTAAGAAATTGTATTGCTATCTGTCCTCTATATAATCCAGGTTTCAGTATAAATAGTTTTTTGTAAAAAATCTTAAACAACGTGGTGTAGAATCTAAGTACACTTGGGGAAAACACATCGGTGCATGTCAGAGAAAAGAGCTAAAGCACCTGGTGTGTCACAAATATGTTACAGGGATGCCAAGCTGTGGCAGCTCCCTGAGGCATTCTTCCTTTGGGGTGGCAAGAGGGGCCCGGGGCAGCCCGAGTCCTCAGGCCAATCACCACTGGCCACAAGTTAACCCATGGTGCACTCCAAATACCATCCATCACTTTCTATGCATGTCAGGCATGGATAAAATTGGGAGGCACTACCACAGAAGTAGTAGCTGAATAGAAAAAGTTAAGTGTGACAGCTTAGTTACCTGCCCATGGCATGGCAATCCCTCATCAGAACACAATGCATTGCAGGTATAGAACGATGGACTGCTTGAATGTGGGTTAAATTACAGAATTTTAATACAGTTCACCAAAAAGAAAACACTTGGGCAACTTTCTGGGACCCAAAATAAATATGTCACTAGGCCCTCACTACTCACTATGTGGAAAATAAGAAACTGGATCACGAGACACGTAAAGATTCAAGTCAAGGGCAAATCGTTCACCTCAAATGACAGAAGAGATTTTTTTTTTTTTTCCTGGGCAGATATTTGTCTCTGCCTATTAGCATCACCTCTACTTGGATCGCAATTATGTAAATATAAAATAATTTTTATAAAAGAAAACTGAGCTCATTGTCAGTTGGGCTCCAGAAAACTAAGAATTACTGACTTTATATTATTTCCATGTCACAGAAGAGCACAATAGAAGTCTGCAGGATTATATGTTTTGGAGCTCCTCATACATAAAGTTGTCACACAAACTTGATTTAATGTTCTTAGGCCTCAGTTACGTTATCTGTTATTTGAGAATTACAAAGCCAACAAAATCCAAATGCTATTATAAGAAAGGATGTGGTTTAAAAAAAAAAAAAAGGAGAAATGCTTTAGAATACTGTAACACAATGGTAACGCTAAATAATGATTATTTTGCCTAAGGTCTTATTGTCGGAGAGTATTTGCTCAGTTACAGAAATACTAGTGAGTTGGGGACTCCAGCAGTTTGTAGAATTTCAGTATATCTGACATATAAAAGATAAAAAGTAGCAGGAAAATGAGCATGAAATAATCATAAATCATAATCTAAAGGAATAAACTTTGTAGTTTCATTTGATATATCTTTTTATTACGCTTTATCACCTACTTATTTGGGCAGAAGCCAAACCTGATGACAAAGGGGAACTGCTTCCTGTAGCTTCACCCAAACAGTCAATCTCAGCAAAGCCTAATAGTTAAGAGAAGGGGAACCAGAGCTGGGTATTAATGCTTGGGCAAGCCATTTAACTTTTCATTCCTTCATCTCTAACAAGAGAATAACACTACCTACCAAAGAGTTGTTTTAAAAAATTAAGCAAGACATGTAAAATTTTTAAAGGAATTCCTGGCTTAAAGTACTCTCTAAACAGTGTTAGCTACTCTGATTATTTAATCCTACCACAACGGTTCATCCCTCAATCCCCCACCACACCCAATTTAGCCACACTGAGTCCACAGAGGCAGAAATGTTAACATTAAGGTTTTTAAACATTAACTAAAGTCCCTATCATGTTCATATTTCCACAGTTTTTACTTAATGTCCTTTTCTTGTTCCAGGATCCCATCCAGGAGACTATGTTGTATTTTGTCGTTATGTCTCCTTAGGCTCACTTTCCTTGGCTGTGATAATTTCTCAAACTGTATTTTATACGATGTCCCTTGGTTGGGATCTGATGTTCTTCTCATTATTAGATTAGGCTTACAGATTTGGGGGGGCGGGGAGAAGACCACAGTAGAAAATAGCAATTTTCATCACATCATATCAAGTTTATATTCTATGAACATCGTACATCACTTGCGTCACTCCTGCTTTTGATCTTGATGATCTGGATGAGGAAAAGTTTGTCAGGTTTCTCTAATGAAGTTACTCTTTTTCCCTTTTCCATACTGTACTCTCTGGAAGAAAATCACCATGTACAGCCCACAATTAAGGAGTCAGGAATTAAGCTTCACCTCCTTGAGGGTGAAGCATTTACATAAATTATCTGAAATTCTTCTCTTCTGGAAATGTCTATTCTCCCACTTATCTATTGAATCCTTTGTCTATATAAGAATGGTATGGACTCACAGAGATGAATTTTATATACTGTGCTTTTCTTGAACATTTTCTTATTTTCTGGCATTATAAGAGTTCCAGCTGCATCTCATGTATTTCCTGCCCCAATCTAAGAACAAGCCCCATTTCTTCAAGGATCCCTGGTTCTTTTTTTAGGAGAAAAGTGTGAGAAACCAAGGTATAGAAAATAAGTACGCCTATTGCTTTTAGGCCATCTCAACCGACAAAACAAGGAAATAAGTGTGTATACTAACCAATGTATATGCAAATATCTGTAAACACCTCTATCTGTAGTCATCTGCATCTACATTAAGCTAAAGTTTGTTTTAAGCTAAACCTAAAGTCTATGCCTCCAACTCTATTACCACCTGGGTCACTCCAGCCCCCTCCCCTTGCTTATCCACAAACCCTAAAACAAACTTGTGATTAATACCTTGTCCCATTAAAATACTTCATAAATAAGATACTTTTTTTCACTAAAACTTCCTGAACTTCGTGTGAAACAAAACTTTTCAGCCAGAGTATACCTTAAACAGAACTGAACAAATCTCAAAAATTCTACAGTGTAAAGTGTCCAGTAGTTATACTGAAAGCACCTCTCAATCACTGGTCTTGGTGAGTACTTCAGGAACAGAAATTTATTGAAATGATGTCTCTCATCTAAAATAACTTAAAGAAAACCCTCGTTTACTTACTCATAATACTTGTCACAGGTAGCCCAACATGTATCCTCTAAATGTAAATGTCAGATATTTACTTACAGATTCACAATAATGAATTCACTCAATATTTGTGATATACGCCTTTAACTATCTTAATCTCTGTTTCCATACCCTTAAAACTCATATATCATTCCCTCTGCTATCCTCCTTAGCACAGAAAAATATTCCTAACAAATGGATATTTGAGTATCAATAACAAATACTTCAGTACAAGACTACTAAATAATTCAAACTGGTGTTATTTTATTAAGTTTTAGAATAAAGCATGATAAATATTGATGAAAGGCAAACTCATAAAACTCATTAAGTTTTTCAAGTATTATTTTATTTTATAACTAGTAATTTAAAATTTATAAATGAGGTTTATATCCCTCAACATTTTCAGCAAACATCAGTTATTTGGATTTTTAAGGCTGTGGCTATATACAATCTTCAAGGAATAACAGTAAGTTCTGATTCACTAAGAAATATGTTTGTACATGTGCTTAGTCACTTCAGTCATGTTCAACTCATTCCAACCCTATGGACTGTAGCCTGCCAGGCTCCTCTGTCCATGGGATTCTCCAGGCAAGAATACTGGACTGGGTAGCCATTTCCTACTGCAGGGGATCTTCCTGACCGAGGGATCAAACACATGTCTCCTGCAACTCCTGCATTACAGGCTGGATTCTTTACTGCTGATTCTTTACTGGATTCTTTACTGCTGAGCCCCTGCGGAAGCCCTAAGGAATAATATGAGCTTATTGTTCATGGTACGGTGCTGGAGAATATGTCTAAAGACAATAGTCTCTAGCTTCTAGTAGATATAGTAGAAATTAGCCAAAATAGAATAAAATTTTCTAATTATTTATCACCAAGCTTCCCTGGTGGCTCAGAGGGTAAAGCATCTGCCTATGATGCGGGAGACCCAGGTTCAATCCCTGGGTCAGAAAGATCCCCTGGAAAAGGAAATGGCAGCCCACTCCAGTATTCTTGCCTGGAAAAACCCATGGACAGAGGAGCCTGGTGGGCTACAGTCCACAGGGTCGCAAAGAGTCGGACATGACTAAGCGACTACACACACAGAATAAAATTTTAGAATGTACATATAATTAATTTATAACAGGCTTTATTTTGTTGTTACTTCTAGCGTTACTTCTAAATCTGCTTTTTGTTTTTTGTTTTTTTTTTTCCTGATGGCTCGCTTAGGTTCACTTACCTAAGTATCCTTACAACTCTTGGAAGACAATCTGAGGACCATTTTCTCAAAAAGGGAAACTATATCCCCAAAAGGCTATTGCCCAGTTTTGGAAAGCAACAAAATGTAAGTCTTGCAAACTTTTTTATTAAAGAAAATCTAACTTTTATTATATCACTATAATCAATTACTTTTACTATATAAAAATATTTTACTAAATTTTACTGTATAAACATCATCAGATTTTAGGTATATTTCTATTCAAACTTTATCAAATCTTAAAATTCTGAATTCTGTCAATAAAATGAATGTAAAATTGAAATACAAATTAATTCAAACAAGCATATCTTAAATAGCTAAGTGCAGTTCTTCAAAAGGGTAAGCTAGAGTTGACATAGATATTTAACACAAAGTTTTTCAGAAATAAAAACACAAAGAACAAAATAAAAGTAATTGAGGAACACTGAGACTGGAGGACAGACAGATGTATCATGAAAGTTGCAGTGTAACACATGGATTAAGGTTCACAGTTGCAGAATGACATCTACACACCACTATATTTATATAGATAATCAACAAGAACCTACTGCATAGCACAGGGAACTCTGCTTGATATTCTGTAATAACCTATATGGGGGGGAAAATGAAAACGAATAAATGTCCCTTGGACAGCAAGAAGATCCAACCAATCCATCTTAAAGGAAATCAACCCTGAATATTCACTGGAATTATGCTGAAGCTGAACCTCCAATACTCTGGCCACCCGATGTGAAGAGCCAGCTTATTGGAAAATACCCTGATGCTGGGAGAGATTGAGGGCAGGAGAAGAAGAGGGGCAACAGAGGATGAGATAGTTGGATACCATCACCCACTCAATGGACATGAGTTTCAGCAAACTTCAAGAGATAGTGAAGGACAGGGAAGCCTGGTGTGCTGCAGTTCATGCAGTAGCAAAGAGCCAGGCATGACTTAGCAACTAAACAACAATGTATATATGTAACTGAATCGTTTTTTGTTTTTTTTTTTTTTGGTATACTTGGACCAAATATCATATTGTTTATCAACTATCCTTCAATATAATTTTTCTTAAAGGTATACAGTTGCAGTAACCTAACCTCCAGAAGTAATAGGGGTATGTCAGGATCAGATTCTAGCCAAACCTTACTATTTCGTTTCTTCTGGCACTCCTGAATGGTTTATGTCGCTGATGGGGCATCTTGTTTGGTTTTACATTGGAAAAGAAGAGGGAATATTGCATACATGAAAGACATTCTCGTTGTGTTGTAAGAAAGTCATAATTACCTATAAAATTTCTTTAACAGATATGAAGCATATCTTTCTCTACTTATTAGTGAATTGAGCGGAGATGTAGAAAAGAACTGTTATGCGGGGAAAGGCACATTAAATCTACAGGCACTGCCAGCATTTGTAGATGAAATAACGTAGATTTTGCAGATAATCAACTTTTTCAAAATCAAAGAGAAATTTAAAATATCATAGATTTCTCTTTGATCTAATACATAACACCATGTGTGTAATTGAATATATTGCTCTATATATTTTAAATTTCAAAGCTACTCTCACTTTATATTTACCAACAAGCAATATATAATTAAATCATCTTTAAATTTCTCTTACATATTTTTCATCTAAGCATAAATAAGTTTATTTGTCCCTTTGAGACTTTACTTTTAGAGTATGAAAGTGTGAAAGAAGCTGAACAGGAAGTGAATACATGTTCTAAAACCCATACTGCTCATAATAACAAAGAAAAAAATCTTAGTACATCTTGCACAGCCAATTGCAATGAAAACAGCACTTTGGTGTATTATTCTAGTTCCACTCATATTTCTTTATTACCTATTGTTTTTAATTTGCCTTTTCCAAAAAACAGGCTTTAGTGCTAACCTGAAAGAAATGGCACTGATGATCAAGAATACAAGATTAAAATAATTTTATCATAAATTAAATTTCTACTTGGTCATCAAATTAGCAGCAAGATTAAAAATGATAGTATCTATCATTCTATCAAGTATAAATGATTCTAGTGAAAATCAATAAAATGTGTATCCACTGCTAAAAGAATTTAAAATAACTCTTCTGGGGAGAAATTTGGCAATGTTTCCCATGCGCTGCTCTATAGCTCTACCTCTAGAAATACACACTAATGAAATACCCAAACCTTGGGAAAAATATATGTAGAAAATTGTTAATAATAGCTTTATTTACAGTAATGAAGAGCTGAAAGTAGCCTAACATTATAGAGAGGATCTGATAACTGCAGTGTATATTTATATATGGTATGTTATATATGATCTAAAGATGGTCAGTAAATGATATTTGGAGGTTATTTGAACTCAGAAGGAATAGTATAGGAGTGAAGACTTCTAGAATGGGGATGTGAGAAACTACTGGAAACCTCTCACTAGGAGAGATATCTATTAGTTGATCAAAATTAACAATTATCAAAAGTCTCTGGAAAAATGTTAAGTTAAACAAATATCCATCAACAGATGAATGGATAAAGAAATTGTGCTACATATATATAATGGAATATTACTTAACCATAAAGAGAGATGAATCAGCATCAGTTGAACCAAGGTAGATGTTCCTCAGTTACGTTATGTTCAGACATGTCTGCCTCTTTGGGACTCCATGGACTGCAGCATGGCAGGCCTCCCTGTCCATCACCAACTCTTGGAGCTTGCTCAAACTCAGGTCTATCAAGTTGGTGATGCCACACAACAATCTCAACTTCTGTCATCCCCTTCTCCTCCTGCCTTCAAGCTTTCCCAGCACCAGGGTCTTTTCCAATGAATCATCTCTTCACATCAGGTGGCCAAAGTATTGGTCATCAACATCAGTCCTTCCAATGAACACCCAGGACTGATCTCCTTTAGGATGGACTGGTTGGGTCTCCTAGTAGTCCAAGGGACTCTCAAGAGCCTCCTCCAACACCACAGTTCAAAAGTATCAATTCTTCAGTGCTCAGCTTTCTTCATAGTTCAACTCTCACATCCATATATGACTACTGGAAAAGCCACAGCTTTTGAAAGACGGACCTTTGTTGGCAAAGTGGTATCTCTGCTTTTTAATATGCTGTCTAGGTTGGTCATAGCTTTTCTTCCAAGGAGTAAGCATCTTTTAATTTCATGGCTGCAGTCACCATCTGCAGTGATTCTGGAGCCCCAATAAATAAAGTCTGACACTGTTTCCATAGTTTCCTCACCTATTTGCCATGAAGCAATGGGACCAGATGCCATGATCTTAGTTTTCTGAATGTTGAGTTTTAAGCCAACATTTTCACTCTCCTCTTTCACTTTCATCAAGAAATGCTTTACTTTCTCTTTGCTTTCTGCCATATGGGTTGTGTCATCTGTATTTCTGAGGTTATTGATATTGCTCCCGGCAACCTTGATTCCAGCTTGTGTTTCATCCAGCCCAGCATTTCTCATGATATACTCTGCATATAAGTTAAATAAGCAGGGTGACAATATACAGCCTGGACGTACTCCCTTTCCTATTTGGAACCAGTTGTTGTTCCTGGTCCAGTTCTACCTGTTGCTTCCTGACCTGCATACAGGTTTCTCAAGAGGCAGGTCAGATGGTCTGGTTTTCCCATCTCTTGAAGAATTTTCCACAGTTTGCTGTGATCTGCAGAGTCAAACTGGAGAAGGAAATGGCAACCCACTCCAGTATTCTTGCTTGGAGAATCCATGGAGGGAGGAGCCTGGTGGGCTACAGTCCATGGGGTCACAAAGAGTCGGACACGACTGAGCGACTTCACTCACTCACTCACACAGTCAAAGGCTTTGGCGTAGTCAATAAAGCAGAAGTAGATGTTTTTCTGGAACTCTCTTGCTTTTCCAATGATCTAATGGATGTTGGCAATTTGATCTCTGGTTCTTCTGCCTTTTCTAAATCCAGCTTGAACATCTGCAAGTTCACGGTTCACATACTGTTGAAGTCTGGCTTGGAGAATTTTGGCATTATTTTGCTAGTGTGTGAAATGAGTGCAACTGTGCAGTAGTTTGAACATTCTTTGGAATTGCTTTTCTTTGGGATTGGAATGAAAATTGACCTTTTCCAGTCCTGTGGCCACTGCTGAGTTGTCCAATTTTGCTGATATATTGAGTGCAGCACTTTCACAGCATCACCTTTTAGGATTTGAAATAGCTCAACTGGAATTCCATCACCTTCACTAGCTTTGTTCGTAGTGATGCTTCCTAAGGCCCACTTGACTTCGCATTCTAGATTGTCTGGCTCTACATGAGTGATCACACCATTATGGTTATCTGGGTCATGAAGATCATTTTTGTATAGTTCTGTGTACTTTTTCTACCTCTTCTTAATATCTTCTGCTTCTGTTACATCCATACTATTTCTTTCTTTTATTGTGCCCATCTTTCCATGAAATGTTCCCTTGGTATCTCTAATTTTCTTGAAGAGATCTCTAGTCTTTCCCATTCTATTGTTTTCCTCTATTTCTTTGCATTGATCACTGAGGAAGGCTTTCTTATTTCTCCTTGCTATTCTTTGGAACTCTGCACTCAGATGGGTATTTCTTTCCTTTTCTCCTTTGCCTTTCACTTCTCTTCTCAGCTATTTATAAGGCCTCCTCAGACAACCATTTTGCCTTTTTGCATTTCTTTTTCTTGGGGATGGTCTTGATCACTGCCTCCTGTACAATGTCACAAACCTCCATCCATAGTTCTTCAGAGACTCTGTCTATCAGATCTAATCTCTTAATCTATTTGTCACTTCCACTGTATAATTGTAAGGGATTTGATTTATATCATACCTGATTGGTCTAGTGGTTTTCCCTACTTTCTTCAATGTAAGTCTGAATTTTGCAATAAAGATTTCATGATCTGAGCCACAGTCAGCTCCCAGTCTTGTTTTTGCTGACTGTATAGAGCTTCTCCATCTTTGGCTACAAAGAATATAATCAATCTGATTTCGGTATTGACCATCTGGTGATGTCCATGTGTAGAGTCTTCTGTTGTTGAAGAGGGTGTTCGCTATGACCAGTTCGTTCTCTTGGCAAAACTCTGTTAGTCTTTGCCCTGCTTCATTTTGTACCCAAGGCCAAATTTGCCTGTCATTCCAGGTATCTCTTGATTTCCTACTTTTGCATTCCAGTTCCCTAGAATGAAAAGGACATCTTTTTTTGGATGTTAGAATTTGCAACAATTTGCAAGAATTTTGAGAGTTAGAATTTTGTGAGAATTTTGGAGTTCTCTCAGGAGAAGATGACCACACATTCTTCTCCACCATCTTGCACCATGCACCAGATGATCCTAGAGCCTGTTATATAGAGTAAAGTAAGTCAGAAAGAGGAAAGTATCATATATGAACATGTACATACGGAATCCAGAAAATTGGTACTGATGAACCTATTTGCAGGGCAAGAATGGAGACAGAGATGTAGAGAACAAATTTGTGGACATAGCAAAGTAAGGTGAGGATGAAATGAATTGAGATAGTAGCATTGAAGTATGTACATTACCATGTGTAAAACAGATAGCTAGTGGGAAATTGCTGTACAACACAAGGAGCCCAGCCCAGTGCTCTGTGATGACCTATAGGATGGGGAGGAGACTCAAGAGGGAGGGGATATATGTATACTTATGGCTGATTCACATTGTTCTGTGGCAGAAACCAACACAACATTGTAGAGCAATTATCTTCCAATTAAAAGTAAACTTTTTTTTTTTTAATCTCTGAAGAAGAGTCAAAAGATATGCAACCACAAGAGAACTTACTCAACCAAATCTACCAAAACTCAGTAAGAATTGTGGATTTCCAGCCAGGATAAGCTGCCAGCCAATTCTAGATGAACTGGCAGCCAAATAACAGTGTCCATCTCTCCCAGCTTCTATCTGGAATCAGACATTGGTGAATATTGGCAATCTCATTTCCACAGTGCTGCAGAAAGCCTACACCAGTCATGTGGAAGCAGCTGGGTGGTGGTGCCTGTTCACCCACCCCCAACTCCCATGAATCAGGGAAGATTTGGGAGGCGTAGTAGTAAAGAGTGCTGGCCCCCAGCCCCACACAGCTCCTTACTACAGGAAAGCAGCCCCTGGGGCTTAGCAGCTGAGTGGCAGCTCCCAAACAGCAGTAAAAAATCCCTCATTTCCAAGAAGCTAGATAAGGGGGAAATGGCAAGAGAAGGGAGCTGTACAGAGAGGCAAGAATAAGATAACAAAGAATTCTGAAATTTCATATTATAGACACTGTTCTACTCTTTAAACATTAGAAGCCATAGGAAAAGCCTAACAAGGGGAATGACATTATTAGATTTATATGTGGAATGATTAGGTTATTCTGGAAGTAAAGATTGGTGGGAGAAGGTGAGAAGAGAAGTTAAGAAATCTGGTGAGAGGCTTGGATTAACGAACTAGGAAAAGGAAATGGATATAAGAAGAGTAGAGACAAAAAATATTTGTCCAGTGATTATGTATTTCATTGTCCATAGAGGTTCCCTGTAGAGGGAGAGTGGGGCACTCTGAGTTACTCTGGGGCCAGGCATAAACTGGGACTGCTCTGGCCACACTGAGGCATTCACTCTGCCAGAGCTTGGATAAGAGAAACCCCTGGCCTGCTTCTTTCTTTTGGTGATCCTTCCTAGCCTCACATTGTCTCAAATAATATCTATGTGCTAATTTATAAATGTTTCTCTAGAGCTCACATCTCTGCTCTAAATTCCATGTTCCTATATCCAATTTCCTATTTACTGTCTACAATCAGATATCTAATAGAGCTCCCAAACCTACCCAAACTTTAATTTTTAATGTTTCTCCCCAAATTCCCTCTCTATAGTCTTCCCCAACTCAGAAAAAAAGGAAATACTATCAATTTTCACGCAGAAACTCTGAATCCACTTTGATTCCTGCCTTTGCCTCAAACAGCACATTCAATCTGTCAGTGAATCCTGTTGGCTAAATCTTCAAAATACATCCAGAATTTGATCCCTTCTCTCACCTACACTATGATTACCACTCTTATCCAAGCTCCTACAATCTCGTGTTTGAATTCTTGCAATAAATTCCTAACTAGCTTCATCTTTGCTCCTTCCTTGCCTTCATCGCTACCTCTCTACAGGTTATTTTCAACACAGCAGCCAGAGTGATTCTGTCAAGAGGGAAATGATACTGTATTAATCATCTACTCAATGTTCTAGAGTAGCTCACAAAGCCCTATGTTCTCTATCCCTCAATCCCCAATTCTAGCTCCTACTATCTTTGTCATTGCGTGTTCTGCATGAGTTGCCCAATCTGCTTGCCGTTTCTCAAAATTCAAGACCATTAACATGTGCTTACTCTCTGCTTAACATTTCAGATAACAGCATACCTCTTGCCTTCACCTTTCAGTTCTTTGCATAAATGCCAACTTTCCAATGAAGTCTTCCTTGACTATTCCATTCAAAATAGCAAAACTCATCCCATCTCTCTTTCACACACAGACAAACCCCTTTTTGTTTTCTTTATCTTCAAGGCATTCATCTTTATCTTTTATGATTCATGAGACCACAGTCTAGTCACAAGAGAAGGAATTTCTATGCATATTGTTTTGCACTCTACCCTCAGTACTGAGTGCCTAAGAAGAAACAAGTGAATGAGTGAGTGAATGAAAGACGGGTTCACGATCATTTCCAAGCTTCTGGCTTATACATCTGGATGGATGATGATGTCAAGACAAAGACTGATAAAAGAATTGAAAAATAGGATTCTATTCTTTAAAATAAGATAAAACCATATGTCATTTTATAGAAATGTCAACTTCATTGAGGTTAATAATGTTAACAGGTAATTTTAAAGAAAGCAAGGATAATGTTTAGTCCTAGAAATTTATTATTTAATATTGTTAATAGTTTAACAAAGCTGGCAAAAATTAAACTATTTCTTTTTCTGAGAGGACATATGATAAAACCTAACATCTATATAGTCATATTATCCAAGAAAACTATCAAGCTTTATTTTATAAAGTAATGAGCTTATTTTCCACTATAAATCATATAAAATATTTAATATGCCTTGACACCTACTCCCATCCTGCAGGTATGAGACAACGTTGAACAAGTGACCATATGGGGTCAGTTACAGAAGAGGACAAACACACATCCCTGAGTGAATAGCTTCTCTCTCTTGTGGAACACACACAGTTCTGAAGAAACTTCACAACAACAGTCCTCTTTATAAGAACATATATATATATATAGATGCTTATTTTGAGAATTTAAAAGTAAGCAAAGTTTTTAATGTGCCTCTATATTAACAGTAAAAAGGAAAAAGTTCTTAGTTACACCATCAGCTTGGCAATTTCTGTTTGGAACTATAAAATTATTTTTCCTCTTTGTGTACATCTTTGGTAGCAGACTCTATTGATGTAGTTATAATATTCTAGGAGAGCAAGTGATTTAAGGAAAATCATAAAACTGCCCCAATAACCTTTTCTAAAGAGGACACTTAGATATTTTTCTTTAGGTATACATGTATGGAATTTTTCCAGGGGAGGGTGAAATTCATTAAGAAGTAAGGCTACGAGGAATTTCAATTTTTATACGGCCAAACAAAATCAAGATCTTCCCAATTTTATTCAGCATAATACTTGGTCTTAATAAAGTAAAATTTGTAGAGTACTGATGCAAATGGATTCTTCTATACTGATGGGGATAATTAGAGTACAAGAGCTTCACAGGCTAGACATTCTAAGGCAGCCTTTTATCAAAGCAGTCACTCTACCTCAGTCTGACAGTTAACAACATATGATCTGATAAACAAATACTTTCACACAGAACAAAAGTGCCATTAAAGGCCAAAACTGTCAACACAAATTCCATTCTTGCAAAAGAAAAAAATACATAAACTGTTGATCACCTCTGGTTGTCTTAACTAGCATGAAGGTTGTCATGGAAACGTTTCTGCGAAGTTCACAGTGATGAAACACAAACACTTCCAGTTTAATTGCTATTAGGGTTAGCATACCAGAGTTTATTTATACTCAGTGTGCATTACGACAAAATGTAATAGAAATAAAGCGTATAATGATCTAGCATAACAAAGCCAACATTTTCTTTTAAAAAATTAAATGAAAATTAAATTCAATGGCAGTTTAAACTTTTTCCCAGAAAAAAAAATAATAAATTCCCAATTTCCTAAAATACCTACCCTGATATCTTTGTATTTTTTTTTCTGTAGTACATGATTTATAAAAATATTTCTGTATTTTTACTTCTATAGCATGTGATTTACCAAAACACTTACTTTTCACACTAAAAATCAACACACAAAATATATTAAGATAAAAATCCCAGAATGGCAGAAATTTAAATATTCTCAGCTACTTTTTCATATTAAGATTATGCAATTACTAATGTTTAACTAGGAATTTGTTTCTAGGGATGGTTTGCCTAGAAATTTTCTTTCTCCTAACTGCTTCCTTAAAAAAAAAAAGAAAATATATAAAAATACTGAGGAAAAATAACAGTATAGGCATGGTTACAAAAATACATGGAATCATATTAAACATATGCTTAATAGGGTGGCTTTTGAATAGCAAATCTTTCTGATGTGTTCTAGAGATAGATTTTGCCCTAAAAGTTTGAACAAAGTTTTCTTTTTCCCTCAAGAGAAGTGTTTGGGTTTCATTTTACCACATTTTCATCACACTTAAAGAATATTCTTTAAGACAAAAATAATTTTAACTTTTTAAATTAAATACCCAATATGTACCCAAAAGTAAAATAATTGTGAGGTACAAGAGAAGAATAAGATAGTTCAAAACTTTATTTCTAGTTAATGACAGAAAAGTAAAGGACTCCCCTGGTGGCTCAGTGTAATAAGAATCCACCTGCCAATGCAGGGAACATGGATTCTATCCCTGGTCCAGAAAGATTCCACATACTGCAGAGCAATTAAGCCCATATGCCACAATTACCAAAGTCCACACTCTACAACCCGTGCTCTGTAACAATAGAAGGCACCGCCATGAGAAGACCCACATGACTATAAACAGTAGCCCCCTCTCCCAACTAGAGAAAAACTGCAGTGAAGACCCAGCACTGCCCAAAATATATACATAAGAGTAAAAAAGTATATATATATGCTGCTGCTGCTGCTAAATCACTTCAGTCATGTCCGACTCTGTGTGACCCCAGAGACGGCAGCCCACCAGGCTTCCCCATCCCTGGGATTGTCCAGGCAAGAACACTGGAGTGGGTTTGCTTGCTTCTTTTGTCTGAAATACCTTAGATCTCTGACTGCCAGAATCTTTTCTTCTTGACTTGGGTATGTTGGAGATATCACATCTTCCACTCTGATTTGTCCTTTTCATTCAGGAATGTGGGGAGGAAGCTGAATACTCAGTTGGCTAGAGTTACAGAGGAAGAAGATATCTTAGCTATATCACAGATAATCAGTATGTTAGCCCCTGGACAATTCTGACTCAAAGCCCAATGGCAGACTTTGTTTTGACTGGTAAGTAACTTGAGGCTAAAAAATTATATTTTAAAAAATTATGGTAAAATTGCACTTTGGCTACTCATGTGTTTTTAGAATATTTTAGGTAAGTATCGTTTAATTTAATGATGGATAACTACAAGTCATGTGATATTACTTTTTCTGTGAAAACTTAGAAGCCTATGCCTGTTCATTTCTTTTTTTACTACTGTTTGCTGCTAGGGAGTATAGGCTGAACTTCATAATTTAAACTTCACTGTATTTTACTTTATGTTATTCTCTAATTGCTTTCTATATCTTTACTTTTATATATATATGGAGAAGGCAATGGCACCCCACTCCAGTACTTTTGCCTGGAAAATCCCACGGACGGAGGAGCCTGGTAGGCTGCAGTCCATGGGGTCGCTAGAGTAAGACACGGTTGAGCGACTTCACTTTCACTTTTCACTGCGATATAGCTAAACAGCCAATAATGTGTCACTAGGGCAAAGATGCACAAACAAGTTGATATCTATTGTATCACCAGGTCACAACAGTGTGCAAGCAACACACACAACATAATACTATTATCCTGGTTCACGAAAAAAAAAAAACATAGAACTTTCAGTTAAAACCTCTGGATTTTTAGTCAGGGTTTTTCCACTAAATATCTAGGCTCAGTAATGAATGCTGAGCAGTGTTATTCCTAAGATATCTTCTTCCTCTGTAACTCTAGCCAACTGAGTATTCAACTTCCTCCCCACATTCCTGAATGAAAAGGACAAATCAGAGTGGAAGATGTGATATCTCCAACATACCCAAGTCAAGAAGAAAAGATTCTGGCAGTCAGAGATCTAAGGTATTTCAGACAAAAGAAGCACAGAATGTTTTGTTTGTTTGTTTTAATGTCCTAAAAAGAAATGGAGAGTATGAAAATGGACATAAGGCTAAGCAGCTAGGAAGAAAGAAGCTATTTCAAAATACTGGAGAACTTTACGCTATTGTGATTCTGTTTGGTTGTTTAAAAATTCTGAATTTCCCCAGAAGACTTTTAACTGGGTTTCCATTATCAGAAAGCATTTATTGAATGTCTAATTGCACGAAATGCTACACAAAGATATTTACATAGTGATAGTCCTTGGCCACCTCATGCGAACAGTTGAGTCACTGGAAAAGACACTGATGCTGGTTAAGATCGAGGGCAGCAGGAGAAAGAGGTGAAAGAGGATGAGACGGCTGGATGGCATCACCAATTCAATGGATATGAACTTGGGCAAACTCCGGAAGATGGTGAGGGACAGGGAGCCTGGCATGCTTGGATCACATGGATCACATGTGTCCATGGATCACAAAGGGTTGGACACGACTTGGCAAGTGAACAGCAAAAGTCCTTGAATTCCTGGGCTTTTAAAATCTAGATCAAACAACACTAAAATGGCATGTTCAGGACACTATAGACAATAGACTAAATATCTTTTGTCAAGAAATTTTTTAAAATTCAAGTTTTGGAGTGTTCAGATCCCTGACTAGTGACTAATTTGAGGGTAAATAGAAACTTTCAGAACTAATTTAATAAAAAATAAAGTTTTAAAAGTACATTAATAATAGGATATCTATACTGAAAATGTAAGGCCAAGGCTAAGAATCTGCTTCTTAAATAAGAGATGAGTCATTCTGGGGGAGAAAGGACCTTTGCAAGAATTCAGTAATTTACAAGAGTGTTAGTAGTTTAAATTAGGATAAGAGGTGGTGACCTGACATTGAATTCCCTGCTTTTAATGGCTACATCTTCTTCATTTCAGGATAATACTGAGCCATGATCAACCACAGATGATCATGTTAACTAAAGTAGGAGAAATGCATTGATTAGTAATTGAGGTTTAGTTGCACATTAAAAAAGAGGTCTTTTGTTAATTCTGACAGTTAAATAGTAATTATTATTGGAATACCCTTAAAATTTATAAGATATTAAGAAGCAAACAAAGCGCAAGAGAATTTAATCTACCACATACAAATTTCTGATCCTTATTCAATCTATTTTAATCATTAATTCAATGGTCTGTCCCTAATTTTTGAGTATACACAAATAACTATGTCCTGCATCTATCTATTTTCATTGTCAAATTCAGTATAAATTTTCTATCATTATTGTTTCTTATTCACAATATATTCAGTAAGAACTATGTTCTGTGTATTTCTCTATTTCCTTTATTTATTTTTATTTTCTAATACTGACTACAAATGTACAGCTACTTTGATACATCAAACAAGGAGTACTCTGGGAAAAGGAAGAGGGAAAGGAATAGTAAGAGAAATCTGATTTTAAATTGTTTTTAAATTGCAATAAAGTTATAGGTAGGCTTGTGCTCGAGCATTTCTGAGTACAACATCCATTTATTTCCATGAAGTTGAAGAAAACAATAAATGTTTTAGATAAAGACAGAATTTACAAACTGGAAAAAAAAAATCTGTCTTTTGCATGCGCTAGCTTGATGCAATCACTTCTTTTATAATTCATCAATCCAATGCCTTTTTAGTCTCTTTATATTCTCTGGATACCAAAACAAAAAGGGAAAGTTCTGACATTATACGCAGTTATTCACTGACAAGTAAAGTTAATTACTGATGAGTTTATCCCTTCTGAATTCTATATTTTTATTTATCATTACAGAATAGGTCTTTCCCACCCAAAATAAACATTAGGCATTGCAGCAGGCAGACTCTAAGGTGGCCCATAATGATCTCCATCATCTGGTACTGGTATTCATGTCTATAAGACATACATAATCCCATCCTCTTGAGTGTGGGAAAGACTAGTGATATAATTTTTAATGAAGGAGATACACCAAAAGTGATGAGATAACACCACCATGATTATATTACATAAGACTGTAACTCCCATCATCCTTATAGACTATCTCTACAGACCTTCTCCTTTGTTGACTTTGATAAAGCAGACTTTCCTATGCAGAGACCTACATGGCAAGAAACTGAGGGCTGTCTCCAGTCAATAGTCAGCAAAGAACGGAGGCCCTCAGTCCAAAAATCACAAGGAATTGGATTCTGCCAAAACCATTTAAGATTAGAAGTAGATCTTTTCCCAGATGAACCTTGGCATGAGACTACAGCTCTGACTGACACTGTGACTACAGTTTGTGAGGGACACTGAAGCAGAGTACCCAGCTAAGGCATGCCCAGATTCCTGAGTCAAAGAAACTATGTATGAAATGATTAGTCATCTCATAGTAATTTGATTTTTGTGGTAATTTGTTATCCAACTATAGATACCTCATACAGGCATCAACAAAAATTAAAGAGATTTGGGGAGAGGGAAGTAGAAGCATCTAAAAGACCAAGTTGAAGAGTAAACCACAGAATTATTTTGGTTTAATCATTTCAAGATGACATGGGTAGGAATACATGATCTATAATGTCTTCCTCCACATAGCTCCCATCCAGAATACAATTACCACCTGAATACTAGACAGCTGCCAAAGGGCTGGACTTTTTCAAAACAAAATTATGTACGTCCCTTCATGACCAGATTATTCTAAAAGTCTATCATTTATTTCACTTTAATACATAGCCATGTGTCACTATAAGAATGGTACAGGTTAATATACTATTTAATCATGACTGCTGACCAGTTTTAGTTGCTAAACTAAAGATTTAAGTCAAAATAATATTCCGGCAACATCAGTTAAGGGAGAGAGGCTTTTATAAAGACTTCTATATTGTTACATTTCATGAGAATAAAGGCATTTAAGAAGAGTATACACTAATCTCACCATGACTATGCATTTGTGCACACACGCATCCACATAAATTTATCCACATAAATTCATACTGAGTATGTGTGCTATTATGTGCTTGAATATTTGCATAAATATACCTATCAGGTCTCTATGCATTATTCAAAACTCAGGTCAAGTGTTCATACCCTCTGTACTTTTTTTCCTGAAGCTTATATTAGAACAGATCATTCCCATAGGTTGCTGGTTATAATGCTTAATTCACTTAATCTGCATTATGATCATGCACACACACACACACACACACACACACACACACACACATGCATCCCCACTACATTTTGTCTCCTTGAGAGCAATACTAAGTACTCTTCATCTTTAAATTCTTAAAGACATAGCACAGTATCTTCCTTGCCTGCAGAGATTGCTTTTTTTTTTTTTTAAGGAATCCATATGAAATTCAAATAAATAGTTATTTCTCCTTATTAATCCCTTTAAAAAGTTATGTTCTTCACTAGAACCAAGTTATCTTTTGTTAGATATGCACAATTTTCATAGTACATATGAAAGTGAAAGTCACTCAGTCATGTCCAACCCTTTGTGACCCCATGGACTATACTGTCCATGGAATTATCCAGGCCAGAACACTGGAGTGGGTAGCCTTTCCCTTCTTCAGGGGATATTCCCAACCAAGGGATCAAACCCAGGTATCCCACAAATGAGTGTTTTGTGGAATAGTGTGATGGGCATGTGCCCAAACTGGCCTATTATCAACCTAAGACCAAGAGAGGGAATCCCTCAATTGGAAAATCTACTCTAAAATTAAAAAGTGGTTAGGCTTTCTTTGGGTAGGAGGACCATCTTGTGGGAAGGAAGGGCAAGAATTCTGACTCACTGAACACCAGGGACCCCGCTATGGTGAGGCTTTATAGTCAAGAGCAACAGTGCACGTGCATACTTACTGTCGTCTGACTCTTGGCAACCCCATGAACTGAACCTGACAGGCTCCTCTGTCCGTGAAAATTTTCAGGCAAGAATGGACTGACTGAAAGAGTGGAGTGTTTACTACTTTCTCCAGGGGCTCTTACCCACCCAGGGATCGTTTGCAGGTGGATCCTTTACTGTCCAAGCCACCAGGGACGCCCCCAACCATCAGGAAACAGACTGATGCTTCTGCTCTGAAGCTGCGTTGAACAGGACAGCCACACTCTTACCTCACCGACTCTTATTATATCACTTGGCCTTGGACAAAGAAAGATAAAACACAGTCTGTAACCACGAAGATCTCAAAGTCTATTGGAAAGCAGATCTATAACAACAGATTGTGTCAAGTTATGACATAGATTAAACAGAATCCTTTGCGAACTGAGAAATGGCAACACACTAATACAACCAAATAAATAAATATCCCAATATTAAAAGAAATCCCAGGAAGCTTAGGAATCCGCCCTAAAAAAGAATTTAAAATTTAAAACTAAATTATGGAATGATTTTAACAAAAGCATCACGATTTGATCCCCATGATTAGAATAAAAGCCAATTGCTTTCGACAGGCTACTTAGTGTATTATCACTTTTAAATCCACGCATGGATAGTATTTAACATGAAAATGACCCCAGGTTTATTAGAACAGCACAATTAAGTTTGTAGTTAGGTGTGAGGGAGGACAGGCTGTGTTAAGCAAATCACAGTATTCTTTTCCTTACAAGCCTACCTCCTCCCCAGGGCCAAACAATGTATCTCCAAACCACCACTTTGGCTGTGGTTGGAAGATATATTTACATTATGCAAATTTTACAGGCAAACACACACACACACACACATATACACGATGAGATAAAAATGGGAGAGAAGCCCATAAAAGGAAAATCAAGTCAAAAATATTTTGATAAATCAGCTCCTAAGCATATATGCTCATTTTGTAAATTCTCCCATAATTTCATACAGAAGACTAATTTCATCTTGTCAAAAAGTCTTTTAATGTATGTAAACTTCCCAGAAGCATGGATTCTGTTATAGCTTAACATAATGTCAAAAATCTGTTTAATAAGAAAATGCTGTGTATGGCAGAAGACTCAAATACTTACTTTACAAGGATTTTTAAAAAATGTTCTACAAACATTTATGTACTTCAGAATAAACACAAGACCTTTATCAAACTTTTGCATTTCATACTGAACATTTTGTTTATACACAAAGCGGAGAGAAGTATCAAAGTTGTCTATTTAAAATTTATAAATGTGTAATCTGCAACTAGTCACAGAGAACCAGATTATGTTCAAACAAGCTACTGACACATTAGCAAACATTACACCATAAAAAAATCAATATATGGTGGTAAAATCTCTTATAATTAAAATATATTTTACTAAATAAATGATAAATACATAACAGTTGGCTTTTTGTATTTGTATTTTCATTAATTAAAAAACAATATTTTTATTGCTATGCAATATATGTAGCTGACCACATAAAAAGTGGTAAAACCTGGGAAATATCTGTTTATTATAAAATTTCCAGTGGCTTGTTAATTTCTTATTTTGACTGTAAACTGTACTTTATCGCAATTCAATACTGCCAGCTTCAAAATAAATCAGAATAAGAAGAGGCAAGTAAACTTGTGGAAAAATCAAGAAATATAAAACATTAATCACAGTGTTGTTCATTACACTTGCTGGAAACATACAAGTGAGTCACTTTTGCATAAAATTTATAACTGATGAGTACCACACCACTCCTTAATAATTGTGTATAATTCAAATGCTACCTATACTACAGCATATAAAAAGCTTTAGATCTACTAAGCTTTCATGCTGATCCATCAACTTAGAAAATGTTTGTAAAAATTTTTAAAATGCAGTGTAAACATTTCAGCCCTGAACCTTCTTTCTATGCCTTTGAACCTTCTCTTTCATGTGCAGTACCTGAAGGCCCACTGAGAATAGCTGCTGAAAGCCCCAAAGATTGGTAAAACAGAATTTCTGACTCAGGAAATAAAGATCAGCTGAATAGGATTCCCATACGGCAATCCAGATCAATGGAAAAGCAAGCCCAGAAATTTACAGTATCTATCCTAGACAGTACAACATGAAGGTTGTGTTTCATTGCTGGTAACAAAACTCCCAGTGGCCAAGGGAAAAAAAAAAAAAGGAGATACAAAAATTGTAGATCCAGTAATGAGGAACTACACTTTATTTTGACATTTTGCTTTAAGTGGAATTAAAAACACTGCCTTTATTTGGCGTCACTGATATGGTAAACAATTCCTGCAACCAAACTATTGCATTCTGCTGAAACAACTAAAACAGTAAGGAGACACGGATTAGTTTTAGGGAAAATCTTTACACATTTCCAGCAACTATCATCTTAGATGGTGATGGTTTCATATGCTTTATGCCAAGAAAAATAATGATTTACTTCGCTTGTGAAGAAAAACTCAGAATACACCTATAAATAATTTAAAAACAAATTATAAAACCCGGAACAGTTTATTACAATACTCTTAAATTCTGATGTACTGAATAATCCATGTGGAACAAGAATTGCCTCTACAATACTGGTACTGGGTGGCACTCCAGTTGATATTTCAGTTCCTTAAATAGCATACACTACCTCATAAGGCAATCCTTTCCCTTTTTGGACATGCCATTATTCTCAGCATATCTGGAACTGAGTAATTTGCATCTGTTTGGTCCTATTCTGACTACTGTGCTACATACATTCCCTGTTCTACATAACTATTCTCTAAAATATTGTGTACCATCGGCTTTCCCCGTCTCTTTGCTGCTGCTGCTGCTGCTAAGTCGCTTCAGTCGTGTTCCACTCCGTGTGACCCCATAGACGGCAGCCCACCAGGCTCCCCCGTCCCTGGGATTCTCCAGGCAAGAACACTGGAGTGGGTTGCCATTTCCTTCTCCGATGCATGAAAGTGAAAAGTGAAAGTGAAGTCACTCAGTTGTGTCCAACTCTTCCCGACCCCATGGACTGCAGCCTACCAGGCTCCTCTGCCCATGGGGTTTTCCAGGCAAGAGAACTGGAGTGGGTTGCCATTGCCTTCTCCACCCCTTCTCTTTAACTCTGCATTAAACAACCCAGTTCCTTACTCCAGTATTCCTGCAACATTGTTTCCCAATTCTTTGAAACTATGTTTATCTCCAGACACAACTTCAGTTTTAGTTAAAGAGTGACATTCAAAATTTAATACAGTACTACACATAGGTTTCGGATAAGGCAATGGCAACCCACTCCAGTATTCTTGCCTGGAAAATCCCATGGACAGAGGAGCCTAGTAGGCTGCAGTCCATGGGGTCGTGAAGAGTCAGACACGACTAAGCAACTTCACTTTCACTTTTCACTTTCATGCATCAGAGAAGAAATGGCAACCCACTCCAGTGTTCTTGCCTGGAGAATCCCAGGGACAGGGGAGCCTGGTGGGCTGCCGTCTATGGGGTCGCACAGAGTCGGACATGACTGAAGCGACGCAGCAGCAGCACAGATAGGTTTACCCATTTCACAACATTCTCTGCATCTCATCTAGCCACCATGTTTTTGTGGGTTTGCATTAGATTTCTACAGTAAAGACCCATATATTCATTGACCACTAGAACTCTTCTCTTGGATTTCTCAAACTCAGAATGTCCAAAATTGAATTTATCCTCTCCCTGACCCTTCACTTCTCCACTTCATCACACTCCAAATACACATCCACCTCACAATTTTCCTACACAGTATCAGTGTCTAGGCTAGAAATGCTTAATCTTCGAGCACTCAATCCACCTCCTTCGCCTTGTATCACCCAATTCCATCAAATCTACCATTCAATTGAAGAGTCTGGGCTCTAAGACAAACTGCTGGAGCCTAAATCATTGCTCTGCCCTAAGCAGTTGTGTGGCCTTAACAAGTAACTTAGCTTCTCTGTGACTCAGTTTCCCCATTTTAAAAATGTTAATAAGATAATTTGCCTCATAAGGCTGCTGTAAGGACTAAATTAAATCATATACCCAACGTGCTTAGTAAAATGATCAGTCCACAGCTCATAATGCACAGCAAATATTAGTTGCTATTATAATCATTATCACTGCCTTACCATCTCTCACATTATCATTCTCATCACTGCTTATTGTTTAGTTCAGGTCCTTCACTGTTTTTCATCTACATTATTGTTGGAGCTTCAAACTGTTGTCTCTGCTTCCCTTCTTGTAATACTCTTTTTTATATAACTTTGATCATGCCATCTCCTAGTTCCAAATGCTTTGATGGTTTACTATCACTCTTAGGTTAAAGGCACATTATTGAATGTGATATACAAAACTCTAGGTAAGATGGTAAATTTCTCTAGCCACATTTATCAGCTCTGTTCTCCTAGCACATGATGCTTGAGCCACAGTGATTTATCACCTCTGTTCTTCTAGCATGTGATGTCTGAGCCACATCTGATCAACTGTAATTTGCTCACAATCAGAGATTCTCAATCCTTTTTTTTTTTTTTTTTTTTTGGTGTGTTACTAAAAGTGGCCAAAATTCTCGAAGATTCTGCTCCTCACCCACCTAAATATCCCATCTTGTGAATGCTTATCTTCCAAAAGAAAAGGACTAAACAATAGGAGATATCATTATACAGGAATGTTTTCATGGGTGGTGTACCTGTCTGCTTTAGCAAGAATGATATTTTTTAGTCACTAGGTCATGTCCAATTCTTTTATGGCCTCTAGACTGTAGCCCACCAGGCTCCTCTGTCCATGGGATTTCCCAGGCAAGAATGCTGAAGTGGGTCACCATTTCCTTCTCCAGGGGATCTTCCTGACTCAGGAATCAAACTTGTGTCTCCTGCATTGGCAGGTGAATTCTTTACCACTGAGCCACCAGGCGAGTCCAGCAAGAATGATACAGACTGGTTTTATTCAAAGTACGGCTGAAAAATCAGCAGCATCAACATCACCTGGGAGCTTGTCAAAACTTAACTATCAGACCCCACACTGATGTACTGAATTGCACGATACTGGATGCTTGGGCCTGGTGCACTGGGACGACCCAGAGGGATGGTATGGGGAGGGAGGAGGGAGGAGGGTTCAGAATGGGGAACACATGTATACCTGTGGCGGATTCATTTTGATATTTGGCAAAACTAATACAATTATGTAAAGTTTAAAAATAAAATAAAAAAAAATAAAGTTCTTAAAAGAAGAAAAAAAAAGAATTTCTGTGGATGGGGCCCAGGGATCTCTTTTGTAATAAGCTCTTCAGATTCCTACATTTGAGAAGTTCTGATGAAAATCATGCATGGTTTGTTTTTCACTCATGATTTACCAACAATAAGGCATGCAAGAGCTAAAAGCTACTACTGATACAAGTATGAATTAACACTGAAGGATACAATCCTGAAAAAATAAGATGATGAATCTATACTAATCATTTATAATTCAGACACAAGACAGCAGCAAACACCATGACCAATTTAAGAGAGTCCAACTGATATACTGATAAAACATTCAAGAAAATACTGGTAATTCCAGCCGCCTGTTTGTTGAGCATGAGCAGTTAGAGCTTTACAACTTATCAGTATTTCATTGCACTTCAATTTCTGATGAAATACTAATATCTTGTAGCAGACTCTAGTAATGGGTTGCATTTTGGCAATGTTATATATATTTTAGTAAGCTTTAATATCCAACTTAGACTACTAGTAAATATGAGCTACAGCCCACGGGGTCGCAAAGAGTCGGTCATGACTGAGCGACTAAGCACAACACAAGTAGTCCTTAATTGTTCTTCAAAGTAAAAACCTATGCAAATTTTTTCACTCATAAGAATGGAAGAATGGATTTGCATTTGGGGATTAATTTAATTCTAAAATGGACTGTCCTTGCCAATCAGGAGATGACCAACCACTTTGTCATTATTGCTTGAAAGAACCAGAAAAGCCCTCATTTTCAACACTGGTACATGAAACAATCTGCCAGTAACAATTCAGAGTTTTCTTCTGGGAAGCCTCTCCTGTCCCCACTCACCCATTCTGTGGCAGCAGTCCCTTCTCTGTCTACCTCTAACATGCTGTGCCAACCTCTATAACTGTACTTACTGTGTAGTGAAAAATCTGTTAATTTTTGTGCCTGTCAAGATCTTCTCAAAGCTTGATTCTGCCTAGGTAAAGACAGGAGTAGTCAAAAAAATTCTTGGCTGATATATAACCAGTCATTTACTATACCTGTCTATTCTTAGCTTCCTCACATACTTTTTATATCTTCAGTCATTCTGAAAACCATTAATTTTTCCCATTTTTAAAATCATGCTTTAATGATGACAAATTTCACACAGAATAAGAAATTATGCATAAGGGCAGTATGAGGGGCATAAATTCTCTATTAATTCATTCATAATCTAGAATGAGAGCACAGTTTCTATTAAAACTTCACATTATTTTTTGCCATTCTTATTCATAAATGTTACAAAACATTCAACCACTGTGAATCCAAGAAACAGCAGGTGGAAATATGGTAAAGGCTATGGTAGAAACACAACTAGAGTGGGAATTAAAAGATCCAGGTACTAACCTCAGCTTGACTAACAAATACTAGAACCCGATGCTAGGAAAGATTGAAGGCAAAAGGAGAAGTGGTGACAGAGGACGAGTGGTTAGATAGCATCACCGACTCAATGGACATGAATTTGAGCAAGCTCTGGGATATAGTGGAGGACTGAGGAGCCTGGCGTGCTGCAGCCCATTGGGTTGCAAAGAGTTGGACCCAATTTAACAACTGAAGAACAGCAACAAGAAACTATCCTAATTTATCAAGACCTCAGATTCTCCAATTCTAAAATACAAATTTGAAGTAATCCATGGGATATAATGAAAGCACTTGTCCCAGAGGTGGCTATAAAGATCAAAAAAGTAATGCAAATAATGTATATTGTAAACATTCCTAACAGCATTCACTATTATAATCATGTAACAACAAATAAGGGACTATAGGGCTATGCAAAACAGAATCATTTGTTAAATCAAAGTAAAAATTTTCTCGTGAAACATCAAAATCATTTTCAACTGCCAGGTTTAGAGAGTTATTTAGACACAGGCTCTTACTAAAGATTCTGCAATCAACTCTGAATACTTGCCATGTAAAAAAAAATAAAAAAAAACCTGGGATGGGAGAGGGGAGGTGTTATCCCAGCTTCACAGGGATAGTCCCTAAAGGATAATCTTAAATTGAGACATAGGGAGGCATGAGTGCCCTTGAAGGAGCCAAGACAAAATGTCAAAGGCTTGAGGAGGAGATAATTCTCTTGTGAAGACAACCCCTCACCAAATCCTCGTCACCTTCCATCAAATCACTCTTCTTTCACATGAATTGTTAACCATAGTTACCCTATGCATTTAAAATTTAATCTCATATATCTTACTATTATTTTTTCTTACTGTATACTGTATTTTCTTACCCAACGTTCAACCTCTATTCTTTGTGTCACATTTTTATTCAATTAACTCTTACCCCTAATTTCCAGAGTTCTAATACTAATCTTTTTTCCCCTATTGCTCTCATTTACAGCTATAATTTTAAGTACCTTGAGAGCTACCATTTTAAACGTCTTAGATGTTTTCAAATTTTTACTCTGACTTTTGATTTTAATAATATTCTAGTCTTCTTAAACATTTTCCCCTTTGTCATTTTTGCTTCAATTTATTTATTATTTACGATACCCATTTTTAGGGCCAGCAAAATGTTAAGTCCAGAAAAGAGCCTAAAGAAAGTTCTTATAAGGTATGGTAGTTCTTATAAGGTATAAAGTTCTTATGGTATAAGTTCTTATAAGGTTCTTAGAAGGTATGGCAGCTTTCATTTTTGCAACTTCTTCTGCCACTCTGATTCCCCAAAAGATTCACTGGCCTAGTCCTCTCCAAAAGATCTTTAGCTCCCATGGGACAAAGCCCACTAATCACTCCCCACAGAGCCACAAGGCTTACTCGGCAAATGACATCTGGATTTGCTCCAATGATGTTGTTAGTTAACTTTTCATGTTATCCAGGCTTTATGCAAGCTATTCTGTGTCTTTTAAAAATCCTAACTCCAAAATATGTAACAAACAGTATTTGGGTCATTATAAACTAAAAGACACGAGGAGCCATTACAACCAGAGGGATAATATGAAAATAAGTGTTTGATTACTATGTTATAGAACCTACTAGAGAGAGAATGGCATTGAAACATGTATAATATCATATATGAAACGAGTCACCAGTCCAGGTTCGATGCACGATATTGGATGCTTGGGGCTGGTGCACTGGGACGACCCAGAGGGATGGTACAGGGAGGGAGGAGGGAGGAGGGTTCAGGATGGGGAACACATGTATACCTGTGGTGGACTCATGTTGATATATGGCAAAACCAATACAATATTGTAAAGTTAAAAAATACAATTAAATTAAATTAAAAAAAAGAAAAACGCCATCATTCCTTCAATAAATATACATTAAGCAACTACCCTGTGCCTATACTCTGGAAGACACTGATATAGCAAGGAAAAAAAGAAAATAAGAAAATCCCTATATCAGAAATATGGACAGTTAACACATATTTCAAAAGACCATATTGCATTAGCCAAGCAAGCGCTGGAAGTGTCTTAGATAATGACAGTGAATTTGGGCAAACTCTGGGATATAGTGGAGGACTGAGGAGCCTGGTGTGCTGCACCCCATTGGGTTGCAAAGAGTTGGACCCAATTTAACAACTGAAGAACAGCAACAGCAAGCAACTATCCTAATTTATCAAGACCTCAGATTCTCTAGTTCTAAAATACAAATTTAAAGTAATCCATGGGATATAATGAAAGCACATAGAGAAAAGCAGATTCACTTAGGTGACGCTTAGATAGTCAAAGGGACACAGTAATTACTGATTCAAAACAAAACAGCCATATAAGTTATGTTCTTTTTCTGTTTCACACAAAGTTTATAAATTTTCATTTGCTTGAAGTAGAGAACTCATTTATTATCTTTATTTCAGTTCTTCCAGGATTTCAATTTTTCTCTTTGGTTACTGTTTTCAATCTCTGATTCTCTAATGCAAGTAAAAACTTTAGCATAATACAACTTCAATATTTTCAGGCCATCAGGCTCTCAAGTCCACCAGCCATCACTATTAGGTTCATTCTAAGAGCTGAACATCAATAACTATAAGACACTGTGAAACTAGAAATAACACAACTAAACCTTCTGGAAGGAAAGCAATGTTTTATATTCCAAATAAGAAACTCAAAGAAGAAAGATCTTCCAGGAAGAGATCTATAGTACACTGTTGAAAGCATTCAAATCTGTAGCACAATGAGAAATTAGGGGTTAAACACATAAATTTGGAGTTGTTGTGTCAAAGAATTTAACTGACGTTGTGGAAATGAATAAAGTCAAACAGGAAACTGTATAATAATAAAATTTTTAAAAGAGTACAATATACCTTAATCCTTCTCATAATCAAGCTATCAGAGCTGTGCTTTGAAGATATATCTTTGGCTTTACAGAAATACACAAAAGATCCCTTCAGAAGATCTACTGCTGGAATGTGGTCAAGGACGTAGCCCCTTATATATCAGTCATTACTCTCTCCTGTTAAGGCCTGACATGAGAAACCTCTTATAGAATTTAGTCCAAGGAATGGCATTCCCTTTTCTGAAGAATGCTATTCTTCCTTCTTTTTCAAAATGGATGCTCTAAAACTAACTGCATTCCACTTTAACTACTAGGAACCTCAGAAGCAAATTAGCAGCTTAACTACAGGTCTCCTGGTCTGCTTTCGGTAGACATCTGCCATTATTTTCACTTTCTGTACTGCATCCTGTAGCTGCATGAATTCCTATATTCGTTTATCAATTGCTGCATAGCAAACAACTCCCAAGCTCAGCAACTGAAAACAACAGCTTATTTCTGATAAGTCTGTGAGTAAGGTGTATGCTTCTTATAAGGACCTGGAATAGGCTCACTTTGCAGCGGCATTCACCTGGTAGGTTAGCTCTGGCAGAATTCCCTTAGGCCCAGTAGGCCTTGAACAGGCTAGATGTCTCCATATGGCCTTTCATCTTTGGGAGGCTAGAATAGGCTTCCTCACATGGTGACAGTGGCATTCCAAGAAGGCCAGCACTTATCATCTGTCTACTTGCATCATATGTGCTTACGTCCCACTGGCTAGAGTGAGTCAGACACATATATAAGCCAGAGTCACTGTGTGCGTGACTCACTGCAAACGATTAATGTGGTCTTCCTAATAGGGCTATTATTAATACTTATTTCTCTCGCAATCCTCCTAATACTTGAATGCTATTCTTTAACAAAGTTTATTTCCTATCTGCTCCATATCTTATCTTTTTAAGAGCTAAAATATTCCTTATGGATGTTCTAAGCTCATACTAGTCCAACATATCAGTGAATGAATGCTTATGTAGGATTCAAAAGTATTTTAAAATTTAAAATGTACCATATGCCACAGCAAATGCTCACTCCCAAATTCTTAAAGATCTCACAAAAGGAATAAAAATTGCTTTGGATTTAAGTTGCAAAAGCTTTTACAAACATTAGTGCCAATCAGTTCCCTCACCATGAAGAAATGCCTCAGTTCCACTGGTGATGTTCCACACTCAAGCTCTTGAGGCACTCTGTACCTGTAATCAATAGCAAATGTATTATCATAAAGTATCCAAAATGCCTGCAATCTTAAAGTCAGAAAAAGAACCATTATCTACATGAAGTACTTCTACACCAACTACTCCAATTAGCAACCCAAGAAGATGCTGAACAAATGTAAAAATGTTAATCTGAAGAACAGAAAATAATATAAACAAAATGCCAAAAAATCACCAAAGAATACATGTAAAGATGAAAGAAATTCATTAAACTTGTTTCATCTTACAAGTACTTTTAAGATATCTTAGTCAGTGTTAGTGTTAGTCGCTCAGTCGTGTCCGACTCTTTGTGACCCCATGGACTGCACCCCACCCAGCTCCTCTGTCCATGAGATTTTCCAGGCAAGGATACTGGAGTAGGTTGCGATTTCCTTCTCCAGGGGATCTTCCCAACCCAGGGATCGGACCCAGGTCTCCTGTACTGCAGGCAGATCCTTTACCGACTGAGCTACAAGGGAAGCCCTAAGATACCTTACATAACTTTAAAGATAAGTTGAACAGGCATTAAAAAATTAAACTATTAAAGACATGAATATAGTTCTCGTGACTAGTTTTAATATGTACTTTTGTATCCCACTGGCTTTTTTTAAAACACCAATTTCAAATTCAAGATTGTATGTTTTTGTGAAAATGAATGGGCTTTGGAATAAGATGCGTGAGTATGTAACTTGAAGGGTAACCAAACTGGTATCAGGTAAGGTGGGTCTCTGGACTGCCAAGGTCTGCACTATGACTGGGGCACACATAACTAAAAAAAGTCAAAACAGCCCTTCTGGCTGCAATTATGATGCCAAACAAGATGCTGTGCTGTGAATAGGTGGCAAAATGCTTCAGAGATTTTTCCACCAGGGGAGACAAAATGTGGAATTTTACTGATGCACAGTAGACTTTTTTTGTTGTCGTTAAATTAGGCCAACAGCAGAGTTATTTTTAGATTAGTTACTTCACTTTCTCTTCTTAATGGGCTGGTATACAAAATAGGACAGAAAATGCACCATATGCCGCAGCAAATGCTCAAATCCTAAATTCTTAAAGCTCTCATGAAAATAAAAGATATCTCTATCTTAAAATATGAGACTTCCATTCAGATGCAGTTAAGACTATAACTAATCTGACAGATATTTATCAGTTAACAATAAAATAAATTATATATTTTTACTTCAAAAACTAATATTTTGGAGGTTTTTTTCCCTTTCATCATTTTTTAGTAAAATAAATAAGCTGTAAGGAAAGAGATAAAGTGTGAATGAATGCACTGACTTAGATTTATGATTAAAAGTTAACATTTAAATCATAGAGCATTTTCAAATCCTACAGTGACTAACATAGCTCTTGATTTCCTCAAGTTACAAAATTTAGATGACTCATCGACTTGTTCTTTCATAAACTCAACCTAAAGTCTCTTCAGGAAGGCTTAATTTTATAGAAAGATAAACTTTTAAAACTTACTCTTTGGAAGTGTGCTTGTTGCTTGGCCTGTAACACTGACTGAAGAGGACTCAGGTCCTACCTGTCCCTGGCTCTGTGGTCTGCTAGACACAAACACTGCTAACTGCCTTCAGCAGAGGGACCGCTTCTGAACATCTACTGCCCACCAGACTGCACAAGACACTTAGCCTGAAACATTGATTAACCCCACAACAACCAGATTAAGCAGGATCCTCACTGTTCCCCAAGTTTACAAACAAGGACCACAAATCCCGAAGGTTAAATATTTATTCTAATATACTAGTAGGGTCAACCCTAAGCAAGAAAATAAACATGATTGTGATACTGTAAAAAAAAAAAAAAAAATATATATATATATATATATATATATATATATATACTTTGTATTTCAACATGATGACATTCTCATTTTATGATTGCAATCATGCTCCACAAAACTATACTATTATTTTGATTTATATTACTGTTATAAATTACGAAGATGACACAGAATGCATAACATTAAAAACATATAAGTGTACATAATATATAATATTGGTAAAAGTTAACTGCTTTAAAAAGAAATTCTCCCCACTTTTATTAATGACATATATAATTAAAACTATATTCTATATTATGAAATTTTAAAAAATTAAATAGATTAATAAAGTCAACAAACATCTTTAATACAGCAAAACAATTCATCATGTTCTCTGAAATGCCCTGATTTTATTAAAGTAACAAAAGTGCAAGACAACAAACTGCTGTTTAACCCACCTCACACAGTTTACAATTAAGATGAGAAAATAAAGTTCTTATCCTCTTTAAAAAAGTAAATAAAATGTCTAATGTCTTAATATTATTTTATTAAGATATAGTCTTGTGAGGTCATCATCTGTTAAATGTACAGTTTATGTTTTTCCCTAAAAACAGGGCAGATGAATATTGCTATAGTTCACCATTTTAAGTAATCTAGCTTTGAAAAGACTAAATGTACAAATTAAATGAAACATCTTTAAACTAATACTGATATTTAGGCATAAACATTAATTGCTAAAAAACACTGGTATGCTGATAAATTGGAGTTTTCAATCAAAACTATATTCACGTATAACCTCAAGAGATAAAATGTATGACGAAAAACTAGGAAACCTAAAGAATATCATAATTGCTTCAAATGTTATTAAACCAACAATACTAATGAACTCCATGTATAAAGGCTACCTTACACGTGTGTGCTAAGTGGCTTCATGTCCAACTCTTTGTGACCCTGTGGACCATAGCTGATGCATACACAATTTTTACAGTTAAAAATACACTTAAGATAATTGGCATTTTGATATAATCCTAAACACCTTAATTCTGAGATATAACCTCTAAGAATAATCAGGTCTAATAGCGAGAAAAAAAATACTAGGCTGAACACAAGAAAAAGTATTCTAAAAACTTTAAAGAAATCATAATACCTTGCCAATAAAAGTGTTAACAAAGGCAAAAAAACTGAATAACTAAAAATGTCAAAGGCTGCTTTTAGAGACAAACAGACTTTGACTGGAAAAGAGGAACAGAGAGGTTTATACACATTTAAACTTCATCACAGTGGCAGACAGTGGTCTTGGTCCTAAAATGAAATTCCATGTCTAAATTACTGTTAAGCAATTTTTATATAGCCGGGTCAATTAATTTTAAAGAGATCAACCCTGAAAATAAGAAATAAGAAAGAGGCAAAGTCCTCTAAATAAAATTATAATGCTAGACTTTTATTGAACATTAAACCTGGTTCATACCCTTTTTTTCTATCAAGTAAATAATCCACTTGGAAGGTATATGGGGAAAAAAACCAAATAAACCAACTTTAAAGAAGTAGCAAAATGTCCTGACATTCTTATCAGTTGATGTAACTATATCTAAGGACTTTATGTTTTCTCTGGTTGCTAAATTCACATTTAAATTACTTAAGACTAATTTTACCATATATTTACTTTAGAATTTTACTAAAGCTGAGTTCTAAGAAAGTACAATGAAAGCCCAATCTTTCATAATTTATGAATAGATTATTTCTAGGGCTGGACTAGATCTTGAAAACTGTATTACAGAACTTGTGCATTGGTTTCAATTCATCCATTATTTCCATTCAAAATGAGGACCCTCCCATAACACAATATTGTTAGAATAGTTACCAAGCACACACAGTAACCACTTTCCGAACATGTGCTTTTTATTAGGGGATCACTAACATATGCTCCCAACATCCACAAGCTAAAGAATATGTACCACTTGCCAACCCTTTCTTCCACTGAGCACATATCTACTCAGTAAATTATTTCCAGACGAATGGGAAAAGGAATTATGTTTCTTTGACTAAATTATCTAATGATGTTCCTAGAACTGAAAGAGAGGGAAGAGACATATGTGTGAAACATCTTCAAAATATTCTTCCTAGTTGTTCCTTGAAACCTGTAAGGAAAAGCCCAACATTTCCAACCTCATTTCCTCAGTGTGCACATGTAAAACGGTGGTCGATGGAGGACACAGGACAGTGTTACAAGATACAGCGGTACTTTTGAAGAGTTCATATCATAGAATACCACGGACTGGGCCATACAAGAAGATTCTAATTCCAATAGAAACTAGTAATTATTTAGCTTTATTATAAAAATAGAAAATTACTCCATTTCAGAACAAGAAAAACTGACTTCCTAAAAAAAGTCAAGAGTAAAATTCTCAGCTTAGCTATAGGCTCAGTAAGAAGTTCTCAGAACAAAAGAGCAGCAACCCAATAAAAGTACGTAAAATACCAAATTAAATGACATGGAGATCATGGTATCCAAATTCATTACTGAAGCAAAAAAAAAATACTAACAGGGGAGTCAGACTGATACCCAGAAATGAGAAGTCTTTTAAATTTATTATATAAGACTGTTTACAAAACATACGGCTCCAGAAAATGAGAATCATTGCAATGATGAATTTATTAATTTAAAAATATCAATTTTAAAGCCAAGCAATATGGTATAAGACTTTGAATGAATATGGAAAAGAAAATACTGCAAAACTGAGACAATCTTAAATTGGGGCAACATTTAGTTTTGCCACATCTAATAGCTTCAGAGAACTTCATGAATAAACAATTGTAGCTTCACTTGCAAATACCACAAACAAAATTCAAAATTAATTTTTAAGTTTCAGGTTTCAAGTTTCCAAGGATATCTGGTTCAGGCAGAGACAATATTTGACTTCTGAGTACATCCACAAAATCAGATTTTTCTCTGCCTAACCAAAGGGGGCAAGAAATGAGGAACAGGATCTATTTGCTTCTGGTAAACTGCCTATTTCTCTTTCTTCCAGATCCTCAGAATTCATGGAGTCTGGTATGAGGAATGTTCCCTTAACTGAACGGGTGGCTCCATCCTAAACTCTGGCACTGTTTTTTAAGATGAAAACAAACAAAAACAAAGCCAATAAATGAAACAGCCCTGCAGGGGGAAAAAAAAAAAAAAAGAGCTAGGAAAAAGTACAGTTTTGTGATCCATCGTTATCACTGAAGGGAAAGGCATTTACTATCTGGCAGCTACCATGTGGGAAACTGTGTGTGTGTGTGTGTGTGTGTGTGTTAGTCCCTTAGTCATGTCCGACTCTTTGCGACCCCATGGACTCTATCTAGCCCACCAGGCTCCTCTGTCCATGGTATTCTTCAGGCAAGAATACTACAATGGGTAGCCATTCCCTTCTCCAGGGGATCTTCCTGACCCAGGAATCAAACTGGGATCTCCTACATTGCAGGCAGATTCTTTACCAACTGAGTCACCAGGGAAGACCATAGAAAACCTTACAAATGTTATTTTTGACTCATACAAAAAAGAAAAAAAAATCCACTATATAGAATTTTCATCCATATTTTATAGATAAGAAAATCAAGTTCAGAGATCAAATAACTTGACCCAGATCACACAGCCAGCATATGCCTGTGCCTCTCCATCTGTCTAATCCCAAGCTCTCTTCTTGCCATGATGTCAAGCCCACATCTCAGTTAACAAACATTCCTGCTGGGCTTTCACTATGTGCAGCCATGCTACAAAGGACCACGAAAGAAACAGGAGACAGCACCCTTGCCCTCCAAGCAGTTAACATCCAAGAGACACTCTGAAGACTCAGATGTCCAATCCATGAGAGGCAGTGTGTTTTACAGAGAAGGAAGAACACTAGACTATGGGAAGGGGGATGACTCACTCTGGATTGCACCACTTACTAGCCACACAACCTTGAGTAAACAAGTATTTCTGTTATTTTCTCATCAGCAGAGAGAATAGACTATAACATCTGCCTTAATGATCTCACAGAATTAGTTCCAAGATCCAACTGAGTAAAAAAAAATAGAGAGCAGGAGAAAATATTTGCAGATGAAGCAATAGACAAGGGGTTAATTTCAAAAATACAGGAAGACTTCAAACAGCTCAATATCAACAAATAACCCAATCAAAAAATGAGCAGAGAATCTAAATAGATATTTTTCCAAAGATAACAGGCACATGCTCAACATCCCCAATTATTAGAGAAATTCAAGCCAAAACTGCAACAAGGTATCGCCTCACACTGATCACAAAGGTCATTGTCAAAAACTCTACAAACAGCAAATGCTGGAGACAGTGTGGAGAGAAGGAACCCTCCTTCACTGCTGGGAATGTAAACTGGGGCAGCCACTGGTCCAGCCATGGAAAACAGTATGGAGGTTTCTTTAAAAACTAAAACTAGAACCTCCATATAACCAGCAGTCCCATTCCTGGGTATATATCTAGAGAAAACCATGATTAGAAAAGATACACTTATGGCCTACATACATGCACCCCAATGCATATAGCAGCACTACTCAAAACAGCCAAGACACGGAAGCCACCTAAATGTCCACTGACAGATGAATGGATAAAGAAGATGTGGTTTACATACACACATACACACACACACACACACATATATACACACACAATGGGCTATTATTCACCCATAAAAAAGAATTGAATAACGCTATTTGCAGCAACATGGATGGAACTAGAGACCATCATACAAAAGTGAAGAAAGACAGAAAAAGACAAATTTCACACAATAGTGTTTATACATGGAATCTTAAAAAAAAAAAAAAGATACAAATAGTTATTTACAAATCAGAAATAGATTCACAGACATAGAAAACAAACTTATGGTTACCAAAGGGGAAAAGGGGAGAGAGAAATTAGGAGTTTGGGAGTAAAATATACACACTACTATATATGACACAGATAAGCAACCAGGATTTACTGGATAGCACAAGTAATTGCATTCACTTATCTTATAACCTATAATAGAAAATAATCTATAAAGAATATAAATAAATACATATATAACTGAATCTCTTTGCTGTACACCTAAAACAAGCACAGTATTGTAAATCAACTATATTTCAATATATTTTTTAAAGAGGCTGATTAGCTACAAAATATTTTAGAAATACAATACACTAACACTGCTTTTCAAAGGTCCATAGTCATCACAGATCTTCAGATCAGTTCAGTTCAGTTCAGTTGCTCAGTTGTGTCCAACTCTTTGTGACCCCATGGACTGCAGCACGCCAGGCCTCCCTGTCCATCAACTCCTGGAGTTTACCCAAACTCATGTCCATTGAGTCGGTGATGCCATCTAACCATCTCATCCTGTTATCCCCTTCTCCTCCTGCCCTCAATCTTTCCCAGCATCAGGGTCTTTTCCAATGAGTCAGCTCTTTGCAACAGGTGGCCAAAGTATTAGAGTTTCAACTTCAACATCAGTCCTTCCAATGAACACTCAGGACTGATCGATGGACTGGTTGGATCTCCTTGCAGTCCAAGGGACTCCTAAGAGTCTTCTCCAACACAACAGTTCAAAAGCATCAATTCTTTGGTGCTCAGCTTTCTTTATAGTCCAGCTCTCACATCCACACATGACTACTGGAAAAACCATAGCCTTGGAAAACCATAGCCTTGACTAGACGGACTTTTGTCGGCAAAGTAATGTCTCTGCTGTTTAATATGCTATCTAGGTTGGTCGTAACTTTTCTTCCAAGGAGTAAGTGTCTTTTAATTTCATGGCTGCAATCACCATCTACAGTGATTTTGGAGTCCCAAAATATAAAGTCTGTCACTGTTTCCACTGTTTCCCCATCTATTTCCCATGAAGTGATGGGACAAGATGCCATGATCTTAGTTTTCTGAATGTTGAGTTTTAAGCCAGCTTTTTCACTCTCTTCTTTCATCAAGAGACTCTTTACCTCCTCTTTGCTTTCTGCCATAAGGGTGGTGTCATCTGCATATCTGAGGTTATTGATATTTCTCCCAGCAATCTTGATTCCAGCTGGTGCTTCATCCAGTCCAACGTTTCTCATGATGTACTCTGCATATAAGTTAAATAAGCAGGGTGAAAATATACAGCCTTGACATACTCCTTTTCCTATTTGGAACCAGTCTGTTGTTCCATGTCCAATTCTAACTGTTGCTTCCTGACCTGCATGCAGATTTCTCAGGAGGCAGGTCAAATAGTCTGGTTTTCCAATCTCTTGAAGAATTTTCCACAGTTTATTGTGATCCACACAGTCAAAGGCTTTGGCATAGTCAATAAAGCAGAAATAGATGTTTTTATGGAACTCTCTTGCTTTTTCAATGATCCAGCGGATGTTGGCAATTTGATCTCTGGTTCCTCTGCATTTCTAAATCCAGCTTGAACATCTGCAAGTTCACGGTTCACATACTGTTGAAGCCTGGCTTGGAGAATATCGAGCATTACTTTACTAGCATGTGAGATGAGTGCAATTGTGCAGTAGTTTGAACATTCTTTGGCATTGCCTTTCTTTGGGATTGGAATGAAAACTGATCTTTTCCAGTCCTGTGCCCACTGCTGAGTTTTCCAAATTTGCTGGTATACTGAGTGCAGCACTTTCACAGCATCATCATTCAGGATTTGAAATAGCTCAATTGGAATTCCATCACCTCCACTAGCTTTGTTCATAGTGATGCTTCCTAAGGTGCACTTGACTTCACATTCCAGGATGTCTGGCTCTAGGTGAGTGATCACATGCATGATTATCTGGGTCATGAAGATCTTTTTTGTACAGTTCTTCTGCATATTCTTGCCACCTCTTTCTTAATATCTTCTGCTTCGGTTAGGTCCATACCATTCTGTCCTTTATTGAGCCCATAAATTCAGCAATAAAAAGATTACCTGACTCACTTTTGTGTCCCCTCTTTTTTATTCTGCTTTAACTTGGCTTGTTTAGAGAGCTGGTGCTCTAAGAGTGAAGGACTAACCAACTGACTCTGGCTCTTGCTCCCTGCAGGGTTCTGACAGTGGGACTCAAGACTAAACCACTTTCCCTGGTTACATTTGCACCTAAGCCAGTCCAGGCACAAGCTCACTCTTAACCAAAAGGTAAGGTTGTCCTATTTCCCTCCCATCTCACCTACATTTCTTTTTCTCCCTTCTTCATCAGCTACCTTATAAAATCAGAACTCCATGCTCAAGTGTCTAGTGCATTCTCAAACCCAAAGTTGTACCTATAATTATAAATTCTTTCTTTCTGTCAACTCACAGAAAAATATGAGAGGATCCACTTCCTGAGGGAGACTTGAAGAAACCTAGTGATGAAGAGATTCTCTAAGGAGGTGGAGAATTTGCAAAACAAGAAACAGCCTTTTACTGACTGAGTTTCCTAAACTAGGTTGTCCCAACCACAAGCATTCAAAATAAATGAACTAAGTGTTAGTCATTCAGTCATGTCCAACTCTGTGACCCCATGGACTGCAGACCATCAGGCTCCTCTGTCACAAAGAAAACTGGAGCGGGATGCCATTCCCTTCTCCAGGGGATCATTCTGACCCAGGGATGGAATTCGGGTCTCCTGCATTGCAGGCAGATTCTTTACCATCTGAGCCACCAGGGAAGTCTAAATGAACTAAGTTTCTGTCTTAAAGACTAGTATTCAAACATAATTCATTATCAAAATTTTCACCGCAAACTGATCAATACTTAGAGCATTATATTCCAATGGGAAGAATTATTCGCAATTTCAAACAGTCAATTGACAAACTTCAGGAGACTATCTAGACTCCAAATATGTTTGATTCAAAAAGAGTTAATGTAATTCTTCAGGTAACTTTCAGATCTTCATTTTATTTTGTCCAATTTTAATACAACCACTATGATATGGCATAAATATAGCTCAGTGAAGATAAAAGAACAAAAAACTTTGTTAACTGAAATGTCACAGGACAAATTTACACAACATGACAAGCTTAAATGTCTCAAGCTTTAAACACATACAACACAACACAACTACTTCTACCTCGCTCTCTCTTTTTGTCTTTTTCTCTTTCTGCCCACACCCTTCCACCCCCAAAACTCCTCCCTTCTCTGTCTCTGTCTTCTTTTAAAGGATGCTAATAGTATTTTCCCCTTTCTATAATTTCTTTTCTACATATGAAACTGCATTCTTCTATTAGATTACTTAGAGAAACTTAAAATGCTCACTGGATCAAAAAACAAAATCAGAAGTGAAAACTATTAGAACTTTAGAGGTTTTGGATTTATTCTTATAGGAGTATTTATATATTTTATATTCTAAATCACAATTTTATTTCTGATAGTGAAATCTGGGTTTTATTTCAACTCCCTAATTTCCTGAGGTGGGGGCGGGGGGGGCTTTATTTTACTCTGCTTCCCAGAAGGCCCAGGAGTAAAGAATCCACCTGCCAATGCAGGAGATGTGGATTCAATCCTTGGGCTGGGAAGATCCCCTGAAGAAGGAAGTGGCAACCCACTTCAGTACTTTTCACCTGGGAAATTCCATAGAAAGAGGTGCCTGGCAGGCTACAGTACCTGGGGGTCACAAAAAGTCGGACACAACTGAGCACAGCACACACACATAATACTCTACTCCAGTGTTTCTAAAGTCTTCTAAAGCTGCTCTTCATACCAACTTATCTGAATCATGTAAAACATTTTCTAAACATGCACATTTCTGATCCCTATCTAGAACTACTAAGAAATCAGATAATCACAATTAGACTGGTTAGCAGTTGGACAATTTTCCCCATATGATTCTTATGACCAGAAAAATTATCACAAATGATTTTTTTCACTTATTTATATTATGCTTAAGACATTTCCTCAACAGCACCATCTATAAAATTAAATAAACTTACTATGCTAAAACGTATTAGATCTTTTTATTTGAATAAAAGTTATTTTCTAGGAATAAAAGATTATTTCTTCAGTTAATAATATATTTGATTTGGCCTGCCAGGTGGCACAAGAGGTAAAGAACCTGCTTGCCAAGGCAGGAGACACAAGAGACATGGGTTCGATCCCTTTGTCAAGAAGATCCCCTGGAGGAGGGCATGGCTACCCATGCCAGTATTTTTGCCTGGAGAATTCCATGGACAGAAGGGCATAGTGGGCTACAGTCCAACGGGTCACAAAGAATCAGACAACGCTGAAGGGACTTCGCATGCCGTTTGTCAATTTACTTATGGACTTTACAAGGGATAATTCAACTGCCACATCAAAAGAAACACTACATTTACTTTAACTTTTACCACTACATATTGAAATTTAAATTAAGAACTAGTTAAAATGACTATTATTGTTGACAAATGTGATTAAAAACAGAAATAATGGAATAGCTCTTTATGAAAATAAAGGCTATATATATTAATAGTTTTTCAATTAATTTTTAACTTGTATCACTGTGTCATCAAACAATATTTATTTTAATCCTCTAGTTCTATCTCTTCACCCACTATTAACATTTTCAAAAAAAATAAAAAGAGAACTTCACTCTCTGAGTAAGACCATAATAGTTCATTATCTCTGCACATCTCAGCAGCCCCACACCTGACTACATTAGGTCTTTTTGCACTTTTCATTTTTTTGGTCACAGAGATATTGTAAGTAATGCAATGAAACCACATACTCATCTGTATTTTCTCATACGGCCAATCCCTGACTCATAAATATTTCATTTATTGTTGTCTTAACTCTAGAAGAGATTTGCCTGTATTTTTCAAGCTTTATTTTGAAACCTCTCTCTTCTGAAAGTGATTCTGACCATGACTTTGGTAAAGTAACACACACTACCTCATACAAAGAACTTTGATTCAATACAATGACAGCTACCTAGACCAATGAACTGAAAAATTTTAAGACACAAAAATATAAAATTCACATAATTCTGAACTAAGTTATTTCACAAGGAAATTCAGTATTATATGATAGACATATGCTTTCTGATACTTAAAATGGTAGGAATACTATTCATGTAAGTGCCTTTAGGTCAAAGAAAGTAAAGAATATGCAAGATGAGTTCAGAGAGGGCATTTGAGGAGTACGGGAATTATTGGCTAGTTGAGAATTTAAAAAATCACAGACTACTTATTCAAGAAGTTGAATAGTGGAAGCTAAAAAAGATTAAATTCCAAGAAAGAAACAGAAATGATACTGTTCAACTTACAACTCTTCCATATGATAAAGTGACAAATGTTACTTCTAAGTCAAGCCTCCTGTCAAAAAGATATATGTTCTGAAGGGAAAAAAAAAAAAAAAAAAGCATCAAATAGTCTACCAAGCCCTTTCAGTATAATGCATTTGCCCATAGCAAGGAAGAAAGAAGATCAAGGGAGAGAACTCTGCTATTTCTCATTCTTAGCCTTTTCATGCATCTTCCCATCTCCTTCAGCTTAGACTGTATAATCTACAAAGTTTACATCAAATATAAGAACAGAAACATTCCCTGAAACAGACCCTGCAAAGTTGGGTCTGTTTTGTTATCTTAAAAATATAAATAAAGAATACCAGAACATCTAAAAAACATAAAGAAGCACCATGAGCAAATACAGTAGCAGATCCCCCTTACCCAAAAGCACAGAAGTAAAACCTACTGAAACAGACTTTCTGGCTGATTGAGAACATTTTTGTGATAAGTTTTCAAATTCATTATTCCAGTCAGATACTTCACCCATTTAATCATATCCTGGGCCTCTGGTCTACACATAACCTCATGTACCAAAGAGAAGATAAAAAGCTGTGGGTCATGTCAAATCTTTGCCTCATACTTAATGTTGCCTCTGCTAGTCACGGAGCTACATGACTCTTCTACCTGTTGGAGAGTTTCCAGATATTTTTGCTTTGCCTTGATCTCAGAGAAAATGATTTGAACACTGTTCTTGGTTCACTAACTAGAGCACTGATGACTCTGCTGGTCATCGTACTTATTATCCAGACTGACACTGTAATAATAATAATGACAAAAGTTGAGTAATTAATGAACTCAGTTCAGTTCAGTTCAGTTACTCAGTCATGTCCGACTCTTTGTGACCCCATGGACTACAGCACGCCAGGACCCCTGTCCATCACCAACACCCTGAGTTGATGCAAACTCATTTCCATTGAGTAGGTGATGTGATCCTCTGTTGTTCCTTTCTCGTCCTGACTTCAATCTTTCCCAGCATCAGGGGCTTTTCAAATGAGTCAGTTCTTCACATCAGGTGGCCAAAGTATTGGAGTTTCAGCTTAAGCATCAGTCCTTCCAATGAATATTCAGGACTGCTTTCCTTTAGGATGGAATGGTTGGATCTCCTTGCAGTCCAAGGGACTCTCAAGAGTCTTCTCCAACCACGGTTCAAAAGCATCAATTCTTCGGCGCTCAGCTTTGTTCATAGTCCAACTCTCACATCCATACACAGCTACCGGGTAAACCACTGCTTTAACTGGACTGATCTTAGTTGGCAAGGTAACGTCTCTGCTTTTTAATATGCTGTCTAGCTTTAATATGCTGTCATAACTTTTCTTCCAAGGAGCAAGCGCCTTTTAATTTCATAAGTGCAGTCACCATCTGCAGTGATTTTGGAGCCCCAAAAAATAAAGTCTGTCACTGTTTCCACTGTTTCCCCATCTATTTGCAATGAAGTAATGGGATCAGATGCCATGATCTTAGTTTTCTGAATGTTGAGTTTTAAGCCAGCTTTTTCACTCTCCTCTTTCACTTTCATCAAGAGGCTCTTTAGTTCTTTTTCGCTTTCTGCCATAAGGGTGGTGTCATCTGCATATCTGAGGTTATTGATATTTCTCCTGGCAATCTTGATTCCAGCTTGTGCTTCATCCAGTCCAGCGTTTCTCATGATGTACCCTGCATATAAGATAAATAAGCAGGGTAACAATAGACAGCCTTGATGTACTCCTTTCCCAATTTGGAACCAGTGTGTTGTTCCATGTCCAGTTCTAACTATTGCTTCCTGACCTGCATACAGGTTTCTCAGGAGGCAGGTCAGGTGGTCTGGCTTTCCCATCTCTTGAAGAATTTTCCACAGTTTTTTATGATCCACACAGTCAAAGGCTTGGCATAGTCAATAAAGCAAATGTTTTTCTGGAACTCTCTTGTGTTTTCAATGATCCAATGGATGTTGGCAATTTGATCTCTGGTTCCTCTGCCTTTTCTAAATCCAGCTTGAACATCTGCAAGTTCACGGTTCACATGTTGTTGAAACCTGGCTTGGAGAATTTTGAGCATTACTTTACTAGTCTGTGAGATGAGTGCAATTGTGCAGTAGTTTGAACATTATTTGGCATGGCCTTTCTTTGGGATTGGAATGAAAACTGACCTTTTCCAGTCCTGTGGCCACTGATGAGTTTTCCAAATTTGCTGGCATACTGAGTGCAGCACTTTCACAGCATCATCTTTTAGGATTTGAAATAGCTCAGCTAGAATTCCATCACCTCCACTAGCTTTGTTCATAGTGATGCTTCCTAAGGCCCTTGAGTTTGCATTCCAGGATGTCTGGCTCTAGGTGAGTGATCACACCATCATGATTATCTAGATCATGAAGATCTTTTTTGTATAGTTCTTCTTTGTATTCTTGCCACCTCTTCCTAATATCTTCTCCTTCTGTTAGGTACATACTATTTCTGTCCTTTATTGTGTCCATCTTTGCATGAAATATTCTCTTGGTTTCTCTAATTTTCTTGAAGAGATAGCTAGTCTTTCCAAACAAGACTCAATTTCCAACTCAGTCAGTCTCTCCCACCAGGAAGCTTCAATAAGCCTTTTATCCTTCTCCATTAGAGGGCAGACAAACTGAAAACAACAATCACAGAAAACTAACCAATCTTATCACATGGACCACAGCCTTGTCTAACTCAATGAAACTATGATCCATGCCGTGTAGGGCCACCCAAGACGGACAGGTCATGGTGGAAAGCTCTGACAAAATGTGATCCACTGGACAAGGGAATGGCAAACCACTTCAGTATTCTTGCCTTGAGAATCCCATGAAGAGTATGAAAAGGCAAAAAGATAGGACACTGAAAGATGTACTCCCCAGGTTGGTAGGTGCCCAATATGCTATTGGAGATCAGTGGAGAAATAACTCCAGAAAGAATGAAGAGATGGAGTCAAAGCAAAAACACCCAGTTGTGGATGTGACTGGTGATCAAGTAAAGCCTAGTGCTGTAAAGAGCAATATTGCACAGGAACTGGAATGTTAGGTCCATGAATCAAGGCAAATTAGAAGTGGTCAAATAGGAGATGGCAAGAGTGACACCAACATTTTAGGAATCAGTGAACTAAAATGGAATGGGTGAATTTAACTCAGATGACCATTATATCTACTATTGTAGGCAAGAATCCCTTAGAAGACATGGAGTAGCCATCATAGTCAACAAAAGAGTCTGAAATGCCATACTTTGATGTGATTACAAAAACGACAGAATGATCTCTATTTGTTTCCAAGGCAAACTACTCAAAATCACAGTAATCCAAGTCAAAGACCTGAACAATAAGGCTAAAGAAGCTGAACTTGAACTGTTCTATGAAGACCTACAAGACCTTCTACAACTAACACCCCAAAAAGATGTCCTTTTCATTATAGGGGACTGGAATGCAAAAGTAGAAAGTCAAGAAATACCTGGCTGCTTCTGCTGCTGCTAAGTCGCTTCAGTTGTGTCTGACTCTGTGTGACCCCATAGACGGCAGCCCACCAGGCTCCCCCATCCCTGGGATTCTCCAGGCAACAACACTGGAGTGGGGTGCCATTTCCTTCTCCAATGCATGAAAGTGAAAAGTGAAAGTGAAGTCACTCAGTTGTGTCCAACTCCTAGTGACCCCATGGACTGCAGCCTACCAGGCTCCTCCATCCATGGGATTTTCCAGGCAAGAGTACTGGAGTGGGTTGCCATTGCCTCCTCCAGAAATACCTGGAGTAATGGGCAAATTTGTCCTTGGAGTACAGAATGAAGCGGGGCAAAGGCTAATAGAGTTTTGCCAGGAGAACGCACTCGTCATAGCAAACACCCTCTTCCAACAGAAGAGAAGACTCTACACATGGACGTCATCAGATGGTTAATACCAAAATCAGATTGATTATATTCTTTGCAGCCAAAGATGGAGACGCTCCATACAGTCAGCAAAAAAAGACTGGGAGCTGACTGTGGCTCATATCATGAAATCCTTACTGCAATATTCAGACTTAAATTGAAGAAAGTAGGGAAAACCACCAGACCATTCAGGTATGACCTAAATCAAATCCCTTATGACTATACAGTAGAAATGACAAATAGAATCAAGGGATTAGATCCGCTAAACAGAGTGCCTGAAGAACTATGGACAGAGATTCATGACACTGTACAGAAGGCAGTGATTAAGACCATCCCCAAGAAAAAGAAATGCAAAAAGGCAAAATGATTGTCTGAGGAGGCCTTACAAATAGCCTTGAAAAGAAGAGAAGCAAAAGGCAAAGGAGAAAAGGAAATGCCCATTTGAATGCAGAGTTCCAAAGAATAGCAAGGAGAGATACGAAAGCCTTCTTCAGTGATCAATGCAAAGAAATAGAGGAAAACAATAGAATGGGAAAGACTAGAGATCTCTTCAAGAAAATCAGAGATACCAAGGGAACATTTCATGCAAAGATGGACACAATAAAGGACAGAAACTAATGTCTTGCTAATAATTTTTTTCTTGCTAAAGACTTAAGAAGCAATAAGTAGGACTTCTTCTGGTGGTGCAGATAAGAATCTACCTGCCAATAAAGGGAATATGGCTTTGATCCACGGTCTGGGAAGATCCCACATGCCACAAAGCAAGTAAGCTCATGGGCCACAACTAATGAAGCTTGTGCTGCACAACAATAGAAGCCATCACAATGAGAAGACCACAACCACAACAAAGACTAGCCCCTTCTTACTGCAATTAGAGAAAGCCTGTGCACAGCAATGAAGACCCAGTCCAGCCAAAATTAAAAAAAAAAAAAAAGAAGAAGAAGAAAGCAATAAGGAGAACTACTGCTGCTGCTGCTGCTGCTGCTAAGTTGCTTCAGTCGTGTCCGACTCTGTGCGACCCTACAGACGGCAGCCCACCAGGCTCCGCCATCCCTGGGATTCTCCAGGCAAGAACACTGGAGTGGGTTGCCATTTCCTTCTCCAATGCATGAAAGTGAAAAGTCAAAGTGAAGTCGCTCAGTCATGTCCGACTCTTAGCGACCCCATGGACTGCAGCCCACCAGGCTCCTCCATCCATGGGATTTTCCAGGCAAGAGTACTGGAGTGGGGTGCCATTGCCTTCTCCGAAAGAGAACTACTACTTGACAGAAATGAAACGGGAAGAAACAAGAAAAAATTTTGTCATAGAATTCTTAGAAGTCCATGTCAATTTTAAGCTCACAGTTCCAAGCCAGTGAACAAAATGCAGCATGGATTCTAGAAACAAAAACTTGAAAAGATATGTCTATATTTATATCAACAACTATATGTGTGTGTGCTTGTGTGCACACTTGGCAAATATAATCATGAGCTTTACTGGCTCACCACCTGATTTTGGATGGTCTGTGACGTATACATTTTTATAGTTTTAAATGGCTGAATCAAAATCAAAAGTATATCTTATCAAATATGAAAATTATATAAAATTCAAACATTAATGTCCATAAATAAAACCACTGGCACCCAACCACATTTGTGCACTTAGGTGCCATCCATAGCTGCTTTTATATTACAGTGGCAGAGTTGAATAGTTGTGACAGAGACCAATGGTCCACAACCTGTATTTACTATCTAGCCTTTTACAGAAAAAAAAAATTACCAACTTCCACATATATACAGTGGCAGAATTTATTTCGGGGGTCCAAAATCACTGAAGATGGTAACTGCAGCCATGAAATTAAAAGATGCTTACTCCTTGGAAGGAAAGTTATGATCAACCTAGACAGTATATTATAAAGCAGAGACATTACTTTGCCAACAAAGGCCCATCTAGTCAAGGCTATGGTTTTTCCAATAATCATGTATGGTTATGAGAGTTGGAATATAAAGAAAGCTGAGCACCAAAGAATTGATGTTTTTGTTTTTGTTTTGTTTTGTTTTAATTTTATTTTATTTTTAAACTTTACATAATTGTATTAGTTGATGTTTTTGAACTGTGGTGTTGGAGAAGAGTCTTGAGAGTCCCTTGGATGCAAGGAGATCCAACCAGTCTATCTTAAAGGAGATCAGTCCTGAGTGTTCATTGAAGGACTGATGTTGAAGCTGAAACTTCAATACTTTGGCCATCTGATGCAAATAGCTGACTCATTTGAAAAGACCCTGATGCTGGGGAAGATTGAAGGCAGGGGGAGAAGGGGATGACAGAGGATGAGATGGTTGGATGGCATCACCAACTCAGTAGACATGAGTTTTGGTTAACTCCAGGAGTTGGTGATGGACAGGGAGGCCTGGCATGCTGCAGTCCATGGGGTCACAAAGAGTCGGATACAACTGAGCAACTGAACTGAACTGAACATATATACAATGACTTGGCATGAAACTCTAAAATAAAAGTGGTTTGGGATAAATATCAGTATCATATCTACTGAAATTATGAGATATTAAAAGTGAAATTATAAGCTTCCAGTCTCAGAAGACACTAACAAAACTAATTAGAAAATATCTTAAAAACAAAAAGCATTACACAGGGATTATTCAACCTCAGAAGTGACATTACATGGCAAGAAACACTACAGAAACATTACTCAAAGCTTTGATATTATTAAATTCTTAAAATGGGCTGTGGCAAATCTTCACCCCAACCCCCCCAAAAAAAACTAGGAACACTTCAAGATATTTAGATATGGAGAAAATAATAAAGAAGATATAAGCCTAGTGTTTGGGACAGTGGTAGGTTCTAGGATAACTGAGATACAGTCGAACTTCTTGATTCTTGCGTAGTTTACCTTCTCCACCAAAAAGAAAAGTTATACTAAAATGTAAAATCAAATATGATTAATGAGAAAATCAAAGCTCAGGAATTAAAAAGAGGGCCATGAGTCACTTTAAATAAGTTCAGGTATGCAGAACCACTAGGTTAAAATTTTAAGGTGTCTTTAAAAAGTAGCTTGTATATGTTATCACTAAACTACACTTGATAACCTTGAAAGAGTTACAAACAACAAGAGCAGATGTAACACATAAGAGGGGACAAATGTTATTTTATTTTTTGAAGGTAAAAGGATTCTAGGAAATGAAGATCAGTGATCTTGACATTATTCCCCAACAAAATTCTACAACAGGTTACTAAACAGATGGTTTGTGAGCACTTACATTTAAAAAAAAAAAGCCTGCCGTGGATTTGTTAAAAATAAGTCATGCTAAACCTTGTTTCCTTGTCTCACATATTATTAGATGAGTGGATCAGAGAAATGCATTGGCTGTACAATGCCTGGAGCAAGAAAGTATGGAGTAAGTCTTTCATGGCCAACTGTTAAGTCCACTTCCTATGTAACTTTGGGGGAAATTCTTGGATTAAGAGGCAAATATCATAGATCGGTCAAGTTTCTGCATGTTTTGTGAGCAGAGGCGCTGACAGCCTTTGTCCTAGACTATCTTTCTCATGGATGTCTGTATACCAAATTGCCTTTGAATATCCATAATACCTCCCTCTGAACAAAGGGAAGGTTTGCTTATAGCCCATTACAAAAGATCAGGGTTCCTAAACTTGAAGTTCCTCATCTGCAATACAGAGTGATACAGAGTGTACAACGTGGACTTGGGCCACTCTGTGGAGCCCCTGATGGACTTAGGGGTGCATGCATGCTAAGTCACTTCAGTCATGTCGGATCTTTGAGACCGTATGGATCATAGCCTGCCAGGTTCCTCTGTCTATGAGATTCCCCAGGCAAAAACACTGGAGTGAGTTGCCATGGGCTCCTCCAGGGGATCTTTCCAATTCAGGGGTCAAACCAGTGTCTCTTATGTCTCCTGCTCTGGCAGGCAGGGTCTCTACCACCAGCACCAACCCCGGGTCTCCTGCACTGCAGGTTGATTGATCACCTGAGCCACCAGGGAAGTCCCTGAACTTGGGGGACCAAAGCAAGCATAAGGTTCCTGCTCTTCACTGAATCAGGAATAATAAAGTTCTTTGTCTTCTATACTAAGTCGCTTCAGTTGTGTCCGACTCTGTTTGACCGCATAGACAGCAGCCCACCAGGCTCCCCCATCCCTGGGATTCTCCAGGCAAGAACACTGGAGTAGGTTGCCATTTCCTTCTCCAATGCATGAAAGTGAAAAGTGAAAGTGAAGTCGCTCAGTCCTGTCCGACTCTTCGCGATCCCATGGCCTGCAGCCTACCAGGCTCCTCCGCCCATGGGATTTTCCAGGCAAGAGTACTGGAGTGGGGTGTCATTGCCTTCTCCGATACAGTTCCACAAAATAGTGTCTGACTAATTTGTTACCATGCAAGTAGGGTAAAATCTCAGATACTTCACAGTTCTGGACAACCTGTGACTCAGCTTTGCCATTGGTAAAATGGGGAAATAACAGTATAAATCCTCATAAAGACAGTATGAAAAATAAATTAATTCACACACAAATTTCCTAGAAAAGTATCTACCGCTTAATAAATATTAGCCATTTTTATAATGACACTTATGATTAATTTCAGATGTATACCAGTAGGTAAATAATCCCATCCAAAGGATTAATGATAAATCAAAGAGCTCCTACTCACTGAGTTTAAAAAAGGCTCTATTCTTAACCTTGTTCTGATCAATATTTTCAAAAATAATTAAGTAGAGGTATAAAATGTATTAATCAAAATTATGGATGACACAATTGTTAACATAGATAATAGAACCAAGATTTTTAAAAATCTTGACATGCTGAATACACTAAATGATAAAGAAACAAATGTAACAGACATATAAATCCTATTTTTTTACAATATTCAAACTAATATTAATTGCAATTTACATGAAATGAAGCAACATTCTAGTAGCAATGTAACATGACTGAAAAAAAATTGCCATTAGGTTACAGAAAAAATGAAGACAAATTTTCATTGCATTCTGTGTTGGTCAGAACATATATATGGTATGGTGTTTAGCTCTGGATACATTTTAAAGGGAAACTTCAGCAAAGAGAAGCATATCCAGAGGAGGGTAATGAGAACTGTGAAGGGTAAAAGAAATCCACAGAGTGTATATAAAGGATAACCAAAGAAATATGACTTCTTTATCCTCAGAAAGGAAAGGTTTATTGATTATAAAAATTTTTCAGACATTTGCAAAGTTATCTATGTGAAATAGTCTGTGTAAAACCAAAAGGTGGAGTTAGAAATAATGGCTAATTGATTCCAATTCAATGTAAGGAAGAACTTTCTATCAATTGAATTTTGTCAATTATTGAATATTACAATTAGTTATTCATTCATGTAAGTTTTACAAAGCCACTAGCCAGGACTATGAAAATGGGGATGGCCTCTCTCACATACAGATGTCTTTAAATTATTCATTTCTTACCTGTAAAAAAAGGCAACCCACAGAGGGTTTCTCCAGGCATCTTGTGCATTTTCATTCCTGTCTTGCCTCCCTGATTTTTGTTCCATTTCAGCCTAGTTGGCCTCTTCAAACTGACAATTTGTCCTTAGCAGCCCACCTGACTTTTTGATTTGAAAGTGAAAGTCACTCAGTTGTGTCCAAGTCTTTGCGACCCCAAGGACTACACTCCATGGAATTCTCCAGGCCAGAATACTGGAGTGGGTTGCCATGCCCACTTCCAGGGGATCTTCCCGACCCAGGGATCGAACCTGCATCTCTTATGTCTCCTCATTGGCAGGTGTGGGAATACTGGTGTGGGCAGCCATTCCCTTCTCCAGGGACTCTTCCCAACCCAGGAACTGAATCCAGGTCTCCCGCATTGCAGGCGGGTTCTTTACCAGCTGAGTCACAAGCAAAGCTCAACTTTTTGATTTACCTCTCTGATTATACTATTTTTCCATACACTGCAGTCCATAAGCCATCTGACAGTGGCCCCTGGGTAACTAACCCTGTCTCCATCTCCCACCTGATTTGGAAGGGAGAACAAAATTTTAATTTATTATCTCAAAGGTTTCAATTCTAGGATTCTTGGATTCTTCTTACTTCTTTTGCCACTTACAGAAGGTGGGTGATCAGTAATCAATGAATAAACGAGTAAGTGACTGAATAAATGAATGGGTATTGTTAATCAACTGATAATGAGCTTCTTCTTCTTTAAAAGCTAACTACCTGAATGGGCTGTACATCTTTCAACTTGTCAAACAGATGAAAAGGAGTGAAAAGAACAACAAACACCTATGAGAACAAAGGAAAGAAGTACGAGAACAAGAGAGACTAAGGGTGGAAATAGAAATGAGAGTAGACAGCTATGGAGAGGACCCCAAACTAATTCTCAGAAAAGATCAAATAGTAAATGCTCTAGTTCATAAGCAAAGTCAATTTATAAGTCAAAATAAAATGCAATAATCTATAAAACAAACATACTTGAATAAGAAATGAGAGGAGAATTATAAACTCCTAAGAAATTATGATAGGAACAAGTGACTACATTCTCACGAAGGCAAAACTGATATACACAACAATTTGATGAATCTCAAACACATAAGCTAGATGAAAGAAGCCTGCCTCTGAAGGTTACATACCACATGATTAATAACATAGAGTTGAATGTAATACGTACATATAGATATAGTATATACATATATATTATACATGAGTATTTTATACAATTTGTATAAATACATTATACAAGAGTCATACAGGACTGAAGTATTATATACATGTATATAATGCATATAACACTTGTATATAACATATAATACTTCTCTGTCCAAGGGATTCTCCAGGCAAGAATACTGGAGTGGACTGCCATGCCCTCCTCCAGGGGATTCTCCCAACCCAGGGATTGAACTTGAGTCTCTTACGTCTCCTGCACTGGCAGGCAGGTTCTTTACCCACTTCCCACTGGGGAAGCCTTATCCTGCCATTTGCATCATCATGGCTAGACCTTGAGCACATTATGCTGAGACAAGTCAGAGAGGCTTCTGCTGTCTGATACCACACATAAATGTGGAATCTAACAAAGTCAAACTTGTAAAATCAGAGAGCAGAATAGGTGGTTACCAAGAGATGGGGATGGGGGGATAAGATTAATGTTGTTTAAGGGTACAAACTTGAAAGGAGTAGTAAATAAGCCATAGACATTCACTACACAGTATAATGAAGAGAGACAACAATATTGCACTGCAAGTATGTGATGTGATAGATATGCTACAATAGAGACCAGGTTACAAACTGCAGCATGGTGGACTTCATAAATGTAAACAGTGCTACAGTATCAAATTCACTCAATTCAAAACACTGTTGCTGCTGCTAAGTCGCTTCAGTCGTGTCCAACTCTGTGCCACCCCATAGACGGCAGCCCACCAGGCTCCCCAATCCCTGGGATTCTCCAGGCAAGAACACTGGAGTGGGTTGCCATTTCCTTCTCCAATGCATGAAAGAGAAAAGTGAAAGTGAAGTGGCTCAGTCATATTCGACTCTTAGGGACCCCGTGGACTGCAGCCTACCAGGCTCCTCCATCCATGGGATTTTCCGGGCAAGAGTACTGGAGTGGGGTGCCATCGCCTTCTTACCTCCCCCAAAAAACACACTTTAAAAAACAAAACTCTAGGGACAGAAAATAGATCAGTGGTTACCAGAGACTACAAGGTGAGAGGAGGTGTTGACTAAAATTCACATGAAAAAATTTTGGAGCATGATGGAACTGTACCACATCTTAATTGTGGTAGTGAGTACACAACTATATGTTTGTGAAAACATACAGAACTGCACACTAGAAAGATGTGAACTTACTGCATATAAATTTTCTTTAATTAAAACTTGAAAAATTTGTAGAGCTTAAACTTGTAAAGATGATCAATTAAAATACATTTTGTGTTGTTAATAAAGCACAATAAAATCATAGCAATATTTTCTTAGATCAGTTTCCCAAGGCAAAAGAAATAAAAGCAAAAGTAAATGAGAAAAAAATGGAACCTAATCGAACTTACAAGCTTTTGCACAGCTAACAAAGCCATCAACAAAATGAAAAGATGATCTATGAACTATGAGGAATTTGCAAATGACATGACTGACAAGGGTTTAATTTCCAAAATATACAAACAGTTCATACAGCTCAATATCAAAAAACCCAAACAATGCAATCAAAAAATGGGCAGAAAACCTAAACAGACATTTCTCCAAAGAAGACACACAGATGGCCAACAGGCACATGAAAATATGCTCAAGGTCACAAATTAGTTAAAAGCAAATCAAAACTGCAGTGAGGCATCACTTTACAGTGGTCAAAATGGCCATAAAAGTCAAAAAGTCTACAAATAATACAGAGTTCCTGGTAGCCTAGTGGAGAGGAGTCTAAGCTTTCCCTGTTGTATTACCCAGGTTCAATCTTGGTCTGGGAACTGAGATTCTGCAAGCCACACATGAGGTGGCTGGGAAAAAAAAAAAAAGTCTACAAATAATAAATGCTAGCAAAGATATGGACAAAAGGAGATCCTCCTTCAGCATTGGTGGAAATGTAAATTGATGCAGTCACTTTGGAAAACTGTAGTGAGGTTCCTTAAAAAACTAAAAACTACTATATGATACAGCAATTCAATTCCTGGATATATATTTGGAAGAAACCAGAATTTGAAAAGATACATGCACCCCGATGTCCACAGCAGCACTGTTTACAATAGACAAGACATGGAAGCAACCCAATCATTCATCAACAGATGAGTGAAGATATAGAGTTGAGTGAGTGAGTGAGTGAGTGTGTGTGTGTACACAATGAAATATTATTCAGCTATAAAAGAATGAAATACCGCCACTGTAGCACATGAATGGACCTACAGATTATCTTACTAAGTGAAGTAAATCAGACAAAGATAAATATCATACATGATATCACTTATATGTGGAATCTAAAAAATAATACAAATGAGTTTATTTACAAAACAGAAACACACACACAGACATAGAAAACAAACTGTGATTACCAAAGGGGAAAGGAGGAGGGAGGGAGGGATGAGTGGTATACAATTAACAGATACACAATATTATATAAAAAATAAACAAGGATTTACTGTATAGCATAAGGAACTATATTCAATATTTTATAATAGACTATAAGGGAAAAGAATCTGAATATATAACTGAATCACTTGCTATACACCTGAAACACAATATTATACATAAACTATAGTTCAATTAAAAATAAAAAGATTACATCTGATAGTTTTCTTCTGAAAAAACAACAAATTATGTCTGATATTTAAACAACTTTGTAAAGATGAGCATTTAAAATATAACTTGTAAAATGAATAAATCATAGTGAAAGTAACAAGTAAAAATTCTGAGAGAAAATTATTAGGATCATTTCTACAACATAGTAGCCAATACCTTATTTTAAAATGAAACATCAAATGTATAGCCAAATAGCTTTGTAAAAATAATCAAATATATTTTCACTGTCTTATAAGTAGACATGTAAAAATAAAATAATCATTTGTATTCTATTTTAAATGTCCTCTCATAAAAATGTAGTTCAAATAATAAGAAAATAAGTATTAAATACTTTATTGTTTATTTATTCATAGCTTGTTACCATATATTCTCTATTATTGTGCATTTGCCCTTAAAATTCGATCTTCTATACTCATAAAAACAAGTTGTTCTCAAAATAAAAACAATACTTATAACAATGATGTTCCTTTAATATAATAATACGAGTAAGCAAGTACTTAGTCACATTTTAGCATCTAGCATCATTTCAGTCCAGTGGGAATGAGATTTTTCCAGGACACAATTAGAGGGATATCAAAGAGAACAGCTATGTAAAATCAAATACCAATTAGAAATAAAAAGTTACATTGCCTTTCTTCTACTTGTCCAATAGTTTCAGCAACAGACATGCAGGACTAGGGACAGTTTGAAATTACTGAAAATTACAAAAGAGCACAGAATTGGAAGTGATACAAGGGCAACCTAAAAGCACACTTTACTGAAAGTAGAGAAATATTATAAATAGATCAATAAAATATAAATTTAAAAGTACTTCCTCTGGGACAACACAAAGGCTGTCAAATGAACTTTATTTTTAGTTACAGGAGTATACATTCTCTACGATGGGGGTCCCCAACCTCCAGAATCTAATGCCTGATGATCTGAGTTGGAGCTGATGTAATAACAATAGAAATAAAGGACACAATAAACGTAATGCCCTTGAATGATCCTGAAACCATTCCCCCTGCCCCACCCTGGTCTGTGGGAAATTTGTCCTTGAAAATGGTCCTAGGTGCCAAAAAGGTTAGCTCTACAACATACAACAAGGTAAAATGTACTGAAAAATGAACATTTGCAAGCTTACATCACTGCTAAAAACTACTGCAATTCATAATCCCCTACCTTCTGAGACGCAATCTGTGGCTCCTTATTTGTCTACATATAGGCTAATTTGTCACAAGGAAAGTAGCCAGAAAGAGAAAAGACACTACACTACACACAGGACGGCACACTCGGCAGGGCATGCACACTTGGTGTAAACGCATGCATCACTTGACTAGGGGGTGGGGCAGCAAAGCAGTGAAGGAATAACTTAGATGAGGCTCTAAAGACTTTTCAGCAGTTCTTTGGGGAAGAAAAACAGATGTCTCAAGAAATGTGGGGCCTAACTTCCTATGTGGTGCACTGTATAAACCCTTGTGTTACTCACTCCCTTTAAGCCAAACTGCAGCAAAGACATGCAGCACCCCTACAGTTTGGAGTTGTGTTTTAATGTAGCACAATGCACAGATTGGACCATGAGGTGGCCCAACATTTTATGTTGGTTCTAAAAAATGTGTGTGTGTGTCTGTGTGTGTGTGTGTGTGTGTGTGTGTGTGTGTAAGGTCCATTAAAAAGGAGAGCTCTAATTTTAAAAAGACAAAGCTTATCAAACAGCTCATCCAACTGTACATTTTATTTCTGAGTTGATGCCACCAAAAGCTAAATATGTGAATGACCACAGAACCAAGGCAAAATTGTAAAGAAATGAATATTTATGGGATGTTAATAGTATGTGCTTCAGGGAACAGGATGCCAGGGAATTACTTATTTTTCTCAACCCTGACATGACCAACTTCACGTGCACTCACTTCTCCTCTCCCTGTCTCAGCATCCTGGTTAAACAAGGTGAGGCTCCATTGCTGACCGGGAAGGAGGGGAGTGATGTGAAAATCCCAAGTGGGCTAAGACAAGTAAGAAAAATACATTTTAACTGAGCCCCCTGAGTTTCATAAGCAAAGATATTTGTGGTTTTGTTGGTTTTAATTGTCTTTATTTTAGGAATTATCTTTTTCTCCCATTCTTACCTGTGTGTTTATATTGTAGTAAGAGACAACCTGTTTACAGCTTCAAATTTGACTTATGTCATAAAAGGTTTCAGTTGAAAGTAACCTAAAAACTAATCCAATCTCTTTTTAATTTTGAAGGAAAAGATCCACCCAATATTGCACAATAGTTGAAAGTCAGACTAAGAAACCGGGTGCAGGTCTCCTGGCACTCACTGTGGAGCCCTGATCAGTAAACCAAGCAGGCCATATTACTATCTGAGATAATTGTGCTTCCCAGGAGGAGTCATTTTCATCCACATTCTAATATGCATCACCATTATCAGAGAAGGCCTTTAATAAAAATATATTTCCTGCTTGGAACAAGGAAAAGAGAATACATTGGGACCTGGAATAGCCAGATGGTGACAAGAGGGCAATGATTACCTAAGGACCAGGATTAAAAAAAAAAAAAAAAAGGCAGAAAGCATAAGTTAGTAAGTTCTTTGAAAGGAAAAAGTGAGGTAGTAATATAATAAAGCCACACTGTGTCTTTGTTCAGAGTTTTTCAAGGACCACACATTCACTCATGGTATAATAAGATATCAGAATTATTCTGAAAGATCTCATAATTTGTCTCAAAGAGGAAAGAGAAACAGGGAAATGAGACGAAGTAGGCAAAGACAGGCCTCTTTTCTCATTATCAATAGTGGAGATTACATACCCCTTTCTCAAGATATTTAGAACAAAACTGCTGAGCAAGCGAATACAAATTTTAAATATGTACAAAGTATGTGAAAGAGAACTCTGCAGGACATTAGGTTTATGAGAATAAAATCTGTGGATCCGTGTGGTATTATATGGAGAGTTGTATCACTCATTTACCCCACAGCTGTAGATGTACCAATGTGACCTGCACAAACCAAAGAATAGTATTTTAAATTCAGAAAGATGGACTTTCCAACAAATCATAAACCCTTAACCTGCTCTTTAAAGATAGATACTGAAAGAATGAAAGAAAAGTTATAAACGATGGTATGTGTGCCAATGCAAATAAAGTAAAACTATCTGTCTTATTATACCACAGAATAACAACAACAATCTAGATATGGTTTTAGAAAAGACCTTGACTTAACCCCTTTCCGTCCCTCTTTCCTCATCAACCCCCAGAAACACTTTGAATGTCCATGTTGTACTCATAGTATAAACATTAGGAACATCTATATACACTAATTATGCTACTCATATTAAGATGTTGTTGTTCAGTTGTGTCCAACTCTTTGGGACCCCATGAACTGTAGCACACCAGCCTTCCCTGCCCTTCACAATCTCCTGGAGTTTGCTCAAATTCATGTCCATTGAGTCAATGACGCCATCCAACCATTTCATCCTCTGCTGTCCCCTTCTCCTCCTGCCTTCAGTCTTTCCGGCATCAGGGTCTTTTCCAATGAGTCATCTCTTTTGTATCAGATGGCCAATGTATTGGAAACTCAGCTTCAGCATCGGTCCTTCCAAGGAATATTCAGGGTTGATTTCCTTTAGGATTAACTGGTTTGATCTCCCTGCAGTCCAAGGGACTCTCAAGAGTCTTCTACAGCACCACAATTTGAAAACATCAATTCTTCAGTGCTCAGCCTTATTTATGATCCAACTCTCACATTCGCGCATGACTACTGGAAAAACCATAGCTTTGACTATATGGACCTTTGTCAGCAAAGTGATGTCTCTGCTTTTTAATGCACTGTCTAGGTTTATCATCGGAGAAGGCAATGGCACCCCACTCCAGCACTCTTGCCTGGAAAATCCGATGGACGGAGGAGCCTGGTGGGCTGCAGTCCATGGGGTCGCTAAAAGTTGGACAAGACTCAGTGACTTCACTTTCACTTTTCACTATCATGCATTGGAGAAGGAAATGGCAACCCACTCCAGTGCTCTTGCCTGGAGAATCCCAGGGACGGGGGAGCCTCGTGGGCTGCCGTCTATGGGGTCGCACAGAGTTGGACACGACTGAAGCTACTTAGCAGCAGCAGGTTTATCATAGCTTTTCTTCCAGATACAATGATGAGTTCTATGATTAAATATGTCAGTTCAATGGTCCTATGCATTATTATATTGAAGCACTCAACTATTCTGCATTTTTTGTCCAAAAGCATTAATATCTACACACAACTTTCAAGTTAAGTTATATTCTCAGGTCAAGAATAAAAAAGATACAGGAAACTGAACTTACAGCATACTCATCCAAGATGAGAGTCATGTCTTGGCCAATACAGTAATGAACAGTTTCCAAAATATGGTATAAGACAAGTGCAAGAAAAAATAAGGTGAAAAGGAATTTCAATGACACACATACACAAAATGGAACAATGATACAGACAGAAGTAACCTGCTGGACCTCCACAATGTCATACATTCCTTAATTCAATATTTAGTTTTAGAGTTCCTACCAAGTACAAGGCATGTTCTAAACACCGGATTAGAACAGTGCCCAAAAGAAAACTTTGTATCCATGGGATACACATTGTCATTGAGACTATAAATAAAGAAAAAATCTTTTAAAAGTCAGTTGATAGTGCTCTAGGGGAAATCAACATATGATAAAGGTGACAGAGCATGAACAATGATGATTTGTTATTTTAGATATGACAAGCAGAGAAGGCTTCCATAAGGATATGTTTGAGCTGAGACTTGAAGTTAGTGAAGATACCTGAGGACAGAGCATTACAGACAGAGGAAAACTCTGAAGTGGGAAATAGCTGATCCCATTTTGAGGAATGTGAAGGAAGTCAGTGTCTAGGGTTGACTGAATAAGAGGAAAATGATAGGAAATACTGTGAGACAGAGAGCAGGGGTCAAATAAAACGGACGTTAGTAAGGTCCTTGTCTTTTATTTTCAGAGACATAAGAAGTTGTTGGAAGATTTACAACTTTCAAGAGTGACATAATCAGATAGATAAATCTTCAAAAAGTCAGTGCTACTTGGAGAATAAACTGTTGTACCTGAAGGGAGAAAACAGGGAAAATTAAGTAGCTATTGCATCAAATCAGGGAGTAGCTGATGGTCTACCTGATCAGACTGGTAATGAGGGGGTAGTAATTAGGTGTATAAAACAAGATTTTGGGGGACATAATTTAGCTAAAGTAAAAGACCTACTGAGAAAGGGGGGAAAATGAAGACAAAAAGGAAATGAAGAGCTAGCTACAGGCATACAAATATAGATCAACCAAATCCTGGAACATAAATTTGGGTGAAGTAATGGTGAGGAATATTTTTTAAGGATGTTGGGGATCTTTTTTTCTTTTTTAAATGAGATGATTTTATGACAGTCTACATATGCTAAGATGTTAAGATATTTGGATTAGTGTACTATAAGTTTCTCCTCACTATCTGCCAGCAAGAAATTTTATAAACACTTTCTCTGAAATATGTCTACCACAGGATTTTTTCTTACCCCCTAAAATACACTTTAGGAAACTTTGTTATTTTTTCCTTAAATTGAGAAAAAGTTGCAAAGTGGTAGTTCTGTATGTGTACCAAAATGATACAAAACAAAAATGATGCAAAAAAGAAAACTTTCACAGAAAATAGCATCATAAAAGTTGAGAAGAAAGAAAAGAAAGAAATAGATACCAGAGAAACTATGTTCTTTGCAGTAGCATCCTTTCTTTGAGGAATTCAATGTCCTTAACCTGTTTTAAAAAAATTTTATGATAGTTTCATGGCACAAATCTTTCAGACTTGTTACAAAGAGCTTTAAAAAGCAACACTAAAAACTTAAATTTTAAACCAACATTATCTTCCACAAAGTATATTTTAAGGCTTCTAAGGCAGAAATCAAAGGAAATTGAGGAACATTAATAAACTAAAAATGCTGAGAGCTTTTAAACCCCTGGGGATTCATTTGCTTCATAGCAGTGTGCTTTTTCAACATTTAAATTTTATATGCTCTTGCTAATGAAAATAATTTGCTACAGCAGAAAGGAATGAAGATGTCAGCTCAGTATGACATATTTATCAATATAATGGAAAGGTATGTTCTGAAGATCCTTGATGGATTCCAGGGGAAAAAAATAGTGTACAACTGTTTGGGAAGTTGAATTCAATCAGTAGAATATAGTTCCAAGAACACATATTTCAAATATCAAGGAATTTAAAAAAACTGAACTTGGACTCCACAGATAATTTGTGGACAAAATGGATTTTTTAATAAAATCTCACATTAAAATATTGAATTATATAAATTGAGGGAATGTAAGAATTCGAATTGTTCATGTAAAGGAAACTGGACAAATGATCAGATACAAGTCAATTTAGAGAGTAAACAATGTTCACAAGCCCAAAATGAAAAAGTATTAGGATTCAATGTGAACTATAAGCTAAAAATCATTACAACATAAAGTTGTTTTAAAATGAAATAGGAGTGATACAAACATACCTGATTTTACAGCATATCTTAATTTGGCTGCTGGACAAAATTTTGTCCAAATAAACACAAATCCCTAGTCACTCCAATTACAAAATTGGGATTATGCACCTAAAAATAATTAGGCCAATACTTAACATCACAACTGATAAGACAGCAAGTCACTGAAGCATCTATTTAGAGGAAAAAACAGTTGAAAACCATTACTGCAAATAAGTCACCCACATACACATGTTTACTTTTTATTTTAACATTAATAGTGTTGGAACACAATAAATCTAAATTTTCTCTGAGGATCTCTCTCCAGCATCTCAATATTCTAACACTGACCTGTTAGCTATAATATCTCTTTATATTTCACCAAAGTTACTCTCCTTTTTTTGTGTATTTTCTCTGGAAAATTGGGGGCAGGGACTGGATGGAAATACAGTGCAAAGCAAAGAATATATATAACAAATATCAGAGGTAATGATAAGACAGAAGTAAATAGGCAAGTGGAAGTAAGTATCATTTAATAGATAGGAACACCTACAAGGAAAGACTATTCTACTTATTAGTATTTATATAATTCAACAGTAATGAATTTTCATATAACCAATTCTGGACTTAAAAAAAAGTAATGATATGTTTAAGCAACCCTCCTAACTATGCTTAGTTAAGGTGTTAAAAAATAGTTATGAAACAAATGAAGTAGCTAACGTTTGCAACAACTTCATAAGAAAGCAATGAAAATGACTTAAGCCTCATGGGGGAAAAGAGCCCAAAGAACTTAAATTATTTTTACCTGATAACACTCTGAAAGTGATATGCCTGGAGTCCAAGTATTGAATATGTTAAGAGATAAACGTCTGCGTCATCCAAAAAAAGAAGAGACATTAACTATGGCATACAAAATTCAAATTACTCATTAAACTGTCTGTGGACCATAAGCACTGGAATTTGTCTAAGTAAAGTTTCAAGAACCTGGATTACTTTTTCAGAAGGCTTAAGAAGGTAAACAACAATCTTTCTGGGTTGGATTTGATCAAATGTGTTAGAACTCTATGAATTAAGGACTATATAAATAAGGTTATTTTCAAAAATCTATGCAAATCTTAAAATCTTATTGGGCCTAAGATAAGAAATAAACTATCTTTTTATCAAAGGGCAGAATGAATCTGTGCACTGGTTAGAATATTTTAGATCCATTCATTTATCACTAAAAGTACTATGATATATCACAGAGTTAAAGAAAAAAATAACTGTGCCATGGATTAGTATTCAGTAATTATAATGAAATTAACATCATTTTGCAACTCAACAGTGATTTGCAACTTTGTTTAGCAACACTCTTGCCAAGAGAACTTCTTACAAGTCAGTGGTCTCTCTGACTTCACTGAGAGACAGAAATACATGACCATTTCCATCATTCTATTTTCTATCAGTATTATAACCAATAGTTGATCTAACATGAGAGTGTCAACACAGAATGATAAGGCAGAGCAGCATAAATCTTTAAATGTATCACAAATGATATCTCTTTTATGTAATTAAGTACCATATCCCTCACATGTTCTCTTAAAATGTCTGGTAAATTTATCTCATTATATTCAATATTTTACTGTATGCTCTATGAGTCTCAATCAAGCCATGAAGGCATTTTCACATATTTAAATATACTTTTCATAGAGTACAATTCTAATAGTTACGCAAAGAGAGTCGTTTTGTGTTTCTGAGTCTTTGTACAAAAGGAATGTAACTTCTCATTATAGGTTACCTGTGATTTTAATGTTCACCTTTCTTCCTAATTTTATAATGTGTCACATACAACATTTTACCCCTATTTTAAGTTTATAGAATACTACAAGGATTTTTTTTTTTTCAAGCAAACCCACTACACTACCATCAGTGCAAAGAAATGAAACTGGAATGCAGTTTACTCAGATATAACTATTAATCTATTCGCATCATAATGTAATTAAAGGTCTCTTTTCATTTGAATATTTGGTTCTAGAATTCCCATCATGCTGAATCCTAAAGTGTAAGTTGAGAAATTTTGAAAAATAGCTTAAAATAGTTCATAATTGTTATTTGTATATATTTCCCTTTTTTTCTATTTTGGTATTAATTGTAGTGTAATGGTAATTTAATAAATTATGTATAAAAAAGAAAAGTTATTGTACTCATATTTAAACAGAATTTAAAAATTATTCCCTTAATATTTTGTATTCTTGTACTTAAAAAGTGAACTTTAAGATGATCTTTTAAAATTGAGTGTCTTCTGTCACCAACAGGGCTGTATCATCAGGTTTCTGGTCTCTTCTTTAAAAGTTAGTAATTTAATCACAATTAAACATTTCTCTCACTTAGTTTTAGGTAACAATGAAGCAGTGGGTTTCTTAAAGAAGTACTGAACTAAGCAACTACTGAACATGGGTCTAGTCTAGTAATAAAAATGGAAGGAAGGCAGAAAGGGGGAGAGGGAGAAGGAAAGAAGGAAGGAGAGAGGGAATGACTTTAAAAGCTTTAAAGCTGAAAATGACATTTTACGAACCTAGTGATCACAGTGTACATAACCCCATACCCACTTTATTAATGCATACACAAATAAGTCAAAATTGTAAATAATTGTTTAGCAGTATTAAACAAACACTACATTTTAAAATTCCAGAACACTAAGAATGTACCCATCCATAACTCACAGTGACAGAAAAGATAAACAGGACTTTTGACAACATAAAACATTTCCTGAGGTATGCCATAATGCAAAATTGAAGATGAAAATATCTCAAAGCTCATCTTTGTTTAGTGTTGACCTCTAGCATAGACGTGCTATTAAACACACCCCTTCCGTCTCCACTGAAGCCTAAACAAACTATTTGAATTAGGAGAGTGTGCAAAGATATGCCTTCCAGGCAAACTTTTGTTTTCCAAAAGTAAATCTCCCCAAATACTTCCAGCTGGAAAAAGTCCACTTGAGCTACTTGACACTAGAGCTTCACTTTCTCACCTTGGCTTACCTGCTACTACTTAATTATTCTTCTAAGCAGGCTCTGGGCAAGTTGGGGAGGTGGCTCTTTCAGCACTTCTGAATCCATGATGACTAGAAATATACACACCTAACACTCCCACAGGTCTTCCACGCCCTTTCTCCTTCCCGCCCTTCTGGGCACTCGCGTCGTGAAAGCCTGGCCACCTGGGAGCAAACAGTACTCGAGGAACAATCCTCAAGATCAAGAAACTGGATTTCAACATGTGGTGAGAGAAACTGGGAGGGGGGTGTGTGTGGCGGGAGGGATAGGAGCACTACAGACAGCAGCTGTCCATTAAGTGGTTTAAATCTGTTGGTTAAAAAGCTGAATAAACAAATACACAGATGGGTCTAGCTCCTTGGGGATTCCGGAATCTGAGGAGCCTCCCAAGCGGTGTCCAGTTCTGCCTCTCTCGCCCCGTCCCCATGCAAAATGCGCGCGAGTTCCACTATCAAATGCTCCAGACTCGCACGTGCCTTTCCTTCTCGTTGTTCCTAATGAGTTCACCCGAGCGCCAGGTGCTCTGAGAGACTCACCTAAGAGATCCCAGAGTCTGAGGACAGGAGGGCAACTTTTCCTCCCTGCTCTAGACCAACCAGAACACCCACGGCAAGGGACAGGTCCCCGCAGACGCTAGCCTTCATGTCAGGGTGTCGGGGCGCCTTCTGGCCGGCGGGGCTGGGAGAGGTGTGCGGGAGACACGCGGGCGCGGCCACCCAGTGGGTTCGGCCCGCGCCGCCGCCGCACGTGCGCCGCCGCGAGCGCGTAGGGGCGTCGGGCCCCTAGCTCCTCGCGGTCAAAGTCAGCCTAGTGCGTCAGTCTGCCCTCCGCTCGCCCGGGGCCTCCGCGGACTTACAGGTAAAAGTCAATCGAGAAGCCCTTCTTTTCTCCGAAAGGTATCTGCGCCCATCCCTCGTCCCCTCCCTGAAGAACCCCGAGGCGCGATTTCACCCCAAACCCACCCTCAGAGTATGGAAACCTCTCCAAAGCGGAATAAAAGTAAGACCAGGACATATCCCGGGTGAAGCGGGTCCTGCTAACCGTGGACAGGGGAAAGAGCGCGAGCGGGGGCAGCAGTCGAGATGCACGATCATCCCCAAGTGTCACTAGGGGCCAGGAGTTTCTTCACTGGAGAAGCAGGAGTGTCGCTTCTCCGCCTCCATTCCCCAAGAAGTACTTGTGAAATATACGCTAAAGTGTCTAACTTAGAGACGAGAAGCGTGCACTTGCCCAACTGAGTAAATAAAGGTCAGCAGTTGGACAATAAAGTATGTGCTTCCAAACGCCAGATGTTTTTACTGTTGTTTCTCCTCCTCTGGGGTGTGGGGGGGGGGGGGGGTTGGAGAAGAAGGAAGAGACAACACACAATAAAAATAAAAGTAAACAAACACATCTGCTGTTTCCACACACATTTTCCTCCAGCCGCGGTCTGCAGTCTGTTGCCGGACAAGGCAACATTTTCGAATACAAAACTAAAAATCATCCGTGAGCCAAAGGCAGCCTCCCCTCTTTGGACGCCCCCTTCCCCTCAGCACAAAGCTACATGAAAAAGAACAACAAGTGGTGATGTTAGGTCCGGAACGCGACCCCGATGCCGAGCCGAAATTTGACACATGTCACACTCGCCCAGCCGCACCGAGCTCAGCGACTGGGGTGAAACTTTGCTGCCGCCGCCCCGGCAGCAGCGCGGAGCAGAGTAAAGTCGAAGCCCGGCCCGGCATAGAGGTGGCGGGGACGGCGTGAGGGGCGGAGGTGCCGCGCGCCAGAGTGAGGGTGAAGAAACTTACCGCTACCGGGGACGCTGGGCAGCGTCCCGGGAGGTGGCACCCGCGGCGCCGAGGCAGAAGCCCACAAACAACACACCCACGCGCGAGTCCCGACAACTGCTGCCGCGAGTCGGGGCGCGCCCGGGAGGGGGGGGCTGGAGGAAGCCGCAGCTGGCGGACTCGGCCGCCGCATAAATAACCCGGACCGACGCTCACGGGCTGGCTGCGCGGGGTTGGAGCCGGGGCGCAGCGGCCGCCGCAGAGCTGCACGAGCCGGCGTGTCTCGCGCTTTCTCGGAGGCTCGCGCTGTCTCGCGCTGCCGCTCCCCCCACCCGGATCTGTATGTGTGTGTGTCTGTATGTGTGTGTGTGTCTCTATGTGTATGAGTGTGCGCTGGCGGGCGCGCGCACCCGGTCGCGCGCGCGTGTTGTTGGCAAGGCAAACTGTACACACACGGCGCATGGAGCCGCCTCTTCTCAGAGGGGCGGGGTGGGGGAAGGGACGCCTCCGAGGATTCTGAAGTACTGCTGGGCCACTTGTTTGTGTTTGTTTTACTTTGCCTTGTTATTGTTGACTGTTGTTGTTGATCCCCAAAGTGGTTTGGAACCAGCTGGCTAGGATACCCATCACCCCAGCCACCTATCTCCCCGCGTTCCCCCAACTTCTTTAAGGGAGGGGGAAGCGCGGCGCAGAATATTGTTCGGATTTGCAGTGGAGCCTCCTGGCTGACGTCAGGTCCACCTGCTCTGTAAACAACTCGCTGGAGAACTTGTTTGTTCGGCGCCAGATCTTCCCCCACCCCCACCCTTCTCCCCACCTCCTGCTCCGCCCCCTCCCGCTCGGCCCAGACGGCGAGTCGAGGAAGGGGGTGGGGAGGGAGGAGAGAACAAAACCTTATGCTGTATTGGCAAAGCTGAGTTGTGTCTGCTGCTTCTTGGCAGTCCCTAAAGTACGTCCTCTCAGCAGACGGAGCTGCTGGCAAATGAAACAGGGAATTCCAAGTGAAGTGCAGGAAGCCTCGAAGGGATCCAAAGCCCTCGGTGGCAAGGAGTTAAAGTACTCGAGAGTCAGAAAGGGAGACCCAAGCGTGCGTTAAAACGTTGACTGGCCTTTCTTTTTGCGGTGTGCGCCTCTGCGGCCTGGGGTGGAGAGGCCGAGTATCTTTCTCACTCTTCATTGTTGTCGGGCTCCTGTCTCACTTGGACCCGGGAGTTCTCGGGCTTCCTCGTGATCCCCCAGCCCTGGTCACCGGCTCGGCGCCGGGCTGCGGTTCGGCCGGGGCGGAGCTTAGAAGGAAGGGGTTGCCGAGCTGAGACTTTGGGGGTCTGAGGCTCTCGAGACGGGCCGGTCAGTGACTGAGGGGAGCAAAGTAACCGGAATGAAAGGAAAGAAGAAACTGCCAGAACTGCCGCTCGCACTTCAAAGCCGAGACGCCGGCGTGGGGAGTGCGCGGGCCCAGCCTCCAGCGCCCGAGTCCCCGCTCTCGTCCGTGGGGTGTGACTCTGCCAGGTCCCACGCGGAACCGAGGGGAGGACGGGACGGGCCCGGATGGGACGCGTGACCCGAGTTGGGATTGGGGGGAGGGAGCTGTTCAGGAGCCCGTATTCCACCGCGGCTCCGGGCAGGCCGTTACTCCCGCGGGCTACCGCCAGCCCCTCCCCTGTCCGCGGGCAGCGCGACCCTCCACCCCGCCGCGTCCTCTGCGCGCCGCGGCGGAACCGGCCTCTCTGCTCGCACTTCAGTCGCGAAGCGCGGCGTTCCGAAAGGCGCTGAAACTTTCCTCCAAATTGCTGCAGCCGAGAGGCCGTGGTGAACAGACCTTGGCCCCGGGCTTTGCCCGCCAACACCCCCCGTGGAAGAAGAGAGGAGGGGATGACTGAGGAGACGGACGAGCAGCACCAGCTTCTGCCTTTGAGTCTTTTCCTCAAAGAGCAGCGCGCCCTTTTTCTAAAGGGCAGACGTGAACTGATACACACACACACACACACACACAACTTGGCATAACTCTTCCCTCCAGAACCTGCTGTTCTCCCGTGAAGGAAGCAGCCCTGGCACCCACAACTGTAAACACACCGTCAGATTTTCTAATGAAACCAATTAAGTCAATAAGCCACGGGGCTGGTCCTGCGAAGACGGCCCCTGCCAGGAGCACAAGCAGAGGTAGAGTTGCTCTTTGAATCGCGGTGCTTTCTGTGAGCTTCAAAACTCCAGGCAGTCTTCAAGTGCTCTGCTTGTGGACTGTGTCCTCGCTATTATTTAAATTGTCTTTTTTCGAAATGAAGGCTGAATAGTGGGCAAATAAAAAATTTTAAAGATGGGAGAGGGGAGGGAAGGAGGGAGCAATCATTTAAATTACAAAACGCCAGATGCAAATAATCCCACCTCGCCTTCTGAAGGAGATCATTTTACGTTAAGTAATTTGCGTTTATACTTCACTAGCAACCCTAAATAAAAGGCCGATTTTCTGAATTAACCTGAAAACATTTTGGAAAAGACCAGAACAAACGGCGTCGAAATCCTTGGAGATCTGAGGATGTATCTTTCCACTGGGTTTGTGAATAAAGGTAACAAAACAGTCACAAGGTCTGCAGAGCCTCACTTTTTCTTTTTTTCCCCCTTCTTCCCCTGTATACACCGACCCCAGTTACTTTTCTTTCTCTCTAGGGGTCCGACGAAGGAAGTGAACGGGAAAGGCTTATTATAAATGAGTCTGGGCAACTTGGAAGAGAAGTTCAAGTTCCCAACAAGGACGAAAGAGAGGGGGTTATGCTCTCGAGACTTGAGAAAGGAGCGGATTTAGTTAGCCTTTCACTCTGTACACAAAGACACGTTTTGGTGAAATTCAGTCACTGACGTTTCTTTCCTGTGAGTACAAACAGCCAGGCGCCAAGAGGTGCAAATGGATATCTGAGTTGGAGGAACATATCTTTCTCGACTGGCCGAGTACTCTGCTTGCGATCTTCCTGAGCGGAGCTGAGCCTGCAGCCCCCTTGGGCGCCCTGTTTTACTTCGCCCTCTTTATCTGTGTCCTCTTCGCCTGCTATCATTCCCGGGCCACCCACTCTTCACGCAGGGAAGTCGCCCGGGGAGTTGAGAACGCAGATTCTGCTGGAACCCTGCCTTCTGTGGACCCCTCGCCCGCAGCCAATGGGCTGGGCCGGGGTTCGAGAGGTGAAAGTTCAGGCCCGGGGCTTACGGCTCGCTCCCCCTCTACTGTAGCCTCCCTCCCAGCCTGCTCCCGCGTCCACAGTGCAGACCCAGCACGGCTACCAGGGGCTGCCATGGTGGCACGTAGTTTGTTGATGGGTGGTCATAAAATATATTTATTTGCAATTCCTTTCCCTAGCCCACCTCCCCCGCCCCGACATGGCCCCGAACACTGCAGGCTTTGTTCGCCTCGCTGCTGCTGGAGCCGGCTGGGGTTTAGCGCTCTGTGCTAACATACTCCAAAAAAGTTGAAGTATAATAATAGGAAAACCGGGTTTCCGCAGCTTAGGGAAACGCAGAGAGGGCAAACAGCGAACGAATAGTTTTCTTTTGCACAAGTCACTGGTCAGCCCACTGGATCACGGCAGCCTTGAAACGAAACTCTGCATATCAGAGAGACGGGGGAAGCCAAACTCTGTCCCTGTAGTCGCTGCGCAGGGTCGCAGCCTCAGCTCAAGTGTCCTTTGCAGCACGTGGGTCTGCAAAAGTCATTTAAAGAGGTTCCAGGGGAAAGTTAAACGGAGCTACTGGGTAATTGAAGAGTTTCACCAAGTGGCCCTCGAAGTTCTCTCACGAAAATTTATTTGATTTCAAGTTTATTTTACGATGGAACCGCAAATCAACAAATTCCGAGACACTGCTCTATTACGGTAAAGGCGAAAGATAAATTCGTTCGAAATGGTCCCTGCTAGCGCATCTTGACTGAAATAAACCATCCCAAATGTGACTGACTGAAGCCAGGATGAAAGAAAACAACTTAAGCGAGTTACAAGTACTAGAAACGCTGGTTAATGCTTCTCCGAGTAAACTGTTTGGAATTTTAGTTATTATTTGTTATAAAAATATAATTATCCACACACTCAGGTCTGTTATTTCCAAAAGTTTCAGTTTAACAACAATTACATTTTTCTCCTTCAGAGTCGTTTAATTGGTATAATTGTAACTAATACCTAAAAATGTAATTGACTTGGAGAGAGATCGCTGGCAGAGATGGTAAGGGGCAGGGTTTTTAAAATCATCTTTTTTTTTTTTTTTTCTGTTAGAAATACCCTCTTCAAAGTTGTATTACTCACTTCAAATAGATTGTAACAAAAGTCTTCTTTAAATGCAAAGTAAAACATTTTTCTTTTCACATAGAAAATCGGGCATTGTCAGGTTCCTATTTTTCACATCCATTACAGTTTTCAGAAGATGAGCAAATAAACAGACTCCTTTTAGACATTCTCCTATACTCAATCTGCTCCCAGACACATTTTACGAAAAAGAGAACATTCTAGTTTCACCGAAGTCAAATCAAGGGTAATCTATGTTACAACATTAAATTGAATGTAGAGGTTGCAAAATTGGTGGAGTTACACCACCATCTGTCGTTAAGCTTTGGGACTACAAAATTTGGGACCTATAATAAATCTTAATGAGCTTTCCCAACTTTTTTAAAATCACAGGCTATAATTTTCATTTGTATTTTTATAACACAGATCCTGAAATTACATGGATCCTGAATGAACACACATGTGTTCATGAGTCCTTGCTTCAACCTGAGTTCTCCAGTCATCTCATCTTCAGAAAAACAAGCAAAAGCCAAAACTAAAACCCTTCATCTGCCAACCTCCAGAAAAAGCTTTTTCAAATCATCTGTGGGACTGCAGATTTTCATCACCTCTAGCAAGTTTCTTGTTTCTAATAGGCTACTGATAGGAAAAATAGAGCCTAAACTGCAGGGTTCACCCTTGCCCTGGAGTGAATAATAGACTCTCACTTCTGTCTGGTAATGTATCTAATCTTGAAACATGTAAATACAGCATATCTCTGCTAAGTGGTTGACTGTGAGTGTCTTTAAAAATTGACTGAAAGGCAGTTAATATCAGGTTCCAGTTTTGGTTGACCTCGCTGTAGAGACAAAGATCAATTGCTCTGGGCTAGAATCTTACCAAGAAAGCCTTTATCCAAAAGAAAGCCTTTATCCAAATGAATACAGAAAGTGGACAATTCCTAGATAAAGAATTCCTGTGCTGACTCAAAAGCTTCCATTAAACAATGGAAAATCTTTTCCCCACAACACTCCAGTGGCACGTATGTATATCATATCTAATTTTTAAAGGATCTCCAAGTATCTCAGTATCTATACTGTTGCATCCCTTTCCATGTTAGGACCCTGATTATCAAATTTCTATTTTCCAGAAAATATTTTTTAATGTAACAATTTATATTGGTGAGACAATCACTAGAAATAGTAGTATGAAGCTGAATCATACTAAATTATTTATATTTGACTCACAAAAATCAACATTTTCATATGCTTAAATTAATAGAACCCAGATTTTTCTGAGACGTAGTCTGTCTCTATTAAGCATTAGTTAATTTGCCTAATTCCTGATATTTGCCCAATCCATGATATTTTCCTGCCACACTGATTCAAATATGTTGAACTGCCTTGTACAAGAGCCCTTTGCTTGTTGATATTTCTACAATTAAATTATTCTTAGAGTTTGTATGTTTCTTAGTTACTGTGAAATTTTAGAGCTGAAGGAAACTTCAGGATATTTTAGCCCAGTCCCTTCATTTTAAAAATCATATAGCAAAGGTTCAGAGATGAGAGAAAGATAAAACTAGTTAATAAAATGCTTATTATTAAACTGTTTCATGTTTCTAAGCATACAATAACCCTCCTTTCTTATTCCACAGGAGACATTTTTTGCCACACACCCTCACCTTTTCAAGTTTTCTTCATATCCATCAAAACTGATAAGGCTCAATGATACCTTTCTTTGGATATCAGTAGAGTATTGCAGATGGTTAGCTATCATGTCACATCCACTGTAATACACAGGAGAAAAAAAGTCTGATGATTTGTTTCTCTTAAGAGTCAACCAGAGTCTGTAAGACTTCTTCAACAGTGTAAACAGGTTCATCACTGTTGATTGCAAGAGTTCATCATAGAAAAACTGATGGTAAGAGGTGCTAACATAAACGACAGTTTATAATGTTTTTCAGGGTTAATAATCTTCAGGAACTCCTGGGCCATGGGGCTAGGTAGGGACTACTAGGGGGCTTTCACTACACTCTCAAGAAATAAAGGCTATGAGACAAAATATACCCTTGATTTTTTAAGCTATGAGCAAAAAGAACAATATCAAAATCCTGCATCAGTGTAGATTTTTATTTAGTTTAATGACTATGTTGTTACTGTTTAGTCACTTAGTCATGTCCCACTCTTTTGCAACCCCATGTACTGCCTGCCAGGCCCTTCTGTCCATGGAATTTCCCAGGCAAGAATACTGGGTAGGTTGCCATTTCCATCTCCAGGAATCTTCCCAACCCAGGGTTTGCCTTGGCAGGTAGATTCTTTACCACAGAACCACCAGAGAAGCCCTTAATATTAATAACTATATGGCTCCAATAACCATTGTAGTTTACCCAAACAGTGTATTGAAGTGGTTGTCATAAATGATATAAAAATTCAGTCCTTTGCCATCTTCTCTTTCCCCTCTGGGTTCTCCTTTTATATCTCCCCCTCCTTTTTCTGCTACTTTTTGCTCCCTCTGCAGTAATATTTGTCACAACTCTTACAATGACAACTTCCAAAATCCCCCATAGATATTTCTCTTCTAAACTCTGGATTTGTTTGTTCAATTGCTTAATGATAGCACTGTTTGAATTGTGAAAAGCTACAAATTTGCCCTCTTCTCTCCTTGGCCAGCTACTCCGTATACCATCTGATAAATAGTTAATGACACCTTAATCCACCCAGTTCCCAAAGCCAGAAGATGTCACCTTCTCCATCTTCTTATATCCAAGCAATGTTAGGTTTTGTTCATTGTTACCTATTTAATTTTCCACTATCCTCTTTCATCGATCCTTATTTCTTGCCTGGTCATTCTTGATGACTTTCTAATCACCTTCCTGCTTTCAGTTGTTCTTTGCTTCAATCCATCCTCCTCAATGTTTTCTAAAACATACCTAAAACATATGTCACTTAGAATTATGCCGAGCTTCTCCATGGCTAATGGAATTTAATCTTAAATTCTAATAGTCTGATATAGCAAATATGTCTGGCAAGTAGTTAATAATGTTTTTTTGGAATGAATGAAAGAATGAATGCTCCAGACAAATATATTTTAGATATTATATTCTGTCAGACTCTGTCAGATATATTTTTAGCTGTGTATTATTTTCAGAAAAAAAATTTACTTTGCTAACAATCATTTGGCTAAAATAGTAATAACCAAAGATTTTCATTATTTTTTTATGAAAGAACTTACCAGACAGATATAAAAGTATATTCAACCTGGCATTTAAATTTTCAACTGCACTGTTTAATGGCTTAACAAATATTTACATATTAATCACTGTGGTAGGTATTCTGAGATCTAAAGATATATAAGATTAGGTCTGTGCCCAGAGCATACATTCTAATAGGAGAATAAGATACATAAAAGTTTATCTCAATAAAACATAAATTTCAAAATAGCATAAAATAGAGGTATATGCATGATACAATGAAGCCAGGGAAAATACTTCTTAAGGCTATTTTTCATTTGTGATGAACACTTTAGAAATAACTGTACCTTTCAGTAAAAAATTTATCATCAAACAGCAGCTTCATAAAACTTATAATTTTTGGATAAAGTTGCAAAGTTGTGGTAAAAACATGATTATATCAAAGGCAGTGGAGAATTTAACAATTGGCAAGAGGTATCAGGCAGTCCCTTGAATTATTTTATAGTACTCAAGTATAAAATGTACTTTTATGAAAGATTACCTCTAATTTGTCATGATTTCACTCCAGGAAAAGGGTTTTATAATAAACAGGAACTGAATGAAAAAAAAAAAAGGCAAAAGAAAGTAAAGAACTGAAAAGAAAATAAAAGAACATCAATATTTGGAGTTTAGAAAGAATTCACATGTTTACCTCTCTCATCAGCCTCTAACTCAAATGAGGAGGAAAGTACCTTATCCTGGGCCAATATGGTTCCCTGGGGCTAGTCATAGGAAATTGCATTCCCCAATCTTTCTCCCCCATCAATTACCTTTTTCTGCCTCATCAAGGTGCATACTGGTTTCCTTATACCCTTCTTAAAAAAAAAAAAAAAAAAAAAAAAAAACACCACTCTCACCTCATTAAATATAGTACTAGGCAATACTTTCTTAGTTATATATTACCTCCTCTCTAAATTCTTCCCTTCCCCCACACACTTGTAATTCTTTTTCATTTTAACTCAGGAAAACATTACTCACTAATTCTTTCCTTATTTTTTTTTTTCTCTCTCTCATACTCTCTTCCAAGAAGACACACACACACACACACACACACACACATATACATAAACATACAATCATGGTAACATGCTTAAAAGCAGAGCTAGTGATATAAGAGGAGAAGGGAATGGCAACCCACTCCAGTACTCTTGCCTGGAAAATCCCATGGATGCAGGAGCCTGGTAGGCTGCAGTCCATGGGGTCGCTAGGAGTTGGACACGACTGAGCGACTTCACTTTCACTTCTCACTTTCATGACTGGAGAAGGAAATGGCAACCCACTCCAATGTTCTTGCCTGGAGAATCCCAGGGACGGGGGAGCCTGGTGTGCTGCCGTCTCTGGGGTCGCACAGAGTTGGACACGACTGAAGTGACTTAGCAGCAGCAGCAGCAGCAGTGATATAAGAAGTCAAGGAACAGAGAAACTAACATGAAAAACAACACAAAAACCTACAAGCTAGTACTATTAGCTCCTAAAACCTTGAAAAGTCCCCATATAAAGAGGTAGTGAGACAGACACTGTCATACCCCTCTGTGGGTTAAATTGATACAATCCAATTGGAAAGAAATTTGGCAACTTGCGTTGAGGCTTTTTAAACTAGTCCCATACCTAGTTTGCAATCCAAAAGAAATGATCTGAAATACAGATGGAAAAGCTTTAGGCAAAAGCTGTTTATCATAAAATTATTTACAATAGTGCGTATTTGGAAACAATATAAAAAGTCAACAATATGTAATGTAGTGTAACCACTAAAACAATATTATGAGATGTTTTAATAACACATACAATATTTTAGTTATATTATTCAGTGGAACAATAGTACATACAAATATAAAAAGCAGACCAGAAACAAACATCATTTTGATGTTACTCTCTAAGCTGGCCCACAATGATCCCTACCCTCCTGACAGTCACACTCCTGTGCAGTCCCCTCCCACACTGTTTCAGGCTCCATCTTTTGGGTACAAGTGAGCAGAGACGTTACTTTGCCAACAAAGGTCCGTCTAGTCAAGGCTATGGTTTTTCCTGTGGTCATGTATGGATGTGAGAGTTGGACTGTGAAGAAAGCTGAGCACCGAAGAATTGATGCTTTTGAGCTGTGGTGTTGGAGAAGACTCTTGAGAGTCCCTTGGACTGCAAGGAGATCCAACCAGTCCATTCTAAAGGAGATCAGCCCTGGGTGCTCTTTGATTTTTTTAATTTTTTTATTTTATTTTATTTATTTTTTTTTTCCATACATGATATTTTATATGTTTCAATGCCATTCTCCCAAATCTTCCCACCCTCTCCCTCTCCCACAGAGTCCATAAGACTGTTCTATACATCAGTGTCTCTTTTGCTGGGTGCTCTTTGGAAGGAATGATGCTGAAGCTGAAACTCCAGTACTTTGGCCACCTCATGCGAAGAGTTGACTCATTGGAAAAGACTCTGATGCTGGGAGGGATTGGGGGCAGGAGGAGAAGGGGACGACAGAGGATGAGATGGCTGGATGGCATCACTGACTCGATGGACGTGAGTCTGAGTGAACTCTGGGAGTTCGTGATGGACAGGGAGGCCTGGTGTGCTGCAATTCATGGGGTCACAAAGAGTCAGACACAACTGAGCGACTGAACTGAGCTGAACTGATGGTATGTCACTGTTGAGCTTGGGTTATAAAACACTGTGTGACTTCTGTCCAGAGCTCTGGATCTATCCCTTAGGTCACTTGCTCAGGCAAGCTGCCATGTTCCCAGCATCCCTGTGGAGAGGCCTATATGGTGAACAAATACTGTCTTCAGCCAACAGCCAGGGATGAACTGAGGCCTGCCAAGAACCACGAGAGTGAACATGGAAGCAAATTCTTCTTTCCCAATTAGGACTTCTTGAAAAGACTGCAACACTGGCCAATAACTTGATTACAACCTCATGAACGAATCTGAGCAAGAACCACTCCATTAAACCACCCCTGAATTCCTGACCTTAAAAAGCTATGACCTAAAAAATGTTTGCTGACGTAAAACTGTTGAGTTTTTCATTTTTTTTTTTCTTTTTGGGGGTTGCGTAATTTGTTACATAGCAATAGATAGCTAATATAAACACGATAAGAAAGGTTGTATTTACATAATAGAATTTCAGGTGATTTTTTTTCCTTTCTATTTTTCTTGTTTTCAAATCCTCTGTAATGAAGATTTATTAACTTATAAGCGGCGAAAACAATTTATTAAATAATCATTTTTTTAAATTATACTTGAAATGATAGTGCCCTAAAGTGTTTTTTAAGAATTGCCACAAATTTAGTTCCCCCAATCAACATTCTCTAATAAAACAAGCACAAACATAAATACATAAATATAAAATTACGTTTCTATTTTCCTTTGTACTTTACTGAATAGAGAGATAGAGTGGTATTTTACATTTTGTTAATACAAATAAATTGCACAATCCACATATGATAAGTACTTTCATGAATTAGCAGGGTATATGAACACCATTCATAACATTGTTTCTGAGAAAACCACATTCCAAGTTTTATACAACTTACAATGTAATCTATTTTAATTTATTACCTTTCTATACAGTTGGCCTTCATAAGTAACCTTGGGTTCTACATCTTCAGATTCAACCAACTGTGAACTGAAAATATTTGAAAACAAAAATTCCAGAAAGTTTCAAAAAGCAAAATTTAAATTTCCATCCAAACTATTTACTATTTATACTGCATTGCAACTATTAACATAGCATTTACATTGCAGTAAGTGATATGGATATGATTTAAAGTATACTAGAGGATGTACATAGGCTATATATGGGACTGCATATATAAGGGACTTTGAGCATTTTATATAAGGGATTTGAGCATCCTTGGATTTTGGTATGTGCAAGGGGTCCTAAAATCAATCCCCTTCAGATGGTGAAGGACATCTGTATGTGCCAATCAAAAAATCACATAGGTAAAAGACCTTTTAAGCTTTGATTATAGGGAACAGGATAACTGTTAAAGTATTTTCAGTCTTATTCCAGGTAAATGTATAAAAACAAGCTGAACTGATAAAGAAAGACTAGATTCTTACTTCATATTTAATCATACAAAACGATTGTCTCTTGAGGTTTTCCTAATTAGGTTATAGCACAGTTACAGTAGTTGAGTAGAGAAGGTCAATGCAAGTTTTAAATTAGTTTAGCAAAAATTAGCAAGTCAATAAGTATGTTTTTATCAAATTACAGTAAACATGCTAAAACAAATGGATTGCCTAATCTGTTCATGATCATAACATATTACATATTATTCATATTATAAAAACCTCAAATTACAATTTTATGCTCAATTAATTTTTTAAAAAGTTTCTTAAGACATGGAAAACCATAAAAGTCATTTCTAGATTTTTAGAATATGTTTTATATAATCCATTTTTGATTACATCTAGATTGTCTTGTTGATTTAAATGTTATCAAAATATGGAACAAAAAATAGTGTTCATGTCATAGATGTAGGCAGTGTGGGTTTACAAATTATTTATTTTCATAGTAACTACAAATAACAAGTATATTGTTGCATTTACTCTAGGAAAATATTATACAGAATTTTATAATACTGTTCATGATCATAAAGATTATAAATACACAGAGTCCCTCCCATACATATATGTCATAAGTGTTAGACAATTTTCTGCTAAAGCAAGATTTCATTTCCTTATCCAAAGATTCTCACATTTTTTACTTATTTTTTGAAGTTAAAAAATCTTTTCATTACTTCTATGATCCTTTGTCCATCATGTTGTTGATTCATCTTCTATAACAATTCTCCTTTCCACCTCCTCACTAAATTCTGTGAATCAGGATCAAAGACAAAGATGTCTGAACTGGTGAAAGAAATGTATGATATTTTAACCAATTGAAGAAAACTCATTGATACCATTTTTTTTCAAATAACTAGGTCATTAAGGATCATAAATCATAAAGGTGCTTTGCTAGAAAAAAATCGAGTATCTGTTAAGCAAAATCCATGCTCATTATTCTATGATCCTATATGCAATCAAGTCGAGGTAATTTATTTTCAGATAAGAGATATGAAAACTCTATGTTGGGACACAATAATACTGAGGAAAAGACACTAAAATGAACCACTAAAGGCAATTTGACCCCTAAAATATGGTTAGTAAGATGAGCTCTACCTCACAGATTTTAGCAGGGAAATGTGGTGAGCAAATGTAAGAGTTTCAAAGGAAAGGAAGTTAATACAGCTGCTTGACTATGAGAATTAGATAAACTGTGGTCATAAAATATAGACCCTTTTACTTCCTGAATTCAACCCAGTTCAGTTTATATCAGCAAATATTTATTGAGTCTACATCATTTGTGTGTCAATATTAACGTCTTAGAAAGAGAATCTTTAGGTTAGATGAGGGCTTAGAGGTCACCTAATCCAAGATTCTTCCCAAGGAAGGAATTTGGGTTTGCATTTTTGTAATGAAGTGATATTTCTTAGAGACTTTATATTAAGAGTAGTCAGGAATTAGAGTCCACAGGTGACTGGCTACCCAAGCTCTTTCCAAAAATTCTTGCATTTCAGTGAATAAAAGTCTTCAGTGCATTTCTTGATTACATGTTGAGCAATTTACCTCTGGACATTTGTAGCCTAAACTGAAGCTGAACATACTTATTCCTTAGCAGTTAGTATGGTTTCTGTTTCCCCCAGGCAAACCAAGACTCCCACTTGTCAGTTTCCTAAATGTTGACTTCTTTCTAGAGGTTTATCCTGGAGCAAACACATCATCCTTCTAGAATAAAGTCTGAGGTGAGACTTCCTTTAGGTGATCTTGTTTTTGCATTGCTTCCTCACTGTTGGCTTTGAATATAGCATAGGATATATACTATGGTTGCCTTGCTTACCAACCATCCTTAACTTCACATTGATTATTTGAGGGCAGTCTTTAATTCTACCATAATCAAGTTCAAGGTGTCAGGGATTTGATACCTCATCTTTGATGAGGAATCATCACAAACGCCTCTAATGTCAAGACTCAGCTGGAAGAGAAAACCCGTGCTGAGCACATTTGTTGAAAGAGGCCTATCAGTCCAGTTCTTTCCCATGGCAGAAGAAGTGCTCAAGAAGAAGTACTTCTTGGAAAACATTCTGGACTGCAGACACATGGGCTTTTGCAGTGGGTGCTTATAAGTTTCCTTATCTTGCTCATTCTAAAGCAGAGCTTTTCCTAAGACACTCATTGGCAAGAGCAATTCATCTTAAGGTAGATGTACAGAACAACCAGGTACATTTGCTTCTTCACAGATAACTTAGATGCTAAACATAAGGTGAAACCTAAGGGGCTTGTAAACAGCATGATCTGAGTGGAGATTGGTGGGGCAGCCTCAGTTAAAAGTGTTTTAAACAAATCCTGTCTTTAACCTTCATAACTATTAAAGAGACTAGGTAACACTATTATTTTGTCAAGTATGATTAGCTTTCCCAACTCGCAGACATGGTGTGCTGACTGTACTATGCTATCTTATATAAGTGACTTGAGCATCCGTGGATTTTTTGTATCTGCTGGATCCTGGAACCAACCTTCCCTGGGTAATGAGAAATGAATGTGTAGACTTGGATTTCTAAAATACATGTTGAGAAAAAAATGTAAATAAAAATATGATTGAACATATTGAACCTTGTATATTGGTTTTTGAATAATGATAGAAACAAACAGAAATCACCATGAAAAATGGTTCACCTCAATTAGAGAGATTTGAGATTAATATATAATTAGGATAAAAATTCACTGGAAAATATTAATCAGTTAATTGTATGTTTGAATTTTTAAAATCACATAATGAAAGTATATCACTAATACATTTTCATTTTTCTTCTGTGTATTCTGACATTTTCTAGAGTAAAAAAATTCTATTTTCAGTTTTTGATTATTGATTCTGGTTTTGGTAGATTTCTCACTTTCATGAAAGATAATAAATTTATAGATGTTTAATTTTTGATGTTTAAATGATAACAAAGCTAACTGTAGAAACACTTATTTAAAGTAACTTGGTTACTTATTAGATTGACCTTTCTTTAGATAGTTTAGAAAAACTGTTTCCCTTTCTTTTTTATTTTATCAGAGTATAGTTAATTTACAACATTGTGTTAGTTTCAGGTATACAGCAAAGAGATTCAGTTATACATATCTATCTGTCTATTATTTTTCAGATTATTTTCCTTTATAGGTTACTAAAAATTATTGAGTGTAGCTACCTGTGCTATACAGTAGGTCCTTGCTGGTTGTCATTTTATACATAGCACTATTGTATGTATTAATCCCAGACTCCTAATTGATCCCTTCCCCCTTTCACCTTTAGTGACCACAAGTTTGTTTTCTATGTCTGTTGGTCTATTTCTGTCTTGTATATGAGTTCATTTGTATCATTCTTTATTTTTTTTGATTCCACATATAAGCAATATCATAGGATATTTGTCTTTGTCTGGCTTACTTCACTTCGCATAATAATTTCTGAGTCCATTCATCTTGCTGCAAATGGCATTAATTCTTTTTTATGGCTGAGTAATAGTCCACTGTATATGTGGACCACATCTATCCATTCATCTATTGATGGACATTTAGATTGCTTCCATGTCTTGGCTATGGTAAATAGTGTTGTAATGAATAATGAGGTGCATGTATCTTTTCAAATTATGGTTTTATCCAAATATACACCCAGGAATGAGATTGTTGGATCATATGGCACCTCTATCTTTAGTTTCTTAAAGAATCTCTATACTGTTTTCCATAGTGGTTGTACCAATCTACATCCACACCAACAGTACAGGAAAGTTCCCTTTTCTCCACATCCTCTCCAACATTTAGTATTTGTAGTCATTTTGATGATGGCCCTTCTGACTCAGGTGAGGTGAAACTTCTTTGTAGTTTTTACTTGCATTTCTCTAATAACTAGGGATATTGAGTATCTTTTCATGAGTTTGTTGGCCATTTATATGTCTTATTTGGAGAAATATCTATTTAGGCTTTCTGCCCACTTTTTTGATTGGGTTGTTGTTCTTCTTTTTTTTAATATTGAGCTGCATGGGAGCTTAAGCCTTTGTATGTTCCATTAATTGCAAATACTTTCTTTTCCCATTTTGCAGGTTGTCTTTTGGTTTTGTTTATAGTTACCTTTGCTATGCAAAAGCTTTTACGTATAGTTAGAGCCCATGTGTTTATTTTTGTTTCTATTTTCGTTACTCTAGGAGACAGGTATAAAAATATATTTATTTTCTAGGTAGACATTTGAAGAATAACTAGAAAAATGGAAGAGAGCTATTTCTTAGACAGAAGCATCCATATAAACCCAAATTATAGCTTATTACACTAAAAATAAATATGTACATTGGACTACTTCAAAACAAAGAAAACCTTTGTTCTTCAAAAAAACTATTAAAGAGGCATGCAAAGACAAGCTATAAACTGGGAGGAAGTATTGGCAACACACATCTGAAAAGAGATTTGTATCTAGAGCATATAAACTATACTCAAAACTTAAAGTTGAAGGAAGGAAGAAAGGAAAGAAAGAAGGAAAGGAAAGAAGGAGAAAAAAAGAAAAGAAGTGATCAAGGAAAAATTCAGTTAGAAAACTGACATAAGACAGAAGGAGACAATTTATCAGAGAGGATATACAGATAACAAATAGTCACATGAGATGATGTTTAACATCACTAGCTATTACAGACCTATTAGGACTGATTATATATATATATATATATTTAAATAGTGGCAGTGTCAACTGCTGGCAAGGCTATGAAGAAACTGGATTTCACATAAATTGCTGGTAAGAATGTAAAATTCCACCCTAGTAAATAGTTTCTTAAAAAAGTAAACACAAATGTCACAGAATCCAGCAATTACACTACTGGGCATTTATCCCAGAGAAATGAAAATATAGGTCCACCAAAAACCTGTTCAAGAACCTTTATAGAAGTTTTATTTGTAATATCTCCAAACTTGAAGCAACCAAAATATCCATCACTACTAGAATGATTAAACAAACTGTTATGTCAATACCACAGAATACATGGAATAAAGAGGTAGAATTATTGATACACACAAGAACTTGGATAGATCAAGGGCATTTTGCTGAGTGAAAAAAGTCAATCTCAAAAGGTCACGTAGTGTATGATTCTGTTTTTGTAACACACTCAGAATACCAAATTATAGAAATGGAAAGCAGATTAGTAGCTTACAAGGGTAAGGGACTATGGTGTGAGGGGAACGGTTGTGACTATAAAGGGGTAGCATGAGAGACCACTGTGGTGGAATAATTCTGTATCTTGGTTGCTTTGGTGGTTACAGAAATATATATGTGATAAAATGTCATAGAACCATACACATGCCCTGCACCAGTGTCAGTCTCCTGGTTTTAATGTTAAGCTATACCTGGTGGCTCACTGGTGAAGAATCTGCCTGCCAACGCAGGAGATGCAGGTTCAGTCCCTGGATCAGGAAGATCCTCTAGAGAAGGAAATTGCAACCCACTCCACTATTCTTTCCTGGGAAATCCCACGGACAGATATTCCATGGGGTGGCAAAAGAGTCAGACAGGACTTAGCCGCTAAACAACAACAACAACAAGAGCAATAGTTATATAGGATGTAACACTTGCAGGGAACTGGTGAAGAGTACACAGAACCTCTCTGTAATATATTAAAATCTTCCTGTAACTATATAATTGTTTCAAAACAAAAAGTTTTTAAAAAGTAAATGTATAGAACCAACAGAGAAAGCCAAGCATTAACAGGGAAGACAATGGATTGTAATAAAATCACAGCACGGAACAGTCTATTTGTTTATGTTCCTGGACAGTATTTAAGAAAAAAAAAAACTCATTCCTTTATTAAACACAGTTATACCTATTTCTTCATGCCTAAACAGGTAAGAGGTTAATTAGGTTAGTTTTTCTTGTTCTAGAACGTCATATGAATTGACTCATATAGCTCTTTGTATCTCGTTTCTTTCACTAGAATAATGATTTTGAGGTTAATCCATGCAGTATGTGTCAATAGTTCATTTCCTTTCCTAGATGAGTGGTATTCTATTGAAGCGATATACTACAATTTATTACTCATGCACTTGTTGATGACTATTTGGGTTGCTTCCAATTTTTAGTTGTTAGAGCTACCTGAATTTTTCAGTCAGTTGTGCTTACAGTACACTGTAAAAAATAAAGCAAAACAAACACCAGTAATAGCAACAGTTATAGTAACAAACCTCCAAACCAAAACAAAGCCTTTATGTCATTTAGTAATTCCTCAAGAAGGAAGGGGTCCAGGGCCCTCAAGAAGGAAAAAGGGGTCTGGGGCTCCCAAGTTGTTGAGAAATTTCTTGAGGAACTTCTAAGCAATAGCACAGTTAATCAACATATGGACATTTATTGTGCTTTAAAAATATCTGAAAATGCTTATTTTCAGGGTTGGTTTAGCAGCTTAAACATGTTACAAGTGATTAGATAATTTTAATTTTTTGTTCTAGCATCCTTGGTGTGTTGATTCTTCCCCTTATGCTTGGAAGTTGACTGCAGAAACTCTAGGTCTAAGTTTCTGTTCACAGCAAGAGAGGAACAGGGCATGTTCCTCTTCTGTGCCTTTTTACAAGAAAGAAAAACTTGCCAAAACTCCGCAGAAGACTTCCCCTCATGCCTCATTGCTCTGAATGGTGCCACCACTGGCTCAAGAACATCTGGGAAAGGAGGCAAAATTCTAAAGATGGCCTTCCCTGAAACAATCATATTTCATCACTTGAGGTGGAGTTCATTGCCAAGCCACACAAATTAGGATTCTGTTAGCAGAAAGATATAGGGAATGACTGATAGATATGAATCTATCAACATCTGCAATATTACCTTCGCTTGATCTCTTTTTACTAATTCATTAATTTTTTCCTCAGGTGAGGGAAACTTATGTCCAATATTTTTAAAGATATACAATTCTTCCAATGGCACTCATATAGATATATACTATAGAGTTTTTATTTGTTTGTTTTAAAAGAGACTACCGATAAACAATAGTCTACATTTGGGACAATATAAAATGACCAAAATATTTTTTCTCTAATTGTGATATTCTGTTCATACTGAAGAGATGCTCTAGAAATATCAGGATACCATTCCAACCTTACCATTTCCTAGGAGGAAATGTTTCAATTCTCTGTTCAACTTTTCCATATTTAGACCAACCATATTTATTTAAATAAAAATATTCTATTTAATATATATCAGCTGTATAAGAGTAACCTTGAATTTAAGATTTGATAAGACAAAAAAGAAAAGCTTTTATCACAACTTCCTACATACTTTTTCATCAGCTCATATGGTGCACATCTGGGTCTTTGATAGCTTATGTGTTAAAAAAAAAAACTAATAGATTCAAAATTAATTTTAAAATCCTGTGTTTTTCTCTGGTTAGTCATTTTTAAAAGATATTATTGGCATAATCATAAAGCTATCTATGAAAGTAATTTGAAGTTAGAAATAAAAGTATATTTTTAAAATCTAAATGTTTTATATTAACAAATAACAATCTCACTGAAAAAGAAAACAGAAAGAAACTAATAATTATTGAACACAACATATTCCCAAGAATAAGCCTGGTGCTTCATACACTGCCTTTGATTTAGACCTCTCCAAATATCCATGAAATAGATCTTATTTGCCATTTCCAGATGAGAAAATTAAGACTCAGAGAAGTAATTTGTCCTAGGTCACATTAAAAAAATAAATCCAGTTCTATGGATTTATTATTCAGACTTTTAAAATTAATAAAGAACAAATGACCAACCAACCAAACACCCCATGAAGCCAAATCAATGCAAACCTTGATAATACTAAGAGAACTCTTTATTTTTGTTGGATAAAGTAGAATTTAGGAAACCCAAGAAAGCATAAAATTTAAATGTGGAATATGTCTCTCACTTTATCATAATTGCCATCAGTAGCAAGCAGTTTCTAATGATCTAACATTTAGCAATGCTCACTTTTCTTCCACCAAAGCTCATGCCAGATAAATTTAGAAAGGTTTAACTGAAGAGGATCTGTTCAATAATCAGGTAATTAAAATGGGCAGGAAAAACACAAAGTACCATAAAAGCAATGTGAAAAATTCACTAGACTTTGAAACCAGTGAAAATGTAAAACAAACGTAAAACAAAAATGTCATACAATTTGAATTGAGAAAGCACTTGAAGAATCATCATCAAAGGATTTAACCCCAGTGAATTTTATGGGGTGCTGTCAAGCAAAAAGGAATTGTGATAAAAGAATAGACAATAAGAGTAAGAAAAAGGGGAGGGGGAGTAAGAGTATATGCTGAAAGAAAAAAAAAAGAATAAAGGGACTGGACTGTTTGTATCATAATGGGAAAAGGAGGTTCTTTTCTTACAGATGGTGATCAGTGGCCAGAGCCTGAATACAAAGAAACGAAGTGTGATGATACAATTATAAAAGAAAGCTGATGGACAGATGAGAAAAGCCTTTCTATGGTCAGAGTAACAAGAGGACAAAGCCACCTTGGAGAAGCGCTTTAGGCCGAGTGCTTACCCAAGGAGCAGGTCTATGCTATGCAAATTGAACAAGTGACTCAGGCAGAAGTCAGTCTCTGTGTGTGTGTCTGTGTATGTGTTTTGGGGTGGCAGATGGGGTTGTCTTAAGGCATAAGAGAAACAGTGCGTTTCCCTGGAACTCAGTTTTACTGTCTGGTAAACAATGGAAATAACTGCTAATTATCCTAAGGTATAGAATGTCAAATCCACAAGAATTTTTAAGATAAATTATTTTCCCAACTTCATCTAAATATAATTGACATATGACATTATATAAGTTTAAGGTATACAATGTTGATTTGATACACTTATGTATTACCAATTCTTACACAATAGGATTAGTTAGCACCTTCATCACTTTACATAATTATCATTCCTTTTTTGTGGTAAGAATATTTAAGAGTCACTCTTTTAACAACTTTCAAATAAACGGTGCTTAGTCGCTCAGTCATGTACGACTCTTTGCAACCCCATGCACTGCAACTCGCCAGGCTCCTCTGTCCATGGGGAGTCTCTAGGCAAGAATACTGGAGTGGGTTGTCATGCCCTCCTCCAAGGGATCTTCCCAATCCAGGGATTGAACCCAGGTCTCCCTCATTGCAGGCGGGTTCTTTACTGTCTGAGCCACCATGGAAGCCCATTCAAACACACAGTACCGTATTATCAACTCTAGTCACCATGGTGCATATTAGATCCTCATGACTTGTTTTATAACTGGAAATGTATACCTTTTCATCCCATTCACCCATTTCACCCACTCTTCCACTGCCAACTCCCTTCCCAACTGGCAAACACTAAGCTCTTCTCTGTATCTGTCTTTTGTTATGTTTGCCTACTTGTTTTGTTTTTTGATTCCACATAAGTGGAATGATATGATATCTGTCTTCCTCTGTCTTGCATAACACCATATAGGTCCATCCATGTTATCACAAACAGGAAGATTTCATTCTCTCTTTTATGGCTGAGTAATATTCTTTGGACTTCCCAGGTGGCACAGTGGTAAAGAATCTGCCCGCCAATGTAGGAGACACATGAGATGCAGGTTTGACCCTTGGGTTAAGAAGATACTCTGGAGAAGGAAATGGCAAACCACTCCAGTATCCTTGCTTAGAAAATTTCATGGACAGAGGAGACTGGTGGGTTACATTCCATGGGATTGCAAAGAACTGGACATGACTGAGCAACTGAGCACACACAAAATTCTTTATCAATTCATCCATTAGTGCCTACTTAGGCTACCTCCATAGCTTGCCTATTGTGAATAATGCTGCAGTGAACATAGAGGTGCAAATATCTTTGTGAATTAGTGTTTTTGTTTATTTCAGGTAAATACCCAGAAGTGGAATTATTGATCTCATGGCAGTTCTATTTTTTTTCCGAAGGACTACCATACTGTTTTCCATAGCAACTGTATTAATTTATATTCCTGCTAATAGTGCACAAAGATACCCTTTTCTCCACATCCTTGCCAGGACTTGTTGCTGCTGCTACTGCTGCTGCTAAGTCACTTCAGTCGTGTCCGACTCTGTATGACCCCATGGACTGCAGCCCACCAGGCTCCTCTGTCCATGGGATTCTCTAGGCAAGAACAATGGAGTGGGTTGCTGTTTCCTCCTCCAATGCATGAAAGTGAAAAGTCAAAGTGAAGTCGCTCAGTCGTGTCTGACTCTTAGCGACCCCATGGACTGCAGCCTACCAGGCTCCTCTGTGCATGGGATTTTCCAGGCAAGAGTACTGGAGTGGGGTGCCACTGCCTTCTCCAGCCAGCACTTGTTACATGCTGCCTTTTCCATGATAGCCATTCTGACAGGTGCGAGTAGTATCTCACTGTCATTTTGATTTGCTTTTCCCTGATTATTAGTGAACATATACTTCTTTGATTGAAATGAAATATGATCTCAAAGATAAGACAAATGTTGATTCACATTATGCATTTTAAAACCCAAAGAGGTTGGGAATGAATCACTATCATGTTCAAAATTCTTCAACAGTTCTGCTTAGATTCAGAATGAAATCTAAAATCATTGGCTTAGCACAAAAAACCACTGTGCCTGCTGTCTACTCTTGTCCCTTCTCCTTAATTTCCCTTGAGGCTCTCTTTTTTCAAAATCACAGCCTTGAGGTCTCCAGAATTTGTCAGGCCCACAGTGTCTCCTCTGCCTAGCCTGTGACTCTCTCTTTGATAATCTGGGGGAAGTTTTATTTGTTCCCTCTAAGCTCTCACTGCACTTTGTCTATATCTTGTTAAGAAAAATACCTCCAGGTATTTTTCTGAATAGTGTTCTCTTCATTAGACTCTAAACTCCTTGAGAGTAGGGACCAAGTTTTTTCTTTCACAAGAGGCCTCAAGTAAAGCATATCATATATGGACAGAACCCAATAAATATGTATTTAATAGATGTATTTTAATAAATGAACTGTTTTTTAGTTGCTAAGTTGTGTCCAGCTCATTGCGACCCCATGGACTATACCCACCAGGCTCCTCTGTCCATAGGATTTCCCAGGCAAGAATACCAGAATTGGTTGTCATTTCCTTTTCAAGGGAATTGTCCCAACCCAGGGGTTGAACCTGTGTCTCCTGCAGTTTGGGAGGCAGATTCCTTACCACTGAGCCTCCAGGGAATCCAATAAGTGAATCAGGTCATCTAATACAATATTTGGAACATAGTCATGGGATAAAATCTGTAAAATAAGGCTTTACTACAGACAAAAGCCACAAGCATTGAAGTCATGTACTAGAAGAAAGGGATTTAGACTTAAAAAGAAAACTATATAAGTACTAATCACATGCCAAATTTTTTCCATTCTATTTTTAGGAAATGTTTTTAATATTTTAAAGCAGCAAAATCAAATTTGTTTTTGATTTCCTTCAAATCAAATCCCACTGAGAAGTGTAAACAAATGAAACTGAACAATACACATTTTCTCCAATGCATGTGGTTGAGGCAGTTTTAGGGTTCCTGTGAGAAAAGCAAATGAGAGACACATTGTCAAAGACAGAATATTAATAACTTACTTTTACATGGGACTTTACAGTTTATAAATTGGCTTGACATCATGTCCTTTGAGCCTTACAATAACATTGTTAAAGTTGGCAAGGTAGACACTATCCCAATTAACTAAGTCAAGGAAGGCTTAGTGACCTGGCTAAGTCTTGTCAAGAACTGCTCTCACTGCAGTTATACACTGTAGCTACTCATGAAAATCAGGTCTTAGGATAGACAGCTGATCCTCTTGTGTACAGCTGGCATTTGAATACACACACACACACACACACACACACACACACGTCATGATAACCCAGGAAAGCTCCCAGTGGCATTCCTCAAGTGTAGCAGTTGCATGTCCCCCAGGCTCCCAGCTCTTTATTCTTTGCGCCAGTGGTATCGAATATACCCAGACAATCTGTTTCTCAACCTTGCTGGTTCTAGGGCAACTCAATTTTTATAGTATTTTTTTTAAATGTAAGCGCTACACAATCCAGATACCTCTCTATAAATGCCTAGATGGACTCTTTCACTTGGAGTTTTTATATATACATATATAAGAAACTAAATGCTCAAAACCACGGGTCTCACAATGTAGAATGGGAATCTCACACATTTAAAAATATAGAAATTCAAAAGCAACAACAAAAAATAAAGAATTTCAAGGAATCAGGACCACCTATACACTTGGAAGGTGTCATCTCTAATACCACCCTCATTTCTGACACCAATTATAAGATCAGAGGTTCCCAAAACTACTCTCAGGCTTGATAATCACTAAAGTACTCACAGAATTCATTGAAAACTATTACACTCACAATTGTAATTTATCACAGGAAAAGGACTGATAGGATTAAAATTAGCCAAAGGAAGGGATGCATAGAGCAGAGCCCAGTAAGTTTCCAAATATGAAGCTTACATTGTCCTCTCTCCAAGCAGTCAGGATGTGTTACTTTTTCAGCATTGATGTGTGACAATATCCATGAGGTATTGCCAACCGGGAAAGTTGAGCCAAGTTTGGATGTTCAAAATTTGTATTAGGACTTCATTCTGTAGGAACAATGAATTAACCGCCTTCTCACATAGTAGCTCTCATTCTCCAGGTTGACTCATGCTGTATGATTTGAAGTCCTCACCCTAAGTTATACTGCTGGTCTGCTTGGTATGTCCAGCTTGTTTCCTAGGACAGTTCAGTGTGGCTGGTCTCACCCTAAGACCAGGGTGACCAGTCCCCACACTCAACAAGGATGCTTCTACCAGGTATCACATAGATTATTTAGTAGAAACTGAAGGCAAAGTTGAGACCTTTCCAGGGGCAGGACCTCTTTACTACATAGGCCACAACTGGCCTTTGGCCAAGGCTCTCCTAGAGCAAAATAATCAAGTTTGATTGAGAATCTCCATGTAATGTAACATTTATGACAGACATGGCAATAGTATCATTATAAATATACCCAACTTTTGGAAGAGACACAGTAAGGGTAGGAAATGTGTGCTTTGTCGCTCAGTCATGTCCAATTCTTTGCGATCCCATGGACTGTAGCCTGCCAGGTACCTCTGTCCACTGGGATTCTCTGGGCAAGAATACAGGAGTGGGTTGCCATGCCTTCCTCCAGGGGATCTTCCCAACACAGGTATCAAAAGCAGGTCTCCCGCATTACAGGCGGATTTTTTACTATCTGAGCCACCAAGAAAGCCCAGAGGCAGGAATAGATTTTAAGAAAAAAAACTAATTCATATTATGAAACCATCACATTCATTTTCATGTTTTTGTCTTTTGATCTACTGCTGTTTTTATCTTGTGATACATTTCTGTAGAACTGTTTAGCTGATGGTTAACTAAATGTAGTTCTTTATCAGGCCAGCCATTTTCTAACAGTATTATATCCTGATGAAGTTCTAACTTAGTTTCCCGGTACATTTGACCATCAATATCATATTATAATCCCACCAACAGTACTAGTGTTAAAACATGTGACTTTATGGTAGTAGACACAATCTGAAGAAAACAGTCAAAAATTTTACTATATTCATTAATAAATAATACAGGCTATCATAACATATGAGCAAAAGCATCTCCCAGAGTGAAGCTACTGAGGTTTTCAGGCTTCTATCAATCTTGCACATTTCCAAAAACAAGTTTCCAAAAGCAGGAATAGCTTCATTCTCTGAGACACATGGCATAGCTAAGCTAAGAAACATCATCATCTCTTGCCATGGGTGTCTTGAGTAGGCAAGATAATAGTGGATTTTCCTCACTGTAAAACTGACTAAATCCTTCTTTTACCATTAGCCACTTACTACTCCTTCTTCACTACCTTTATACCTATAATTTATTTTACTTTTGGAAGGGATGTGCCAGAGACATTGTGCCAGTCCAGATGGCAATAGCAACAGTAGTCAGGCCAGTACCTTCTCTTCAGTCTACTTCTGTTCATGTAGAGTTGCATAGGTACAGAACTAGTGTGCTCTCTTGACCACTGGCCAGTATAGCTGCATTGACTGCCAACCTAACACTGCCAGATGGGATGAAGGCATATTTCACACTATCAGATCTTAGGAATTCTAATGTAAACTTTAAAATATATGGTTCCAGTTACCTAGTTGCTGGTTACAATTACCCTCCCATCTTGGAACAGGATTTTTCTGATGGACATCACCGTAGCCTACTTTAATGCATACCTTAAAGCTCCATTGTTAGAAAAAGTCTTATCCCACCAGAGGAAGGACCTGAAAATGGATCATCATTTTCTGAGAGACTTGATGCTTTCTGTGTTACATTATTAAAGATCCCCTAAGGAACAGCATCCAGAGAAGGCAATGGCATCCCACTCCAGTACTCTTGCCTGGAGCATCCCAGGGACTGGGGATCCTGGTGGGCTGCCATCTAATGGGGTCGCACAGAGTCGGACACGACTGAAGCGACTTAGCAGCAGCAGTAGCAGCAAGGAACAGCATCTCTAGTCATAAATTTTACCCACTTTGGAACATCTAAAATTATAGCACAGAGGTTTTCAAACTTTATAAAAATCCTCTGGAGAGATTCTGATTCAGTGGGTCTCTAGTGAAAACTGGGAATTTTCATGTCTAAGTTTCCAGTGGTTGCTAATGTTACTGTTCAGCAAATCACCCTTTGAGAATAACTGTTAAAACCCATAGTTTTAGAAATCATTTGTTTATTTCTGCTTCCTTTCAAGAAGGTAAGCATTTTAATTGCAGGAGCAGTTTTAAACTCCAATACTTTAGCCAACTGATGCGAAGACCTGACTCATTTCAAAAGACCTTGATGCTGGGAATGATTGAAGGTGGGAGGAGAAGGAGATGACAGAGGATGAGATGATTGGATGGCATCACTGACTCGGTGGACATGAGTTTGAGTAGGCTCCGGGAGTTGGTGATGGACACGGAAGCCTGGTGTGCTGCAGTCCATGGGGTCTCAAAGAGCTGGACACGACTGAGTGACTGAACTGAACTAATGTTCCTATGACCTAGCAGAGCACTTAGTAAAGAATCAACAAATACTTTCTGATTAAATGAATAATAATGATGTTTCTAGCTTCCTACTACTTATTTTGATACTGCTTCTATGGGTGAAATAATTTGCAAATTTGAGGACAGCAATATGACTTTATTTTTCATATATGTAGCTTAGTGTTTTACATATAACTAGCAATAATAAAACACTATTTATTATATTTAATAATGCCAGCATGATATTTGCTGACAGTCTTTGCAGAAATACTTTTTACTAAATCACTATATATGTGTGTGTGTATGTGTGTGCGTGTATGTGTGTTCATGTGCTGGGTTTAGAAAATATTAAACCCAGTATTATTGTTACACGAAATATTTGGCAGCTGTATACCTTACAGGCAAAATTAATGAAAAATAAAAATTTATAGAATCTAGACTAATTTGAAAGTGTGATGAAACATATCTTCACAAATTAAAGTTTGGAGAATGATAGAAAATACAAAAATGCATTGATAGTCTTTCTGAAGATTTCTCCCCATTCTGTCTTCTCATTAATTGTAAAATTAATGTTAATTTAGATTCTAGTTGGCCTCTGTAATGCCAGGTTCCCAAAGTGGAACTAAAGGCAAATCACCTTAATTTCCCCTCTTTTACATCACTTGGAGTTTTTAAACCAGCACTACTAAATTTGAGGAATTAGCAAGCCAAGTTACCCTGGGCCATGATTTAGTCCAATCTCATTAGTTAACTGAGGCCCAACCTCAGTGTCACCCATCTTACATAGAAGATGTAATTAAGAGGCCAAAGAAGGGAACAGTGTGTTTGAAGCTATCATAGGACTTACAAGGGTAATAATGAGAAACTACAGCAACTAGATTATTTAACCTTGCCAAAGAGAAAGTAAGTAAATAAAATTAAAGCTAGGCAATGGCAACCCACTCCAGTACTCTTGCCTGGAAAATCCCATGGATGGAGGAGCCTGGTAGGCTGCAGTCCATGGGGTCTCTAAGAGTCAGCACAACTGAGCAGCTTCACTTTCACTTTTCACTTTCATGCATTGGAGAAGGAAATGGCAACCCACTCCAGTGTTCTTGCCTGGAGAATCCCAGGGACGGAGGAGCCTGGTGGGCTGCCGTCTATGGGGTCACACAGAGTCAGACATGACTGAAAGGACTTAGCAGCTTTGAACCAGTCCAAAGACATGTCAGGACTAGTCACGGGATGTTGTTAACAGCATATACATTCAAAGCCAATAAAAAGAGGTACTTTGGCATCCAACACAACAGCACAAAACCAAACTATGAAATTCCACTGAACATTTAATGTTAATTTTAGTTTGAATTGAAAACTCAGACACAAAACTAAGGTTTAAGGGCATATGTTAAGTGTTGTCAACTGGAAAGAACCACTAACTCAACTGAAGATGTGTGGCTTTTGAGAATTTTACCTAATGTGGAAACACCAGGCATGACTGATTGATAAAAGCAATGTGAAATGTCCTGTCTGTGTCCTATTTGAGAAATATTAACAAAATGAGTCAAAACAAAACCCCCTGTTATTACAAAAGATTTTTTTCACCCTTGCTGAGCCTAAAATGCTAAACTTGACTACACTAGGGAATTGCAACTTTGGAAAATGAAAACCATACCAGAATCGGGAAGGTGTTTTGCAATCTGGTCCTAGTCAAAGCTGTGAACTAGGTGAAGTTTTCTTTTGAGGCTAGCCCACTTCCCTTTGGTGTCTAATACAGTACTCTTATTCTACTTCAGGGCTGCCCATTTATGGAGTAGACTTTCAAATCCTGCAGGGTTCAGATCTTTAATAGGTGATGATTTGCTAATCCTGTGAAGTAAACTGTGCTAATAATTGGGGAGGGTGCTGTAGACGATGACTTCCTAATTCAGTCAGTGAAAACTGCAGTCTCTTAGGATTATAGGAGACCTTAGAAGTTACTCTCCACACAGTACAAGAATCCCACCTAAGGGACCTCTTCAGTAACAGCTCCTATTATAGGAAGTCCACTACTTCACCAAGTGAAGTAAGTTTTAGATGTTAAAAAGTTATGTTTTTTATTAAGCTAAAATCAAAAGCTATCAGGATGCAGAGGAAAGAACATTTGCTGTGAACAAGCTGCAGCTGCTGCTTAGTTGCTTCAGTTGTGTCCAATTCTTTGCGACCCCGTGGACTACAGCCCGCCAGGCTCCTCTGTCCATGGGATTCTCCAGACAAGAATACTGGAGTGGGTTGCCATTCCCATCTCCAGCAGATCTTCCCAACTCAGGGATCAAACCCTCATCTCCTGTGTCTTCTGCACTGCAGGCAGATTGAGCCATTGGGGCAGGCTGCTATGGAGAAAACGCAAAGCCAAATTCCAGCTTCACCATTCACTATCTGTATAAATCTGAACATTTTTTGAAAAAACTTCATTGGTCGCAGTGCCCTGATAAGAGCAATAAAAGAAAAATCTCTTTGGAATCTGTGGGAGAAGGCGAGGGTGAGATGACTTGAGAGAATAGTATTGAAACATGTTTATTACCATATGTGAAATAGATGACCAGTCCAAGTTCAATGCATGAGACAGGGCACTCAAAGCCAGGGCACTCAAAGCCAGGGCACTGGGACAACCCTGAGAGATGGGATGGGGAGGGAGGAGGAGAGGGGTTCAGGATGGGGGGCACATGTACACCCATGGCTGATTCATGTCAATGTATGGCAAAAACTACTACAATATTGTAAAGTAACTAGCCTCCAATTAAAATAAATAATTTAAAAAGAGAAAAATCTCAAGAAATCACAACAATATTAATTAATAGTTATTTGCAAAACATCATCTAGTGCTGGGTACAAGATGATGATCCAATAAATCATGTACTGATTTTACTTTTTTCCTATTATTCCTAGCCTGTGTGTGTGTGTGCGCTTAGTTGCTCAATCCTAGCCTAGTTCTTCCTATATGAAACATAACATTATTCTGTTCCTTTTATTTCATGACAACTTTCAACATGTCTAAACCTAAGTGTCATATTTCTCCTTTTATTATTTTATTTTTCAGTCCAAATATCACCATATCTTTCAGCTATTCTTTGTATGGTATGTTCTCCCAATCCCTTACTATTATGTTTCTTTCATGTAAGTGCATAATTTTAGTTTATAAATATCATTATGGAATGGTGGTACCTGTAATTGGGGATGGTTCTCTAGAGATGTGTTATTTAAAATAATTTTTGAGATGTTTATTTATGTTTGTTCCCCATTCTCTACACCATCTTATCTTTCTCAGACCCTTTGCCCTGCTTCATATTACCTTGTCATTATTGGAAATAATTTCTTTATTGATGAGCTGGATAATTAATTCAGTAAGGATACATTTGTTTATTGTTTCTCCCTCTTATCTATTCAGATAGTCACATGATGGCAGATAAGTCACATAATGGCAGGAATCTAGTGTTTTTGTTCACCCTTTTATAACTGTCACTTAGTACAGTCTCTGGCACATCAAAGATGCTAATGAGTATTTGGTAAACAATAAATTCAAAAGCAGTTGGAATAATTATTCTAGGTAGTGATAATGATACCTATACACATGGAATTGCCAACTCACAAATCTTGCATTGAAATATAATTGCTTAGAATTAAAAAAAATTATGGTAAAAGTGTATGTATCATAGGAAAAAGAGAACAATGGAGCAAAATGGTCCTGTCCTTGATTCCACTGACCAGGTCTTCCTTTTGGTTAGGTTACAAGTAGCTGCTCCCAGGCACGGAGACTACTGTCCACATATAGACAGAGGAACCATTTGCAAGTAGAGCAGTATACTTGCCTGCAATTGAGGGAATCTCCTTCCAAGTGCCAACTTTAGTTGGTAGATAAAAGGCAATTCCTGTGCCTTCACATGCCTAATGTAAGCAGAGTTGTGAGGGCTTCAGTAAAACATATTGTTGAGAGGTACTTTGTAGTTTAATGAGGCAATTGTTCAAGGTATTATTTAGGAGGATAATTTAATATGTAATAGTCCATGAGTATTTATACTATCAGATAAAATAATTTTTTGATATCTCATTTTAAAATAAGTGTCAGGCTTAAAATATTATATTGACTCAGTGAAAATGTCTAATTCAAATGTATTCAGTTGCATCTGGAATTAGTTTATTCTTTTTTTTACACATAGAAATGTTTTTCAAATATTATTTAGTTATACATTAAAACAATTTGTATCCTCTAAAAAAACCCCAAAGGGATGAATCTAAACTATCTATAGAAAAACGTATTTTTGGAAGGAAACATCTGACAATACCTTGTTTTCCACTTATATTTTGCAAATGAAGTAGGCTTGATGATTCATTAGGTTAATAACAAAAGCAAAGAGAATGTTAACTTTTAATTTTAACAAATTATGTCAAAAATTTATATGCTTGAGGAATAGTTGGTTCAGGGTAGCCAAGTTAATGTCTCCGAGAAATAGCCGAGAAACACAGGCCACCTGAGGGCAGTTGGGAGAAGACACACTCCATCTAGGGGATACAGCCACTGCTTGGCATCAATGCATTGTGTCACTAAGGAGAATAGGATTAGTGTTGCTAGATCTTATGATCTTTTAAAAGAGAAGCTGTAAATCTATATTTTAACCTAAACCTTTTAATACTTAAACATTGCCAAAATATGAAATGTAAAAGAAATCACTATATTACCTGAATCTGTTATGTCTGGGTCATATTTAGTAAGGTATGAAGTTAGAGAAAGAAAACATTTCTATTTTACCAATGAACAGAAATTTTCTCTCCAGTATTCAGAAAGAGGGAAAATAAAACAATTAAATATAATTTCCCACCAGATTAGCAAAAGAGAAAAAAACAGCACAAAGCTGAAACTAACAAATTTTAGTGTTTGTAAGCATGCGGAAAACTATGTGTTTTCATTACAGTGTTGTTTAGAGTATACAGGGTAAAAATCTTTTGGAAGACCAGTTGAGTGGTAGCTATCAAAATTTTTTAAATCAAGTATATGTGTATATATATGTGTATGTGTGTGTGTATATACACACACATATATGTTCTTGGACTGAGCAAGTCTGTCCCATTTCTACATATGTGTATAGTAGTAATATGTATAAGGATCTCACTTTCAGAATTGTTTATAATAGCAAAAGAAGAGTGAAGATATCCTATATATTTGTGAGTATGTGAGGGATTCAATAAATATGATAATCTAAACTATGAAATATTGGACAAAAGCTAAAAAATGTGGAAGACCCATATTTACTTATAAAAAAAGTATAAGGTATGTAATTATTAAAAAATAATGGAAGAATGGGTATAGAATAATTATGATTATATGAAAATAATATTTCTATGTATATATATGCATATGTGTTAGGTAGTTAAGAGTACTGGAAGGATAAGCGTAATGTAATTGTGTTTTCATAAAATATTTCTACATATATTTGTGTTAGTTCTTAGCAAACGGACTGAAAGAAGAACAGAAAGAAGAAGACTGAAAGAATAGGACAGAATTTTAACATATGTTTTCTTTCAGATGAGAACTTGGAATGGAGAGGTGAGCAGGAGCCTTAATCTTTTATAACTATTGTTTAAACCTTTCCCAATAAGAATATATCAGTGAATTGTTACATAAATAAAAGGAATAGTAAGGACAAAACAAAATTAAGTTAGTAAGTGGGATTATCATAGTGATGAAAGATAATAATATGAAAAATAAATCATTGCTTTTTAGTTAAAAGAATTAAGAGGCTATGAAAGCTATGTATTATATACAGAGTTCTGTACTGAAATGATTTAAAACCAGATTCTTCCATCTGATTGTCTGGGTTCAAATCTAAAGCAATCAGCTGTGTGACTCTGCCCTAGATTTGTGTGTAGAATATATTCCTGCTTTTAGCAACTTACCAATAATAACTGATAGTAGACATAAAATACTTAGCATAGTTCCTAATATATTGAGTAAATGCTTTAAAAATAATGGCCATTATTATTCATTGGGGATTAAAGTTATGAGACTAAATCCAGAGTATTTACTTAAACATCTCTAGATATATTTTTGAAAGATACTGGTCAGCTACTGCCATCTTATTAGCTGTAATGCCTTCACCATTTATTGATCAAAATAATTGATTCTTTTTAAATTTAATTTTGCATGTTTCAGGTGTAGAGCATCATAATTTGACAATGTATACACTACAAAGTGATCACTATCACAAGTCTAGCTGACAGCCATGACCACACAGTTGAACCTCTTCATCCATTTCACCCACGACCTAACCCCTTTCCCTCTGGTAACCACTAATCAGATCTTTGCATGTATAAGTTTGTTTTTGTTTTATATTTTTTGTTCATTTGTTCTACTTCTGTGGATTCTACATGAGTGAAATCATATGGCATTTATCTTTATCATTCTGACCTATTTTACTTAGCATAATACCTTCAAAGTCCATTCATGTTGTCTCAAATGGCAACATGTTTTTGGTTGAATAGCATTTCATTGGGGAAAAAAAAAAAAATATATATATATATATATATACTACATCTTCTTTGCCCATTCATCTGAATACATTTTAATGGTATATTTTTAATCAGAAATCAATACTGTTTTTGTAGTGGGTCAACAGCAGTACACAGGAACGGGGCTTTGGGGAAGTTAGTATTCAAGATTATGTACTTGTAAAATTCCCTCTCCCCCTTCAGCTGCTGTTTTGCTATTAGATATACGACTGAAGCAACTTAGCAGCAGCATATGTTATAAGAAAAATATAGTAGCAAAATATAGTACATCTTGAGACACTTAACGTTGCAACAGAACAAATTTGATTAGTTACTTGCGTGCATGTTTATAAACATGCAATGTCATAATACGACCTCTAATAATGCAGCTCTAGAGAGAAGTCATTGTTTGGCCATTGGAAGCAATAGTAATTATTAGTCAGTTTTTCTGTCAGTGTCAGCTCTATGTGGAAAACAGATGATACCCAAACTGAAACTTAAATATGAAAGAAAGTGTTAGTCACTCAGTCGTGTCCGATTCTTTGCGACCCCATGGACTATACCCCTCCAGGCTCCTCTGTCCTTGGGATTCTCTAGGCAAGAATACGTGAGTGGATAGCCATTCCCTTCTCTAGGGGATCTTCCTGACTCAGGAATCTAACCTGGGTCTCCTGCATTGCAGTCAGATTCTTTACTGTCTGAGCCACCAGGGAAGCCTGAAATTTAAATGGATAGCCTAATAAACGTCAGGCAGAAGTGCTGAAGGGTGTATTTTGTCAATATAATATTCCCATCACTCCTGGAGAAGCATCTACTGAAAGATAAGTCTGACTGAAGATAATCAGAAAGCCACATATAAAACTATTTTTGATTCTGCAAAGAGAAAACCACAGGCAATGACAGACACTGAAAGGAGAGAAGACAGGCATGACCAAAATGGGAGGGACTTTGGAGTAGATCTGGCACTCTTGTTGTATGATAACCTGAGTCTTTTAATACTTGAAATTTATTAAAATAAACATTGCTTCTATTTATATACTTTTTTCTATTTTAAAGTGATAATCTTTGCAAAAGTCATCTCACTGACAGTTTAAAATATCTACTTACTATTCCCACTTCTGACTGGAGAGAATAGAGTTTTATTATCATTAAAATCAAGAAATGTGTATGTGTCTTCATTTTGCCTATTGCAGTTTCCCCAGCCATTTTTGTAAAATATATTTTTTATTGACAAATGTAGTCTTTAAATTAACTCATGTTTAGAAGTAAGCACAAGTCCCATATATGCTAGATTCTGGTAAGGGAAATGTAATCTTTAATTTACCCACTTTTATTTTTCAGGACATGGAAGAATTTGAAATGCATGCCTCCGGAAAAGGCACAGATTTGGAACAGAACACCTGCTAAGGCCTTGTTTTCTTCTAATCAGTAATCTCTGATTGAGAAAATTAGACATGCACACAATATATGTGTGCTACATGTTAGGAATACTCAAGCTAATTTATTTTTGTTTTTCACACTGAATTTAGCTCCCAGATTTCTTAGTTGCTTGAAATCCAGGCAAGTTTGTTATCCTGAGACATGTATGTCTTTCTATAGTCTACCAAAGCAACAATTTATTTGGAGAGATACAATATAATTCCAATGTAATAGTAGCAATTCAATATTATTTTTCTATATTTGTTACAATTATCCACTTTATAACAGTATAGTTTTATATAACTGGCCGCAGTGTCTTGTAGTTTATAATGCAGTATCTTAATCATACTCAGCATTCAAAACATGTTTGCTAAATGTAACCATAATGAACTGCAGTACATTTAAGCTGGCTTTTGCTATTCTGTTAATTTCATTTTTGGGGTAATTTCTGCTATAGATACCTGCTGTTGAAAGATTATTTCCACTACTCATGAAGACTGAAAGAATTGTGTTTGGCTAGACTCTGTCTCTTCCACAATCAAATACTATTTATAGAACCTAAATTAAGGACCCACATTTTCCAGGAAATTCTATATTGTGCAAAATGAGTTCTTTTCAAGTCAGAGAATGAAACTGAATGATGTAGGGTCCAGGACCTCTAACTTTGAGTTCATCATAGCATCTTAGGAGCTACCTAGTAAATGCCTTAACTGCCAGGATAGGAAATGAGAACATCATATAACTTACAAGTCCTAGGCCACGGAGAGCTTTATAAATTAAAATGAACACCTAGAATGACTATTGGAAGCCAGAGCTATGCACAAAGCATCGGTATAATGTGCTCCGTGTGGCTGGCATTGCTAAACAGACAAGCTGTCACATTCTGTACTAGCTGAGTATTCCAGGGCTCTTCCGCCGTCAACCAAGGCAGAGGACACAGCAGCAGTCAGACCTCGAGGTGACAAAATCCTAAGATAGTGTGGTGAGCCCTGCATGACAGAGGGAAATTTACAAGTGTAGGTGGGAAGAAGTATCTCTTGCCACAGCACCTATCATAATCCAAATGCCTCCTTGGACTGAAAACATCACTATTAAAATAAAGGCACATTGTGTAACGACACATCTTTTTTACTGAGTATAGTAAAAGAGATCTTAAATAAAAAAAAACTTCTAGAAAGGGTCATCTTACATGTTTCTAAAGAATTTAAAAAATATTTATAACACTGAAATAATTCAATGGGAGAAAAGAGTAACATATTTTGACATTCAACAATGAATGTTACAATGAATTTATTAACAAACTACATGAATATACTTCAACTTATTACCTTGAAGTACGTTAGAAAAAATTGTGTTGTATTTCTTATTCTATAAAAGCCCAAGTTATTTATTTTTAATTTTTTAGAATATTGTCTTCATAAGCAAAGGATAATCTTTTAATGGCTTGTGTATAGGTTTAGGATACAATCTATGAATTATGGCTATTTGGTGCCACCTAGTGGTCAAGGGCTTTTAAAATCAGTTTAAGTTAACCTCTGCTTTCAGAAAATTTGTAATGAAAAATAATTTACAGATGGCTGGATTGTCTCCTAAAAGAGATAAAAATTGAGACAAAATACATTTGGCATTCAGAGATATTAACTTCGATTATCTTTCACCCTCATCACTGAAGAGACAATTGGTTTGACTGATACAGAATCCTTTCTGACTAGAAGAGATGTGGGATTGGCAGGTTTTTATGTTATTTTTATTGTTTTATTCTTTACTCTTGGTTGATTGGTTGGTTTCTAAGGTCCACGATAGAGCTAGGATTGATATAAACTTAGAGATAATGGATCATCTCAGATTATTACTAATTAATCATTATCAATATAAGTAAATGACATAATCATATCATTCCGTGGACAAAAAATAACATAAGCCTATAGCATACAGAGGTGGCCCAGTGGTAAAGAATCTGATTGCCAGTGCAGGAGATGTAAGATCCCTGGGTCAGGAGGATCTCCTGGAGAAGGAAACGGCAACCCCCTCTACTATTCTTGCCTGGAAAATTACATGGACAGAGGAACCTGGAGGATTACAATCCCTGGGGTCACAAAGAATCAGACACAACTTCAGTTCAGTTCAGTTCAGTCACTCAGTCATGTCCGACTCTTTGTGACCCCATGAATCACAGCATGCCAGGCCTCCCTGTCCATCACCAACTCCCAGAGTTCACTCAGACTCACATCCATCGAGTCAGTGATGCCATCCAACCATCTCATCCTCTGTCGTCCCCTTCTCCTCCTGCCCCCAATCCCTCCCAGCATCAGAGTCTTTTCCAATGAGTCAACTCTTCGCATGAGGTGGCCAAAGTACTGGAGTTCAGACACAACTTAGCCACTACATAATAGCAACAACAATAATAAACAGAAGATGTAAAAATGTGAGCTTTTTTTCAGAATTCAGGAATAATGGGCATCCCCATTATTTCAGTGGTCACATAAACATACCTCCTGCCCAAATATCTTATTCTTCAGAGAAGCTGTTCTACTCATAATGTCTAAATGGAGTGGGTACACAAACCAAGTGGCTGTCCCTCGGGTACAGTTGATTGGCCTGAGCAGATACTTGGAGGAAACTGAAATAACTGAATTCTTTCTTTGGACCTTTGGGATGAGGACCTTGAGAAGTTAAATCAAGCAAATGAAAGTAGGGTTTAATGTGAAAATTTCTGATAAACCAAGGATGATGCAACTACAATGGAATGTCAAAGTCATTTTCAAGTGATAGTTCACAAAGAAACAGAATAAGCCAGTCTTCAGAGAAATTAGAATAGCTGAGCCATATGGAGAGAAAAACAAAGATGAGTAGGACTTTATAATTTACTGGGGAAAAGGAGCATCTTAATTCTTGACTTTCAGTTACTTCTTCCTGTGCTCAAGCTTTTAGCTCGTGTTTTGTCTTTGTTGCACCTGATGGTACCTTCACATTATTTCCTTCATACTTGATCTAGTTTTGACCTTTTCAACCAGATGATCCCACATTACAGAGTGGGATATTCGAATTCTAAAGTATTCCAAATTTGGTGAAATATACTTCACCAGATGGGAATGATGTCTTTTCCAAAATGTCTGTGAATATTGGGTGTTACCAGGAAGTTATAGAATATTTAGAAATATAAAATACGTGATTGAAATTTTAATTTTATACTGAATTTCCAGATCTTTAATTGTTGTTTTGATAATATTCTAAGATATGTGTCTTTTTCCCTCTGTGTTTCTCTTTTCCTTCCTCCTGTTTAGCAAATACCTAACTTTTTACCTCATAGGAGAGGTATTTGAGTATAGGGTGTTCCTGGCTTAGGTTCCCATAAGCTCTAGGCCGCACTGTATTTATTATAGGGTTTTGGGTTTAGAATACTATATGGTATAAGCTCATGCCTTGGACCAACAGAAGTGAGAAAGAATTTCTCTAGTCTTTAAATATAATGGATTTGCAGTCTTAATGAATCTAAAATAATTTGCTAACTATTTTGATTCTTCAGAGAGAGCGACTAATGACAATCTAAAAGATATGTCCTGCTGTGATCTATTTCTGCTTTATTGACTATGCCAAAGCCTTTGACTGTGTGGCTCACAATAAACTGTAGAAAATTCTGAAGCAGATGGGAACACCAGACCACCTGACCTGCCTCTTGAGAAACCTGTATGCAGGTCAGGAAGCAACAGTTAGAACTGGACATGGAACAACACACTGGTTCCAAATAGGAAAAGGAGTACGTCAAGGCTGTATATTGTCACCCTGCTGATTTAACTTATATGCAGAGTACATCAAGAGAAATGCTGGGCTAGAGGAAGCACAAGCTGGAATCAAGATTGCTGGGAAACATGTCAATCACCTCAGATATGCAGATGACACCACCCTTATGGCAGAAAGTGAAGAGGAACTAAAGAGCCTCTTGATGAAAGTGAAAGAGGAGAGTGAAAAAGTTGGCTTAAAGCTCAACATTCAGAAAACTAAGATCATGGTATCTGGTCCCATCACTTCATGGCAAACAGATGGGGAAACAGTGGAAACAGTGGCTGACTTTATATTTTTGGGCTCCAAAATCACTGCAGATGGTGATTGCAGCCATGACGTTAAAAGACACTAACTCCTTGGAAGGAAAGTTATGACCAACCTAGACAGCAAATTAAAAAGCAGAGACATTACTTTGCCAACAAAGGTCCATGTAGCCAAAGCTGTGGCTTTTCCAGTAGTCATGGATATGAGAGTTGGACTATAAAGAAAGCTGAGCACCAAAGAATTGATGCTTTTGAACTGTGGTGTTGGAGAAGACTCTTGAGAGTCCCTTGGACTGCAAAGAGATCCAACCAGTCCATTCCGAAGGAGATCAGTCCTGGGTGTTCATTGGAAGGACTGATGTTGGAGCTGAAACTCCAATACTTTGGCCACCTGATGCAAAGACCAGACTCATTTGAAAAGACCCTGATGCTGGGAAAGATTGAGGGCAGGAGGAGAAGGGGATGACATTGGATGAGATGGTTGGATGGCATCACCGACTCAATGGACATGGATTTGGGTAGACTCTGGCAGTTGGTGATGGATAGGGAGGCCTGGCGTGCTGCGGTTCATGCGGTCTCAAAGAGTTGGATATGACTGAGCGACTGAAATGAACTGATCATTTCTTTATTGCCAAGGGCTGTTTCACTGAGGGGTGAAGGTGAGTGGATGGTGAAGGAATTTCCTGCTTAGACTTGCTGGGGATGGAGTAGGACCTAACAACTGGAGAAGAAAGCGGTCTGTAGGACTAGAGAACAGAGGGGCACTTAAGCCCTATTCTTGAAAGCATTGCTGAGGGAGTATGTCGACAAGACCCCAGGAAAGAAATGACTGTATATTCGGTCTAGGCAGAGGGGACCATCTACAGCCACAAAAAGTTTTCCGGTCTCCATAATACCTCAAAGGAGCAGCAAAGGACTCTGGAATGTGTGGGGTCATGTGACCAGGCAGAATGACCTGTAGTGATGACCAAGCTGGTTGGTTCCTTTTCCCCATCCTGTGTAAAGCCCAAGAAGCAGGCCACCACCCTAGGAGGATTCCAGAAAGAGCTGAGGTTAAGTCTTTAAGATACAAACAGAACAGGGGCTGGAAGCTAAAATGAAGTTGTTCCATAAACAGTAGTTCTTGTCCTCTTGCAGGTGAGCTGATGCCCCACTACATAACGCAGAATATAAAGTGTCCCACTGCTCTCTCATCCCGGCCAGAATTGACATTAACTTTACAAACACGTTAAGGAAGCTTGTATTCTTCCACTTTAGGGGATCTCGCCAAACCGTCTGATTGAGTATCACTCAAGTGCTTACTAAAACAAACGTAGTTGCCTAGGCTGCACCCCAAATGCACTGACCATACCAGGGTCAGGGCTTAGGGTAAATTTTTTGAAAAAGTGCCCTACATTCTTCAGATTTGTAACCAACTTGGGAACCACCAACTCTAGCTGACAAATTGTTAAAACACACTCCGTGGTTAAATCAGTCTTTATCACTCAAACCTCTTTCAGTTAACTACATTTAATTTGGAGGATTTTATATTGAGGAAAATTCGTTACTTCACTAAATTTACTTTAAAACCAGTATGTAAATTATGTATGCATAATTCAATTGTTAGAGATAACTGCTATATGAACTTCTCTGACATAAATAACTTTCTGGACAAGAGAAAAGCTCTCTGAAATACCTAAATAGAGCAGATGTGCACTCCTCCTTCTTTTAACCTAACACTGACCATGTCCCAACTGTGAGATTAGAAGGGCAGGAAAGTTGGAGTATTATCAGCAGCTCCAGCTCTTCCCACCTCTTTACTTTCAGTGCTATGGGTACAAATTGGACCACAATAATGATGTGAGGGCTACTATTGGATCAAATGTTTTTTTGGCACTAAAATATTAGCACACATACCTTAATTTTCCACCATAAATTACTAATTTAAGATAATTCTTTCCCAAAAGAGCACAAGTTAAGAAGAGAAAAGAAGTAGAGAGGACAGATAATCTAACATCCCTAAACTCTCAAAATTAGCATAGTGTTGGAGATTCATTTTTAAACACAGCTATTCAAATCATAAAGTAAAAACTAGAGTGTAAAGTAATAACTAGAACCTAAGAATATGTTTGGGGCAAAGTAAAGGGGTAGGTGGGTCCTGATAGGAGTCACTTCCCTGGAAGAGTGGGAGGTTAATGCTGGAGCAAACAGGATGGGACAGAGATGAAAAACAGGGCAGAACCACGTCTTTCAAAGTTTTGCTTCCAACCACAGGGCCTGAGTCATCTTATGCTTATATTTTGAATACATATAAGGTGCCTAATGTAAGGAGCTTCCCAGGTGGCACTAGTGGTAAAGAACCTGCCTGCCAATGCAGGAGACATAAGAGATGCAAGTTCAATCCCTGGGTTGGGAAGATCCCCTGGAGGAGGGCATGGTAACCCACTCCAGGATTCTTGCCTGAAGAATCCCATGGACAGAGGAGCCTGGTGGGCTACAGTCCATAGCATTGCAAAGAGTCGGACTCGAGTGAAGCAACTTAGCATGCCTGCACGCACTCCCAATATAACTCTACTGAATTCAAATTAAATGGAGGAACTCCCAGGACAGCCTACTTCCCTGCCCTTGAGGTAAACAGGAAGTACCAGTAGTTCTAGGACACTGTCTCTGGCTTCCAATACTCATCCAACAGGCTTCCCTAATAGCTCAGACAGTAAAGAATCTGCTGCAATGCAGGAGACCTAGGTTCTATCCCTGGGTCAGGAAGATGCCCTGGAGAAGGGAATGGCCACCCACTCCAGTATTCCTCCTGAACAGAGGAGCCTGGGGGGCCACAGTTTCTGGGTCTCAAGGACTTAGATACGATTGCATGACTGAGCACATGTGGCACTCTAGTTCATGTTCACATCCTTTCACTGAGAATCCAGTCTTCATCTAGACACCTGAGATACAAAGATGAAAAATCCAGTTTCTGTCCTTAAAGCAAACACTACTAAAAACTGCCAAAATAACCATACATTCCATGCCAGAGGGATAAACAATGTACTTTGGGTGCATAGTGAAGAACACTAAGCCAATTTGAAATTTTGGGGAAAGTCCCCAGAGATGTCAAAAAGAGTAAATGTTGGAACTGATTTGGTAAAGAAAGGGAGAAGGGCGTTCTAAGAGATGGACCTATATGACACTGGAGGTGGAAATACAGCACTGAATGATGTGTGTGAGGAACATGCAAGCTAACACAGAGGGCAAACACTGAGGGCTCAAGACACGGGTGATAAGAATGGAGAAGATGGATTTGAGAAAAATTTAGAAGGTGAAACCAACAGGCTTTAGCCAATCATTGGGCTTCCCTGGTAGCTCAGCTGGTAACAGCCTGCAATACAGGAGTCAGTTCAGTCGCTCAGTTGTGTCCAACTCTTTTCGACCCCATGAACTGCAGCACGCCAAGCTTCCCTGTCCATCACCAACTTCCGGAGCTTGCTCAAACTCATGTCCATTGAGTCAGTGATGCCATCCAACCGTCTCATCCTCTGTTGGCCCCTTCTCCTCCTGCCTTCAATCTTTCCCAGCATCAGGGTCTTTTCAAATGAGTCAGTTCTTCGCATTAGGTGGCCAAAGTACTGGAGTTTCAGCTTCAGCATCAGTCCTTCCAATGAATATTCAGGACTGATTTCCTTTAGGATGGACTGGTTGGATCTCCTTGCAGTCCAAGGGACTCTCGAGTCTTCTCCAACACCACAGTTCAAAAGCATCAATTCTTTGTCACTCAGCTCTCTTTATAGTCCAACTCTTACATCCATACATGACTACTGGAAAAACCATAGCTTTGGCTATATGAACCTTTGTCAGCAAAGTAATGTCTCTGCTTTTTAATATGCTGTCTAGGTTGGTCATAGCTTTTCTTCCAAGGAGTAAGTGTCTTTTAATTTCATGGCTGTAGTCACCATCTGCAGTGATTTTGGAGCCAAATAAATAAACAAAGTCTCTCACTGTTTCCATTGTTTCTTCATCTATTTGCCATGAAGTGAAGGGACTGGATGCCATGATCTTCATTTTCTGAACGCTGAGCTTTAAGCCAACATTTTCACTCTCCTCTTTCACTTTCATCAAGAGGCTCTTCAGTTCTTCTTCACTTTCTGCCATAAGGCTGGTGTCATCTGCATATCTGAGGTTATTGATATTTCTCCTGGCAATCTGATTCCAGCTTGTGCTTCATGCAGCCCAGCATTTCTCATGATGTACTCTGCATATAAATTAAATAAGCAGGGTGACAATATACAACCTTGACATACTCCTTTCCCTATTTGGAACCAGTGTGTTGTTCCATATCCAGTTCTAACTGTTGCTTCTTGATCTGCATACAGATTTCTCAGGAGGCAGGTAAGATGGTCTGGTAGTCCCATCTCTGTAAGAATTTTCCACAGTTTGTTGTGATCTACACAATTAAAGGCTTTGGCATAGTCAATAAAGCAGAAGTAGATGTTTTTCTGGAACTCTCTTGCTTTTTTGATGATGCATCGGATGTTGGCAATTTGATCTCTGGTTCCTCTGCGTTTTCTAAATCCAGCTTGAACATCTGGAAGTTCACAGTTCACATACTGTTGAAGCCTGGCTTGGAGAATATTGGGCATTACTTTGCTAGTGTGTGAGATGAGTGCAATTGTGTAGTAGTTTGGACATTCTTTGGCATTGCCTTTCTTTGGGATTGGAATGAAAACTGACCTTTTCCAATCTTGTGGCCACTGCTGGGTTTCCCAAATTTGCTGGAATATTGAGTACAACACTTTCACAGCATCATGTTTTAGGATTTGAAATAGTTCAACTGGAATTCCTGGAGAAGGAAATGGCAACCCACTCTAATACTCTTGAATAGCAAATTCCTTGGACAGAGGAGCCTGATGGGCTGCTGTCCGTGGAGTCGCACAGAGTTGGACACGACTGAAGCAATTTAGCAGCAGCAGCAACTGGAATTCCAACACCTCCACTAGCTTTGTTCGTAGTGATGCTTTATAAGTCCCGCTTGACTTCACATTCCAGGATGTCTGGCTCTAGGTGAGTGAGCACACCATCATGGTTATCTGGGTCATGAAGATCTTTTTTGTATAGTTCTTCTGTATATTCCTGTCACTTCTTCTTAATATCTTCTGCTTCTGTTAGGTCCATATCGTTTCTGTCCTTTATTGTGTCCATCTTTGCATGAAATATTCCCTTGGTATCTCTAATTTTCTTGAAGAGATCTCTAGACTTTCTCATTGTGTTGTTTTCCACTATTTCTTTGCATTGATCACTGAAGAAGGCTTTCTTACCTCTCATTGCTATTCTTTGGAACTCTGCATTCAAATGGGTAAATCTTTCCTTTTCTCCTTTACCTTTGACTTCTCTTCTTTTCTCAGTTATTTTTAAGGCCTCCTCAGACAACCATTTTGCCTTTTTGCATTTCTTTTTCTTGGGGATGATCTTGATTACTGCCTCCTGTATAATGTCATGAACCTCCATCCATAGTTCTTCAGGAACTCTGTCTATCAGATCTAATCAATGAATCTATTTGTCACTTCCATTGTATAATCATAAGGGATTTGATTTAGGTCATACCTGAATGGTCTAGTAGTTTTCCCTACTTTCTTCAATTTAAGTCTGAATTTGGCAATAAGGAGTTCATGATCTAAGCCACAATCAGCTCCTAATCTTGTTTTGCTGACTGTATAGAGCTTCTCCATCTTTGGCTACAAAAAATATAATCAATCTGATTTTGGTATTGACCATCTGGTGATGTCCCTGTGTAGAGTGCAATGCAGGAGACCCCATTCAATTCCTGAGTCAGAACAATCCCCCTGAGAAGGGATAAGCTACTCACTTATTCTTGGGCTTCCCTGGTGGCTCAGATAGTAAAGAATCTGCCTGTAATGTGGTAGACCTGGGTTCGATCCTGGGTAGGGAAGATCCTCTTGAGAAGGGAACAGTGACCCACTCCAGTATTCTTGCCTGGAGAATCCCCATGGACAGAGGAGCCTGGTGGGCTACAGTCCATGGGGTCACAAAGAGTTGACTGAGCAACTAAGCATACAGCCTATCATTGGATACTGAGGCTAAGGGAACTGAAGATGTCTCATGATTCTGCCTTCACTGGTCGGGTGGAAGGTGGTCTCAGAGAGACAGGAAACATGTTAGGACAAGAGGCAGATTTAAGGCAAAATACAGCATATCAGATGAATTGCACTTGAAGTATCTCTGGGACATTGATTACAGAAAACAAGCAATTGAATATGCAGATCTGAAGTTCTAAATAGATGTCTAGGCTTCAGACACATATTTGGTGATTCAGCATACAGATTTGAATGATATTTAAAAACATGAGAAAGAATGAATTCATTCAAAGAGGCTTTAAAAGAGAAGAGCAGGGCAAAATAGGAATACCTTTGTTTACGGGTCAGTGGCTGCAGGGTGAGAGGTCATAGCCTGCTTGCAAGTGTCACTCATGATGCCCTTGGTCACTGTTGCCTTGGTTGACTTAGTCTTGGTCTGTATTTGATGACTGCCTGCTTCTCCTGATCTAGCTGGCCTCCCTGACCTTGCGTATAAGTGCCCCCGGGCATGCTGTGTTGCTCCTGTTCATAAGAGACATCCCAGACAGAGTCTCCAGAGAAGGCAATGGTGACCCACTCCAGTACTCTTGCCTGGAAAATCCCATGGACGGAAGAGCCTGGTAGGCTGCAGTCCATGGGGTCACTAAGAGTCGGGCACGACTGAGCGACTTCACTTTCACTTTTCACTTTTCTGCATTGGAGAAGGAAATGGCAACCCACTCCAGTGTTCTTGCCTGGAGAATCCCAGGGACGGGGGAGCCTAGTGAGCTGCCGTCTATGGGGTCACTAAGAGTCGGACACGACTGAGCGACTTAGCAGCAGCAGCAGCAGCAGCAGACAGAGTCTCGGCCTCTTTGGCTCCATACTAGTTGTAATGTCTTTACTTATCAAATTACTGGCTTCAATCTGTTGACTTCCTATGTGTGTACAGTCTTCCAGGTTCCTAGGCCTCTGTGGCAAATGCAGGGAAAGTCACATGGTAGAAAGCAGTGGTCTGTAAACGTCTTTATTTTTAAAATCAGTGGGATCAATGTTTCAAATGAGCTCTAATAGATGAGAGATAAATCAGGGTTGTTCTAACTAAAGCTGTTCTAAGGCTCACTCTGACGCCCTTTTATTTCTGTAATAGCCCCTTAGGCATCTCCTTAGAACCCTAGAGTTTTACCAGGACACAATTAGAAAAATCCCTGTTATAGGTAAACAGTGTGCACTTTATGAGAACAACTGTTTAAACTCTGATGCTGCAGTTTGCTGGCTATTTGTCTTTGGACAGATTGCTTGGGCTTTCTCAGTCTTATGTTCTTCAGCTATAAAATATAATTACTTCATGGGCTTGTTAGCATCAGATGACATAATGTGTCAATGCAAAGCTCAAAGGGCATGGGAGCCTCAATAAATGTTAATTTTCTTGCTTTCACCATATCTTGGCCCTGGTAGACAATTTATGGAATCAAAATAAAATGAGTCTCATAGTGGGAAAGGGTTGAGAGCTATCTGGTCCAGTCACCCTGGGGAGTTCCTTTCAAAATGACCATATCAGACAGTCATTTAGTAACTGCCTGAAGACTGCTTAGAGACTGAAAGCTTAATTAATTTATTTTGTGTGTGTGTGATGGATTCTGTTTTACTTATGTACACCTCAGACTAAGCCAAATATGTGACCCATTCTTCTAAATGTTATTCTTTAGAATAGTACACACAATGGTAGTCATTCAAGTTTTAAAGCCAGAATATCAAGTATTATGTAAATTGTGATGTGATGCTGTTTTTGTTAAAAGATATATGGACATATACAATATATTAAATTTGCTAAAATTGTATAAAATTTTAATAGTTAACTGCACATTTATATTATTGAAACATTTTTTTTCTTAATAAAATTATATACTAAATGATTTTTCCCTCTAGCATGTACTTTGAAATATATGATCTTTTGTCTATTTGGTCTTGATCTTCATAACAACTTTTAACGAAGATGGAAGAGATGTTATCTTTTTTCTGTGCACACACACACATATCTGGAACTCAGATGGATGAAATGACTTTCTGAGAGTGATTTTCTGAGGTTGGTTAGCAGTGGTGGAACAAGATTTAAGATCAGATTTACTAACTCATATTCCTACCACTATATCTTTTATTTTGAACTCTTTTAAATCTAAATGTCTCAGTTTTCTCAGGTCTGTCACTTCTGAAATAATTCTCAGACTTTCTATAATTCAGGTCATTCATCCCTGAATACATTCTCATATGTTAATTTTGTAATTAAAATGTGGTATTTGGAAGTATGTGTAATATTCAGGAGCGATCTTAAAAAATATGATAGACTGGATTACCTTCCTTGCTTAGCACATCACACATGGGTTAAATTAAGATAGGCCACTTCTATTAAACATGCATGCCTTTTGGCTAATTTTAACATAATATCTTATATCCCATTATGAATGTCATATATATTCACTCTATGATGGTTGCTAAGTACAGAAAAAGAAGTAAGAAATCACTCATATATCACCCAAAGTTCATTGACCTCAAAATAACTTCTTTAAATATTTTGTGTTTTTTCCCATCAGAAAGGAAGAACTTCAGGAGCAGAACTTGGATTTATTTTGTTTGGTGTTTACTCTGTGCCTAGTTCAATGCTTGGCATATATTCAGTTCAGTTCAGTTCAGTTACTCAGTTGTGTCCGACTCTTTGTGACCCCATGAATTGCAGCACGCCAGGCCTCCCTGTCCATCACCAACTTCCGCAGTTCACCCAAACCCATGTCCATCGAGTTGGTGATACCATCCAGCCATCTCATCCTCTGTCGTCCCCTTCTCCTCCTGCCCCAATCCCTCCCAACATCAGAGTCTTTTACAGTGAGTCAACTCTTCACATGAGGTGGCCAAAGTACTGGAGTTTCAGCTTTAGCAGTGTTCCTTCCAAAGAACACCCAGGACTGATTTCCCTTAGAATGGACTGTCTGGATCTCCCTGCAGTCCATGGGACTCTCAAGAGTCTTCTCCAACACCACAGTTCAAAAGCATCAGTTCTTCGGTGCTCAGCTTTCTTCACAGTCCAATTCTCACATCCATACATGATTACTGGAAAAACCATAGCCTTGACTAGACGGACCAGCAAAGCAACGTCTCTGCTTTTGAGTATGTTATCTAGGTTGGTCATAACTTTCCTTCCAAGGAGTAAGTGTCTTTTAATTTCATGGCTGCAATCACCATCTGCAGTGATTTTGGAGCCCCCAAAAATATAGTCAGCCACTGTTTCCACTGTTTCCCCATCTATTTCCCATGAAGTGATGGGACCAGATGCCATGATCTTAGTTTTCTGAAGGCTGAGCTTTAAGCCAACTTTTTCACTCTCCTCTTTCACTTTCATCAAGAGGCTTTTTAGTTCCTCTTCACTTTCTGCCATAAGGGTGGTGTTACCTGCATATCTGAGGTGATTCATATTTCTCCCGGCAACCTTGATTCCAGCTTGTGCTTCTTCCAGCCCAGCATTTCTCATGATGTACTCTGCATAGAAGTTAAATAAGCAGGGTGACAATATACAACCTTGACATACTCCTTTTCCTATGTGGAACCAGTCCATGTCCAGTTCTAACTGTTGCTTCATGACCTGCATATAGGTTTCTCAAGAGGCAGGTCAGGTAGTCTGGTATTCCCATCTCTTTCAGAATTTATTGGCATTTAATTAAAATTTGCTGGACTAATGAATAAAATATTCAAGTATATATATTTATATTTTTGAGTACATAATAGAATTCACTAAGTTTTGTATCTTAATGTTTTTCTCATAATATGAATAGAATTAGTATTTTTATGTTATGAATTCCAACTCTCACCATAATTACTGCATAATATTCTATTGAGTGAATGTGCTATCCTCATAACCTGTCCTATTTTGGACACCTACAGTACATTTAACATCTTACTGTAATGACAAATAAGGTTATCACAAACATCTTTTTGTGCATAATTTTATAATTTTGAGAAATATCTTTTGCAGATATTTCTAAAGTGAGACTATTGGTCCAGAGGTATGAGCAGTGTACATGATGAATTTATGGCCACCTACTGTCATTGAACTCCCAGTTCTTTTCTACTTCACAATCTACATAGACACTAATCAACAAGTTTTAGGAGTGTTGCTCAGGCAGGTATGAATTCATGTTACTGTACTACCCCTGTCTATAGCTCCTCTTACTTCACAAGACCAACCACTTCTTCCTTTCTGGTCGAAATTAAGTAGCACTCCCACTTTTTGCTTCTGCTACCTTCTGAGAGATGAAATTGTCAGCAAGACAAGTCAAGAATGTCTGATGCTCAGCTTTTTAGTCTAATGAGATTTCTAACAGAAGTCTTTACAGTGGAAGTGCCCCATTATTGTTATATCTTTTCTCCGTGACAGTCTTTTTAATCTGTTAAGAAAGTGATGCCCATATCTTTTGTCACACTGGGCGGACTATTGTAGGATTTTCTACTGTATGCCTTCAATTTCTCTTTTTTCATAAGGCTTTCATCTTTACCTGTCCACAGATTTCCACCTAGGAGCTATCTTTGTGAAAAACAAAACAAAATCTTTCATAAAAACAAAAACAAAAGCATAATCTTTATTTAGGTTTTAATTTTAGAGAGATCACACTCATCAATTGTAAAAAAAAAAAAAAAAAAAGCCTAGAAAATGCTAAAAAGTACAAAGAAGAAATCCCCCAATAATTCGTAATGCTACGACTTTAAAGATAGTATTTGTTAACATTTTACAATTTTTTTCATTTTTTTTTTCTGTGTAGAAGTGTGTTGAGTGTATATGTTATATGTAACTGGAGTTAAGAGCATGTGCAACTTTTGAGATTGTTTTTAACATCATATAAGCATCTTCTTATGGCTTTGTAAACTTTGGGGGAAAAAGGTTACTCTAATACTTATATAAATTTTTCATGGAAACAGGCTATAGCTAATTTAATCATGTTCCTGTAGTTCTCTCTCCCTAATAAAGATAATTCTTTCACAAACATCTCAGTAAGTAAATCTGTACATACCCTCGTGACAATGACTTCCAGGTGGATTCCTACCTAGGTTCCACACCTTGCCCGAGAAGACCCGCACTGCTTTTGGATGTGTCTACACGCTCCTGTATTCATGGCCCCTTCCAACACTGAACTTCTGTAGTCTTGCCTGATTTTATAGGTGAAATGGAAAGGATAAACTTTCTCATCATCCAGGCCATCTTTCTTCTTTCTTAATTTGAGCTTTGTTATCTTTACTGCACTTTTTCTTCCCATGCAGGAACTTGATATATCTTGTAGTCAGATTTTTTTTCAGTAACTTGGTTTTTGGGCTTCCCAGGTGGCAAAGTGGTAAAGAATCTGCCTTCCAGTACAAAAGATGCAAGAGACATGAGTATGATCCCTGGGTTGGGAAGATCTCCTGGAGAAGAGAATGGCAACCCACTCCAGTATTCTTGCCTGAAAACTCCATGGACAGAGCAGCCTGGCGGGCTACAGTCCACAGGGTTGCAATATGTTGGACACGACTGAGCACCACCAGCACCATAAATCTGCATAATTTAAAAAGTCACATTGTATTATAAAAATAATACAAGGTTTCTCACCAACAGCAGCAGTCCCCAGCTCACACCTAGCCACCACTAATTCTATTGTTTCAGAGGCACTCACTGTCATCTCTCTCAGCTGTTATCTGCCACTTTATTCCACATTTCTAAATAATCTGCTAAGACATCTATATAAACTATTTTAAATTCAGATATTATTGACTTACTGTTATGAAATTAGCTATCTTATGCACTTCTCACCCCAACTGGCACATAATTCCTCTCCACTTTACCTCTCAAACATAACATGATTTTTGATTAGAATCAGTAGTTGATGTTTTTGCTCGTGCCACTATAGAACTATTATTCATAGTTTATTACCTTCTTGTACAAGTTTTATTATTTTGTTTTGTTGTTTGCTTGGTTTTAACTCATTCTCCAACCACTCGGAGCTATAAAACTTGTCTATATGATCAAACACATGGGATAGAATTTTTTCTTCCTTCACTGAGTGGCATCCCTTGCAGGACCTCTAGCTTCCTACACCAATCTCAACTGTTCACTCTCTAGTCTAGCTTCATGTTCATCACCCAAAGCTTCCTGTGCCCCTCTGTTGCCTGTAATTGCACGGTTATTTTTTATTGAATTACTCTCTTCAGTAGTTTTCTAGAACAGGGTGTACAGGACAGGAAATTTTTGTGACTTGCATGTTTTTTAACTTACTCCTTCAGCTGATAAATAGTTTGGCTTTTTACATGATGCTCGATTGGAAATAATATCCTCTCAGAATTTTTCAAATGGCTCCACTGTAATCTAGTTATAGGGTTGCTATTGAGAAATATGACATATCTATCTTCCTACCCTCTGTATTTGTCCTGTATTTTCTCTCTGCAGGCAAGGTCTAAAATCTTCATTTTACTCCTAGGGTTCTGACATCACATCCGTTTTTGGTATGGCCAATCAGCCACCCCTTCAGTGTTTCTGGCACTCTGCAGCTTTAATGTCTCCAGAAAGGAAACCTGTGTTCTGGGTGGGGAAAGAGCAGTCATCCAGCTTGAAAAACAAGCATGGCAGTGTAGGTATGGAGGGGGAGGTGATTTCCTTTGAATTTTTTTTTCATTAATTTGTTGATTAATTCTTTTTTTGTTTGTTCAGCCATTCTTTTTGCATTCAACAAACATTAACTAGATAATAAAAATGTGTGAAGCATGGGGCCTGGCAATCGGGATACAGGCGAACATGCTTTCTCCTCTCAAGGGATTTGTAGTCTTCTTATTTCTTTTACCCCTCATTAGCATTCTGATTGCTATGTTTTTCTGTTCTTTCAGTTGAATGTTACATCATATTATATATCTGTGTTTTGATACTAATTTTGACATTCCTCTAACCACCTTTTCCCCCCATAATCTATTCAACAAACATTTACTGGCAGCACACTCTGCGCATTCAGTGCTTGGGGCCAAGGGTACACAGGTGGGTAAGGAAGGAGTCTCTGCCTGTACCTTACTCTTCAGCTCACTCTCTGTTTGCCCTTCCTGTGCCTCAGAGGCAGAGAGAATACTGTGAGAGACTTCCTTCTCTCAGGGATCCTGAGAGTAAGTAGAATATGCATCTCTTTTTCTCTTAGACTCATAATATTAGGTGAAATTTTACTCTCACCACATCTTCAATCCCAGTACTCCACCTAAGGAAGTGAGTCCCTTCTCTTCCTTCCCTGATCAGATGTATATGAAGTTTGGTGGTGGTACCCAGAAAGTGGAAGGCAGGATTGATGCTACTGGAAATAAATCTGTTAAACTTAAAAGACAAAAATTTGACAACTTGGCTCTCTGTTACCCCATGAGATGATGGAAGTTGGGTTCAACCATTAGAATGGGCAACGTTCCAGGGCAAAAATGAATTTTTTGCACATCAATGAACGACTTTTCATTTTTTTTCTTCCCACAATCACTCTCTCTGTTTCTTTGGTGCTGGGATTGACAAATGTCCATTACTTTACTAGCTCTGACCTTTGCAATTAAACAACATGACAAAGTTTTCCCTGACTCTTCATTTTCATGCTCTATGCACATAAGTTTTGGGGATTCTTGAATTCTTCTACTTATCTACTAAAATTTAGAAACCTTTCTCAAAGAATTTTTTCAAAGAATTTTAATGTGCTTCAAAGCAACATTTGAGATAGGATGATCTCATATCTTGTTTAAAATTATTTACTATACCTGTCAACATCTTTATTTTTTTTTAATTTTTTTTTATTGAAGGATAATTGCTTTACAGAATTTTGTTGTCTTTTGTCAAATCTCAACATGAGTCAGCCATAGGTATACATATATCCCCTCCCTTTTGAAGCTCCCTCCCATCTCCCTCCCCATCCATCCCCTCTAGGTTGATACAGAGTGCCTGTTTCAGTTTCCTGAGCCATACAGTAAATTCCTGTTGGCTATCTATTTTACATATGGTAATGTAAGTTTCCATGTTACTCTTTCCATACATCTCACCCTCTCCTCCCCTCTCCCCATGTCCATAAATCTATTCTCTATGTCTGTTTCTCCATTGCTGACCTGTAAATAAGTTCTTCAGTACCATTCTTTTAGTTTCCATATATGTGTGTTAGAATATGATATTTATCTTTCTCTTTCTGACTCACTTCACTCTGTATAATAGGTTCTAGGTTCATCCACCTCATCAGAACTAACTCAAATGCATTCCTTTTTATGGCTGAATGATATCCCATAGTGTGTATGTACCACAACTTATTTTATCTATTCATCTGTCAATGGACCTCTAGGTTGCTTCCATGTTCTAGCTATTGTAAATAGTGCTGGAATGAACAATGGGATACATGTGTCTTTTTCAATTTTGGTTTCCTCAGGGTATATGCCTTGGAGTGGGATTGCTGGGTCATATGGTGGTTTTATTCATAGTTTTTTAAGGAGTCTCCATACTGTCTTCCATAGTGGCTGTATCAATTTACATTCCCACCAACAGTGCAAGAGGGTTCCCTTTTCTCCACACCCTCTCCAGTATTTATTGTTTGTAGACTTTTTGATGATGGCCATTCTGACCGGTGTGAGGTGATATCTCATTGAAGTTTTGATTTGCATTTCTCTAATACTGAGTGATGTTGAGCACCTTTTCTTGTGTTTGTTAGTTATCTGTATGTCTTCTTTGGAGAAATGTCTGCTTAGGTCTTTTCCCCACTTTTTTATTGGGTTGTTTGTTTTTCTGGCATTGAGTTGTTATGAGCTGCTTATATATTTTGGAAATTAATCCTCTTTCAGTTGTTTCATTTGCTATTATTTTCTCCCATTCTAAGGGTTGTCTTTCCACCTTGCTTAGTATTTCCTTTGCTGTGCAAAAGCTTTTAAGTTTAACCAGGTCCCACTTATTTACTTTTGTTTTTATTTCCATTTCTCTAGGAGGTGGGTCATAGAGGATCTTGCTTTGATTTATGTCATTGAGTGTTATGCCTATGTTTTCCTCTAAGAATTTTATAGTTTCTGGTCTTACACTTAGGTCTTTAATCCATTTTGAGTTTACCTTTGTATATGGTGTTAGGAAGTGTTCTAATTCCATTCTTTTACATGTGGCTGTCCAGTTTTCCCAGCACCATTTACTGAAGAGGCTGTCTTTGCCCCATTGTGTATTCTCACCTCCTTTGTCAAAAATAAGGTACCCATATGTGCTTGGGTTTATTTCTGGGCTTTCTATCTTGTTCCATTGGTCTATATTTCTGTTTTTGTACCAGTACCATACTGTCTTAATGACTGTATCTTTGTAGTATAATCTGAAGTCAGGAAAGTTGATTTCTCCAGTTCCATTCTTCTTTCTCAAGACTTCTTTGGCTACTCAGGGTCTTTTGTGTTTCCATATGAATTGTGATTTTTTTTTGTTTCAGTTCTGTGGAAAATGCCATTGGAAATTTGATAGGGATCACATTGAATCTAGATTGCATTTGGGAGTATAGTCATTTTCACAATATTTATTTTTCCTGCCCAGGAACATCTAATATCTCTCTACTGGTTTATGTCATTTTTTATTTCTTTCATTAGCATCTTATAATTTTCTGTGTACAGTTCTTTTGTCTCCTTAGGTAAGTTTATTCCTGGATCATGGCATCCGGTCCCATCACTTCATGGAAAATAGATAGGGAGACAGTGGAATTTAGATTTATTTTTTGGGGCTCCGAAATCACTGCAGATGGGATTGCAGCCATGAAATTAAAAGATGCTTTCTCCTTGGAAGGAAAGTTATGACCAACCTAGATAGCATATTAAAAAGCAGAGACATTACTTTGACCACAAAGGTCCGGCTAGTCAAGGCTATGGTTTTTCCAGTAGTCATGTATGGATGTGAGAGTTGGACTATAAAGAAAGCTGAGCGCTGAAGAATGAATGCTTTTGAACTGTGGTGTTGGAGAAGACTCTTGAGAGTCCCTTGGACTACAAGGATATCCAACCAGTCCATCCTAAAGGACATCGGTCCTGGGTGTTCATTGGAAGGACTGATGTTGAAGCTGAAACTCCAATACTTTGGCCACCTGATGTGAAGACCTGACTCATTTGAAAAGACCCTGATGCTGGGAAAGATTGAAGGCAGGAGGAGAAGGGGACGACAGAGGATGAGATGGTTGGATGGCATCGCTGACTCAATGGACCTGGGTTTGGGTGGCCTCCGGCAGTTGGTGATGGACAGGGAGACCTGGCATCCTGCGGTTCATGGGGTCGCAAAGAGTTGGACACAACTGAGCGACTGAACTGAACTGAACTGCAGGTTGGTCCAGTGGTTTGTGTAAGCTTTGTATAGCGTGAGATTTGAGCTTACTTTTTGTTTGTTTGTTTTCCCTCTGATGGGCAAGGCTGAGTGAGGTGGTAATCCTGTCTGCTGATGATTGGGTTTATATTTTTGTTTTGTTTGTTGTTTAGATGAGGTGTCCTGCACAGGATGCTACTGGTGGTTGGGTGATGCCCGGTCTTGTATTCAAGTGGTTTCCTTTGTGTGAGTTCTCACTATTTGATACTCCCTAGGGTTAGTTTTCTGGTAGTCTAGGGTCTTGGAGTCAGTTCTCCCACTCCAAAGGCTCAGGGCTTGATCTCTGATCAGGAATGAAGATTCCACAAGTGGTTTGTTATGGCATACATGAAATTAAAACAAATATCCAAAAATGAGAAGCCAAAGATGAACCCCAGACAAATGGCAGTTACAAAATCAGGCAAATAATCATTAAAATAATGGAATATACACATATACACCCATGAGCAAAGTCAAAACAGTCCAATAAAAGTAAAATGCAGTAGATTGACTCAGCAAACAAAGAAAATAAAAAATCATATTTACCAGTTAAGAACAAAACTAACTAAAGCACAAACTGGAAAACAAAACTAAAGCAAGGTGCCAAGTGGTGAATAAAGATATGAAAACAAAACAGATATGTTGAGAGGAAAGGAAAGAAAGAAAAGAAAGCATAGATATGCAAATTTAAATAGGTAGATGAAGAAGTTTATACACATTAAAGATTAACTGCAAGGGGAAAAGAACAGTAGGAAAGGTAAACAAAGGAATAAATGTAGAAAAAATATAATAGGTTTAAAAAATAAAAATATAAAAAAGATAAAAGAAAAACAGAAGGAGAAAAAAAAATAAAAAGAAAATTCCAGAGAACTGCAAAAGCCCAATGTAGAGGTAGAGGTTTATAACAACAAGAAAAAGTGTGACTGAATATACACATATACATATATACCCATAAGCAAAATCAAAACAGTCCAACAAAAATAAAGTACAATAGATTGACCTGGTGAACAAAGGAAACCAAAAATTATATCTACCAGAACAAAACTAACTAAAGCACAAACTGGAAAACAAAACTAAAGCAAGGTGCCAATTGTGGAATAAAGCAATGAAAATAAAACTAAAAAATGTGTTTAGTGGAAAGAAATGAAAGAAAAGAAAGAATAGATACGCAAAGTTAAATAGAGTTAGATAAATAAGATGTATATACATTAAAGATTAACTGCAAGGGGAAAAGAACAGTAGGAAAAGCAAACAAAGAAATAAATGTGGAAAAAATAATAATAGGTTAAAAAAATTTTTTTAAGAGAAAAGATAAAAGAAAAAAAGGAAAACTCCACAGAACTCCAAAACCCCAACATAGAGGCTGAGGTTTATAACAACAATAAAAAATGTGACTGAGGGGGAGGAAAAAAAGCTCAAAAGCTTAATTAGATTTCTTAGTGCCAATAAAATCGACAACTAAAACAGAGAGGGAAAATAAAGGGAAAAAATCCAAAAGAATCGACAGAACAAGTCAAAACATAAGAACAATAAATGTTCTCTTGAGTCACTGCTGTCCGAGTCCTTTCCCTCGCCGGGAGTCCCAGTCCATCTCACCTCCCTCGGATGCCCTCCAGCGCTGCGCTGATCTCTGGAGCTGCTGTGGGGGCAGCTCAGATTCTAAACTGGTCCTACTCCTGTATGTTCTTGCCTCCAATCTCACAGTTATCAGAACTAGTGCGTTTTCTTTTGTAGGAATTCTCAATGACCTTTCATATATTCCATAGATACAGAGTCTGCCTAGTGGATCATGTAGATTTAATCTGCAGCTTGTACACCTAGTGGGAAGCTTTAGGGTCTTCTTCTTTAGCCACACTGCCCCTGGGTTTCAATTATGGTTTTGTTTTCACCTTTTCATGTGGGTTGTCCACTGAGGTTTGCTCCTGAGGCTGCCCAGGAGGACTTAGGTTTGCCCCTGTAAAGGCCAGGTATGGAGGTGCTGCACCTGCTTGGGTCTCAGGAGTTCTGGTAGCACCAGGCACTCAGGGGAGTTGGTGGCTAGGGAAGCAGGAAATATAGTGCTCTAGAAGGGTATGGCAACCAGTATTGGCCCATACGCTCCAGTATTCTTGCCTGGGGACCCCCCTCCCCGACAGAGAAGCCTGACAGGCCATAGTCTACAGGGTCGCAAAGAGTCGGACACTACCGAAGCGACCCTGGGGGCATAGATGCAGGACTTTTCTTGCCTGTGGCAGCTCTGCCCCAGTGAGAGTTGAGCATGAAGGTGGCACAGCTGCTTGGGACCCTGGCAGCATCAAGTGTGCAGGGACGTGGACTGCCTCCGCTGCAGGAGTTATGGCCCTATCAGAGTCTTTTTTTGAGCCTCATGTAGCTGCCAATCAGAAGGCCTCTTTGGCCAGTCCTTCTCCATAGTTCTACCCACTCAGGCACTTAGAGGGCTCCCTTGCCTGGGGTCCTTCTCTGTTGTTTGGCACATCAGGCACCTAGAAAGGCCCCCCTGGCTGGGGTCCTACTCTGTAGATGAGGGCATCAGTCACTTAAAGGAGCACCCTGGGTGGGGTCCTACTCTGTAGTTCAGTGCATCAGGGTTTTGATGGGCCAGCCTCTCTATTGTTCAGCTGCTGATTCTGGCGTGTGGGGCTATGGTGATGGCTCTACCCCCTTCGCGTGACTCAGCAATATCACCTTGCTTCCATGGCTCCCCAACTTTCCTCCACAGGCTTTTCCCACCACAATTTCCTCCCTCTCTTCCCCTCGATCCATCTGTCCGCAGTCAACAGCAACCCTCGCTCTAGGGTTGCTCCACAATCCCTAAACTCCAGGTCCCAGCTGCTGCACCTTCCAAGAGACCTGCGTCCCTTTCTGGAGCATGTATGGCTGCGACAAGGACTATCTGATTCTCATTCCATTTAGACTGCCACAGATAAGCTGTTTCACTCTCAGCCTTAAATGTTTCTCCTCTGATTCAGGCAATTGCCCCGAAGTGGGGATCAGACCCCTGCTTTAGCTCCCCTGCTGGCTGAGGGCAGGTCCAGTCCTACGAACACTCCTGTTTTCCCCCTAGTTCCTTCATCCTACCGAGTTTTGCCTGGGTCTATATATTCTTTTCCACTGGTCAGGTACTCCTGTCCGCACTCAGCTGGTGTTCTGCATGCACTTCTGTGTCTGAAGGTCTACTCCTGTTGTACAGAGAGATGTACTCCACGTTCACCTACTCCTCTGCCATCTTGTTCTCTGTCAACATCTTAAGTTTTGCAGTTTTTCTTTTTTATAGGACTAACAGTTCAGAAAACTTATAATTTCACCCTTTTATGTAAATGAATTATAATTTGAAAGTAAATAACTAACATGAGTTAATATATGTCAGGCATATTCTACCTGCCTGACATACATGTGGCACTCAAGTACTATACAAGTAAGCACTATACTGAGCACTATACAAGTAAGCAGTGTACAAGAGTTTGCTCTTATTCTTCTATTCATTTATTCATTCTGTGTCTTTTATATAATTTAGTAATTATACTAAATATTGGGGATACAGAATTGCATAAGGCTATCTTTTCTACCTCCAAGCAGCTTAAAATACACCTAGAAATATGCCAATTAAGTTTTTGCAATAACAGATTTAAGTAAAAAAACTCCATACTTTATAATTGATGATCGATATATTATTTACAATGTAAGATGTGACTAAGCATTGTAAATTAAGCAAAATTTATCATTAATATTTCTCACATCATCTTTCTGCTTCCTGCTTTCTTTTCACAACTATCTTCTCTAATGTAAATACTAAGTGGTTTGACTACAAACCTGCCACACATGGAAACTGTCTTCTGCCTAGTCCTTTGGGATTCGAACCTTTTCAGAAAGATTCTCTTTTTCCTATAAATCTTATGTCTCATTTTATAATTGCCTGGATAAATCACTAACTAAATCATCAAAAAAAAATATTGTGAATTTTAAAATGCTGAAGTCCACTGCTGCCTCCCCCACATATCTGACCTGGTAGGACTTGGGGAGAAGGAGAGGAAAGGTTAAAGAGTTGAAGTCAGAAGCCCAAGTGTGAACTTAAGAGAGAAAAAAACTTGTGCATATCAAATTCACGGGCTGTAGCAAGGTGGTAAATTGAACACTGTTACAGAGGACAGTCCACAAGCAGGAGTATGATATCCTACACAATTCAAACTAGGATGAATATGGGATGAGATTGAAAGTGTCAGTACACTTTCTGCTAACTGTGGTGCTGGAGAAGACTCTTGAGAGTCCCTTGGACAGCAAGGAGATCAAACCAGTCAATCCTAAAGAAAATCAACCCCGAATATTCATTGGAAGGACTGATGCTGAAGCTTCACTACTTTGACCACCTGATGGGAAGAGCCAACTCATTGGAAAAGACCCTGGTGCTGGGAAAGATTGAGGGTAGGAGGAAAAGGAAGTGACAGAGGGTGAGATGGTTGGATGGCATCATCATCTCAGTGGACATAGTTTGGGCAAACTCCGGGAGATTGTGAAGGATAGGGTGGCCTGTCATACTGCAGTCCATGGGGTTGCAAAGAGCTGGACACAACTGAGCGACAGAACAACAAGCAGGAAGAGTAGGATGAGCAAAAGGACTGAATACAGGCCGGCACAAGCCTGAACTGAGACTCTCCCAGTGTTTTTCCTCTTTCCCTTAGAATGTGATGATGTTTCTCTTACCAAGAGTCTATGCTAATTTGAATATGCAAAAGGACAAAAAGAAGCCTACACTGCAATCCTTTGCTCAGGAGTGGATGTGATATTCTGCAAGAGGATCTTGAATCTGGAAAGGACAAAAGTTTACTAACTGGGCAGCTAGAATGGGCTTTTTCCTAATGCATTAGGATTTATCCACCTGGAACCTCCAATCCATGGTTATTCTCTCCATGATCTTGTCTATGATTTGACTAACCCTTCTCTCAACTATTTTAGTAAACGCTTGTGTTCAGTCTGTTTCCCTCTTAACTCTATACGCTTCCATTAGAACTTCTCATGATTCACATACCTCCATAAACTGATGATACCCATATACATATTTCCATCACCGAACCATTTTTTAAGTTTCAGAGTCCTACATTGATTTGACTGCCTGACATATCTGCTTAAATATTCCACAGGCATTTCAAATATAATTTGTACAAAAGTGAATATGTTTAATTTCTTCTAGACCTTTCACTTTCAGCTACATCTCAGTCAACTAACCAATCAAATACCAAAAGTCAGGAAGAGACTGGCATCTATGAGAGGGAGCTGTGAAAGAGGAAAGGTTTTTTCACCCTGGGAGCTCCCACTGCCATGTGACAGTGCTTCCCAGGCTGGGCAGGGCTGCTGGTGCACATAGCAGCTGGGTGCTGAAACTCAGGCTCCAGCAGGTGGACCCTGGGAGAAGACTTGGTCCAACTGTGTAGAGACAGCTGGAAGAACCACACTCCAGCTTGTTAGCAAGTACAGGAGGGGCCATGGGTCCACCATAAGAGCGTGGTTATGGCAGCAGCAGGGCTCTGGCTTCCGCAGGCTTTGTGAGCACACACACATACACGGTGGGGCTGAGGCAAACATTAGAGCCCATTATCAGCATTTGTGCAGCTGGGGCAGGCCAGGAGCAGCTCTAGCAGCAGGAAACTTTGTTGGTATGCATACTGGGTGGCATTACAGAAGCGCATATCCCAGGCAGGCAACCCTTGGGGAGGAGTACTCAGAGGTTCCTTTCTAGGCAAGACTGCTCCAGTTCCTCCTACCATAGCTTGGAGTCAGATCTGGGGCTGACAGATCCTGGGAAAGCTGTGCCATATAGGCAGCCCAGCTCTCAGGCAGCAGCACAACCACCTCAGTTCCTGAAGCCATCATGCCCTGGTCTCCAGTGCCAGTCTAGCACTAGGTCTGGGACAAACACAAAGGGGAAACGGGCACAATCTTGGTCTGATTCTCAGCAGAACCTTGGATGCCTGCATGGGTTATGCATAGGTTACCTGTGACTCCACAGCCCTCACCTGCTCCAGTGTTCATCTCCTGATGTACTCCAAAGCACACACTTAAGGGCAACAGAGCCTTATCAAACCCAACCCTCAAGGCTTCTCCTCCAAAGCTGGGGAGTAGACCTTCCCCTTGACAAAAACCATGACAGCCACAGGGCAAAGAGAAGGCCTCACCCAACATCCAGCTTAGGCTCTGGCCACCCCCCATACCAATCACAGTCACATCAAGGGGATAACCACCAGCATACTCTGAGAAAAGACACAGCAGGCATCCATACCAAAAATAGTCCTCACACCAAAAATGCTAGACTCACACATCTACCCAGGGATGTTCCCACATAAAAACAGCACTTTAGGACCATAGCAGATAATTGAATATAAGTAGAGACAGAAATTTCTCTGTCTCTACTTAATATAGAGAAATTTAAGTAAAATGAAAAAGCAGAGGAAGCACTCCAAATTAAAAGAGGAGAAATTCTCTGAAAGAACGACCAGTAGAATAGACATCTCCAGTCTGCTACAGTCTGAGTTCAAAACAGAAGTAACAAACATGCTAAAGGAAATAAGAAAGGTTATTGACAGAATTGCAGGTCCCTGTAACAAGGAACAGGGATCTATAAAGAGGAACTAGTCGAAATTAGAAAACTCAATTGCTGAGATAAAAACGGATCTTAAAGCAATGAAGGGCAGACCAAATAATGCAGAAGAATGAGTAAGTGATATGAAAGACAGAATAATGGAAATCACTCAATCAGAACAGCAGACAGAAAGACAAATAAAAATATGAAAGCAATATAGCAAAAAGAAAATTACAGACCAAAATCTTTAATGAATAAAGACGCAAAAATTCTCAAGAAAATATTAGCAAACTGAATCCAATAGGATAAAAAGGATTATATATGTGTGCATATATATTATACATATACATATATGTATGTATATGTATATTATACATATGTATATGTATATGTATATATATGTATATAAGGAAATATTATTCAGTCTAAAAAAGAATGAAATATTATTATTTGCAGCAATGTGGATGACCCAGAGAATATCATACTGAGTGAGGTAGGTCAGAAAGAGAAAGATAAATATTATATGATGTCACTTATATATGGATTATAAAAAATAACACAAATTAATATATGTACAAAATAGAAACAGATTAACAAACACAGAAAACAAATTTATGGTTACCAAAGGGGAAATCAGGGTGGGTGGGATAAATTGGGGGTATGGGATTAACAGAGACAAATTACTATACATGATATATGTAAACAACAAAGATTTACTGTATAGAACAGGGAACTATATTCAATACCTTGTAATAATCTATAATGGAAAATAATCTGAAAATATATATACATAACTGAATCACTTTGCTGCACATTTGAAACTAACACAGCATTGTAATCAATGATACATCAATAAAAATAAATAAATAAAATTGCATGTGTCCCTTCTATTAAGCTATGAAATAAAACATAAACAAATATACTTGTAAGTTCTCTGTATACTCTCCTCTGGTCATACACACTGTGCCATCCATTCTCCTTTCTCTTTTTGTTACCAATATACTGAATTTCATGTTTATTTCTGTGCCTGTATTTAAATCACAACTAGATTGCATGAGTCCCCAAATCAAAATATATTATTTAGCTTTATTGATAACTGATATCAGGCTTCCCAGATGGCACTAGTGGTCAAGAATCCTCCTGCCAATGCAGGAGACACAAGTTTGATCCCTGGTCAGGAAGATCCCCTGGAGAAGTGAATGACAACCCACTCCAGTATTCTTACCTGTAAAATCCCATGGACAGAGAAGCCTAGGGTTGCAAAGAATTGGATACAACTGAGCTACTGAACACACATAACTGATGTCATACAGTAAACATGTTTTGTAACTTGCTTTTTTCCCTTAATATCCTGCTTGTTAGATTTGTTCCTGTTGGTGCTTACAGCTGCAGTCCACTTCACTATAAATAATACTATTTAAAACACTCTTATACACATCTCCTTGGGTTCATCTGTACGAGTTTCTCTAAGCGCATGCCTAGGAGTAGAATTTCTGGGTTCTGGAGTTTAGTATCTTCAACTCTACCAGGTATTGTCAAATTTCTCCCCAAAGTTCTCATACCTATTTACATTCCTACTGATAGCTAAGTTCCCATTGGTCCCCATCCTTACTGGCTTTTATTACTGTCACGTTGTTTGCCCATCTGATGGGTAGGAAATGGTGTCTCATTGAGGTTCAATTTTGCATTTTCTTCAGACTGAGCTTTCTTTCATGTATCTATTAGCTGTTTGAGTTTCTACTTATGTCTATTTTCTTACTTTTATAATGTAACACATACTTTCTTAAAATTAACAATGAAAGAATAAATGGAAATATAATAATGTTAATCTTCTCCACCACCCTCAGACTTTCTCCCCATCACCCCCAAATCCATAGCCATATCAAAACAGATCAATCCTGTCTTTGGCCTGGCTTTTATTTGAGCCTCTGTGTATGCATTCCCCTCTGCTTGACTGAGCCTCCACGAACTCTTTCAAAGTATCCTTTCCTGGTCCTTCTGTAGTACTCCTCTACTAATATATGAGGCACTTCAGGTTTGAGTGACTTATTTTTATGATTATTCCATCCCTGCCTTTTCTACTGCCCTGCAACTGGACCTTAACCTCCTGAAGATCAGGGGTCAAATACAACTAGTTTTTGCTTTCCCAGAGCTCATCATATTGCTAGATATTAGTTAAATTTAACTTCATGGAAAGTTTACTAAGATCCTGGGGTGGTGGGGGGGAAAGTGTGCTAACTCCACAGCTGCTCCTTGGTGGCCCAACAGCAAATCTGCCTAGAGGCTATCTAGTGATGCTACTGAAATCTAATGTTGAGTGGTTAAGCTATTCATAGAAGTAAGATTGTTCTAGAGTAGTGGTTCTCAGTCTTGGATTCTCATGCAAATCACTTGGGGAGATTTAAACAACACTAATGCCTGGCTTCTAGCTCCAGGGATTCACATTTAATTGGTCAAGTATACACCCTTAGAACTGGGATGGTCAGAAGAGACCCAGGTGATTCTAATGTGACCAGAGTTCCTAAAAATGCTATTGTTGTAAGGGCTACTAATAGAATTGGCTAAAGAAGGAGCTATTTTTAGCTTTAATACCAAGACCCCCCCCCCCCCATACTGCAGGTGAGGGAAACATCTTAGAGAGGTTGCAGGTGTGAACTACTGCGCTTCTAATGACTACCATTAGCCACTGCTATCCCAGGAAGGGGCTTCCTTTGTGGCTCAGCTGGTAAAGCATCTGCCTGCAATGTGGGGGACCTGGGTTCGATCCCTGGGTTGGAAAGATCCCCTGGCAATGGGAACAACTACCCACTCTAGCATTCTGGCCTGGAGAATTCCATGTACTGTATAGTCCATGGGGTTGCAAAGAGTTGGACACGACTGAGCAACTTCCACTTTCATGGTAGGAAGGGCTAAAGGAAGGTGCTGCCATTAGGTGGTCAGAAGATGCTCTTCACATAGTACCATCTCTTGAGGATGCTATAAATACAAGACTAGGGAGACTTCAATGCACCCAGGTTTGTTTTCCTCCTTTCTGTTCTAGCGAACAACACATAGCAATGAGGGAATACTAGAAATCATATGATTTTTCTGGTGGCAATTTATTATGAAATTCAGAGACTATCTGAAGGGTTATTTGAAACAAAAGAGACTGAATCATAACTCAACCTTCAGCTTTTTAAAGTGGATGAGTTTGAAGAAATTTAAACACAAAGTGAAACATGAAATATCCTATCCTGTAATGTCCAGATTATGTTTTATTTACTCATTGACTTTATCTGTTTCTTTACCTAACAGATGGGGCAGGAAAGAGATGTGTTAAAGGATGAGTAAAGTGGTAGTCATACCATGTTCTGGTTGTATATTGCAGCATAGTAAACTACTTCAAACATTTAATGGCAAAAACAGCGGCTTAGTATTATCTTTCATGGTTCTATATGTTGACTGAACTCACCGGGGTGGTTCTCACTGATGTCTCCCGGGTTTCAGTCTGTTGGATGCTGAACTCAGCTGGAGTCTGAAGACTGGATTGGGCTGGATATTCAGACGACTCACGCATAAGCTGGCGCTGCTGGGGCAGACCCTGTCAGCTCAGAGCTCAGCGAAGACTCAGTGGGGGTTGTTCACAGAAATGCCGAAGGACACGTGGCCCCTCCGCATGACTCGGTTTTCACAACGTGGTGGCTGAGTTCTGAGACGGAATGTCCTTGGCGTGAGCATTCTAAAAGGCCGAGAATGCAAGCTGCCAGTACTTTCTAGATCTGGGCTCAGACTTCCCAGAATGTAACTTTTGCCTCATTATACTGGTCAAAGCGGTCACAGGGTCCACCAAGTTTCAAGAGTATAGAAGATAACTTTATTCCTTGATGGTGGAATGTCCAAGGCACATTCGAAGCAAGCAAGGGACCATCTTGGGAAACAATCTATCACACCACAGCTCTATTTTTAAGTTTTTATTTCTGTTAATAATTTGACCAGTGGAATGTCCCAGAGTTATTGAAGAGTTCACTATAAATGGTGAAATACTATATGTCATTAAGACAGTATATAAATTGTGATGTGATGAGTTGCCTTCATGTTATGAAATCAGAAACAGTAACTTCAGAGTTTTATCTTGAGATTAGTTTTGATAAGTGAAACTCCAACAGATGTTTTGTTTATTTAATGGAATTATTTAGAAATTATTTTGCCTTTTCAATAACATTATTAATAAAAATTATGCTTATTACCAGCCTTTAAATGTTCGGTACAATATTTAGCACATTATGATGGCTGCATTGCTTTTTTTTTACGTGGGAAGGGGAAAGTATGGAATGTTTGATGGAAAATTCAATTTACTACAAATATATTATTTTCAAAGATGAAATAGTGACTGTTAACTAGTTCATTCTTATATCTTTAGAATCATAAACAGTGAAGTTATGGAATGGCCTCAAATATACATTTTTTTGGGTGAAACTTAATATGCATATACGTATATTATCAGAGGTATGTCTTCTTGGTATGTAAGAACAAATTTGTTGGATTTATTAGACCAATACTTGCTCCATGTAGTCAACTGACTAGTGCTCTGGTATTTTATAATTGATGGGAAGCTACAAAATTCCCACATAACTTTATGTTGTGATAAGGCTGGAGTATGAAATGTATAATTGTTCAATGGGCATTCATACTTGCTACATTTTTTCTGTTAAAAAAAATAGTGTAAATAAACTGTATGCTCTCTTTTTCCCACACCATATCTATCTTGTTAATCCCTCTGACAAGCTGAGGACATTTTTGTCAGTATATGAAGAGATGGAAATAGCATCTTTGGCTATAAATGTGTCAAAATGATTGTGGTTTTAAAAATGGCAGTTTATGGGACAAGGGGTTATTCTCTAAAGTAGTATTTAGAATAATCTGGGAATTGGGAGTAGATAGGTCAAGAAGTCTTTTGATATATTGCAAAAAGATTGTCATTTAAAAAAAACCAAGTTGATCTGTAAGGTCTTGAAAGTCACTGTGGGAACTGGAGGGCTCAATCATAAAAACAACAAAATGGGAAATACTTTGGCTTTCACATTATCATATTTCATTTCTTCCTCCAGCATAAACAGATTTCAAACTTTAACGAAGCACTTTTGTTATCATACCTTGCATCGGGTACCCCTTCATGGGACACCTTTGGGAACACCTAAAAGTGAGATGCCATACAGGAGCACAAATTCAAAGGTTTGAATTTGCTCCATCCTGTTTTCAGAAGAGAAGAGACAGAAGCAAACATATGACATCTGATTATCTACTACAAAAATTAATCCTATTAAAATCTTTGATAAAAAATTAATGAACTGGCAGAGATGAACATTCCCTAATTAATTTAAAGTGGGCTAAATTGGTTAGAAGAAGTATTTACCTTTTTAAATTTCTAAATTTGTGAGAAAGTATCAAGGTGAATTCTTACCTCTTTCAAGAGTGCAGAGAGAGATAGTCCATGATACATGAAGCAAAATTCTGGAACTGAAATGATTTCTTCTGGCTAAATCTTAGTCACGTGCATCAGTAGACAGTTTTTCCCTTTGGGTCTGTGAGAAAAGTATGAGGCTTTTATGTATGTGCATCTATAGAGAAAATGTCAAGACTCATTTAAAAAGCAACTTCATGTATTCATTTGTTCATTCATTCATTCATTTATTCATCTATGTATTTCTGAGCACTTATTAATGGTAAGCCGTTTTCTAGGTGATTGAATACACCACTGAACAAAACAAACATTCCTGCCCTCATGGAGTTTATATTCTAGCAGGAACTGGAGGTAAGTGTTAATAACTCATTCTTTCAAAATGGTAGGTTGGAAAAGAAAAACATGGCTTATGCAGATTAAGGTAAAGATATTTGCAGTAAAAACAAGAAAGAAAGTCTCTAACCAAATATTCAGTTGTGTACTGAAAACTAAAAATGCCTCATTCATCTGACGTTCTCCTGCTATTCTACTCCATTTCTCAGTGATGTTTGCTTCTGTAAATTTTATACAGCTTTGTAAATACGAACCATTTTTCCTTGACTGTAAGAGGTCACCAATTGTAAGAGGCTCCTTTCAAATAATAATATTTTAGCAAAAGTATATCAATAAAAAAGACACTACCAAGAGTGACCAGACACTACCACTGATTACAAGACACATTTCAGGGGAAAAATGAGCTTCTTAAGTTTTAACAAATGCTGTATATGTAACTTGAGTACCCTCATGGTCTAACTTTATTTTGTGTAGTATAAGGAAGTCGAATCCCCTTGTTTTGAAGAAACTCCAAACTCTTTCTCCATATTGCATTGTTAAGTACCTCAAGCCATCTTGACCTCCCTGCTGTTAGTAATAATGTATTTAAAGCTTCCTGGCTACTTCCTGACACAAGTAATGACTTTCCAACTATTTTTATAGGCTGGCAGCTGGGACCTACTAACTTTCTCTAGAAAGCTTTCTTTAATCTCCTTGGTTTTCTGAGTCTCAGTGCCCCAGCTCTTGCTATGTTGTAATAAAAGCTATAACAAACCTAGGCAGCATATTAAAAAGCAGAGACGTTACTTTGCCAATAATGGTCTGTATAGTCAAAGCTATGGTTTTTCTGGTAGTCATGTTTGGATGTGAGACTTGGACAATAAAGAAAGCTGAGTGCCAAAGAATTGACGCGTTTGAACTGTGGTGTTGGAAAAAGACTCTTGAGAGTCCCTTGGACTGCAAGGAGATTCAACCAGGCAATCCTAAAGGAAATCAGTCCTGACTATTCATTGGAAGGACTGATGCTGAAGCTGAAACTCCAATACTTTGGCCACCTGATGTGAAGACCTGACTCATTGGAAAAGGCCCTGATGTTGAGAAAGATTGAAGGCAGGAGGAGAAGGGGACAACAGAGGATAAGATGGTTGGATGGTATATCACTGATTTGATGGACATGCGCTTGAGCAAGCTCTGGGAGTTGGTGATGGTCAGGGAAGCTTGGTGTGCTGCAGTCCATGGGGTCACAAAGAGTTGGACATGACTGAGCGACAGAACTGAACTGAACTGAATATCGTTTAAGACCCTTCCTTGACTCAAATTTAACATATTGGGCCCTAGGAGAAGTCCAAACAAAGCTTTTACTACATGAATTTTTCAAATTTCCATATACAAGAGATTGTTTATTAAAAGCACATGGAATCAGGTTATATATTCTGTTCTAATGCACACACATATGTATATGTATATGTGTGTATATGTTAATGTTTGTATATTTTGTGTAATTAAATATTATAGGCAACTACATTATTCATTTTACTGGATTGTATAGTGTTCTACTATATGAATATATGAAACACTAATTAATAAATATTTATGTTGCTTCCATTTGTTATTGTTACAATATTGCTACAATGAATATCTTTTATACACACTTTTGTAAAGATGTATATGTGTGTGTTCTTTGAACACTGATGTGAGTATTGGGCTTCCCAGATGGCTCTAGTGCAAAGAACTTGACTGCCAATGCAGGAGACATAAGAAACACAGTTTTGATCCCTGGGTCTAGAAGATTCCCTGGAGGAAGGCACAGCAACTCACGCCAGTATTCTTGCCCAAAGAATCTGATGGATAGAGGAGCCTGGCAGGCTACAGTCCATGGGGTCATAAAGAGTTGGACACGACTGAAGCAACTTAGCAAGCACACATGTGAGTATTAGTGTTAAATAAATAAATTAATGTATTTGTTAAATAAATTTCTAGAGGAAGATCTAGTGAATTAATTAATATTGGTATTTGAAATTTGATGTGAAGTGAAAGTCGGCTCAGTCATGTCCGACTCTTTGCGATCTCATGGATTATAATTGTAGCCATTCCCTTCTCCAGGGGATCTTTCCAACCCAGGAATCGAACCCAGGTCTCCTGCATTGCAAGCAGATTTTTTACCAACTGAGCTATCAGGGAAGCCCACTGATGAAAGTGAAAGTGGAAGTCGCTCAGTTGTGTCCAACTCTTTGTGACCCCATGGACTATACAGTCCATGGAGTTCTCCAGGCCAGAATACTGGAGTGGGTAGCTTTTTTTCTTCTCCAGCAGATCTTCCCAACCCAGGAATGGAACCAGGATCTCCTGCATTGCAGGTGGCTTCTTCATCAACTGAACTATCATGGAAGCCCCAATTTATTGATTTTTGCTATATGGCCTGGATTTCCAGCTTCATGATAACAAGTTTCCCTGCACATTTAGAGTTGTGTAAAGAGCCTCCTAGTGGACAGACACTAACGTGTACTGAGCAAAGATATCAGTGGAGAGTGCTCTGTGAATGTGGATGGCCAAGCCTGTTTTACTCTGATTAAGTGAAGCTGAAACGTACTATCAGATGACTTTGCAGCAAGAAGGGGCAAGCAGCCTGATTCATGTGACATGAAGCTGCTCAGTCATCTACGACTCTTCGCCATCCCATGGACTGTAGCTTCCAGGCCTGAGTACCGGGGTGGGTTGCCATTTCCTTCTCCAGCAGATGTTCCCAACCCAGAGATCGAACCCAGTTTTCCTGCATTGCAGGCAGATGCTTTACCCTCTGAGCCACCAGGAAGAAATTTTGATATTTTGGGCTAAATTGTCTCCCATATAACCTTGATAGAAATTATAAAGTCCTAGGATAGAAATCATAGAGGAAACAAAGCCTCCTGCTTTGAAATATTTGTCATGGACACTGTATAACATGAAGAAAATATTTAAATGTGCTTTATAGGAGTAGTAGTATATTGATCAAAAATCATAGTGAATAGAATAATTTTGGCTTAGTGGCTTGGGACATCAAAAATTTTTATTAGAATAGTTTCCTATATGTCTATGTCTTAAGACAAAAGAGATGTTACTGTCATTGGAAGTATTTGATAGATGCTGATAAAATCTAAATGGTGATTTGAGGCATGACCATAACAATCATGAATAAAGATTTAGAAGCCAATTTTTAGCCTTATTCCCACTTATTGAACCTGTTTTTATTGTATTTGCTGTGACTGTATGTACTTATGTGAAACTTATTATTAATTCTGTTTTTTTCCCCTATTTTCAAGTAACTCTCTAAACATGCAGATAATGGCAGAAAATCAGCTTGACACAGATCTCTGTGCTTTTGCAGTGCAGCAGACTCATCAAGCTGACTGCTGAATTATCTCATGATAAGATAATTTTCCTTCAAGTCTTAATACCAAAGAGGTCACGTGCTCTGATGATATTCATGAGGGAATTGTCACTTTCAGGCTCCTAATATCAGTCACTCTCCTATCTATATTTGGTTTATGGATTCAGGAAAGTGTGATAGCAGTTATTAGCTGCTCTCAGAAAATCCTCTTGCAAGATAGATTTATTTCCTGATTAATGATGGAAATGATCCAGTATTAATTTCAGTTTTTGATATCAACAATTTTATGTTAACATCATTCTTGCTATGTTCACCTTTCAAATTACTATGATCATTCTAATGATTAAAAAGCTATTATTCGATTTAGATTCACTCTGTAATTATCAATCGTAGTATTTCTGACATTTCTTACTAAATTTGGGTTCATGAGGTTGTACTCCAACCAACAAAAGCTTTTTCTCAAGAAGCTTTTTTTTAAAAAATATGCATATTCAGTTAAATTTAAAGCATAGAAAAACAGGGAAGTAGTATTAGTCATACATTCTATCCTGAGTATGGTTTTTTGATAGTTCAGTGAATTTTTTTTATTGATTTTTATTCTTGAAATTAGGATACCTTCCGCAATCTTTTATTTGTAGTGATAGTTTTCTCAATATTTATCTTATAGGAACACCAAATCGCTTTTTCCATTATTCTATTTTTAAAGTTTTATTCTTAGACTGTTTGACCTTTATATTCTGTGTTATTCACTATGATAAATGAGAGTTAGAGCTTTTAATTGCGGCATAAGAAAACTACTCTCAACACCCCAAAGAATATAATAATTACCTTAATACTTCCCCCTTTGGGGCATATTCTTATGAAGTATATCAGTGAAGGCCACAAACAATTTAAAACCTAGAAAGTATTATACAAAACTTTTATATTCCCTTTTGTTTAGTGAATTCTGTAAGTGTGAATGACAAATATTTGTGAATTTTTTCAAGTACATACATATCTTCACCCACTCTATTTCATGTGGCTTATATCTATTGCCAGTGCCTTTTTTTTTTTTTTTTTTAATACTACGGTATCTTCTCTAATAAAATATCTCTTCTTTATTCGTTATTTTGTTAGGGTGGATTCAAATTAAATATATGTGCCTCTTTTATTCCAAAAATCTGAAGACTGCAGATAGTAAGATTACTTCTTATTGCTATCCATTGGTCATTTACACTTACCAGTATTTAAATGGGCTTCCCTGATAGCTCAGTTGGTAAAGAATCCACCTGCAATGCAGGAGAGCCTGGTTCAATTCCTGGTCAGGAAGATCTGCTGGAGAAGGGATAGACTGCCCTCTCTAGTATTCTTGGGCTTTTAATATTGAGTTATTTCTTTTGAATTTTGAATTTTATTCTGCTTTTAATGCATGAAGCGTATTTTGAATTTTAATCTGCTTTTAATGCATGAAGCATATCATCTGCAGTGAATCTTCACTATGGAAACATCTGGGTAAACTTTAATAGTTACTCTTCTTTACATATTGGACAATCATTGAATTGAGATCTTGAAGGTTAATTGAGTTCCTTTGACACCAGTCTGAGTCCTGTGATTAGATGTCCTTAAAGAAGCAAGAAATGAGATCAAGAATTGCAATGGTGTTGAAATTTAGAAGCAGAAAATATATTTTGGAAAGTTTATTCCTAATGATATTCTGCACAGCAACAAATGAGTGTGACATTAGCAGTTATTCTTCGTTTTACTCAATGGGATCAGATTCACTGGTTGGTAACCCCTGAAATTGTCTCTGAATATTATTACCATGAGAAATCATTTTTTAAGATGAAAACTTGTCTTCATGACAGATCAAAATTTTATTTAAAAAAAAACTGTTATATTAAAGAGAAATTTCCATTCAAGAGACGTAAAGCCCCAACTTACATTCTGCTTTCTTTGGATATACTTTTAATTTCTATATAGATTTAGAAAGAAAGTGAAAATAATAATTAAGATCACACTATAGAGGATAATTTAGGAAAAGTACTTATTTAGTAAAGACACAATTTAATAGTCAGAGTTCTCTTTAGAGTTGATTGATTTCTAAAGTTCAGATCCCGAAGACATTATCCATCCTCTTACATTATACTCAGTTTATTGACTGAAAAGAATGGAATTGCAAATGATTGCAAAAGGTTCATAAACTTTAATAGATAACAAGCTACTTAGTGTTAGAGGCAACTCTGGGAATCAGTTTCCAGGTTCGCAGTCAAGTATTCTATTGCAAAATGCTACTTAGACTCCTTCTAAACCATCCCTCTCAAAAATCATCTAAGCTTATTTAAAACAGTCCCCAGAATATTTCTTTAATTGTGTTTTTTAGCCATTATCATCTGTTAGAAAATCAATTAACATTAAATTCCTCATGATGCAACCTATGCTCCATTTGTTCTTTTTAAAAAGCTTTAGAAATACTGACAAGTAGCATAAACATGAAAAAGTGAAAGTGTTAGTCGTTCAGTCATGTCTGACTCTTTGCAACCCCATAAACTATAGCCCACCAGGCTGTTCATGGGATTCTCCAGGCAAGAATACTGGAATGGGTAGCCATTCCCTTCTCCAGAAATTCTTCCTGATCCAGGGATCGAACCTGGGTGCATTGCAGACAGATTCTTAACTATTTCAGCCACTAGGGAAGCCCAAGCATAAACATAAATATCTTCTTTTCTTCCTTTAATCTAAGTGATATTCTAGTTTATGATACAAACTTGCTTCACATTGCTTTTACTTTGTAAGATCTTGAAATCAATACAGAAATGCTATTTAATGATTTTCAGTATAATTTATGTCACTCTTTATTTTTTCTGCCTTTGTAAAATATATGTAATATAGGTCATAACAGCCCTGTCTATAATTCTTAATAATAACAAATGATATGTTATATATAATGTTTTATTTAATCTCTATTCTCTGGTTGACAGATTTTCTTTTTAATTCTTCCATCTTCTATTGACAGCAATATGTCATAGATTTTTATCCATTTCAAATAAATCAGTTCTTCCCACCAAATTTTTCACTTTCTCCTGGCTTCATGCTTTTCTAAGAATGATATTCCTAGAAAACATTCCTTCTACTTCATATATTCCTGGTGTGGTTGATTCCAACAAGGAGGCATTAGCAGCTGTTTGGTCTGATGGTGTAAGCTTCAAAGCTGCGCATTTTGCTATGTTTGAGAGTTTTGTTTGGAACAGATAATGTAAGTAAAAGAGCTTCTCAAAAAAAAAAAAAAAACAGTAGGTTAGTAAACTGTTTTTGAGAGAAATAAGAAAAAGAGGAAGGGACTGTTATTTAGTGTTACTGTATCAGACACCACTATGCTTTATTATCACCTTGTTACCAACTAGGCAGATTCCCAGGTAAAATAATTTGTATATGACAACAGTTAAGCAGCAGCAGATCCAAGATTTTAACTCCAGTCTTTCTGACTCTAAAGCTACTTTCTACTTCATCCATGTCTTTGTAGAAGTATATAATCTGCTAATCTTTTGCAGTGATTTCTTAATATTAAAATAAATAAAAGAGATAGAGATGGTAGTACTTATGAATGGTGATTCTATTTCTACACCAAATCTTGCATATAACCTATTTTTATCAAACCTCCCACTATTTTTCTATTTCAGGCATTTGTTACATCCCATTTAGATTTCCACAATAACCGCTTAATTATTTTCCTTTCTCTCTGGTTCACTTCTACACCTAAGCAAAGTTCTCAAAGCATATCTTTATCTTGTCATTCTTCGGCTTTAAAGCATTTCAAGGTTTCTAATTATCTACAAGACAAACTTCAGTTTATGTTCTTAATCCACGTGGTCTCACTGTGCTTATTCACACACCTCCACTGAACTATTTACATCTTTTGGTCATAATCATCACTTTTCCAAATTCATACTTAGATTTTTCCTCTCACTCCACCTGGGATAACCCCTTGTTTTGCCATCATTTATAGAAATATTTCTCAGTTGAAAGTAAAATGCTGACTATTCAATAAGTACTGCTCAGGTCCCCACCTGAAAGTGGTCTCTCTTGCGTCTCTTTTCACAGCATTTTGTAGCTCTGTGATAGCTGAAGTTATTAAGGATGCTTAGACTCTGCAAGAAAAAGAATTTGACATGACAACTTTTTTCATATATTTGAAGGGCCCTCAGATGGAAGAAGGGTAGACTCACTCATGGTGGTCCTAAAAGGAATAACAAGGACCAGTGTGAATATATTATGATGGAATAAGTTGCAGCAACTTTAGCATCTGCTTCAAGAAATTGTGAATTCTTTCTTCAAAGAAAGTATTTCAGTAAAATCTGGATGTTCCCTGATTGTGGATATTACAGGATTAATCACCATTATTTATCTTATAGTAGTTTTCATTCATGATATTTTCCTTACAAGACCTGAGCTCTTTGAGAATAAGGACTTTTGTTTATAGCTGTGTCTCTCATCATGTTTATTGGTTTGGTTTGTTACACCAAGAAAATATAAAGACATGCCTTTAGTACCACATGGTATAAATATAAATCATTTTATTAGGAGAAAAACCTTAAAGGAAATAAATAGCAAAGTGTACCATCATCTAAATTCTCATAGTCCCAAATAGAAGTGGGATTAGTTTCCCTTGGGTCCAGGCACCATGCAAAGTGCTCAGCTGAAGGGGCGTCAGGGGTAGGATACATCCTGTGTGTGTATGTGTGTGTGTGTGTGTGTGTGTGTGCACGCGCACATGTGCACACTCAGTCATGTCCGACTCTTTGCAACCCCATGGATTGTAGTCCACCAGGCTCCTCTGTTCATGGGATATCCCAGACAAGAATACTGGAGCAGTTGCCATTTCCTACTCCAGGGGATCTTCCCAACCCAGGGGTTGAAACTGCATCTCTTGCATTTCCTGAACTGGCAGGTGGATTCCATAGCACTGCACCATCTCAAAAGCCCATAGGATGCATCTAGTCGAGCTGTTTTCCTGCTGGAGGAACTGGCCTTGTTAGAAGGGAGGAGTTTCTTGATCTCAGAATCTAATATTAATCTATTTTTCTCTTGAGCTAAGACTTACTGAGCTAATTTCTCACTAAATTATCCAGATTGAGGAAATGAGTCACCCAGATCTGTGTCTTCTTATGCTTGCAATGCCTTTGCATAAAACAATTACTCCTTAAAAGCAGTACTAAAAGAGAAAGAAGGTAAATAGATCTCTATCATGTTATATATTTATTTAGCACAGGAAAAGAGAGTAGGAAATGGAAATAAATCTTTGCACTTTTGTATCCAGTTAGAAATTAATAAATAATGTGTCCAGTAAGGAAGTGTGTCAATTCATCAATTGGAAGAAGCAGAAACCAGCAACTCTGGCTGACTGTGGGAAAGGTGAAGTACTGCAAGAAGGGCACTGAAGGAGGAGCTGGATGACTGGGGGCCTGGGCTTGTGAGGTTTAGAAACCAAGGCAGGAGCAGAAGAATAGAAACAGGAGAGCTAGGAAAGCTCTGAGGGCAAGAACTGGTTGATACTGATAATGCTACCACAGGGATGGAACTTGAAAACATGCTGCTAAGTGAACGAATCCATGCACAAAAAGCCACACATTATATAATTTAATTTATATGAAATACCCATCGTAGTTAATTCCACAAAGGCATAATGCAGATCAGTGGTTGCCTGGGCTAAGGAGAAGGGAGAACGGGCTATTAAGTGAGTGCTTAATAGGCTTAGGGTTTCCTTTTAGTAAGATGAATGTGTCTTGGAACAAGATTAAAGGCGACAGTTGTACAACATTGTGAATGTGCTAAATGCCAATGAGTTGTACACTTGAAAACACTCAATGATTAACTTTAGGTTGATCTTATAAAATTTTATCTCAGTTAACAGAAAGAAACAGACTGGTTGGGACTACTCTGGGAGAAATGGAATTTCAATTGTTTCTTCTATTTTTGCTTCACTTACCCCAAATTACAACTTTTCATTTTGGCCAATTTAGGCCATATGCCATCCTTCTTATTGAATACAGGTAATGAAAGAAAGTATCCTCCTCTAAAGCTTCTTAGCCAGAGTTATACCCCAAAATTTCATGGACCTGCAAGATTACAGAGACAATGGGGAATTTGTCATTTCCTCAAAGTAATAACACGCTGTTAGGAAGTGATGGTGGGTATGGGTCATACACAAACATGCCTAAAGTATTCTTACTATTGGCAAAAAATCAGTAATCAGGGATAAAATAATTTTTGTAAGGAAAACTGGTAAAGATGTTTTTAAAAAGGAATCAAGTGTCCTTACACATATTTATTACTGCTTTAAGAATTTAGCCTTTTCTTAAAATATATATGTAGCTATGTTGTGTGCAAACGATTGCTCATAATACAAAAATAGCTAAGGTGGCACAGTGATAAAGAATCCGCCTGCCAATGAAGGAGATGCAAGGGACGCCCATTTGATCTCTGGGTCGGAAAGATCCCCTGGAATAGGAAATGGCAACCCACTCCAGCGTTCTTGCCTGGAAAATTCCAAGGACTGATAAACCCGGCAAGCTACAGTCGATGGGGTGGTGAAGGATTGGACATGATTGAGTGATTGAGCATGTACACATGCATTTCCTTTGAATAGTTCCTAGAATGCATATTGTGCAGAATTCAGAGGATAAATAGAGCTGACAAACAGCCCCTTTGATGTCCACTGGAATGTAATACATATTTCTCAAACATTGTGGGAATAGAGAAATCACAATTAGTTCTCCTTTTTTCATTAATCATAGTTCTCATTCTCAAGAGTCATTGTGGGATTATATTTGGTTAAAACTTAGTAATTTAGATGAATCTCCTTGAGGTGTTTCAATAGGTCTGAGGTAGGATTACTGAGGAAAAATACAGTAATAAACAGACACTTGATTTTTAGAACCCAAAGAGTATATAGAATTCAGCTGCAGTCCGTGTCTGTTTCTACTCTTGTATCCAATCTGAGCAATGTGCAATGATGCTTGCTCTCTGTGGTGACTGAGAAAGTTGCACCAGATGAAGCCTTAAATGTGTACAAAACTGAGTATAATCAGACCAACATAACTGTTTTATGTATCAAGAAAAAAGCTTGGTTAGTCAAGTGTCTTCTTTGTGACAGTATTTATTGCAATAGAAATTTACCTGAAACACAGACAACTGGTATTGTACCCTTTATACTATAATAATATATCAGACAAGTATTCATCCAAATAGGGACTTTACAATACAATTCTATCTGGCACACAGGTTGGAAAATGCAGACTTGGATATAGTTACAACAAGAGCAGAAAGACCACTGGATGTGGATTCCAAAGACCTGGGTTTGAAAGCTGAATGCCACTATCTTTGCAAACTAGGGCAGGTCACCCGAATTCTCTGTAACTTAGACTTCTGCCTCACAGTGATGTTGTACAGAATATTATATGTACAACATATCATTTGTTATGATATACTTTCTGTTTGTTTGTTTGTTTTATGGAATTTTCCTCAAGACACAACTCTATTTTCTCAAAACACTGCTTCCTCAAGGAAGTTGATGCTGCTGCTGTTTAGTCGCCCAGTTGTGTCCAACTCTTTGTGACCCCAAGGACTGCAGCATGCCTGGCATCCCTGTCCCTCACCATCACCAGAAGTTTGCCCAAGTTCATGTTCATTGCATCAGTGATGCCATTCAGTCATCTCATCCTCTGATGCCCTCTTCTCCTTTTGCCCTCGATCTTTCCCAGCATCAGGGACTTTTCCAATGAGTCATCTGTTCGCATCAGATGACCAAAATACTGAAGCTTCAGCTTCAGCATCCGTCCTTCCAGTGAATATTCAGGGTTGATTCCCTTAAGATTGACTGGTTTGATCTCCTTGCTATCCAAGGGGCTTTCCGGAGTCTTCTCCAGCACCACAGTATGAGTCATCAATTCTTTGGCATTCTGCCTTCTTTACGGTCCAGTTTTCACAACCGTATGGGGCCACTGGGAAGACAACAGCCTTGACTATACGGACCTCTGTCGACAGAGTAATGTCTCTGCTTTTCAACACGCTGTCTAGGTTTGTCATTGCTTTCCTGCCAAGAAGCAATTGTTTTCTGATTTTATGGCTGCAGTCACCATTCCCAGTGATTTTGGAGTCAAAGAAGAGGAGATCTGTCACTACTTCCACCTTTGCCCCTTCTATTTGCCATGCAGTAATGGGGCCAGATGCCATGATCTTATGTTGTTTTCTTTCTTTTTTTTTTTTTTTTTAATATATAGTTTTAAGCTGACTCTTTCATTCTCCTCCTTCACTCTCATCAGGAGGCTCTGTAGTTCCTTTTCACTTTCTGCCATGAGAGTTGTATCTTCCACATATCTGAGGTTGTTGATGTTTCTCCCACCTATCTTGATTCTGGCCTATCTTGACCCTTCATGGATCACTGCCTTGTCATGGCAAAGGGGCTTGTGTAACTCAATGAAGCTATGACCCATGCCATGACGTTTAGGGCCACCCAAGACAGATGTGTCATAGCAGAGTTCTGACAAAACATGATCCACTGGAGGAGGCAAACCACACCAGTATACTTGCCGTGAGAACCTCATGAACTATATTAAGGAAGTTGCTGCTGCTGCTAAGTCGCTTCAGTCGTGTCCGACTCTGTGCGACCCCATAGACGGCAGCCCACCAGGCTCCCCCCGTCCCTGGGATTCTCCAGGCAAGAACACTGGAGTGGGTTGCCATTTCCTTCCCCAATGCATGAAAGTGAAACGTGAAAGTGAAGTCACTCAGTTGTGTGCAACTCTTCGTGATCCCATGGACTGCAGCCTACCAGGCTCCTCCATCCATGGGATTTTCCAGGCAAGAGTACTGGAGTGGGGTGCCATTGCCTTTTCCATATTAAGGAAGTTAGGTCTCATTAAGATTATGCTGCTTGAGATTTCAATCAGGTTGGTTCAGTTCAGCCGCTCAGTCATGTCTGACTTTTTGCAACTCCATGGACGGCAGCACGCCAGGCCTCCCTGTCTATTACCAACTCCCGGAGTTTACTCAAACTCATGTCCATTGATTCGGTGATGACATCCAACCACCTCATCCTCTGTTGTCCCCTTCTCCTGCCTTCAATCTTTCCCAGCACCAGGGTCTTTTCAAATGAGTCAGTTCTTCTCATGAGGTGGCCAAAGTTTAGGAGTTTCTGCTTCAGCATTCAGTCCTTCCAATGAATATTCAGGACTGATTTCCTTTAGGATGGACTGGTTGGATCTCCTTGCAGTCCAGGGGACTCTCAAGAGTCTTCTTTAACACCACAGTTCAAAAGCATCAATTCTTCGGTGCTCAGCTTTCTTTATAGTCCAACTCTCACATCCATACATGACTATAGAAAAACCACAGCCTTGACTAGATGGACCTTTGATGGCAAAGTAATATCCTTGCTTTCTAATATGCTGTCTAGGTTGGTCATAATTTTTCTTCCAAGAAATAAGCATCTTTTAATTTCCTGGCTGCAGTCACCATCTGCAGTGATTTTGGAGCCCCCAAAATGTAAAGTCTCTCACTGTTTCCACTGTTTCCCCATCTATTTGCCATGAAGTGATGGGACCGAATGCCATGATCTTATTTTTCTTAATGCTGAATTATTTTATTTTATTTTATTTTTAAACCTGAAACACTGTATTAGTTTTGCCAAACATCAAAACGAATCCACCACAGGTATACATATGCTCCCCATCCTGAACCCTCCTCCCTCCTCCCTCCCCACACCATCTCTCTGGGTCGTCCCAGTGCACCAGCCCCAAGCATCCAGTATCGTGCATTGAACCTGGACTGGCAACTCGTTTCATACATGATATTACACATGTTTCAATGCCATTCTCCCAAATCTTCCCACCCTCTCCCTCTCCAACAGAGTCCATAAGACTGTTCTATATATCAGTGTCTCTTTTGCTGTCTCGTACACAGGGTTATTGTTACCATCTTTCTAAATTCCATATATATGCGTTATTATACTGTATTGGTGTTTCTCTTTCTGGCTTACTTCACTCTGTATAATAGGCTCCAGTTTCATCCACCTCATTAGAACTGATTCAAATGTATTCTTTTTAATGGCTGAGTAGTACTCCATTGTGTATATGTACCACAGCTTTCTTATCCATTCATCTGCTGATGGACATCTAGGTTGCTTCCATGTCCTGGCTATTATAAACAGTGCTGCGATGAACATTGGGGTACACGTGTCTCTTTCCCTTCTGGTTTCCTCAGTGTGTATGCCCAGCAGTGGGATTGCTGGATCATAAGGCAGTTCTATTTTCAGTTTTTTAAGGAATCTCCACACTGTTCTCCATAGTGGCTGTACTAGTTTGCATTCCCACCAACAGTGTAAGAGGGTTCCTTTTTCTCCGCACCCTCTCCAGCATTTATCACTTGTAGACTTTTGGATCGCAGCCATTCTGACTGGTGTGAAATGGTATCTCATAGTGGTTTTGATTTGCATTTCTCTGATCATGAGTGATGTTGAGCATCTTTTCATGTGTTTGTTAGCCATCTGTATGTCTTCTTTGGAGAAATGTCTATTTAGTTCTTTGGCCCATGTTTTGATTGGGTCATTTATTTTTCTGGCGTTGAGCTGTAGGAGTTGCTTGTATATTTTGAGATTAGTTGTTTGTCAGTTGCTTCATTTGCTATGATTTTCTCCCATTCTGAAGGCTGCCTTTTCACCTTGCTAATAGTTTCCTTTGATGTGCAGAAGCTTTTAAGTTTAATTAGGTCCCATTTGTTTATTTTTGCTTTTATTTCCAATATTCTGGGAGGTGGGTCATAGAGGATCCTGCTGTGATGTATGTCGGAGAGTGTTTTGCCTATGTTCTCCTCTAGGAGTTTTATAGTTTCTGGTCTTACGTTTAGATCTTTAATTCATTTTGAGTTTATTTTTGTGCATGGTGTTAGAAAGTGTTCTAGTCTCATTCTTTTACAAGTGGTTGACCAGATTTCCCAGCACCACTTGTTAAAGAGACTGTCTTTAATCCATTGTATATTCTTGCCTCCTTTGTCAAAGATAAGGTGTCCATATGTACGTGGATTTATCTCTGGGATTTCTATTTTGTTCCATTGATCTATATTTCTGTCTTTGTGCCAGTACCATACTGTCTTGATAACTGTGGCTTTGTAGTAGAGCCTGAAGTCAGGTAGGTTGATCCCTCCAGTTCCATTCTTCTTTCTCAAGATCGCTTTGGCTATTCGAGGTTTTTTGTATTTCCATACAAATTGGGAAATTATTTGTTCTAGCTCTGTGAAGAATACCATTGGTAGCTTGATAGGGATTGCATTGAATCTATAAATTGCTTTGGGCAGTATACTCATATATTTCTCCATCTATTAGTGTCCTCTTTGATTTCTTTCACCAGTGTTTTATAGTTTTCTATATATTAATGCTGAATTTAAACCAACCTTTTCACTCTCTTCTTTCACTTTCATCAAGAGGCTCATTAGTTCTTCTTGGCTTTCTGCCATAAGGGTGGGGTCATCTGTATATTTGAGGTTATTGATATTTCTCCCGCAATCTTGATTCCAGCTTGTGCTTCATCCAGCCCAGCATTTCTCATGATATACCCTGCATATAAGTTAAATAAGCAGGGTGAAAATATACAGCCTTGATGTACTCCTTTCCTTATTTGGAACCAGTCTGTTTTTCCATGTCCAATTCTAACTGTTGCTTCCTGACCTGGATACAGAATTCTCAAGAGGCAGGTCAGGCGGTCTGATATTCCCATCACTTTAAGAATTTTTCAGAGTTTGCTGTGGTCCACACAGCCAAAGGCTTTGGCATAATCAACAAAGCAGAAGTAGGTGTTTTTCTGGAACTCTCTTGCTTTTTCAATGACCCAACGGAGTTGGCAATTTGATCTCTGGTTCCTCTCCCTTTTCTAAATCCAGCTTGAACAACTGGAAGTTCATGGTTCATGTACTGTTGAAGCCAGGCTTGGAGAATTTTGAGCATTACTGTACGAGCATGTGAGATGATTGCAATTATGTGGTAGTTTGAGCATTCTTTGGCATTGCCTTTCTTTGGGATTGGAATGAAAACTGACCTTTTCAAGTCCTGTAGCCACTGCTGAGTTTCCCAAATTTGCTGGCATATTGAGTGCAACACTTTTACAGCATCATCTTTTAGGATTTGAAACAGCTCAACTGGAATTCCATCACCTCCACTAGCTTTGTTCGTAGTGATGCTTCCTAAGGCCCACTTGACTTCCCATTCTGGGATGTCTGGCTCTACGTTGCTGATCACACCATCATGATTAGCTGGGTCATGAAAATATTTTTTGTATAGTTCTTCTGTGTATTCTTGCCACTTCTTCTTAATATCTCCTGCTTCTGTTAGGTCCATACTATTTCTGTCTTTTATTGTGCCCATCTTTGCATGAAATATTCCCTTGGTATCTCTAATTTTCTTGAAGAGATCTCTAGTCTTTCCCATTCTATTGTTTTCTACTATTTCTTTGCGCTAACCACTGAGGAAGGATTTCTTATCTCTCCTTGCTATTATTTGAAACTCTGCATTCAGATCTTTCCTTTTCTCCTTTGCCTTTCAGTTCTTTTCTACTCACAACTATTTGTAAAGCCTCCTCAGACAATCATTTTGCCTTTTTGCATTTCTTTATCTTGGGCATAGTCTTGACCACTGCCTCCTGTACAATGTCATGAACCTCCATCCATAGTTCTTCAGGCACTCTATCAGATCTAATCTGATAGGTTTCAATAAGTAATGATTGTAATAAGTAATAATGATTCAATAAGTAATGATTCAATAAGTAATGATCTGAGAGGTTTCAATAAGTAATGATAAAATCTGTTTATTTTCTATCAATGGAGTTATCTCATTTTAACTTCTCAAAAACATTATGGAGTAGATATTATAATCCCTGGTTTTTTTTTTTTTTGTTTGTTTGTTTGTTTGTTTGTTTTTTACAGATGACATTCAGACCACATAGCTTAATTTCCAAGATCATACCCAAGAATCTGGACTTCAGAGCTGCACTGAAAAAGACTAATGACTTGATGGCTTCTGAGATTTTATATATTGCTACATATTGTGAATTGCTTTGACTTTATGCTTGTGTGTAGGTATGTACATATATATAGATGGATAGGTGTTTGGTTTTGCCTCTGATCCTTAAACTAATCTTGTCTCTAATCAGAGGAAATGTATAAGATCCTGGACTCATAACCCAGAGCCTTAACCTTGTCTTCTATCTTTGACTCATTCAGGTCTTATACCTAATATTAAAGACTGAGTTCTCATCTTGTAATCCTCATCCAGGACTTCTTGTCCCTTTTTATTTCCATCTTGATTATGTGGGCAGTATTCCAGGTCTGCCTTTTGCATACTCTTCTGCTACGAAATTAAAGTACTCAAGTGTATGGACTCGAATCTTTAATGTGTGAATCTTCCAAGTATTCAAGTTTACACAAAGCTCAGTTTGATGAAACCCCTCTCATGTGAGAAAATAAATCTAAGAAACTTTTCTGATGGTAACATACCAGCTTTGGTGATTGATTGCATCAGCAGGGAGAAAGTATTATCTGCATTATTACTCTCACTTTCTCTCTAGCTAGATAGATGGGATATTGAACATGAGCCTGCCCCACATTTCTGGCCTGAATTGTTGGATGAATGTTGATGCCTCCATTTGAGATACAGAGGGAATTAATAATAGAAGATGGGGCCAAGAAAAGGATTAAGAATGAAGCCAGTCTGCTGACTAGCTGGCTGGTGGTGCCATCAACTAAAATAGAAAATCCAAGAGAGAAGAATGGGGAGACTATAGTAAATTATAAATGTAATTTTGGATATAATAAGTTTAATATGCCTTTGAGAATGAAGATAAATATATAACTCTTGACTTTAGAAGAGGGTTAATGTTAGAAAAATATGGAAGTTATCTGTATATAATTTTATGTATCTATAGTGGCCGTATCACTGAATTGCTTGAAAGAGGAGAGAACATATTAATTCCCAATCATATTTAAAACTATATCTTATATAAAAATATGGTTGGTCCTCTGTATCTACAGAGGTTGAAGAAATAGTTGATACATAGGGCCAAATATCCCTAGAGAAGGAAATGGCAACCCACTCCAGTACTCTTGCCTGGAAAATCCCATGGATGGAGGAGCCTGGTAGGCTATAATCCACAGGATCGCAATGAGTTGGACGTGACTGAGAGACTTCACTTTAGGGCCAACTATGTATGCCACTTTATATATGAAACTCCAACATTTCCCGATTTTTGATATCCCCTTGTGAATATTGAGGGATAACTGTAATGGTAATATAGTAAGGGATAACTGTAATGTGAGGATTTGTGCTTTCTGACACTTATGTAAAAGCCAAATAAAATTTTATAATTTTATATTGATATTTTTATTGACTATAACTTACAGCCTAAATAAAAGCAGTGTACTGGCTTTGCAAATGTAACATCAACACAAGACCCTTGGCTTGACCAGATTTTTGCCCTAAAGTTCCACTCATGTAAAATTTTGAATCCGTCTTTGTTTGTGTAACATATGTTTTGGGGATTCACTTTTATTAAGATATTCAAGACTTTGCTGGCTATACATTCAGTATGTTTTAAGAGGAGTTCTACTTTTATTTACTCTTGAATAGTATATGATATAATTCATGAGGACAGTAAGTAATTTCTCACTAAAATTAGAAAGTGAATAGGAATTGAAGTATAGCATTATATGTTTCTGAAACCCAATCTTGTGCCTACTATTTACAATAATAATTGAATTTATAGAATATCATCAATTTAAAAACACTTATAGATAACAATTTCAAATTTTATTAGTTGGTTACTCAAAGACAATGTTTGTATTTAGTCAAAACACTACATTACTCTATAAGCTAATTTTTCTACTTGCCTCATTTCCATTTATATCATATTACTTTGTATTAAATTAAAATAAATTTACATTAAACTTAGCATTATGGTTGAGAGAAAGAATTTTTATTCAACAAGTAGAGAATGATTTTTAAATTTACATATATTTTCAGAATTATATTTTGTGAACTTTTCTTACAATATTATGAAATTAAAATAATGATTATAAACTTACAAACTTAAAAGCACCTATTGGACAGATGATTAAAAGTCTCAGAAATTATTGTAAACAGCATTTTGATAATAAACATTTTGTGCCAAAATATATCCTGAAGAAAGTGAAAGTGAAAGTATTAGTCACTCAGTTGTGTCCAACTCTTTGTGACCCTATGGACTGTAGCCTGCCAAGCTCCTCTGTTCCATTCTCCAGGCAAGAATACTGGAGTGAGTTGTCATTCCTTTCTCCAAAATACAGCCTATTCTGTCTATATTCTTTCAATAAGCTTTCTTATACTTGGTCATAATCTTTTAGCAACTTTCTTATGAAAGGCAAGCATGGTGCTATCTGTGACTGTGAACTACTAGATAGATGAGATGTCAATAAAAGAATTAGTCCTGATTTATTGTGAAATGCTTGACTTTAAATCATTTAGAAAATTATTTTTTAACATTATTCAGTGATTGAAAACTCATTTCCTTCTCAAATGTGTGTGCTGCACTGCAAGTAAACATTTTTAATAATAAGCTTGTATGTTGCTTATAGTAGGAAGTGTGTCTTTTCCATTTTTGGTAACACCAGGCTTCCCAGATGGCACTGTGGTAAAGCATCTGCCTGCCAAAGCAGGTGACAAAAGAGACATGGGTTCAATCCTTGGGTTAGGAAGATCCCCTGGAGGAGGAAATGGCAACCCACTCCAGTATTCTTGCCTGGAAGATCCCATGAACAGGGGAGCCTGGCGGGCTGCAGTCCATGGCATTACAAACATGACTGAGTGACTGAATGCACAGTGTGTGGCACAATCCTTAACACGTAGTAGGTGCTTTATGTCTGTCAACTAATGGAAGAGGCTTTTTTTTTTTTTTTCACATTTATTGAGTAGCATCCATAATTCTTAAGTTTACTTGCTGCTGTTGCTGCTTATTCTCTGGTGATATAAAAATGTTCTCAGTTTAGACAGGAACCAGGGCTATGCATTTTAAACTGAGCCACTCTTAAAAATATTTTAACAAATATTCCTTTCTTCCTTCTAGGTTAAGTCAAAAGTTATCTGTTCTGAAAAACAATTTTAAACTGAAATCAGTCATTCATATCTAACTACTCAGTGAGAGTATAATATGGCCTATATGTTGAACATCATTTATGTAACTTACAGCCTTCCTGAGCTGTATTCCATTAAAGAGATCCTCCTGCTTTGATTTGGTTAAGGTTTCTTCTAAAAAGAATGAAAAGAAAAAGTCTGCGATAATAATTAGTATTCAAGAGTAGACTCTGATGCAAGGCCATAGTCTGCATTTCAGTGATTGAGAACTGAACTTTCCAAATTTTATTATCTATTATTAGAATAGACTTAGGGACTTAGTCCATAGATTTTTACATAAGCATTCCAGACATAAAGAGGATGAGAAAAAAGCCTGTCCCTTTCTAGTCCTGAGGAAATGTGTGAAGAAAAGAGAGATGTGGGAGAATATGATAAACAGATATAGCCTTTCTATGAGTAAAGCTACCAGTGGGAGCAGAGTGAAGCCTTGAATGAGGCCATCACCATTTGGGACTCTGGGTGGAGGCACCCTCATAGTTTTCCTTTCTTTGTATCATCTTAGCAAGGTCTCAGCCATAAGAGAGTTATTTTAAAGATACAACATGAAATTTTATTTTTTTCAGTTCACTCTTGCTCTTTCCTGTACATTATAGGCCCCCGAGTAGCTAAGCATCTGACTGACAATGTGTCAAGACTTGGCAGCATGGTGTATTTCTGTGAGTGGATCACCTAGGCTTGTACGGAATGGGGCAGTCAGCTTACTGTTTATAGCAGCAATATGAGCAAAAGTGAGGCTGAACCCACTAGGGGAGAAATCTACACATCATAGAGGCCAAAAAGAATGGTTCACAGTTTTCTTATTCACCTCTCAGCACTGGAGGACCACAGAGCATCCAGAAACCAGGCCAAAGGAACACAACCAGAAGGCTGGCAGAGCCAGACTACTTCACCAAAGGAACTTCCCACCCCCGTCACCCTGACCCCATACCCAGGTGCCCTGTTGGAGAGGAAACTGGGAGGCAGAACAAGTGTAAGAAATCTGAGAGACATGATAGTTTCCTGCACTTTCTGAATATTACCCAATATATTATTTCAATTGTCCTACTGGATTAAGTTTTAATTAATGCTTCTCTGAATAAACCAGAGGAGGGACCTCTTAAAGAAGACCAGATCAGCTACATAAAAAGTAAAGAAATTGTATGCACTCTGGGAATTAAATTTTGTAACCCACCTTCATATTTTTATTAGAAAAAAAGGAAATTTATTCTCCCCAAATATATAAATGTACATCTATTATTTTAATATCTTTTATAGCAAATTATATATATATATATATATATGTATGTATGTATATCTGTCTTTGTACTAGTCTTCAAGGCTGCTCTACAGAGTACCACAAACTGGATGGCTTCAGGAACAGAACATTACTTTTGCAGTTCTAGAGCCTAGAAGTCCAAGATCAAGGTGTTAGCAGAATTGGTTTCTGGTGAGACGTCTGTCTTTGGTTAATTATCACTGTATTTTCAAATGAACTTTTCTTGGTGTATGGGCTCTTCTAGTGTCTCTTCCTCTACTTATAAGGATACTAGTCATTTTGGGTGAGGGCCCCCCCATTTTGACCTCTGCTGCTGCTGCTGCTGCTGCTAAGTCACTTCAGTCGTGTCCAACTCTGTGTGACCCCACAGATGGCAGCCCACCAGGCTCTGCCGTCCCTGGGATTCTCCAGGCAAGAACACTGGAGTGGGTTCCATTTCCTTCTCCAATGCATGAAAGTGAAAGTGAAGTCGCTCAGTACGTGTCCGACTCTTCATGACCCCATGGACTGCAGCCTACCAGGCTCCTCCGTCCATGGGATTTTCTAGGCAAGAGTACTGGAGTGGGTTGCCATTGCCTTCTCCATTTAACCTTAATTAGCTCCCTAAAGATCATTTCTCGCCTGCGCTTTAGTGCGCCCGTCACAGCACAGGGGTGGTGGCCGGGAGGACCAACCCTATGCCGTGGCTGCGCGGGCACAGGAGGGCCTAGAGAAGCTATCCCACGTTTAAGGTCAGGAAGGGCGGCGGTGAGGAGATACCCCTCGTCCAAGGTAAGGAGCATCGGCTGCGCTTTGCTGGAGCAGCTGTGAAGAGATACCCCACGCCCAAGGTAAGAAAAACCCAAGTAAGACGGTAGGTGTTGCAAGAGGGCATCAGAAGGCAGACACACTGAAACCATACTCACAGAAAACTAGTCAATCTAATCACACTAGGACCACAGCCTTGTCTAACTCAATAAAACTAAGCCATGCCCCTGGGGCAACCCAAGATGGGCGGGTCATGGTGGAGAGATCTGACAGAATGTGGTCCACTGGAGAAGGGAATGGTAAACCACTTCAGTATTCTTGCCTTGAGAACCCCATGAACAGTATGAAAAGGCAAAATGATAGGATACTGAAAGAGAAATTCCCCAGGTCATTAGGTGCCCAATATGCTACTTCAGATCAGTGGAGAAATAACTCCAGAAAGAATGAAGGGATGGAGCCAAAGCAAAAGAATACCCAGCTGTGGATATGACTGGTGATAGAAGCAAGGTCCGATGTTGTAAAGAGAAATATTTCATAGGAACCTGGAATGTCAGGTCCATGAATCAAGGCAAATTGGAAGTGGTCAAACAAGAAATGGCGAGAGTGAATGTCGACATTCTAGGAATCAGCAAACTGAAATGGACTGGAATGGGTGAATTTAATTCAGATGACCATTATATCTACTACTGTGGGCAGGAATCCCTCAGAAGAAATGGAGTAGCCATCATGGTCAACAAAAGAGTCCGAAATGCAGTACTTGGATGCAATTTCAAAAACGACAGAATGATCTCTGTTCGTTTCCAAGGCAAACCATTCAATATCACAGTAATCCAAGTCTGTGCCCCAACCCATAACGCTGAAGAAGCTGAAGTTGAACGGTTCTATGAAGACCTACAAGACCTTTTAGAACTAACACCCAAAAAAGATGTCCTTTTCATTATAGGGGACTGGAATGCAAAAGTAGGAAGTCAAGAAACACCTGAAGTAACAGGCAAATTTGGCCTTGGAGTATGGAATGAAGCAAGGCAAAGCCTAATAGAGTTTTGCCAAGAAAATGCATTGGTCATAACAAACACCCTCTTCCAACAACACAAGAGAAGACTCTATACAGGGACATCACCAGATGGTCAACACCAAAATCAGATTGATTATATTCTTTGCAGCCAAAGATGGAGAAGCTCTATAGAGTCAGCAAAAATAAGACCAGGAGCTGACTGTGGCTCAGACCATGAACTCCTTATTGCCAAATTCAGACTTAAATTGAAGAAAGTAGGGAAAACCACTAGACCACTCAGATATGACCTAGATCAAATCCCTTATGATTATACAGTGGAAGTGAGAAATAGATTTAAGGGCCTAGATATGATAGATAGAGTGCCTGATGAGCTATGGCATGAGGTTCATGACATTGTACAGGAGACAGGGATCAAGACCATCCCCATGGAAAAGAAATGCAAAAGAGCAAAATGGCTGTCTGGGGAGGCCTTACAAATAGCTGTGAAAAGAAGAGAAGCGAAAAGCAAAGGAGAAAAGGAAAGATATAAACATTTGAATGCAGAGTTCCAAAGAATAGCAAGAAGAGATAAGAAAGCCTGCTTCAGTGATCAATGCAAAGAAATAGAGGAAAACAACAGAATGGGAAAGACTAGAGATCTCTTCAAGAAAATCAGAGATACCAAAGGAACATTTCATGCAAAGATGGGGTCGATAAAGGACAGAAATGGTATGGACCTAACAGAAGCAAAAGATATTAAGAAGACATGGCACGACTACACAGAAGAACTGTACAAAAAAGATCTTCATGACCCAGATAATCACGATGGTGTGATCACTGACCTAGAGCCAGACATCCTGGAATGTGAAGTCAAGAGGGCCTTAGAAAGCATCACTACGAACAAAGCTAGTGGAGCTGATAGAATTCCAGTTGAGCTATTCCAAATCCTGAAAGATGATGCTGTGAAAGTGCTGTAGTCAATATACCAGCAAATTTGGAAAACTCAGCAGTGGCCACAGGACTGGAAAAGGTCAGTTTTCATTCCAATCCCAAAGAAAGGCAATGCCAAAGAAGGCTCAAGCTACTGCACAATTGCATTCATCTCACATGCTAGTAAAGTAATGCTTAAAATTCTCCAAGCCAGGCTTCAGCAATATGTGAACTGTGAACTTCCTGATGTTCAAGCTGGTTTTAGAAAAGGCAGAGGAACCAGAGATCAAATTGCCAACATCCACTGGATCATGGAAAAAGCAAGAGAGTTCCAGAAAAACATCTATTTCTGCTTTATTGACTATGCCAAAGCCTTTGACTGTGTGGATCACAATAAACTGTGGAAAATTCTGAAAGAGATGGGAATATCAGACCACCTGACCTGCCTCTTGAGAAACCTATATGCAGGTCAGGAAGCAACAGTTCGAACTGGACATGGAACAACAGACTGGTTCCAAATAGGAAAAGGAGTACGTCAAGGCTGTATATTGTCACCCTGTTTATTTAACTTATATGCAGAGTACATCATGAGAAATGCTGGACTGGATGAAACACAAGCTGGAATCAAGATTGCTGGGAGAAATATCAATAACCTCAGATATGCAGATGACACCACCCTTATGGCAGAAAGTGAAGAGGAACTAAAAAGCCTCTTGATGAAGGTGAAAGTGGAGAGTGAAAAAGTTGGCTTAAAGCTCAACATTCAGAAAATGAAGATCATGGCGTCTGGTCCCATCACTTCATGGGAAATAGATGGGGAAACAGTGGAAACCGTGTCAGACTTTATTTTTGTGGGCTCCAAAATCATTGCAGATGGTGACTGCAGCCATGAAATTAAAAGACGTTTACTCTTTGGAAGGAAAGTTATGACCAACCTAGATAGCATATTCAAAAGCAGAGACATTACTTTGCCAACAAAGGTTCATCTAGTCAAGGCTATGGTTTTTCCTGTGGTCATGTATGGATGTGAGAGTTGGACTGTGAAGAAGGCTGAGCGCCAAAGAATTGATGCTTTTGAACTGTGGTGTTGGAGAAGACTCTTGAGAGTCCCTTGGACCGCAAGGAGATCCAACCAGTCCATTCTAAAGGAGATCAGCCCTGAGATTTCTTTGGATAGAATGATGCTAAAGCTGAAACTCCAGTACTTTGGCCACCTCATGCGAAGAGTTGACTCATTGTAAAAGACTCTGATGCTGGGAGGGATTGGGGGCGGGAGGAGAAGGGGACGACAGAGGATGGCTGGATGACATCACTGACTCGATGGACATGAGTCTGAGTGAACTCTGGGAGTTGGTGATGGACAGGGAGGCCTGGTGTGCTGCAATTCATGGAGTCACAAAGAGTTGGACACGACTGAGCAACTGATCTGATCTGACCTGATCTGAAAGATTATTTCTCCGAAGCCAGGCAATCTATGAGGTTGCAAAGAGTCAAAAACAACTTAGTGACTAAACAACAACATTGGAGATATGGACTTTAAGAAGAAGGAAATAGCAACCTGCTCTAGTACTCTTGCCTGGAAAATCCCATAGACAGAGGAGCCTGGCAGGCTGCAGTCCATGGGGTCAGGTCGCAAAGAGTCAGACTCGACTTAGCAACTTCACTTAAAATCATTACAATATTGTAAAATAATTAACCTCAAACTAAAATAAATAAATTTATATTAAAAAAAAAGGTTAAATGAGGTCATAAGGGTGGGGCTCTCATCTAAATACCATCACACTGAACAATAGGGCTTCGACATAGGCATTTGGCAGGAGGTAGGGGGAACACATCTTCCCTGGTGGCTTAGACAGTAAAGAATCTGCCTGCAATATAGGAGACCTGAGTTCTATCCCTGGGTCAGGAAGATCTCCGAGAGAAGAGAATGGAATCCACTCCAGTATACTTGCCTGGGAAATCCTGTGGACAGAGAATTCCGGTGAGCTACAGTTCACAGGGTCACAAAGAGTCAGACATGACTGAGCTGACTTAGCACGCACGCCTGGGAGGAACACATTAAGTCTATTAATATATTAACTGAAGACAGGAACCTTATCATTATGTCCCTAATCCCTAGCATGGTGACTGACACATTTTAAGACACAGATATAAAGAACAGACTTTTGGACTCTGTGAGAGAAGGCGAGGGTGGGATGATTTGAGAGAATAGCATTGAAACATGTATATTACCATATGTGAAACAGATCACCCAGTCCAAGTTAGATGCATGAAACGGGGCACTCAAAGCCAGTGCACTGGGACAACCCTGAGGGATAGGATGGGAGGTAGGTGGGAGGGGGGTTCAGGATGGGGAGCACATGTACACTATGACTGATTCATGTCAAAGTATGGCAAAAACTACCACAATATTGTAAAGTAATTAGCCTCCAATTAAAATAAATAAACACATTTTTAAAAAGTACTTAATGAATGAAAAATAAACACAAAAGAAAGAAATACATACAAAATGCAGTATAATGTGGTGATTAAGGACACAGACTTTTGAGACTTTTCTTCCAGTTATATCTTTTATCCAAACCTAGTTTTTAAATCTGTAAAGTAGGCATAATAATAATAATGCCTCTCGAATTGTTACAATATTAAATGAGCATGTCTGGTAAGTTACAAGTGCTCAATAAATGTTAGCTATGACTGTTATCATTCGTGCTTCATTTGATCAGCCTATTTTTCATTTGCATGTCAGCCAAAACTGACTTCATTCTTGTCTGAGAAGCAGGATCAGAGCACCCTAGGTTGTAATCAAGAGCTGCAGGCATAGGAGTCGAGAGAGCATGTCATGGAGCCATCATTCTGGGCAGTCGTTCTCCAGGGATGGTTGCTGTCTGCTTGGGGGCAATATTTTGGCTCTTGTGGTGGCTAATATTCTTAGTGTTTTCAGGCAAAGTTAGGCTAAATTAATTTTAGAACTGACCCACTTACATATTTTTAAACTTTAGACTACAGCAGCTGAATAGCTAAGTTGGACAATTTACAAACTGTATTATGGCTTATATGGAGCAGGCCATTCTCAAAATAGGACCAGGAGGCTCGGAAGTCCTAGTGAGTGGTTCTTGACAGATTCAAGATATCAATTAAATCCTTAACCCTTAGTTGTCTGCTGGAAATCTAACATTTTAGAAGGGTAAGAAAAGAAAACATGCTATAGGCTGTTTGAGTAATAAAAAACAAAAACAAATCAAATCTAGATGTCATAGTGAAAGTCACTCAGTCATGTCTGACTCTTTATGACCCCATAGACTATACAGTCCATCGAATTCTCTAGGCCAGAATACTGGAGTGGGTAGCTTTTCCCTTCTCTAGGGGATCTTCCCAACCCAGGGATCAAACCTAGGTCTCCCTCTTTGCAGGCGGATTCTTTTCCAGCTGAGTCACAAAAGGAGCCCAGATTTCATAGAACTGTTATCAAAAAAATAGAAGTTTAGGAAAGTTTCAATTACATTGAACTAACTTGCCAAAATTTGATTTTAAAATTTGAATTAACTCAGTAAATGTGCAGGCTCTTCAAGTGTTCAGGGAATGGTATAAAACTGACAATGTGAAAATATCTCTATGTCCTCAAAGACCTGAGACTTATACAGAAAGTTTATCCATTCTTCTTATATTACAAAACTCATAACCATATAAACTTTACATGTATATTATCACAAAGAACTAGTAAATATAGAAGGAAATTTAAAGATACTTTGTCTCATCAACCAAACTAAAGAATAAATTTACTTCATATGCTAGGATTTATTTATTGGCAAATAGTTTCTTCTTGTCAAAATTCTATTAGGATCTGATTTTCTAAGCCTATTAAAAATAATAGGAAAATCAATAATAATTTAGTGAACAACTTCTTTCTACTTCAACATCCTTCATATAAAATGAATGAGAACATTCCATTTGACTACTTATTGAAAGAGAAATAAAGCCATAATCTATTGACATAGTATCAATGTTTCCTGTTTTGCCTTGGCCTTGCTGTTTTATCTAAAACAAGTAGATACTACCTTGTGAAAATATTTTGGTTTAAATATATCCATTTTTAAATTAATCGGTTTTTCTAGTCAACTAAAGAGAGTTACGAAAGGGACACTTTAATTCTGCCAACATTTTGCTTATATTAAATACTGTGGCCAAAAAATCCTGGAGTTTATCAATAGCACCGGATTAATAGCATCTGATTGTGGATATTTTGATGGTAAGTTACTAGCAACAGTTGTACATAGTTCTTCTAATACAAGGCATCACCGATTCTAAGGACATGAGTTTGAGTTAGCTCTGGAAATTGGTGATGGACAGGGGAGCCTGGTGCGCTGCTGTCCATGGGATCGCAAAGAGTCGGACATGACTGAGAGACTGAACTGAACTGAATACAAGGAATTAAAACATTGCTTCAAGGATATGTTCATAGTTATTGAATTTATTGGCAGTTATTATCTATATTATGTGAGAAATAGTTCAAAAATACTCACCAATATAGACTAAAATCATTAATTACTAATTATTTATGGATTTTATGATCATAAGGCATAAATATTTATGATTGCCTAAAAGCATTTTTCAATGACAAGACAAAAAATCTATAATTAAAAAATGGAAGCATAAATGACATTCAAATTTAAAATTACTGAAAAATTAATACAAACACTTCTGCAAGCGGTGGCTGTTTTCATTCTTAAAGGAGAAATCGTGGGATAATAATTCACTTCTTTATTAAAATATCAGTATTCCACATCTTTTATCTCCCTTGCAAAAAATAACTTTGAAAACTAAAATCACATCACTTCTCAACTTTGTGTTTTTATAACTGTTAAAAAGAAAATTACTATATGACTTGTAAGCTTGATGAAAAATTTAATCTATACTAGCTGTAAAGTTGCACAAGATATTTTTATAATTTTTTTAGGTAAATGAATTAAAGGTCCAAATGGCAGAAAGTTACCTAAGGACTCTAGAACATCAACATTAAACTCTCCTCTGCCTTGAGCCCTGCCATGTTTTTAGTCCCCAACTTATTTTCAGTTCTGTCTTTGTTCTTAGGACATATTTCAAACTCTATTTGAAGACCTTACAGGGAGTCCTGGCATGGAGCATGCCTTCCACATGCTGGGCAAATAGAACCCACTGTAATTATCTCTATTTTATAACGGATGAAACTGAGATGCAGAAAGGTTAAGCCATTTGTGAGAAACCACATATAAGTAAGCATTCTTTGAGATGGAGATAGAAACCTTTCATCAAGAAGAGGTTAAAATGTCACGATTCCAAATCTGAAATAGATGGTCTGAAATGGCAGATTCTTAAGAGAGAATAATTAAAGGAGTTGATGCCTCATTGTCTTTAACGATATTTCTTGCTGTTCCATCAAATCACTGAATAGATAAGAGGTGAGCAATAAGTTTCAAGCTGATCTTTTGTGTAGCCAGATAATTTAGACAAAAGCTCGTAGGGATGGTATGAAAAGTGTATTCACCTGCCTGGCTTCCAAACTCCTCAACTTTCAGTAGAGGGTGAGTGAGTGACACTTAGACACATAGAGTGGATTAAAATGACTCTGTATTTTGATTTCCTTTTTGGAATTTACAGTGTCAGGCCACAGGCCATGTACTCTGATTGTAGTCATTTGAGCCCTGGAAACAGAGATTGCTATGCCACCTCTGAATTTTAGACTGGGCAAATGAACTTTATTTATATGCTATTTTCACTTCACCTATGTTAAGAAGACTTAACCCATAATACTACAATATAAGATGGCTAGACCTTATTCTTTGCATAGTGGTTATAATTTCAGTTGTTTAAGGGTAGAAGAAAATATTACCTTCCAAGAAGGCTAGGACATTTTTACTCACACTTCTCTTCATGTCTGGGAAAGATCTGGATCAGAAACTTGTAAACCTCCCACCCCCAATTTAAATTTTGATTAATCTCCTGGGGAAAGGAAATAGCCTAGCCCTAAATTTAAAATTTTTACAACCAGGTGGAAGTAGTGGCAGTATGTATTTATCACATCTCTTCTAACAATTCGAAGTCTATAATATCAGTTTTTAATGGGTCATTTCCCTTATGCCTTTAAGAAAGGGAAAAGTGAAAGAGAAAGTCGCTCAGTAGTATCCAACTCTTTGCGACTCTACGGACTATACAGTCCATGGAATTCTCTAGGCCAGAATACTGGAGTCGTAGCGTTTCCCTTTTCTAAGGGGTCTTCCCAACCCAGGGATAGAACCCAGGTCTCCCGCATTGCATGTGTATTCTTTACCAACTGAGCTATCAGGGAAGCCCCTTCTGCCTTTATATTATATTTAAAATTATACTTGAAAATGATCTAATGTTAGTATACTTGTCCAAGGATTCATAACTGTTTTCTTTTGTATTCTACTGTTATTTAAGGTTTCTTTTCTTTCTTTTGAGAAGTCTATATAATACATGATGCAAATTTATCCCTTAGGGCCTCTTACATAAGTCAGTTCAGTTCAGTTCAGTTCAGTTGCTCAGTCATGTCTAACTCTTTGCGACCTATGAATTGCAGCACGCCAGGCCTCCCTGTCCATCACCAACTTCCGCAGTTCACTCAAACTCACGTCCATCGAGTTGGTGATGCCATCCAGCCATCTCATCCTCTGTCGTCCCCTTCTCCTCCCGCCCCCAATCCCTCCCAGCATCAGAGTCTTTTCCAATGAGTCAACTCTTCACACGAGGTGGCCAAAGTACTGGAGTTTCAGCTTTAGCATCATTCCTTCCAAAGAACACCCAGGGCTGATCTCCTTTAGAATGGACTGGTTGGATCTCCTTGTAGTCCAAGGGACTCTCAGGAGCCTTCTCCAACACCACAGCTCAAAAGCATCAATTCTTCGCCACTCAGCTTTCTTCACAGTCCAGCTCTCACATCCATACATGACTACTGGAAAAACCATAGCCTTGACTAGATGGACCTTTGTTGGCAAAGTAATGTCTCTGCTTTTGAATATGCTATCTAGGTTGGTCATAACTTTCCTTCCAAAGAGTAAACGTCTTTTAATTTCATGGCTGCAGTCACCATCTGCAGTGATTTTGGAGCCCACAAAAATAAAGTCTGACACGGTTTCCACTGTTTCCCCATCTATTTCCCATGAAGTGATGGGACCAGATGCCATGATCTTCGTTTTCTGAATGTTGAGCTTTAAGCCAACTTTTTCACTCTCCACTTTCACTTTCATCAAGAGGCTTTTGAGTTCCTCTTCACTTTCTGCCTAAGGGTGGTGTCATCTGCATATCTGAGGTTATTGATATTTCTCCCAGCAACCTTGATTCCAGCTTGTGCTTCTTCTAGCCCAGCGTTTCTCATGATGTACTCTGCATAGAAGTTAAATAAGCAGGGTGACGATATACAGCCTTGACGTACTCCTTTTCCTATTTGGAACCAGTCTGTTGTTCCATGTCCAGTTCGAACTGTTGCTTCCTGACCTGCATATAGGTTTCTCAAGAGGCAGGTCAGGTGGTCTGATATTCCCATCTCTTTCAGAATTTTCCACAGTTTATTGTGATCCACACACTCAAAGGCTTTGGCATAGTCAAAAAAGCAGAAATAGATGTTTTTCTGGAACTCTCTTGCTTTTTCCATGATCCAGCAGAAGTTGGCAATTTGATCTCTGGTTCCTCTGCCTTTTCTAAAACCAGCTTGAACATCTGGAAGTTCACGGTTCACGTATTGCTGAAGCCTGGCTTGGAGAATTTTAAGCATTACTTTCTAGCGTGTGAGATGAGTGCAATTGTGCAGTAGTTTGAGCATTCTTTGGCATTGCCTTTCTTTGGGATTGGAATGAAAACTGACCTTTTCCAGTCCTGTGGCCACTGCTGAGTTTTCCAAATTTGCTGGCATACTGAGTGCAGCACTTTCATAGCATCATCTTTCAGGATTTGAAATAGCTCCACTGGAATTCCACCACCTCCACTAGTTTTGTTCATAGTGATGCTTTCTAAGGTCCACCTGAATTCACATTCCAGGATGTCTGGCTTTAAAACCACTTCAGTATTCTTGCCTTGAGAACCCCATGAACAGTATGAAAAGGCAAAATGATAGGATACTGAAAGAGGAACTCCCCAGGTCCGTAGGTGCCCAATATGCTACTGGAGATCAGTGGAGAAATAACTCCAGAAAGAATGAAGGGATGGAGCCAAAGCAAAAACAATACCCAGCTGTGGATGTGACTGGTGATATAAGCAAGGTCCGATGCTGTAAAGAGCAATATTGCATAGGAACCTGGAATGTTAGGTCCTTGAATCAAGGCAAAGTGGAAGTGGTCAAACAAGAGATGGCAAGAGTGAATGTCGACATTCTAGGAATCAAGGAACTGAAATGGACTGGAATGGGTGAATTTAACTCAGTTGACCATTATATCTACTACTGTGGGCAGGAATCCCTCAGAAGAAATGGAGTAGCCATCATGGTCAACAAATAGTCCGAAATGCAGTACTTGGATGCAATTTCAAAAATGACAGAATGATCTCTGTTCGTTTCCAAGGCAAACCATTCAATATCACAGTAATCCAAGTCTGTGCCCCAACCAGTAACGCTGAAGAAGCTGAAGTTGAATGGTTCTATGAAGACCTACGAGACTTTCTAGAACTAACACCCAGAAAAGATGTCCTTTTCATTATAGGGGACTGGAATGCAAAAGTAGGAAGTCAAGAAACATCTGGGGTAACAGACAAATTTGGCCTTGGAATACGGAATGAAGCAGAGCAAAGGCTAATAGACTTTTGCCAAAAGAATGCACTGGTCATAGCAAACACCCTCTTCCAACAACACATGAGAAGACTCTACACATGGACATCACCAGATGGTCAACACTGAAATCAGATTGATTATATTCTTTGCAGCCAAAGATGGAGAAGCTCTATAGAGTCAGCAAAAACAAGACCAGGAGCTGACTGTGGCTCAGACCATGAACTCCTTATTGCCAAATTCAGACTGAAATTGAAGAAAGTAGGGAAAACCACTAGACCACTCAGGTATGACCTTAATCAAATCCCTTATGATTATAAAGTGGAAGTGAGAAATAGATTTAAGGAACTAGATCTGATAGAGTGCCTGATGAACTATGGAATGAGGTTGGTGACACTGTACAGGAGACAGGGATCAAGACCATCCCCATGGAAAAGAAATGCAAAAAAGCAAAATGGCTGTCTGGGGAGGCCTTACAAATAGCTGAGAAAAGAAGAGAAGCGAAAAGCAAAGGAGAAAAGGAAACATATAAGCATCTGAATGCAGAGTTCCAAAGAATAGCAAGGAGAGATAAGAAAGCCTTCCTCAGCGATCAATGCAAAGAAATAGAGGAAAACAACAGAATGGGAAAGACTAGAGATCTCTTCAAGATAATTAGAGATACCAAGGGAACATTTCATGCAAAGATGGGGTCGATAAAGGACAGAAATGGTATGGACATAACAGAAGCAGAAGATGTTAAGAAGAGGTGGCAAGAATACACAGAAGAACTAAGTATGGTAAATAACTTCATATATATGAGACTGTCTATAATGACTGATTAATACCTTGTGTGCTCAATCACTCAGTCATGTCTGACTCTTTGAGACCCCATGAAATGTAGCTGGCCAGGCTCCTCTGTCCATGTAATTTTCCAGGCAAGAATACTGGAATAGGTTGACATTTCCTTTTCCAGTGGGATTAATACTTTAACATATGTTTATTGTTGACTCTTTTTAAAGGTTTTTTTCAGAAAGATAAAAAGTACTCTCTTCTTAACTCCAGACAGGCAGTGGAAAAATCACCTCCAAGTGGGGATAAGCAGAAAAATGACATATCACTATTGTAGGAAACCTTTATCAATTGTGGAATCATCTTTGGATTTTCTTATTGTCATGGAATATGCTAATTATCCCAGTGTGGTTTACTTTGATTAAGAGTATAGATACCACTTCTGTTAAGGGGACTTGATTGATTCTCAGAGTTGCATTTTATAGAACATTCCTGTCTTATGTATAGATACAGTAAAAATGTCTAGAAAAGAACGGTTCAGCTGCTACTGATCAGGAAGATACCTTCAGGAAGGGCAGAGAGACCCATTTCAAGCAATTCTCTTAATTATTAAGCAAGATCTACTTAGTAAGTTTGAGGGGAAAGACCACTGATTTGTGAGCTAGCCAACCCAGTGCTGGCTTTGCCTCTGCTGCTAGTGCCCTCATAAAAGGAGGGGGAAATCCCTCTTTCCTATAGACCTGCTTCTTTTCACAATAAACTGAAGCAGAGGATCAAAATGTCTCTAGAATCCCTTCCAATTTAACTATGTTCTAGTACACAAACATTTTCTGGGAAGCCTGTGTACTTAGAGCTGTGGGAGACATGATACCATATAAATGCTTTTCTAGCCCTTCAATAGCTAGCTCTCACTCCATCACATGTGAAAATGACTGAGACAATTAAACTGAAATTTTAAGTGAATCCTATAATAGGAAAGGAAAGTGAAAGTGAAGTCACTCAGTCCTGTCCGACTCTTTGCAACCTCATGGACTGTAGCCTATCAGGCTCCTCCATCCATGGGATTTTCCAGGCAAGATTGCTGCAGTGGATTGCCATTTCCTTCTCCAGGGGATCTTCCTGACCCAGGAATCGAACCCGGGTCTCCCACACTGCAGGCAGACGCTTTACTGTCTGAGCCTACTATGCAAGTAAAGGAAACGAGCTCATAATACTGTCTGATCTGAATCTAGTAACAACTATGATATTACCTTCATGGTCTGTTTCTTGGGCATGCAGATTTCCTGATAAGAGTGAAACATCATTCACCACAGCAATCCAGTGTACTTCAACCTGATGCATATTTGATGTAGGCAACTTAACCTAAATAATGTGCTGAAAGCTATGGACTAAGATTTTAACAATTAGAAGGAAGTCACAGGCTGATAAACTTTTAAAGAATTAAAAGGATGAACTCTAATCACTGCATACAAAATGTTTGTCTAAATTCACAATGGAGAAGTTAAGCTACATTTTCTGTGATAAATTTTGGTCCCCCTGAAGGCAAGGGAACATTCTTATTCATGCTTTCATAAGGTTAGACTATCGATGGGCTTCCCTGGTGGCTCAGATGGTAAAAAATCTGCCTGCAATGCAGGAGACCTGGGTTTGATCCCTGGGTTGGGAAGATCTCCTGGAGGAGGGCATGGTAACCCACTCCAGTATTCTTGCCTGGAGAATGCCATGGACAGAGAAGCCTGGCAGGCAACAGTCCATGGAGTGACAGAGTCAGACATGACTGAGGGACTAAGCACAGAGTATGGATAAATATTTACTGAAGTGAATTTTATGAAATAGAAGTCTTAGGAGGGTCAGTCAATAGCGCCTGTCCCAGCACATGCGTGTAAACATACAATGAACAAATAGTCAAAATTCAATATACAAATTTAAGCACACTGCAATAAATTTCATGGGGCATAGAGTCAGAATCAGAAAATTAAAAAGGACCTTGGAGTTCAACTAATTGTTTTATGATAGTGAAATTTTGTTTTAATGAGAGAATATAACTAGGAATCACATTCTCATTCCATGGAAGCTGAGGATGAGAAATAATTTATATTTAACCTTTCTGAGGGAATTAATAAATTAAAATAAGTTTAAATTCCAGAAGTGTAAAAAGGGTAGCATCAGATCCTTCCCATCCCTACCCCTTTACACTTTAGGGCCCTAGGAACTTCTTGTGTTCTGTTGGGCTATTTCAGTGTGGTTTGAGAGTATATGTAGGCATGTGTTTTTTAGATGAACTGATGGGATTTGGGGCTGGGAAATAGGAAGACTGAGAGTTAACATCTTTAATGAAACAAGATATGATAATTACAACTCTTCATCTTCTATGGTTGTTATGTACAAGCTGAGCCTTATAAGTTACTGTCTTTAAAGGAAAGTCACACAAACAGAAATAGAATAAAATAAAAATGATAATATCTAATGAATATTGTACTTTAAAAATGTAATGTTTTACACAAATTTAAAGCAACAGATTACCTTATTTTTATTTTCACAAAATTACACATCGAGGGAGAATTGATATATTTGAAAGATAGTAAAATTAACTTCCTTTTTTGTTATGATGCCATATTTATGGCACACTAATTACTCTGCCAAGGCCTAAGAGAAAGAAAAATAATATCAGACATGGATTTAAAAATTGCTGTGAAAATAGTGCAAGATGGAAAATTTTACCAGAGAATTTCATCTTAAAAATTGAGATGAAATTCATACATCTTAATATTCACTCTTCAAAGATATGATACAGTTTTTAGCATTTTCACAGATATGCACAACATCACCATTATATAATATTTTCATCATTGCTAAAAGAAATCCATTACCTATGGGCAATCACTTCCCAATTCTCTTACCCTCAGCCTCTGACAACCACTAAGTTATTTTCTCTCTCAATGGATTTGCCTATTCTGAGCATTTCATAAAAATGGAATCATGCTGTATGTGGTCTTTTCTGTCTGCCTTCTTCCACTTAGCATAATGTTTTCAAGGTTCATCTGTACTGTAATATGTGCTTCATTTTTTTCTATTGTTGAATGGCATTTCATTGTATATACCACATTTCACTAAAATATCACAGTTTGTTTAGCCATTCATCTGCTGATAAACATTTTCTTTTTCAATTTTGGGCTATTATGTATAAGCTTTTATGTAGACAGATGTTTTCATTTCTCTTGGGTATATACCTAGGAGTAAATTGCTGGTTAATATGGCAACTCATATTTAACCATTTGAGAAACTGCCAAGCTGCTTTCCGAAGTGGCCATAACATTTTACATTCCCACCAGAAATGCACGAGAATATGTATTTCTCCAAATCCTCAACAACACTTGTTATTGTCTGCTTTTTGATTATTGCCGTCCTTGTGGGTATGAAGTGGTACCACATTGTGGTTTTGATTCATATTTCCTTAATTACTAATGAGGCTGAGCATATTTTCATGTACTTATTAGCTATTAATAGATTTTCTTTGGAAGAATGCCTACTCAAATCCTTTGCTGATTTTTGAATGGGGTTATCTGTCCTTTTACTGAGTTGTAAAGGCTCTTTGTGTATTTTGCATATGAGTTCTTTATACATCTATGCAAATATTTTCGCTTATTCTGTAGTCAGTCTTTGTATTTTCTTGAAAGTGTCTTTTGGAGCAAAAAGTTTTTAATTTTATGATGTCCAATTTATTTTTTTCTTTTGTCATTTGTGCTTTTGATGTCATGCTGAGAAACTATCGTCTAATCCAAGCTCACTAAGATTTATGCCTATGCTTTTGTGCAAAAGTTTTCCAATCTAAACTCTTAAAAATGTAAATCTTTGCTTAGTTTCTGAATTAATTTTTGTTTATTGGGAGCCAGGGTCCAGCTTAATTCTTCTGCATGTGGATACCCAGTTTGACCAAGATTAAATTTCACTCGACGGTGAAATATTGCAATCTTTACCACATAGATAAGGATTAAGATGCTCGTTACAGCCACTACTACTGAGCATTGTATGAGATTCTTTTTTTTTTGCTAGTGCAATAAATCAAGAAAGCAAAAGATACAAAGATTGGAAACCAAGAAATAAATTCCCACTATTCACAGGTAACATGATACTGTACACAAAAAGCACAAAATAACCTAAGTAAATTAATATAATTAATAAATGAATTTAGTAAGGTCACTAGTTACAAGGTCAGCTTATCAAAGTCAGTTGCATTTCTATATACCAATAAAAGGAAAACTAGAAAATAAAAATGAAAAAATGGAAAATGAAACATTTAGAATGATAGTATATATACTAGCATAGAAAATTAAATATAAACAAATATAAACAATTAAATATAAACAAATTAAATATCAACAAATATAAACACATTAAATAAACAAATATAAACAAAATTAAATATAAACAAATGGATCTAGTAACACATATGAAAGAGCTCCTCACTGAAAACTACAAAGTATTATTGAGAGAAACTTTAAAAGAGCTAAAACCATAGGCCATACCATGTTTGCAGACTGGAAATCTCAGTATTGTAAAAATGTCATTTCTCTTTAAAAATCTACTCAAATAATCTATAGACTCAATGCATGCCAAATAAAATCCTAGCAGAATTTGTTTTTTGTAGAAATTAACAAACTTATTCTAAAGTTTAAATGGGGTTGCAAAGAGTTGGACACCATGGAGTAACCAAGCACATATAGAGAGAAAGAGCAATCTTTCCATAATTATGCTGTACACACTGGATATTTTTATGCAACAAAAATAAATCTTGATTATCCTACCTCATATTATACCCATAAATCAATGCCAGATAGACTGTAGATTTAAATGTGAAAGATAAATCATAAAGAATTTACCTGAAGGACTAACAAATGAATTCTACTTCTTAAATTCCATTCATTGAAAGACACCATTAAGAGTAACAGGACAGGTCACATAATGGGAGAAATAATATACATATAGGCATGCATACATGTATTTCTGGGAAAAACATTAATATCTATATATCAATTTATTGATCCATCAATTTATCTGACTTCAACAGTCACTTCACAGAACAAGACATGCATATGTTCAAAAAGTGAGAAGATGCTTAACTTTATTAGACATCAAAAAACAAAAGTAAGATACCATTTCATAATGACCATGTGACAAATAAAACTATTGACAATACCCTGGGCCTGCAAGAACTCATAGTAACTCAGATCCTCATACATTGCTATTTGGAGTGTATATTTGTCCCACCACTTTGATAGATTGCTTGGTAGTAGCTTCCCTCCATGGGATTCTCCAGGCAAGAGTACTGGAGTGGGTTGCCATTTTCCTTCTCCAGGGTATCTTCCTGACCCAGGGATCGAACCCAGGTCTCCCTCATTCCAGTCAGATGCTTTAACCTCTGAGCTACCAGGGAAGCCCAATAAATTAGAATATACATATATAAGTTTAGAATATATGTTCCTAAACTGTCTTTGCTGCTGCTAAGTCGCTTCAGTTGTGTCCGACTCTGCGACCCCATAGACGGAAGCCCACCAGGCTCCCCCGTCCCTGGGATTCTCTAGGCAAGAACACTGGAGTGGGCCATTTCCTTCTCCAATGCGTGAAAGGGAAAAGTGAAAGTGAAGTCGCTCATTCGTGTCCGACTCTTTGCGACCCCATGGACTGCAGCCTACCAGGCTCCTCCATCCATGGGATTTTCCAGGCAAGAGTACTGGAGTGGGGTGCCATTGCCTTCTCCAAAACTGTCTTTAGGGTTCATATATTAACAAACCAAAGGTCTTTCAACAGTAGAATGAATAGTAAGTTATGACCTTTTCATAAAATAGAAGAGGACACATCAAAGAGAATGGATGAATCTCACAAATATTATATTAAGCAAAAGAAACTAGACCAGAGTTTGGTTTCAGAAAAATTAAACTTAAAAACAAGAAAAACTAATCAGTGGTGATGGAAGTCAAGATAGTGGTTACCTTTAAATACAGCTTTTAAGAGTGGGTATGAGGATTTCTTGCTGGAGCTGGTAATCCATTTTTCAAAGTAGTTGATTAAATGTCTAAGATCACTTTGGGAAAAATTCAGTGAGCTGTACATTAATGATTTGTGAGCTTTTAGTATAAATGTAATAGTTTAAAAGTTTTGCTTCAGTTGATACAAAAGACTTCGGTTAGGGCAGTAAGTTCTTATGAGGATATCAAATGCTGCTTCTGAGACAACAATAAAAATAAAACACAAAAACTAATGTAAATTAAACTATAGCACAAAATAATAGAGCTTTTATTAATTTATTCAAGTGGAATGTGATGCCTCACGAAGCAGTGAGTTTGCTGTCACTGGATTTATATAAGGTAAAGACAGAAGCATTACTGTTTAAGGGTGGGCTTTGGATAAAATGATCTCCAAGGAACTTTCCAATTCTAAGACAAAATAATGTCAACCTTACAGTGAAGAAACACAACCTCCCAAGTGTGTATTCCAGACAATTTGCCAAATAACTGTTTATCTGTGAGAAAATCATTTAAACTATCAAGCTGACTCCACTTAGAAAATGTATTTCTCACTTCCTTATAAGTTTGACAATATTTTGTTATATAATTTAATATATATGTGTATATATATGTTATTAAGATACTGAGTTAAACCATAGATTTTTTTTATATATTTTAAGAAAAACCTAAAATAATCCAGTGACAGTTGACTACTCTATTGGTAAAAGATGATTTTCCAGGGGAAAATTTAGAATGATGTCCACTATATTCACTGTACCAAGAATGCCTTATGAAAAATTAAGCAAGTTCTGTTTATTGCTCACCTAAATAGTCAGATGAGATACACATAATGTGTGTATGTTTTGATATAAACATCATTATGTATTTTTCATATTCCATAACAAAGAGATTTCTTATAAAGGATTTTGATTCAGTTTTGGATGAACTTCAAGTGCGTGAGAAAGAGACTTGCAATTATTCTACTTTTAATTCACAGGACCAACTCCTCTTGGTTGTCAAATAATCATTTGCAGATATCAAAAATTGTTAAATTTTTTGGTTCAGGACTTGCAATAAAAATTGTGTATAGTCAACACAGTAAAATTTAGACATGAATAAATTTAACATATAATTTTAGAGAATTTTCAGATCCTTTGCCTTCCACCTACATATCCAGCAGTGTAACATATGTCACAGGTCCTGGCCCGGTTAAATAAAATAATGTATATTTGAGACAAAACTGGCATTGTTGTTGACTTTGTTACAATATTAAACAATAGTAGGCATCCTACTCTGCATGATACATTCAGTTTGAGATTCTTTAAGTTGTTGAAGAAGCATTAAGTATTTATCATCACCCAAAATTGTGCCAAACATTGCATAAAGTATATACCTGTCTTTGAAACTTTGAGAGAAACCCATAGCTAATGCTGAATTTTTGCCTATAGTAACTCAAATAACATGACATAAAAAAGTAAGTCACATATATTAAAATTGTGCCCTGTAAGTAGATTGAAAAAACTGTAGTACCTGCATGCTTATTTATGTAGGATCTCATGGTAAAATCTCAGAAACTCTTAATTTTCCAAAACTGAATTTTATATCCTTCCATGTCTTATATTGTTTCATTCTATCTTAAACAATTTGTTTAATTCTGTAACAACAAGGAAGGACTAGTATGAAGTGGAGGAGAAGGCAAAAGTCTTCTAGTAGTCTGAACCTGTGGTGACTCAATGCAAAGAAAATATATTTATGCCTCTAAAATAATGAAGTAGGAAGTGAATCTGAAACTAATACAATTCTTTCTTATGTTTTCCCAACAGCATGCATTGTCTTTACATTTTTTTTACTATGGAAAATATTTAGCCTGAACAAAGAATAGAGTATTCTGCTTAACAAATTATTTTGGCAGATAGAGAATTGCCACATTTTCCACATATGATTAATAGTTTTTTAAAATAATTTAAAAGTTACTTCAGGATTTTACATTATATATATTGACTTTACTATATTGCAGAAGTACAGAATTAACAATAAAAAGGATATTTGAATTCCAGGAAGATAATGGCTTATGTCGAAGTCCTTCATTTTGCTTACCACTCATCCACCCATCCACCTATCTATCCATCTATCTATCCATCCATGCACACGCCCGTTTTGTATAATATGGGATATATGGAAATACAATGGTACACAAGATGAATAATTCTGCCCATGAAGAATTATTCTTTCATGAAGAAAATTGCACAGTGACTATACTAGATGATTGGATTTAAAAAAATTAGTGCAATATAATTGACATATAATATTGTCCCAGTTTGGGGCTTCCCAGGTGCCTCAGTGGTAAAGAATTCACCTACAAATGCAGGGGACTCAGGAGATGTGGTTTGATCCCTGGATTCGGAAGATCCCCTGGAGAAGGAAATGGTAAGTCCGTCCAATATTCTTGCCTGAGATATTCCATGTACAGAGGAGCCTGGTGGGCTGCAGTCCATGGGATCACAAATAGTCGAACCCAATGGAGTGACTGCATGCACCCTTAAGATTATTAGATAATTGTTCCAGTTTAAAGTGTACAACATGTTGAGTTCATAAATTTATATTTTGAAATATGATTACCACCAAAGTGTTAGCTAACGCTTCTATCATGTCACATAATTTGGTGGTGGTGGTTTAGTTGCTAAGTCGTGTCCAACTCTTGTGCAATCCCATGGACTGTAGCCCACCAGGCTCTCCATAGCATTTTCCAGGCAAGAATACTGGAGTGGGTTGCCATTTCCTTCTCCAAGGGATCTTTCTGACCCAGGGATTGAACCCAGGTTTCCTGCACTGCAGGAGCTACTGACTGAGCTACCAGGGAAGCCCCCGTCACATAATTTAGATGAGGAAATTTCAAGTGATCTTTTTCCTTGTGAATTTTATAACCACCATAATTGTATGTTTTTATTTCTTCATAAGCTTTCCATTTATTAACTCATTTGATCCTGTAACAACCTTGGAGGTAGGAACTATTAGTATTGCTATTGTACAGCTGCAGAAATAAAAGCACAGAAAGGTTAAGTAATTACCTAAAGCTCCTCAGCTAATAAATAGAAGCAGGATATAAGCATATACAGTGTGTCTCTAGACACTGTTCTCAAATCCCACAGTTGTATTATCTGTCAAATAGAGGTATGTTAATATGATCAACAATACTGCAATATTATCATCATCAAGAATAACAATAATAATATATACAATTTTTATTCTTTATATAGACTTGTCACTAGGCTTCCCAGGTGGTGCTAGTGATGAAGAACCCACCTGCCAATGCAGGAGACATAAGAGATGCAGATTTGATTCCTGGGTCAAGAAGATCCCCTGGAGGAGGGCATGGCTTAATCCTTAAAGCATGATTGAAGTAGGACCCTTTAACAGTCCTTTAAAATAACAAATATCCATATTAGCTCTAAAGAGATTATATAATTCATTTTTATAACTGAGACCAGTAATTCCCAAATAGGAGTATAACAAAGTCTGAGGGAGAGAAATAAAACAGTGTAAGATATTATATTTACCAAAGGAGCATGGGTTAAAAAAGGTTGAGAGACTCTGTCACAAAGAAAAATTATTTGGACATCTTGGGAGATCTTTCATCAAATGGAAAAAAGAAAGTTCACAAAAGTTAATTGATTATAAAAGTAAACTAAATCTAGAACAAATGAATTTTAATGACTATCTTTCAAAGAATGATTAATTTGTTAATTATGCATTATAAAACTAAAAGTTGGTGTATGGATGGTATACTATGGAGAATACTGCACTGAAAGCAGAGACATCTGAGTTTAAGTCCCAGCACTGTTACCAAATGTTGGGGTCCTTCATTGTTCTTGATTTCAGTTTTCTTATGTGAAAATGAAGGGGTAGCCCAGAAGACTGTTAAGTGCCTTAGCGTTCTGCTTCTCTATAACTCACCTAAACTTTTGTCGTTTTTTGTAAAAGTATTTTGTAGCCTCCGCATAAGAAAAAAAAAAAAAAGATGTGATAATTGCAGGATGATAGCCATAATTCTAACTAGAACCTAAGTCCTTGACCCTAAGGCCAACAAACTAGTAGATTATGCATTATAACCATTCTGCAAACCAGAACCACTTGTGGGGCACCAGCAACCTGGAAGCTATCATTCAGTAGATCTGACAGTGCACCTGAGCCTATGTAGTTGGAGCATCTCAGTGATTTTTGTTACATATCAATTGGCTTCCCTTGTGGTTCAGCTGGTAAAGAAGCCACCTGCAATGCAGGAGACCTGGGTTTGATCCCTGGGTCGGGAAGATCCCCTGGAGAAGGGAAATGCTACCCACTCCAGTATTCTGGCCTGGAGAATTCCATGGACTGTATAGTTCATGGTGTCGCAAAGAGTTAGAAATGACTGAGCGACCTTTACTTTCACTTGTGAATAATCATTGTTCCAGATTCTCTTTTGACAAAATGTTAATTGAGTTTAAGTTGCAGACAAAGACTTATGCTAACAAGGGAAACAAATGCAGTATTATAATTAATCTCAAAAAAAGACTATTTCTTTTTTAGTCATCTGTGGATAAGATCAATATTTCTTATGTGACTTGCGCTGTATCAGAGCTTACAGATCTTAGATACTTGAACTTATTTTTTTTGCTGTGATAATAGAAGATCAAGGAATAGAAACTCAGTTGGCATTGAGATGGAATATTCAGAAAATATACACATACACACATATGCTTAAACTTAGTACATAAGCTCATAAAGATACATAAATACAAAACTTTTAATCTCCATTATCTTTTGTTTGCTCTTCCAAATTCATGCACCACTTTTTTCACCCTTTTCCATCCTGCTGTGTGCCCTGGGAGACTGACCTGAATGAACTGTAATAGTACCCATAGCCTTTGGCCACCGGGTAACTGGTAGGATACTGTATGAAAGGATAAGAGTGAATTCAGTGTGTTTTTGCCCATGGATCACTCCTGCTCATCTTCAGCTGACTGTGTCCCTTGACTAAAGATCACTGATCCCCTTCAGCCTGGTGAACAGTTTATGACACTCTGTGCTTTGAAGTTTTGATACTTGGCCCCTTTCCTCATTCCTTGAAAAACTGTAGCAGTTCTGATGCAATTGGCCCCAGTTTACTGCACAAACTCCTGTGGATTTTCTGCATTTACACTTTTAAATAGATGCTTGTAAATAAGCCCTGCTGGAATTATCAAATTTTGTGCATGATGTCTATATTTCCTATTTACAGGAATCCTGATTGAAACAGTCTTTTATGTTAAAGGTACCTTTGAAAATCTTTGGTTAAGACGAAGTAAATGTATGGAAACTTGAACTGAAATTTGATTAAATAAATAAATAGTCATAACGGATAAAAACAGTATACTTAAGTAATTGAGGAAAAATATAAAACTCATATTATTAAAATTGAGGTAGCAGTGACTATAAGAAAATGAGACGTTGGCCTGATATGGAAAAAAAGTAAGGAGATGTGAATTTTAATTGATACAAACACCAAGTCACAAGGCTGAAACTGATAGAGCTTTCTCCATGCCCCAGAGACACTTGATCTGTGCTACTACATTCATCTAGGGGCAGCTCATTACCAGAATAATATAGGCAAGCTGGAAAGATTCATGGAGGAGTAACAAAATGATAAAAAGTGCTGAAGGATTGACCTATAAGAAGAGATTAAAAAGAGGAAATCACTCTGCTTTAGCTAAGCAGTGACTAAGGGGGAACATGTCAACCATCTATAATTATGCAAAGGTTATAAACTCCAAAAGATAGGCAGCGATTACTACAAATCTAGGGTGTAGTGCTCTGCAGAAAGATAAATTAAGAAAAGGAGATTTTAACTCAAAAAACAGGACCATTTCCTAATGTAGAGCTATTTTATGTCTTCTAAAGCTAAGTGTTCTATAATATAGCCTTTGAAAAAGACAAAAATGAAACAAATTACAAACCATTACTTATTATTATATATGTAGATTCTTTACAATCTATTTCTATCTATCCTATCCACCTAACTAGCTGATCTAACTATTGGTGTATCTCAGAAATCAACCTTTCACAAACATATATAGCTATTTATTTAGCAATGTATTAAATAAATATTTATTTAGTAAGCATCTCATTTAATTGTTAACATTACATTTTAGCAATCAAAGAAAAGAAAATTTAAGCAGTGTTCTGAAGGTTACCCAGCTAGTAAGTATCACAGCCAGAGTACAAACCCAGGGGTCTTTATCTCCATGTCTCTGCTTATCATCCTTGAATAGTTAAACTGCTTCAGTACATTATAATATCATTTCCACAACAATTCTCCATTCTTGAACAATCCATGTGGTCATCATCCATTCTAGCTATGTGATAAAGCCTAAAGTAGTTTTCATTTCCTTATCCTAGATAGATAATACTTATTTTTAATCTTGCAAAGTAATTCCTTAATTCACTATTGTACACAATTCAAGTTATTCAGTAAGTCATAATTATTTATAAAGTTTAAATTTAAGAAAGTATGCTATTGAGTTCTCTTAAAAAAAATAATCACCTCTCACAATTTATTTGAGTTGAAAATACATTGAAAAAAAACCCTTGGTCATGGCTAATATTTCAAATAGTACAGAGACCATAAAGTGAAATGATGAGTCCTTTTCACTTAAAACCTTCAACATCTGTGGTTAGAGATAACTGCTCCTAGTAGTTTCTTTTGTGTATTTCCAGGAATTTTCTATGTACGTATCTGCGCATACTTTCTTTTCTTTACTTAGAAGTAATTTTGGTTGTCTTTCCACATCAACACATAAATTGGTACTTTATCCTTTTTAACAACTGTAAAATATTCTATTGAATGGGTGTAACACTATTTGTCAATTTCCCTGTTGATGGATATTTAGATAGCTTCTAAAATAATCAGTCCTATTATGAACATATATTTACATTCATCTTTGCAGACTTATCCCTTACTGATAGGGCAAATTTGTAGCCAGAGCATTTTCTAGGTCAAAGCATATGTATGTTTACATTTTTATAGGTATTTCCCAATTGTTATCTACAAAATAGATTTTACATTAATACAAAAATATGAGAGTCTAAACAGGCTGCTCACACTCTAAAATTCACATAGAACCCCAACATGTCATGGTATTAACTTCTGCTTTGTGAGCATAAAATGGCATTTTGCCAAACATTTTATTCTACATACATATTTTATTCCTGGACCAGGTTTATCACTGCCTACTTATATTTCAAGTCATTAACATATTACTTGTTTATATTTTTCTGTGACTTAATTAAAAGAAACTTGCTAATGTTTGAAATAACAGATTTGACTAATTGTTTGTCTTACACCTTAATTTACACTATTTCTTCCACCTGGAAAATCTACTTCATTCTAACCCTACATGTCTATGTCCTACCTACCCTTCATGATTTCTTTCAAATGATACCTTCTCCATCTAAATCTTGTTTCTTTCCTCAGAACTCCCAGCATCTTATTTAACCATTTAGAGTTACATTATATATAAGTCCATGATCAATGGTGGCTATCATTATTATTAAATACTGGATCTTTCCAGTTCTATAAATGTTCTTATTCTCTCCTGCCTTCCTTTGCCTTCTTCAATGGATGGATCGAACTTAAACTACACATTTAGTATTGTGATACTATTTTTATTCTCTTTTAAAATAAATGGTTCAATTTTTAATTTTTAATATCAACAGGTTAAAGTAATATTTTTATTCTAAAGTTTCAGATTTTCAAACACAGCAGAAAATGATTTAAGATGTCTCTTTAGAACTCATAAACACACTCAATTTTAAAAATTAAGAGTTAAATCTGAAACATGCTGCTGAGAGTTAATGTGGATGCTATCATATTAAAGGCCTTTGGAGGCAAGCAAGCATAGTTTACACGCCATCGGACCTATTTATAGAGCTGACTCCTTTTTGCAATGTCAACTGTAACCTTATACTTATTTTAAGCCTCAGTGTCTCAAATATCAGCCTCTACTAGTTGTACAGTTCTCCCTTATTTGATATCAGAGAGCCCAATGGAGCCTTCTGAAGAACCTAGTCAGATTAGCAAAGATAACTTTTTAGAAGTTCCTAGTTTATCTGATTCTCTTTCTGAAGATGAAGAAGTTAAAGCTACCTTCAGACCTGGATTCTCCCCACAACCTAGCAGACGAGGTTCTGAATCATCTGAAGACATTTACCTGGACTCTCCACCATCAGGTGCAAGAAGAGTTTCATTTGCTGACACCTTTGGATTCAATCTTGTGTCTGTTAAAGAATTTGATTCCTGGGAATTACCGAGTGGTTCAGCTGATTTTGACTTAAGGCAGGATGTTTTCCACACAGAAGAATATGTTTTATCTCCACAATTTGGCTTGCCTTCTTCAAAAGAAGATCTTATGCAACAACTTCAAGTACAGAAAGCGATACTGGAATCAACCGAGTATCCTCCTGGATCTACAAGTATGAAGGGCATTATTCGAGTTTTGAATGTTTCTTTTGAGAAGTTAGTATATGTGAGAATGTCCTTAGATGACTGGCAGTCATATTATGATATATTAGCAGAATATATTCCAAATTCATGTGATGGTGAAACTGATCAGTTCTCCTTTAAGATATCATTGGTTCCTCCTTACCAAAAAGATGGCAGTAAAGTTGAGTTTTGTATACGCTATGAAACTTCTGTTGGTACATTTTGGTCAAATAATAATGGCACAAATTATGTATTGATTTGTCAAAAGAAAGAACAAGAGCCGGAGCCTGAAAAACTACAGGAAGACGTTCCTAATAGACAAATAAAAGGCTGCTTAAAGGTAAAATCAAGGTGAGGATATATCTTACATCATTACTTTTCATAATTTTAAGGTTTTTAAAAGTCATTCTTTATTTCACTACCAAAAAATAGCCATGCTGTTTAAAAATATAGTCTTGTTATGTATAAAGCAATGGTGCTAGGCTTTAACAAGGTCAGTGATATTTGAATAATAGCACTGTGTCATCTCTCCTCCAGATATAAGGAAAATATGGGTATAATGTAACAGATAGCACGGGGAGTGCAATGTGTATATTTCCTACCTAATGAGCTATAAATTGCTTAAATTCAAACAATGGAATCTAGATTCTTAACATGTAAAACTGTTTATTTGCCATTTAAAGTATATATATGTTTAATATTTTAAATACTTTTACTGTACTTAAAAACATTTCTGATGAGCATAAAACTGTGTTTCCATATGTACCTAGTGCTCAGAAATTCATAGACTTCCCCTCAAACTTTTCAATGACATTTAGTTGTATAGGGATGTCTGGAGTGACACATATTTAGTTACATTTTAAGAGCTATGATGACTTTAGTGACAAGCTAAGAGAAAGTAGTATATGAGTGGTATATGAATTATCCATAAAAATTTATAATTATAACCAAATGTAACATTATAGAACACAAAGTAGTATAATTTAGTAAAAGTAAATGGAGCAGAATAAAAAAAATGACCCAAGTAGAAATAAGGATATTAGCTTTATAGATTAGAGATTTGGGATATGACCTTTCATTAGTAACCTTGCTCTCCTGTTAATGTAATAAAATAAAATAAAATAAAATAAAAATAAATGGGTATTCAGTTCTCTCTATTGTAGAGTTGGCTCATTTCCATGACAGTAGGTGAGTAGATAAAACATCCAGGAGGAGATGGATGTCTCCTGCTCCTCAGAGTGTCCCAAAGGAAAATCACATTGCTCTACCAGCCACAGACAAAAGCTTGATTATTTTCTGGATGGTCCATCCTAACTGTCATTAGACCCAAAGATTCTAGTAACTGCAGCAGAAATAGTGTAATATGATGAAAAGGGAACTGTATTAGGAATCAAGACAACCAGATTCTAAGTGGAATTAAATAAAAACATAAAGAATTACATTGGAAAATGTTTAATCTTTCATGCTCTAATGCCTTGATAATAAATAATAACCACTAAATGTGCTATTCTAATGCATTAATGAACTAAATATAATGTAAGTGAAACAATTCAATCATATAAAATATTTCTGTTTTCATTATCCTTTAAAGTAATTTAACGATTGGTTTACCTGACTTTGTGAGTTATGCTGTCTTTCTCAGTCCAAATAAACTTTCTTAGGTTTAACTGATGCTATTGAGAAATAACAAAATCATAATCTGTGTGCTAAAATAATTTATGTTTATGAGATTACTCAGCAACATGTTAGCTATGTAGACAAAATATGTTCAACACTATTTAATAAACTAATTTGTATACATAAACATACACATATTAAATACTTTACAAATAAAATCATCACCAGTGAATAATGTACAGGATGCAACTTGGTCTATATATTAGAGAAAAGCAAAATTTAAAAAAGGCACAGCCGTATTGTCAAAGATCTCATAAAAGAAGGAGTGTTTAACTCCAGATTTTTCTGCAAGTTAGAAATGCAGTTTAAAATTATAAGCATTACAAGCTGAACTATGGTAAAGATAGAGGATTCCTTTGATAGACCAAACTTGACTTGAAAATAAGGACTAAAATGGATAACTGCTAGGCCTAATCTACCCCAGTCTTGATATTATTGAAACTTCTCCTAGTCTAAGATATGTATAACTGGATATATATCCATACCCACATTTATATTCAGAACAGTAATTGTTAGGTTCATAGCGGACACCATTCAAGTTTTAATATTGCTTTGGGGAAAAACTTGAGAAGAACTAAACCACAAAATGGTCTAAAGGCCTGTAAAGTTTCCTAATGAGTTATAAAAATGGAAAAAATCTCTCTCCTTCAAAACCACAAATACATTTTCTGCACTTCTATAACTTAAAAATGACCAACATAATTCAAACCACATTTTGAAAAAAAAAAAATGCATTTGCCTCTGGAGAAGGCCTTTTGTGCTAAGTTTCAGTCCAACATGAATTTTTACATCTGATTTATATACCACTCAAAATGGAGTGTATAAAGGAAATCCTGACAGATCCTTAGAACAGCATGTGCCATAATAGAATATTTATACAGCTTTTCCATGATATAATTTATATGCAATGGGGTTTCAAATATTCCTAAAACTCACACAAGAGAGCATTATCAAATTTCTAAATGAATATTGCAGTTGGATTTCATTGTGAAGAATTTGGTTAAGGAAAAATAGCACATCTTATTAGTGTTTCTTTATGAAATGTGTACTCGGCTAAAGCAAAAATTCACTAACACTTATTTGATCAAAAAAGTTACAGCTTCTAAAATATCTTCCTCCCTTCAAAAGTTACAGAATTTTGTAATTTAATTTAGCAGTCAGTTCTTTGAGAAGACAAATGCAGAAGAGAAATATATGTCAATTTTTACTTCATATATGCAGGTAGATTAATAATAGTATGTAATATAAGTCAGAGTTAGACTGAAAATAAGTCTGTCTTAACGTAGAGAGTAGCAACTAAAGTGAATTCCTCTTGATCCCAAAGTTAATTTGCTTTCAGGATCTCAGAGATTGTATCTTCTAAAAGCATCAAGAATCTCTTCTAAACAGGTACAGAATGAACTGTGGGAACACATTTAGTGAGGTAGGATTTCTGTTATGTCAGTCACCCTAGGCATGATGTTTTCTCTATGGAAGATTTTTTCAGGTCAGAGTTTGCAAACCTCCACATTGATGTGGTTGTCTGATTTTTTTGTTTTTGGTTTTTCTTTATTCTTATTAATCTATCCCCTTTGGATAGAAAGAAATATCTAGTGGGGGAGGAAAAGAGAATTTGTAACTCATAGGCATGTGACCGAGAGTGACCCAGAGGTATTTAATTGCACTGAAAGGCATGCCTCATGAGATACTTGATAAGTGTTACCCATATGTAGTACTGGAGTATGTGTTAGCAAACAAACTAAGCAGACTGCTGATCTATGTCCCATGGACATAATTTCAAAATAAGTGACCAAAAGAATTAAATAACATTGACATAGGTAATATTAGATATATTAGATAAATAAACTAAAAATAACACACAGAAGCAATATACCTCCAAAGTTAAAATTTGGGTTTCAGAGATAAACATATCTGGGTTTGAGTCTAAGCTGCACCGCATGCAAGCTGTGTGACCTTCTGCAAGTTAAACTCAATATCCCTTCTGTTAATTGTGAATAACAATGGTACAATCTCATAGAGATTGTTAGAGATTTCCGTAAAATACTACATACAAAGTTTTGGCCTAGTGTATGGCACATAGTAAGTTATCAGAAAATAATAACTCCTGTAAAAAGCCAAGGCTAACTCTAGCTTTGGGTGGATCTGAAAAACCCTAGGGAGGCCCAAACTGTCCAAAAGTTTCTCTTTTCTTTCTTTTCAGAGTTTCTGAAATTTCCGTTTTGGAAATCAATTTTCTTTGTTTTTTCCAGGATTTTAATCAACAAGGGAAACCCACTGAATTGTCAGTTTTCTTGAGATGTGTGTTACCTGATATCTGGAACATCTTAAAGTTGGAAAAGATCTTAATGACTATTAAAATTTTCATGCTTAATAAATAAAAAAATTAAGGACTAGATCAAAAGGGTTAAAAAAGGCTTAATTGCAGCATTGAACAAATATTATTTATCCCAGTTCATATTCATATTTATAATATTAATAATACATAAGACATATTTTAATATTTATAATACATATTTATCCCAGTTAATATTCACTTAATAACTATATGGCTACGGACATATTATTTTACTTCTTAAAGCCGCTATTTATTCATATGTAAAATAGGGGCAATGGTACTTGTCCAGTCTTGTGATGATTAAGTTAACATAAAATGAGATTATATTTTTAAAGCTTCTAGTAAAGTGCTGGGGACATATATAGCTATCAAAACTCAAATATAATTGCCATCATTATTATCAAATTGTGTTCAGCTAATTTCTTGGTTCTTGGACTTGTGTTATTTCTTCTGACATCATAGTCTTCTTGTTAGGGTTTCAAAATTCATTCCCTAAGTGTTTATTAAGGGCCTGTGTTTCAGGTACTGTGTTGTTAGGCACAAGGTTGGAAACATGACTCAGTGAAGACCAGAGGCCCCAAGGAAACAGTCCTCATAGGGGCTGAGAGCAGAGAGGGTGAGGGGAGAGAACATTAAAGCCAAGCTCAGATTTTCAGGTAAACAAGGGAAGCCACAGATGAAAAATAAGAACCATTTACATTTTGAGTTTTCTCAAATTCTGATCAATAACTGGTCTTGAGTACTGGCCAGGGGACTGACCTTTTCAGCATATCCTTTTCCCTACCAACAGCTGCTAAATGTTCCCAACTGTTGGGTACACAGACTGACTTCATATGGTCTTGTATTTTATTAAGTGAAACCAATTTATTATTTTAAGTAATGAAATGGCATGATATAGGTGTTGGATGGTATTTATAACTTGGCCAGGTGAATGCAAATAAATTCCTGAAAGATTTCAATGCCAAAGGAAAAAAAAAGATCACTCTTCAGTTTCTGTACCTGAGGAATAATAGAAACAGGCACATTCAAGAATGGGAATGAGAGAGAGGCTTTCTAAAGTATGACTTGAAGATTACAGAGAGTTTATCTTTCAGGGTGGTAAATTGTTAAAATGAGGCCAAGAAAAACATTGGAAAATGGTGCCTAATATATGCTCACATTGCATGTTCCAGTCAGAGCTATAGCATTGTGAGACTTCCTTAATTTACACTTACAGTATAATCTGGAGTCCTGGAAATAGTCCAAAGAAGTGTAAATAGCCCCATGAAGCCTTTAGGACTTAATATATTCCATAACTAACCTGTTTTGAGTCCTAACGAATTGTGGAAGCCTGGTCTGTTTAAGGGAGGGACCTCTGGCAAGGCCACATGGAAACATAAAACACAGCTGCACAGGACCCGTCAAGAGGACTGTTTGGAAACTGCCGGCTGGTTGACAACAAGGAGCCAACTAGCTTAGAGTTTCCTTGGAGATCTACCAGGGCTTTATGGCTTCCTGGTCTTATGGGAAATCCATACTCCTATAAGCCTTGACTTTCCCCAGAGTAGTTTTGAACCTTTTCTGAGAGAAGAAGAGGGTCTCATCACTCAAGAGTTTCTCTCAAGCCCTAGCAAAGGGGACCACTATAGATGCCAGGCCTCAAATGGATCCTCTGGGATCTCTATGAGCCTAATTTCCCACCTGAAGCCCATCTGCAGCCTGTAAAAATGGAGCGGGGACCAAGAACACGGGGCCAATAAAGCTCCAGGCAAAAGATGATTGTGAAGTGGGACACAAGTTTTTCACCTTCTTCCAATTCAGCTGACTGTGACTCCTGTCCTTGTTCCAAGGTTTCACCCCAACAGGCCAACAGAAATAGTGTAAGGGCAGTTACCTCAAGGGCAGACGCCTGAAGTGGGCCTGACTGCCCACTGTGTTGTCAGACTTAAAAGATCATACCGATATAGATATATGTGTGTTTATATGCATATGCACACATTTACACGATACACACACACAAAACTCCTCTTCTTGAATGCAGACACCTCCAGGACAGAAGGGACTATACCTACCTTATACCCAATTAAAGTCAACTGCACAAATGGGCTTTGAGTTTGGATTGAGACAATGGAAATGGATAGTTTTAGAGCAGAGGGCACTATGGGCAGAGTTGAGTACAGAGTTCTGGTAAGAGCTCCACAGAAGCAGGAGGGCCCAGGGGGTCTGAAGTATGTGTGTATATTTGGGAGGGAAGGAGGATTCCAAAAGCAATAAGGCATATTGGAAACAGTGTAAGCAGTAAAGTAGGGCATATTTGGGCTTTCATTCTTACTAATTAGTAGCTGTATGAACTTGGATAAATTACACTTTGTATCCATTTTATTCAGATGTAAAAAAGGGATATAATTTCTACTTGGCAGAGTTGCTATGAGAAATTCATTAGCTAACATATATAAACATCTATCCCAGTTGCTGACACTTTGTAGATACTCAAAATGGCATTGGTGATAAATTCCATATTTTAAAATCTTGTATATGGCTAGTCCTTTGACCAAAATTAATGGAGAAATGTTTTTTTTTCCCCTCAATGTCATTCCTGCTACCTAGACCCAGGTTAGTATAAATCCATAGTTTTGTAGCTCAGTTGGTAAAGAATCTGCCTGCAATGCAGGAGACTCAGGTTCAATCCCTGGGTGGGAAAGTTTCCCTGGAGAAGGAAATGGCTACCCACTCCAGTAATCTTGCCAGGAGAACCTCATCGACAGAGGAGCCTGGTGGGCTACAGTTCATGAGGTCACAAAGAGTCAGGCACGACAGAGTGACTAACACACACACACGTTTTAGAATTATGGACTTTTCAACAAGTTTGGGGGCACTAACTAGGGAAACTATATTCCATAGCATTGCTACTATGGGGGAAAAATTATTCCCAAATTCCAGAAACCTCTGGGCTACAAAAAATTTTTGGAACATCAATCAGACACTAGGTTTTTTTTTAATGAACTACAACATATTTTTTCCTTAAGGTAGTTCTTAAGATGGTTCTTTTGGACTAAAAACAGAGTTGGCTATACACAGTTTCATTTTATCATCTCTGTATATAAACATGAATAGAGAGTTAAATTTAATTTGATATAATTTTTTCCTCTAAGAAGATATATTATACACCTTTGAATTTTAATCGTTTCTCTGCTTTTAAAGCATTTTCTATACACCACCACTGTATAAAAAGAAAAGGGTCCTCAGGACATAGCTCTCAAATCTTTTCAGGTTTTTATTCTGCTTATCTAATAACTTTTCTTGGGTAACTGGCACGGTAATATTATTATCTATTATATAAATAATACTGCAATTTCCTGTTAGTATAGTGGTGAGTATCCCCACCTGTCAATCTGGAGACCAGGGTTCGATTCCCCAATGGGAAAGCACTGGAAACCTTTTGGGCTTCCCTGGTGGCTCAGACACTTAAGAACCTGCCTGCAGTTGGGAGACTCAGGTTCAATCCCTGGGTTGGGAAGATCCCGTGGAGAAGGACATGGCAACCCACTCCCAGTATTATTCCCCGGAGAATTCCATGAATGGAAGGGTCTGGAGGGCTATGGTTCATGGGGTCGCAAAGAGTCAGACACGACTGAGCAAATAACACTTTCACTCTCATATAAATAATAACTGGTTTTGAAGCCTTAATCAGACCATCCTGCTGTTTAAAGATTTTATGATAAATAGAAATAAATTGCCACATTGGACTGTTACACAGCACTGTTTAGTAACAGAGACCAACTGTTCATTAAAAAAACCTGTCTTAGGAAATTTCATTGTTCCCTCCCCTTATAGTTAACTCTGAAAACAGTCTGTCTGTGTTGCATACCAGTGCTATTCAAATTACAACTAGAAATGGGATTCAAACATCGTAAGACAATGATTTGTCCTGTGTGCAGCTGTGGATTTGAATTTCATTCACCCCTTTTGAAATTTGCAAAGTAAAAAAGATCAAAATATCCCCAAGGTTTAAATCTATAAAGCATGCCAAACTGTAGATGCTTTTACTAATTATGTGAAACAGATTTTATAGCCCATTTAACACTGATGGTACTCTGCTTATTTTACAGAATTAAACCACGATACAAAGCTAACCTATTGATGATGAAATTATAAGAAAAACCCCAAACTGGTTTCACTTTTAAAAATTATTATAGATGTCTTCACACAATTACAGATTACGTAGAACTGCTTGGGTAACTTTCAGCTTCATAAGCCATATAGGAAATAAAACAGTATTTTTTCATTTTAATAAGATCTCCTCCTGGTGATTAATCTTAAAATAATATATTGTAACTACTTAAATATCTTGAATATTTTACCAATAGAAAAATCTCACCAAATTTTAAAATTACATTCAGGTACAAGCAGAAAAAAAAAATATGATCCTCAGATGTAATCTTGAGTATGTATATAAAACTATTGTGTTTTAGTGTAAATGAAATTATAATCATTTTTACCAGTGCTAATACAGCACTTGATCTGAACAGTCTTCCTTGAATTGTATTGTAGGAAAGGCCATCTAATTCTAACCTTTGCTTTCAGGCAAAATTATTCTGAAAACTACCCAGACCAAATACTTATAATATTCTCTTCTTAAACATCTCCTGGAGAGATTGTATTCTTTAGTAAAGTATTCTTTCAGGAAATTCTATATCTTTCATGTAGTCATTCCTGTTGTTCTATGTCTTTAATCTTGTCATTTTTAATGCTGATTCTCAATTGAAATAAATGGAGTTCCTATCCTTATACTTAAAGTTAGAATTACACTGTTTATGTGACTGATTTCTATTTGCTATGTCAAATAAGCTCAGTAAACTTAGATCTCCCCTCAAGTTCCTAACTATTAAACTAATAAGCTCGTTTGTAGTATTTCAATGCAAAAGTCAGAGAAGAAAAAGACATCACCAAGCAGTGAATGATAGCACTATTATAAGGCCTGTGCACTGCCAGAACCACGGTTATCAGGGAAGCTGAATGGATGAGTAGGCTAGCTAAGAAGCGCTCCCAATCCCACCTCCTTTACCTTTGAGTCCTGATTACTGAACTCCTATTGAAGTCAGAGAAGGGAATAGACTTTATCTTACTAAATTACAAAATTAAAAGTACTTCAGAAGATCATTCCATTTATTCCTCAATCCTACATGTAAAGTTAGCTGTATTAGATTTGTTGAAGCTCTCTTAGACAAATAATGAATAATTTTGAATAATCATTAGTATTTTCTAGAAATCTAATTTTTAATACAATTTCATTCAATAATATAATTTTATGAGTACATTGAAAAGAAAGTTTGAATAGATTTATAAAACTCAAATGTAATACTTACCAACTGAAATTTAAGCTATCTTAAATTTCAATGATTAAATTTAAGTATCATTTTGTAGAAAGGTTAATACTGTGTCTACAAACAGAAGTCATTTGAATATATGTTAAAATTATTGATTCTGTGTCTATGTGTGTTTACAGTTTTTTCCCATATATGATTTTTAATTGGAGGATAATTGCTTTACTATGTTGTATTGGTTTCTGCCATACATCAACATGAATCAGCTATAGGTATACGTATGTCCCCTCCGTCTTGAACTTCCCTCTTACCTCCCACCACATTCCATCCCTCTAGGTTGTCACAGAGCTCCAGTTTGAGTTCCCTGAGTCATACAGCAAATTCCCACTGGTTATCTGTTTTATATATGGTAGCATATATGTTTCCATGCCACTCTCTCCAAGAGTGTTACAATTTTAAAGGTATTGTTTGAAGGAATTAATATGTACAGAGTATTGGTATAGTCAATCTAGTTGATAATGTATTTATTAAATTAAACATGTGTGTGCTAAGTCATTTCAGTCATGTCAGACTCTTTGTGATGCTATGGACTATCCCTCAGGCGCCACTGTCTATGGGATTCTCCAGGCAAGAATACTGGAGTGGGTTGCCATGCCTTCCTCCAAGGGATCTTCCCGACCCAAGGATCAAATCTGCATCTCTTATGTCTCCTGCATTGGCAGGAGGATTCTTTACCATTAGCACCGCCTGGGTTTCGAAAATTCTAAACACGACAATATATACATAAAATGAATGAATAAAATAATCACTTCAGCATGATATTCTTGCTGCTGCTAAGTCACTTCAGTTGTGTCCAACTCGGTGCGACCCCATAGATGGCAGTCCACCAGGCTCCCCCGTCCCTGGGATTCTCCAGGCAAGAACACTGGAGTGGGTTGCCATTTCCTTCTCCAAAGCATGAAAGTGAAAAGTGAAAGTGAAGTCGCTCAGTTGTGTCCAACCCTCAGTGACCCCATAGACTGCAGCCTTCCAGGCTCCTCTGTCCATGGGATTTTCCAGGCAAGAGTACTGGAGTGGGTTGCCATTGCCTTCTCCTGATATTCTTGAGCTTCCTTCATATTTGTTTATACATTCAATATCTGTGCTGAACTTCTAACATGGGAGAAAGAATAAGTAATTTTGCCCACCTGCATTCAAGTCATCCTTGATGCATTGATTTTTGGGTGGAAAGTACACATATATGTATACATGAGCTTTTCACTTTTCACAAAGATAGTAATTTTCCAGTATTTTATACTGTTTGTATTAGTAATAATACCTCATTCAAAGCTAACTTTGGTAAATCAAGTTAGGTTTGAGACCATGGCAGTTATACAAATATTCAAGGCATTTATTTACAAATATCATAAAACTCATGCAGTTCAGGGCTACTCCTGTGGCCGATTTATTCATGTTAGGCAACTTGCTGTTGCCCTTTCATGGCTTTGACAAGCTTCCTTAAAACTACCTGCATTTCTGGCAATATTTTCCCATAGAGTAGCTACTCCCATGATGCAAAATAAAACAACTCCTTAAATAAAAGTGTTGATGTTTGCCATGTTTGCATCTGATGTAACTTATAGGCAAAGAAATTAACATTCAGTGAAACTTCACTGTTTATCAGACATCTTTATTTTAAGGAAGAAGACTTTTGTCTTGTACCCCTTTATATATGTTTAGCCGCAGCGTTGTCAGTACTACCTTTCCCACAGTGGCCTTTCCCTGCACCTTCAAAAGTTTCAGAAACTTTCATGTGTGTACCATCTTCCCGATTGGACTGCAAGGTCCTTGAGGTCAGTGATGATGTATTAGTTTAAGCATTGTTCCCCACTGAAACTAACAAAGGGTTTCATGTGGAAAAGCTCTAAGAAAAATATTGATTAAACCTGATAACCATAAAGTCTGGTAAAATCCTAAAGTATTCATTCTGAATAATTAAGGAATGAATTATGCTTATTATAACATTAATGATGAGTGGTTTTATTGGTTTCACGATCTTTAAAACTCAGGGGCCTTCTGGTCATCACCATCTGGATACTCAGGTGGCAAATTAACTCCATTATGTCCAAAACCAAAGTTACATTTCCCCTTCAATCCTAATCCCTCTTCCTTTATTCTATATTTTGTTTAAAATCATAGACATCATTCTAGTCATGCAAATAAGAATTGTCGACATAAGAAATGATGATGTGATTTCTCTTTTGCAAACTCATATTAATTCTGCACTCATATTCTATTCCATTGCCACAGAAGTAATGATTGTGCATTTGATTAAAAATAAACATTATTTTAAAAATAAAGAATAAAGTATACAAAAACCATATTTATATATTATAAAAACAACAGATAAAAGGGAAATTTATCTCTGAATATTTGCATATTTGTTGCCTAAATTGACTCAAAATTGAATTTAGAATTGAACATATCATCCATATTAACATCTTGTAGTCAGTCACTTTCACTTTCATGCATTGGAGAAGGAAATGGCAACCCACTCCAGTGTTCTTGCCTGGAGAATCCCTGGGACGGGGGAGTCTGGTGGGCTGCAGTCTATGGGGTCGCACAGAGTCGGACACGACTGAGGTGACTTAGCAGCATAGGATACTAAAGGATCATTCAGTCTTCCCTTCTTTCTTGTCTTCTAAAGAGCTGACTCATTTTCTTTGGGACCCTTTGGACTGTAGTCTGCCTGGACCCTCAGTCTGTGGGACTCTCCAGGCAAGATCGCTGGAGTGGGTTGCTACGCCCTCCTCTAAGGGATCTTCCCAACCCAGGGATCAAACCTCTTTCCCGTGCCTCCTGCAATGCAGGCAGATTCTTTACCCGCCGAGTCATCGGGGAAGCCCACTGAGTCACTACAATGTTACTATTCTGTAATGTCATGTAATCTTAATATCCCAAATAAATATCCATTGGTCAGCTTTTGGCTTCCTTCATATCATAGGGTTGCAAAAACTCAGACACGACTGAAGCAACTTAAAAATACACACACACATGCCACAATCCAGACCAGTGGGAAAATAGAAAAATCCAACAGGTTGAGTAACAAAAGACCAAAAACAGATACTGTATGTCCACTGATCAGAACTGAGTCATTCATTCTTTCTTTTTGCCAGGACCATGGCCAATACTGATTATTCATGTTAGTTCTACCGCTGCTGCTTGCTGCACTCACTGATTCTGACACCTGTGGATTCCGATCTGGCTGTTGTTCTGTCTCCTTTTCTTTACCTGAATGACTTCCTTTGACTGGGTCTTTTGCCTCTACCAGATTCCTCCTGTGTACCTAAACCTAAACACCTAAACCATGTCCTCCCTGTCCTGAGACTGCAGATTCTTCGTCTTTGTTTATATGAAACCATAAAAACAAAAGCAATTAAAGAGAAATAATGCAGTGTATGTAAATGGTTAACCTTAAAATCTACCTAAAGATAAAATAATGAATCTGCTACATTCTGTTGAGTACTTTAAACAATTTATATATATTACACTTAAAGAAAAGTTATAGGAATAATATGAAGATGTCCCATATTCTTGTAAACTATATAATGGTCCAGTTGCATTGATTCTTGTAGATAAAAGCATTTATCATTGAAAACCATAAAAATGGTAACTTTCTGATGTGTAGCTAATTACTGATTTTTGCACAATATAAAGTACATTTAAAATTTTTTGTGAAAATAACAAGCTCAGATGGAAATAGTAGTTATCACTATATTATAATGCTTTCAATTTTTAATTATAGCATTTTCTCTTTATGATACAAGAATTAGGAAACATATTTTTAGGAAATTAGCATAAATAATTACATATTTTATATGGCAAAATAATAATAAACCCCATGTATAATGATATATTAATAATCTTTGACATCACTATCCTCAACTGTCATCTCATTTCCTAAGAGTCTTACTATAATTTTCCTAATATTCTAAAGATCTTTACTATATTAAACCTGAAGTTTCCATCCAAAGTATAAATGTATTATTGAAGTAGGTAATTCATGGTATTTGTAAGTAGTTATATTTCATTTTCTCATAAGAAGTGTTTTAATGAAATGCTGAAAATTAAAGTTTTATTATCTACATTTGTTGTCCAATTAACTTTCAGTATGCAAGTATGGATGGGTTCCTACTGAAAATGACATTTGTGAGACTGAATTGAAGAATTCTGGGGGATAGCTTAGCTATTGATTGAGCAGTCTTTAGGGGTATTCTTTCTTAGTACAATAGAATATACTTGTCTGTGACTAATTGTAACCTCTGAGGACATTAATTTTTCAAAAACCCTCAAAATTATGTTGGTGTGATTATAAGAGTCTTTTTTTTTTCTGTGTTATTCTTCAATTTCTGGAGAATCTCTTGACTACTTATGGTAATTTTGGACCAATTTGCTTTCATTCTTTCAGTTTTTATCTGAGCATCTATAACATTTATTAGAACTTGTCTACAAAACCAAGTGGGACTCTCATCTTATTCATGGACTGTAGCCCATCAACAGCTTTAAATTTATGATATTTTACTACTTTAACATGTGAGCTTGTTCTTTTATTCAGAAATATCTAATTATATAAACTTAAGGAATGCATGTTTTAAATATCTCTCTTATTATTTCTTAAGTGATATAAAATTATCTCCCACTAGAACACTTTTATACATTGTAATCAATAAGGCCCGCTCCATTTACATAAGAAGAAATTTAGGCAACAAGGGATTTGTTTGATCAAGTTCAGGAAATATATAAGATGAAAAGTTGTTTTGTGATTTAAGTTATTTTGTGATTAAGGTCTCTAATTCCCTGTGCTCCATTAAGCCAATTAATCATAAAGAAATTATGGAGCCCTTGTTTTCTTCTAGTTAGCTTCTATTTTCAAGCATTAATTTGGTTAACAGATAATATTTATGAACATGAGAAGACCGTATGTGCCAAATGGAATAAAACAGACAGAGGAGATCATAAGAGATATGAACATAGACATTAGAGAAATGATACACTGCAGGCTGCCCTGATTAGAAACAGTATCAAAGAGGAATTGAACTTGATCTTGAAATGGGTAGGTAGAGAAGAGTTAAGAGACTGTTTATACAGAATAAAAAATACTTGTGGACACAGGAGCAAATAGATAAGTAGGTGGTTTTGTTAGTCAATTTGACTGCCTGGAATGGGAAGAATTGTGAGAGTCAAACTTGAAGAACAAGGTTGAGAAAGAACTGCACAGTCTTGTTAGACCAAGGATTTTGAATTTAGTTCCTATGCTCAGGGACAAAGTATTATTTTAGCTATATCAATTCAGAAAGTGCATGCAGGATAAATCAGAGAAAAGTGGAGAGAAAAGCATGAACTAGATCACTGTACATAAGAAGGGACATAGATTTTCTACATTCATAACTGTTTATTACTGTTTTATATGTATGGAAGGTTTAAAACATAGATTTTATCCTTTCTCATTTTTAATATCAATAATTGAATTCTGCTATAGGTCATCTTTAATGTAAATAAACATATACATATTATGCTACTAATTATTTTTTATTTAGACATTTCTACACTATTTCATGGCTGATTTATTTTGCTATTCTGGTGATACTTAGGGGAAATTTACTGCTATAATTGTTTTTTCACCCAAATTCTTCTTTCAAAATCTAACGTGTATGTTTTAATTTTGTGAAAAAGGTTAGTCCAGGTATTTCAGTCTTTATCCTCTTGGATGGATACGTGGAAATCACACCAGTATGGTTTTTCTATAATACCAAGATTGAGAGGGTATTGATCCTGGCTCAGATGAAAAGAAATGATCAAAGTATTACTAGCAAAGTTCTAACTTTGCTTTTCAGCTTGCATATTAAAAGAGTGTAAAAAAAAAGATTAGTAACTAGAATAAATGATCTTCATACAGTCGACAAATATTTATTGAACACCTACTATGTGCCAGGTACTGTCTGAGTACTAGAGATACATCAATGGAAAAAAAATGATAATCCCTGTCCTCATGTAGCTTACATTCTAATGGAAGGAAAACTAATAGGTAATAAACATAAATATTAAGCAAATTATCTTGAAAGATGATATATGCAATTGAGAATATAAAGAGCAGAGCAGAACAAGAAGAACAAGAAATAAAGACTACTTCATGACAAGTGATCAGAGACTTGAAGAGAGACAGTCATGAAGAAATCTGGGGGGAGAGAGCTCCATGCTTAACAAAGCAACCACTGCAAATATTCTAAGGATATTCAAGATCTCCCCTTCAGTTTGCATTAGGTTTTCATGCTTTTCAGGTCTCCAATACATTCTTGGGTTTATTTCCCACAGGATCCATCACTACTCACAAGGTCTCTGAGAGAAGGAGGGAGTACAGCATAGGTACAGATGAAAACACATCATTGGCAGTTTATCTTTGGCATCAACTCTTTTAGGGTCCCTTTTCTGCTTTCTCTGGCAGTCCAAATCTCTGTATCCTATCTTTTAGATCCATCTTTGCTACTGAAGGACTGAGTTGCAATTTTGTCTTGGTGAAGGTGCAGTTGTGTTATTGTATCTATCATGATTTTATTTTCAAAATGTTCCAATTATCCTAACAATTGACTGTGCTGTGCTGTGCCTAAGCACTCAGTCATGTCCAACTCTTTGCAACCCCAGGGACTGTAGCCTGCCAGGCTTCTCTAGGCAAGAATACTGGAGTGGGTTGCCATGCCCTCCTTCAGGGGATCTTCCCAACCTAGGTATCGAACCCAGGTCTCCCACATTGCAGGCAGATTTTTTACCTCTTAAGCCACCAGGGAAGCCCAAGAATACTGGAGTGGGTAGGCTATCCCTTCTCCAGGGAAACTTCCTGACCCAGGAATTGAACCAGGGTCTCCTGCATTGCAGGTGGATTCTTTACCAGCTGAGCTATGAGGGAAGCCCCAACAATAGATTATGAGTATTTTAATATTGAATAAGTTTATGTAAATTGATATCTGTGAGAAGAAAATATTCTTCATAAAATCAATGCCATATACATATAAATTAAGCAAATCATTTTACATTGATGATTTGGAAAGAGTAAAAGTAATCTTGCAGGTTACTTCACTTTTGTAGCAAATAAGGAAAAAAGAAGACCTGAATGTATGCAGTTTTGATCTTTCTTCATAAAGCATTATTTTACATATTATAAACTCCAAACACATTAATCTATCAGTATTGTCCACAGATATATTTAAGTCATTACATTGCATATTCTGTTTTTTTCCATAACTGTCACCTCGTCACTACCATTTTCATCTCAAGACTAATTGTCTCTTTTGTGGGATCTAACCAACTGGTGTCCTTGGCAATGCAGTTTTTTGTCCTGCATTTACAATAATTGTTGGGGCAATTTGCCACATAGTGCAACTGGAAAACATTTTACCATCCCAGGTTTAAGTCTTAATAAACACCATCAATTTTATAATCAACAATACAGCTGTTAAGGTAGAGAAGATTAATGTCTCTTATCCTAAATAGCATCTAGATTTCCTTTCAGTTAAAAAAAAAATCAGTAAATTTAAATTCATTGATGTATGAATTGGTAATATCTGTGATAAATACAAATTAATTGTTTTATAGACCTAACAGGAGCAGAAGTAAAATCTTTATAAAATTTACATTAATGCTAACCTACTTGATTATGTATACCCTCTCCTCCTCCCACCCCACAGAAAATCTTCAGTTCAGTTCAGTTGCTCAGTCGTGTCCGACTCTTTGCGACCCCATGCACTGCAGCACGCCAGGCCTCCCCGTCCATCTTAATAGCAGAGTATTGTTACTGAAGGATATATTTTCTCACTATCCATACTTTGATATAGTAAAAGCCAGTAGTGTAAAGCAGTGTTTCTTAAGCTTGGGTGCACATCGGAAGGGGAAAACTAAGGCACTCCTGCCCAGATCCTCCTATAAGACCACACTTTCATTGGTCAGGGTTGGGTTGCAGGCACAGATTTTTAAAAATCTCCTCAGCTGATTCTGATATGCAACAAGCTGTGAACAGTATAAACAAAAGATGAAACAGATATTTTGAGTTGTAACTTTTAAAAATTTTTTGAAAATCACTTAGTCTCAATATCCACTGAAAGAATAACACTATTAAACAAAGAAAAAATTAGCAAATAAAGTAATTCTGTTGCAAATGTGGCATGAGGGATTTTTAAGCATTAATAGCAACATTAAGGACTGTGAGAATTAAGATACCAAATGTAAGCTTTACAAACAGGGCATTTATTAAAGAAATTTTGTCCTATCATTTGTGATGACTTGGGAAAGAGAAAAAAGACTCATTAAATAGCATGGTAAAGTTTTCCATTTAGAATGAAATAAGCTTTCAGAAAGTATTTACTTTTTTAAAAGTGTATATTTTACAATTCAGAAAAAATCAAACTTTTAAATACGGTGTGTAATCTTATTAAAGGATGTGATCTTCTTTCAGTCTGATCTCTTTGCAAGCCCATGCACATGCGCAGTTGCTATTGTCTTCCCTGAGTTTGAGTTATGGATCTTATTACAGTTGACCCTGTATGGATCCTGTATGGACCCTGTTATGGATCTTAATACAATGAGGATACCAGGGGTGCTGACCCTCTTTGTAGTTGAAAATCTGAGTATAACTTATAGTTGGCCTTACATACACTCAGTTCCTCTGTATCCATAGTTCTGCATCATCAGAGTTAACCAACTGCAGTTCAAGCAGTACTATAGTATTTACTATTGAAAAAACAATTGGCATATAAATGGACTCATGCAGTTCAAGCCTGTGTTGTTCAACGGTTAACTGCATTTTCTTCTATAGGATTCCATACTTCCCCAATCCTGAAAGGTATGGCTGTGATTTTAAATGGCCAGTTTTCATTTATCATTCTTCAGACAGTAAGCTCTATGAAGGCAGTTGATTCAGTCGCAGCTTGTGCTAGTGGTTTAACTTCTAGCATGATCTAGCATGATGCCTAGCACAAGTTAACTATTTGTTGAATGAATAAACGTTAAATTTTGTCCAACATTATTCTAACTTAGCCTGATTTCCAATCTAAGTTATAATAATGTAGAAGGACAGAATCCTTTTAAAGCCACTTGATAGCTGTATTCTTCAGAACATTAAGTATAAAATCTTGTGCCATCATGTTACAAGTGTGGCAGAGATCCCCATCTTTGGAAGCATAACTGCATCCCTGCAGGATTTAGCTCTTATGTCTGACACCTTCAGCAATCCCAGCCTGTGTCCCAACTTCTTCAGTCATCTGTTCTTTGTCTTTTAGTTCATATTGGCTCTCATCTTGTGCTTCCCAAACATCATACTGCTCTTCTAATCATAGTCTATCTTAGTGAGCCCTTCATACTTCATCTTAGGATTCCCTGGTAATGTATATCGCTTTACTTAATCAGGGATCCAAAAGCTTTCAACTGGGAGAGTCATCTTGGCACAGATGAGCTCCTCCTGCCTACTCCATCTCTTCCAGTGAAAGGCACCAGAGGAATAATGCAGTGTTTGTGCTCTAAGCTTCTTAAATCAGTTGGATTTCTTTTCTTGAATCTGTAGGTTTGTTTGCATCTTCTCTGAATCTGCTTACATCTACTCCAGTCTAGAAATTAGCTAGGACCAATAACTGGTATATGTTTTCTAGCATCACAGTATTGAAATTAACATGAACAAGAATATGAGATGTAGATAATTGTATGTGATAACTACACTGATCAGATCAGATCAGATCAGATCAGTCGCTCAGTCATGTCCGACTCTTTGTGACCCCATGAATCACAGCACGCCAGGCCTCCCTGTCCATCACCAACTCCCAGAGTTCACTGAGACTCACGTCCATCGAGTCAGTGATGCCATCCAGCCATCTCATCCTCTGTCATCCCCTTCTCCTCCTGCCCCCAATCCCTCCCAGCATCAGAGTCTTTTCCAATGAGTCAACTCTTCACATGAGGTGGCCAAAGTACTGGAGTTTCAGCTTTAGCATCATTCGTTTCAAAGAAATCCCAGGGCTGATCTCCTTCAGAATGGACTGGTTGGATCTCCTTGCAGTCCAAGGGACTCTCAAGAGTCTTCTCCAACACCACAGGTCAAAAGCATCAATTCTTTGGCGCTCAGCCTTCTTCACTACACTTATAGAGACTATTTATTTTAAAAATAATATTGCTTCCTATTTAAAGAATTTTAATCAAATAGATTCTATGTAGTGTATTGGCAAGTTAGTGAAGATCTTAAAGCTAATTTAAAAATTCTACTGCTTGGACATTATCAAAGTTAAGCACTCTGCCCTCCAAAAGACACAGTCAGGACAGTGAAAATGGGAGAAAAAACTTACGAATCATGTATCTAATAAGTGTCTTACCCAAAAGAACTCTTACAGATCAATAATAAAAGACAGCCTAATCTGAAAATGAGCAAAGGATTTAAATAGACATTTCTCTGGAGAATATATAGTAATGATCAATAAGCTGCAGTCTATGGGGTAGCAAAAGAGTTGAACACAACTTAGCAATTGAACAGCAACAACAAAGAGCATGAAAAAGAACTCAACATCATTAGCTACTATAAAGTAAGTGAAGTGAAAGTCACTCAGTCGCGTCCAACTCTTTGTGACCCTATGGACTGTACTCCATGGAATTCTCCAGGCCAGAATACTGGAGTGGGTAACCTTTCCCTTCTCCAGGGAATCTTCCCAACCCAGGGATCAAACCCAGGTCTCCCACATTGTAGGTGGATTCTTTACCAGCTGAGCCACAGGGGAAACCCAGTTACTATGAAAATGCAAATCAAAACCACAATGAGATGCCACTTTACGCCCACTATAATGACAACAATCAATAAGAGAGATAATAATAAGTGTTGGTGAGAATGTGGAGAAACTGAAATTATAGGATTATCATAAACCCAGCCATTTCACTTCTAGGTATCTAACCAGGGGAAATGAAGACACATGTCCATCCAAACACTATGCAAATTGTTCACAGAAGCACTGTCTACCAGAGCCAAAAGGTGGAAACAACTTAAATACCTATCAACTGGTGAATGCATAAATAAAGTCAGTGTATCAATACAATGGAATACTATTCACCAATAAAAAATGAAGTATTGATACATCCTACAACACTGATGAACCTCAAAAACATTTTCCTCCGTAAAACAGGGAAGAAGCAAAAAACACATATTGCATGATTTTCTTTAGTATGAAAAGTGCAGAACAAGCAAATATATTAAGACAAATAAGATTAGTGGTTGCCTAGGACTGCGGAGAGGAGTAAAGAGTGATTCTAACAGTCACATCCTTTTGGGGGGTTCTGGAAATGTACTAAAATTAGATTTGGGTGGTAACTGCACAATTCTGTAAATTGAACAAATCTGAATTAAACGTTTAAAATGGGTGGATTTTGTGGTATGTAAATTTTATTTCAATAAAGCTGTTACCTTAAAAAAATATTACTAATTTTGTGTAGAGATACAAATATTTTATGATAAACAGATCTTGATTTCTGAGCTGCACTGCAGAGTTTAGGGTTTATAAGTTTAGAAATAAGGGTCTGTTTCTCCTAAAACTTAATAGAGAAACAGTAGTAAAAGCTTTTTTTGTTTTTTAGATAAGGCTAGAATAAAATGAGAAGAAAATGAATATAGGTTAGCATATAAAGTCCCAGAAAAAAACTGTATTTCCCATACATGTTGTGTGTATAAGCTTTAAAAGATACTTGAATACCTTTCCATGACTTCTGTAGCTAATTCTATTGTGGGAATAGGAATATAAGTTTGATTCCCTTCTTCATAGTATGTTAATTCAAGAACCGAACAGCTTTCACTCTATAACATTTTTATTATTGTTTCAACAGGGAATGCAGATATTAATTTCATCTTTTTTGCAAAGTGTAAAGTGTTGATGTAATAATAATAGCTAATACTTATTGATTGCTTGCTGTATGCCAGACACTGAGCAATTCAAATCCATTTCTTCACTCATGTGTTACATTGGCACAAACACTTACTTGGCTTACTTAATTGCTTACTTAATATTCTTTCTTGTGTCCTCTTTCATGGCCTTTCTCTGCTCTCTTTTTCTTTTTTCTATTCCACTACTCTTTCCCCACCCACCTTTAGAGCAAATTATTCATCTGTTGACTACACTATTTGTTTCAGAGTTTCACTTTTTAAAAGCAAGTGTTTTGTTCACATTGTTCTGCCTTTGGCCAAAGACCAATTTGATATTACAGAAAAATATCAAATCAGATTTTATGCTGAATTTTGATTGATTTAGTCAAAGTGTTCAACTGGTTTGTTTATATAAACCTGCCTTAAATCAAAGAAAGGTGGGCTGAAGGGGAGGTTGAAAGTGAAGTGGTAGATTCCACAGAAGAGCAGAATCTTTTGTGAAAAAATCTGCAACAGAGGACAAAAGAAAGAAAATACTAGTTCACAAAAGGTGTGGGTGAAGGACTGGCAAAGCAAACCTGTAACAGAAGATGTGGACATTTGTGAGTATGCCTCAGTGCATTGCATTAATAATTTGCATATTAAGAAGTCATGAGTTTTCATGTTAATGAATCCCTAACTAGTCTCTGACACAATAGACTGAGCGTCCCTGGAGGAGTCATTATGGCCCATCATGTCAATGATCTGCATATTAATGACTCCCTTACAGGCTCATCAACAGGTAGCTTCACAGGCTTCCATTGAGTTCTTTTTCATTTGCTTTTTAAATGTACCTTCTCCTCCCTTCCTTTTGTAATCTATTGTGAAGAATTGACAAAAAGGTGCATTAAGATGATTTTAATGTGATGTAAGTTCACAAAAGCATTAAATTTAGAAATAATACATTAAGACTTTCTGAGTCTGCCTACAAAACTTTTCAAAAGCAGTTACATACAAATCCAGTTTGATAATAGCATTATTATTTGGATTTTAACACAAACCATCCAATCTAATTTATCATATTTCTCTTTTCACTGATATATCAATTTATGCTATGATTAGCATAAGTAGAACAGCTAGTTTAAAAATGTTTGTGAAACTGAATTTCTTGAAAATGGAAATGAACTTCAATGGATTTTATATCATAAAATAAAATTAAAAAAAAGATTACTAAACACTTACTAAAACTATAAAACTAAAAAGCAGAAACTGCTAAGATACATAATTTTAAAATATAAATGAATTTTAAATTAAGAAAAAAACAAGACAATAAATAAATGGTCCTAGGATCGAAAAAAATTATTTCATAACTTAAAAATTTAACATTTAGTTAAAAGCAATCACACGAAGGCAGTACTTTAATATTTCTAACTTGATTTGGCTTGCTCTGACTTTTGTTGGTCCTAATTATTATATTATTATATATGAAATGCCTGGCCGGATGAAGCACAAGCTGGAATCAAGACTATCAGGAGAAATATCAATAACCTCATATACACAGATGACACCACTCTTGTGGCAGAAAGCGAAGAGGAACTAAGGGCCTCTGATGAAAGTGAAAGAGGAGAGTGAAAAAGTAAAACTCAACATTCAAAAAACTAAGATCATGGCATCTGGTTCCATCACTTCATGGCAAACAGATGGAGAAACAATGGAAACAGTGACAGAATTTACTTTCTTGGGCTCCAAAATCACTGCAGATGGTGATTGCAGCCATGAAATTAAAAGACACTTGCTCCTTGGAAGAAAAGCTATGACCAACCTAGACAGTATATTGAAAAAAACAGAGACATTACTTTGCTGACAAAAGTCTGTCTAGTGAAAGCTATGGTTTTTCTGCTGGTCATGTATGGACGCGAGAGTTGGACCATAAATAAAGCTGAGTGCTGAAGAATTGATGCTTTTGAACTGTGGTGTTGGAGAAGACTCTCGAAAGTCCCTCGGACTGCAAGGAGATCAAACCAGTCAATCCTAAAGGAAATCAGTCCTGAATATTCATTGGAAGGATTGATACTGAAGCTGAAGCTCCAATAGTTTGGCCTGATGTGAAGAACTGAGATGTGAAGAACTGACTCATAGGAAAAGACCCTGATGCTGGGAAAGATTGAAGGCAGGAGGAGAAGGGGATGAAAGAAGATGAGATGGTTGGATGGCATCACCAACTCAATGGACATGAGTTTCAGCATGCTCTGGTAGTTGGTGATGGACAGGGAAGCCTGGCGTGTTGGAGTCTATGAGGTCGCAAAGAGTCATACATGACTGAGTGACTGAACTGAACTGAACTGAATTATTATATTTACGATATCTGGTGATTTTTTACAAACATAAAAGGTATAATCTCCTATATGAAATACTGTAGAACTGCTCTACTAGTACTAATATTGAATTACACATCATTTCCCCTGATTTACTCTACAGATAAAGGGAAAGGTATTGATATATGCTTGAAACTCTCAAGAGACAGGAATGGGACAAAGGGTAGGGGAAGAGTTGTAGATGATTGCCACTTTGCCCCCATTAAAAAGAAAAGAACAATCACATGCAAACTATACTATCTTGGGAAACAATACAGGGCACAGATGCTCAGGGGAGTGGCTGCCACCCTAAGTTGGGCAACAGATCCTTTTGGGAGGTGAGGTGTCACTTCTGAAAGATTTGATTTCACAGCCTGGAAGCCTCATGCTCCTTTGTTTTCCTTCCTGCTCTCAGCCCTTCCAAATACAACCTTTCCACGTACACACTGGGAATATCAATTTACATTTTAAATTGCCTTTTTCTTAAAACAGTTTTCAAAACAATATGTAACACAAGTTCTGTAGAGCTTGGATGTCAAAGCTCAGTATTGAACAAACCAAGTATCTTAGTGATGCTTATATGTAGATTTCACAGAGAAAACAGGTTTAATCAAGAGTTCCTTAATTGCAATTAGTTGGCTCACAGTCATGACCCTGTGATAATGACATTTTACACAACCACAAACAAATCAGTAATAAATAAAGCCTGAGAATTAATATCCTTAGGAAAAAACAGATATTAATAATTCTCTGATAATATTTGAAAGAAAGATGAAGTATAAAATTCTTAGAAATCGCTTTGTAGGGGAACATGGAGAATCAGAATGTTAGAATTCAAAAGTAGTAAGAATCTCAGCTGGACAAGCATTAATTTTTTGTCATCCATGGACGACAATTACTTCCATTAAGAGCTGTGGTAAAATAAGGACTTAAGACCAAATAAAGTTAAGAATTTTTTCTGGTATCTCTCTGATATACATTCTTCAGTTTTTCCTCCATCACTTAAAAACATTTACATTTCTCTCTTGCTAGAATATAATTGGCAGATTGTGGCAGAATAGTCCCTTGGACCAGGCTTACCTATAAGTTTTTTTTTTTCCATTTAAAATTCATGGATTCTGGTTGTAATTGCATTGCTCCCAAAGCAATCTACAATACTTTTGTTGTTCACATGTGAACTTCCAAGATTTGACTTCATTACAGACTAGATTCTCACATTTTGGTATTCCTTTAGAAGACACTCTAAGGAGATCTCATCTCTATAAAATTGCACATGATGCCCAGATTTGATCACAGAATTAAATCCAAATAATTTTTTCGCTCTAATTTGTGTGGGATGGGGTGAGCATGAAAAAAATAGTACCCACCACTTTGACATGACAAAGCAGATTTGAAAATAGCAATCCTTGGCAGAAGACAGAATTAGGAAATGAAGCAACTTTGGAAAAGAAACTTACCAAAGAATTCTTCAACACGGTATGTTTTTCAGTTGCTTCTTTCTCTGCTATTGAAATTTCTCGCATCAAGAAGGCATGGCACCATCATTGTCAATATGTTTTCAAGATCAGGGACTGAAGCAATAGGCAGTGTGCTAAATTTAGTAAAAGAAATGCAGAAGACTTTGGGGAACGTAGCAATTCAGCTTTATGGAAAACAGGAAAGTGACTCAATAAAACCATCTTGTCACTAATGTGGTAGTCTATACTTAGTTACCTGAATACTTAAGCAAGTCACTAGAGTTTACTCAAGGGTCTTATGTTGCCATGGTTTATGCTTACATTTTAAGAGTAATAAATTAACTTATATCATATGTGTTACACAATATATTTGCTCATCCCAATCACTTGTAGATATTGGTAATGTTTTTTCATTATTTGAGAAGCTTTATCTGGACATAGTAAAACAATGGGGGAACAAATTATTGTATAATCTGCATTATAAATTATACAAGACTAGTTGACAAATTGTAGTGGTAGGATTTCTGTAGGTATTAAATTTGAAATGCTAACTATAAGATTTAATTGAGAATTTATCTTTGTATTGCAATGTTAATAGTTATTTCTATTGATCCTTCTAGCATTTATATGTCTTTTGACAATAAATTTTAAAAATTTCCAAATCATATTTCAAAATTATATTTATGGGATGCTATTAGTCATATAAATATGGAATCTTAAAGCAGAAGGCATACTATTTAATATCAAAACTGAGAAAGGCAAATTTTTTCTATTTTGAACAATAAAGGAGTTGATAGGTAGTGGCTGCCAGGCTGCATAGAGAATGGTCACCAGGCTCAATCTGGACTCAGCAAGGAAACCCCTTGATCTGTTATCAGTGCTTGCCATGGATGCTAGAGAGGGAGGCCAGCATGAGAGTATTGTATTTGATATCCCTAATCTAATCCGGAGCTTTCACTTTGAAGATAAGGAATGTGATGCCCACAAAAACCATGTTCTTCAGCATATTAATTATTAGTCCCCAGATTCAGCATCTTAAGGAAATACAAAGTCATTTAAAAATGTTTATGTTTTCTCTTTGAGATTATTTTTGCTTCATTCAATCCTTTATTGATGCTGAACTGTCTTCATTTTGTTTTCCTTTCTAGCATTATTGTCAAGGAACTGAATTTTAATGCATGTTTTCATCCTGAACTCCTTCTGGCATTGTGCCTTTAAACTTTTTTTCCTTAGACACTTTTGTTCACAATTAGACATTTATTGCTCTAATTGTCTTTCTTTTGATCAAATATTTCTTTTCTGTTTTCAGTTTTATTCCTGATCAAAAGAAGACTACTGGTGTTTTAACACCAAAGGATTAGATACTGAGCCCTTGTAGTTGGTTAATGTATTATGAACTTCACTTCTCATTAAGTACAAGTTTCTGCTCTCCTCCCTCCTCCAAATCATAAATGGCTGTAAAATGTCAGAACACAAGAAAGTCCATTTTTAGAGAAATATCACAATGAGATTATGAAAATAAACAACGTATAACGCATAATTATTTATTTCAGGAAAACCTCTTCAGTATAAGTATCCACTTAGCAATGCCAATTCTAATACTAAAATATTCTTCTTAAGTGCCCTTTAAAAACTTAAATGAGGCACATATTATTTTTAACTTAAAAGCTCTCCATTCATTTATTTTCCTTTGTTCCTTTAGGGAAGGAAGGTAAAGGAAATCAAATGAGAGCACCAGCTTTGAACAAAGAGGGCAGACTTAACATACTTTTTGAGGAGTTCAATATTGACTTTTTAGCTGCTTATCAGAACAAGAGGTGATGCCTAAGAATCCCAAGCTGGTTATCTTTAGTCCGTGCTGAGGACTTTCAAGCAGAGTTGTTATAGAGACACAAATGCAACATTCATGACTCATTTTGGAAATGATCCTTTTTTTATGCCAACTTTTTGATTCCTCTTGGAACAGAGTTACACTTCTACTAACTACAACCTAATCCTGACATTTACCCTGACTGGCTGGGTAATTCCATCACATTAGACAGATTGTGTGGAACAGGTTTCACTCATATTTTAAGAGATATATGAGCTTTTAGCACAATAGCATTACAGAAACTCAGGAAAAATGATATTACTACTTATACTAAAACTACTACATTTTGGCAGTGTTAAAATTAACCATAACTCTAAAAGCCTAAGTGCCACATACCTAGAAACTGCAGGAATAGTAACAGGGTGCATAGATTCTGACACTGAATAAATCAATTGGGTAATAACAAAAAGTGTGAATTAGCATTCCCATGCAAACTGTGTTTGGTGAAGACATTTTTAAATAGAAAGGTACGTTCACTGATGATCTAGTGATCTTTCTTTGGAGGGTGGCCTTCTGATAGTAAAGGTATGTTTTTTAAAAAACTAAGCAAGTATGTTATCATGGGCTGCCAGTTTTACACTTGAAAGTAACTTGTGGGAAAAAAAGGTAACTTGTGAATTAAAGACATGAGAGAATGGAGTAAACCTTAAAAAATATATAGATAATTGCAAGTAAAAGGAGAAGCATGGGAATTGGTTACTGCAGCAGTGGAGAACTAGTGATCAGCATGGTATTTGCTACATGTCACTAATAATGAAAATAACAATAGTGATAATAATAATAATAATACATTTATTAAACATTTCCACATATTGAGAATTATGTTAAATAATGTCCTGTGTATAAGGACTAGGCAATAATTGGAGAAAAATGATACACAGAGAGGTTAAGTGTTGTGTTGAGGTTAAGGCTTGTTGGAGGTTGCATGGCTAGTAAGTGACTTAGTAATTGGTAAGTAACAGGAAGGACAGATTTGAATCCAGGTCTTTCTGCTTTTTTTTTCACTATGAACTGACTAAAATAAAAGCCAGGAAACTAGGCATAACCTACTGATGCACTGTTCAGGCACACATACCCGAGAATAGAAAGGAAGGCTGAAAAGTGTCTACATGAGCACCCGAGTAGCAGATTACCCAGCCTGGAAGACATCAGAAATCAGCCAGCAGACTAATTCAAGAATGCTGATTTACAGAACAGGAGCCACAGATGACCACTGACTTAATTCTCCTTTGCTTAGGTCTTGGAAAGGGCAATACTTGATTTCTAAATCTCACGAACACAACCAAGGTTAGGCAGAAAGAAGGCATCTTTAAAATGTACATCCAGGCAAGTATGGGTGTATTAGTTGCTTAGCATGGCCGACTCTGCAATCCTATGAACTGTAGCCTGTCAGGCTCCTCTGTCCATGGAATTCTCCAGGCAAGAATACTGGAGTGGGTAGCCATTCCCTTCTCCAGGGGATCTGCTGGCTCAGGGATCGAACGTGGGTCTCCCACACTGAAGGCAGATTTTTTACCCTCTGTGATACCAGGGACACCCCATATCCAAGGAATCGATCAACAAATCACACTGATGCTACAAATTTGATGCCTCTTCACCCTCCTAATTGCCATCACTTTTATCATCATTTGTGCCTGAAATATTGCAGGAGTCTCATGACTTACCTTCCTGCTTCACTATGGCTTATCCCATTCAGGCTCTCCTAAAGAGAGGTCCTTAAGTGTACTTCCAGAGATTGGTCCCTAAATGTAAAACCTACCCTGTCTCTCTCCCATTTAACTCTTTCACTGCCCTCCTTGTCACTGCCACCCCTCCTCAAGCACTGATTTAAAAGTAAATAAAGAATTCAGACATTCAGTTCCACTTTTCCTGGCATACTAAGTCCTTTAAACCTGACTTAAACTAACCCCAGTTCTATTCCTTGGCATTAAAGAACAAAACACAAACCACAGCCCAAACCCTCTGAACATCTCTTTGTTTCTGGATGGTTCTTATCTTTTTGTGCTTTCTTACCTTTTAATTCTTTGACCACTTCTTATTTTTTCTGCCTGGAATGACCTTATCTTTTTTCTCTAGCTGAGGAAGTCCTACTTCCCATAAACATAAATTTTCCTTTGTGAAAAATTTCCTGATTCCTCCAACTGAGTGCTCTCCTCATTCCTGTTCTTTGTTCTCTGGAAAATATCATATCCCATTATTTATTATAAAATTTATCACATTATAATAATTGCCTGCTGATGTATCTATTTCCATCATTACATTAGAGCTTCCTTGAGGTAATTATATATATACATATATAATTCATCTTGGATTTCTCAGTGTTTATTAGAATGTATGGCATATAGATTTCCCAATGTGTATTAGAACTTAGGGCATAGAGTGGGTGCTCAACAATGACCTGTTTTACGATTAAATAATACTAATGACTGACTATAGTATATATTTAAGGTACACTAGTAATGAAGTATCCCTCTGCAAATGACATATCCTTTTGAATTTTTAATTTCTAAATTTATACTAGATTTAATTTTTTTTTAATTATTTAAGCCCATAGTTAAAAACTTTGCCTTTTAACTTTGGAGGGGGAGGTACTTCAAATATTATAAGACACAAAAATACACATGTTTTATTAGAATTTTTATGACACTTTTAATGAGGAAAGAAAAGAAGAACAATGTTATGATAATGCTGATAAGAGGCAGACAGACAGGAAGAGTAGAAAGGACACTGTGCATTTATTCAGCACAATGTCAGACACTTAACCACTAGGAAGACCAGTAAGAAACTCCCCTGATCAAAAAGGACTCGGGGAAAAGAAAATCTCTTTAACAAGTGGTGCTAGGGAAACTGGTCAACCATGTGTAAAAGATTGAAACTAGAACTCTTTCTAGCACCATACACAAAAAATAAACTCAAAATGGATTAAAGATCTAAATATAAGACCAGAAACTATAAAACTCTTATAGGAAAACATAGGCAGAACACTCTCTGATATAAATCACAGCAAGAACCTCTATGACCCATTTCCCAGAGTAATGAAAATAAAAACGATAAACAAATAGGACCTAATTAAACTTAAAATCTCTTGCACAATGAAGGAAACTATAAGCAAGGTGAAAAGGCAGCCTTCAGAACAGAAAAAAAAAAAAAAAAAAGCAAATGAAACTACTGACGAAGACTTAATCTCCAAAATATACAAGCAGCTCATACAGTTCAATACCAGAAAAATGAACAACCCAATCAAAAGTGGGTCAAAGAACTAAGACATTTCTAAAAGAAGACATACAGATGGCTAATAAACACATGAAAAGATGCTCAACATCTCTCATTAGAGAAGTGCAAATCAAAACCACAATGAGGCATCATCTCACGCTGGTCAGAATGGCTGCCGTCAAAAAGTCTACAAACAATAAATGCTGGAGAGGGTGTGAAGAAAAGGGGACCCTCTTACACTGTTTGTTGGAATGCAAACTGGTACAGCCACTTGGAGAACAGTGCAGAGATTCCTTAAAAAATGAAATAGAACTGCCATATGATTCAGCAATCCCACTGCTGGGCATACACACCGAGGAAACTAGAATTGAAAGAGACACATGTGCCCCAGTGTTCACTGCAGCACTGTTTACAACAGCCAGGACATGGAAGCAACCTAGATGTCCACTGGCAGACAAATGGATAAGGAAGTTGTGGTACATATACATAATGGAATATTAGTCAGCTATACAAAGGAACACTTTGGAGTCTTTTCTAATGAGGGGGATGAAACTGGAGTCTATTAAACAGAAAGAGAAACAGCAATACAGTATATTAATGCATATATATGGAATTTAGAAAGATGGTAATGACAATCCTATATGCAAGGCAGCAAAAGAGACACAGATGTAAAGAACAGACTTTTGGACTATGTGGGAAAAGGTGAGGGTGAGATGATTTAAGAGAATAGCATTAAAACATGTATGTTACCATATGTAAAACAGATAACCAGTGTAAGTTCAATGCATGAAGTAGGGCACTCAAAGCCGGTGCTCTGGGACAACCCAGAGGGATGGGGTGGGGAGGGAGGTAGAAGGGGTGTCCAGGATAGGGGGGACAGGTGTGCACCCGTGGCTGATTCAAGGCGATGTATGGCCAAAACTACCACAATATTGTAAAGTAATCATCCTCCAATTAAAATAAATACTTTTTTTAAAAAAGGACTCAGAATATAACGGAGAGACTAGACATTTTCTCTAACATATTTCATTTCTACTATGACTGTATATAGTTCTGGGGCCTATCATTATCAACCATAAAGTTCTTTGCCTTTATTTTCAAATTTTCTAAAGTTGTTTTAATTAAACCCTTTAAATGTAATTGGTCATATAACAGATACTTTGGGTTTTGGAGTGGGATTTTATCTATACACACCCTGTAATTTAGACCAGAGAGCAATCCATTTGTCTGAATATATTACCTGAAACTAGAATTTAACAATTTAGATATTTTAAATGATACAATAAACACCTGTAAAACAAAACAACCTATCATTTCCTCATTCCTTTCCCACTTTTATGTAATCATAATCTTGAAAATCAAGCTTTCTTGTTTACATGAGTTATATCCTATGTATTCCTTAATAAATATATTTAGATTATTTCAATAGCTTTTAGCACAATAAAAAAGAACCTACTCTGATGTAATGTTTTAGCACTGTTCATTTAATATTATATGTTGTTAAGATTTATCCATATTATTGTATGTCTCTGTGTATTTTAAATCAATTTTGAGTGCTATATATATTTCTCTTGTGGTATACTAAGTTTTGCATCTACTCTTCCATTGATAAACATTTGGATTGGTTCAATTTTATGTAGTTGATGGCGATCAACTATCAACTGATAAAACTGACAGTCAATTTTATCACTTGAATAAGTATAAAATTAAATAAGTATAAAATAGCATCTCCTTGTGGTCTTGGTTTGCATTTCTCTGTTTTTTAATAACACTGACCATCCTTTATATGCTTATCAACTATGTGCATTTTCTCTCCTGTGAAATGTCTGCCCCTCTCCCCTGATTCTATTGAAATGTTTGTGCTTTCTTATTGAATTGTAGAAGTTTTTTATATTTCTTGACATTTATTTTGTGTTGATGCTGTACAATGTAAGCATCTTCTCCCAGTTTAGTTATATTTTTCTGTTATAAAGAGGTCTTTCAATGAACAGAAGTTTTAAATTTTAATAGAGCTAAACTGATAATCTTTTATTAATAGTTTTATTTTTTCCTTCTTTAAGAAAACATTTTATACTCTGAGGTCTGAAAAATATTCATATATTCTACTAAGAATTTCAAGGTTTTTGACATGTAAAATCTTAATCCATCTAGAATTGATTATTGAATATTTGTTGTGCTAATTTCACTTTTTTCCCATGAGGGAACTCATTTTCCCTATCTTCGTTTACTGAGAAGTCCCTTATTTCACTGATGTCTGACATGCTACTTTTATCAAAAACCAAAGTTCTAGATATGTGTGGATCTGTTTCTAAGCTCTCAATACTTTCCTGTCTCAGTGCCAATATAATTGTCTTAATAACTATATCCTCATAGAAGTATTGAAACTACATAGAGGTGCTTCCTCTACTATTTCTCAGAAGTAGACCAGCTATTTTTAGTCCTTTATTCTTCTCTTTAGAATCATATCTTCAAATTTTGTGAAAACATGTTTTGAAATGTTGATTAGAAGTGAATTTATAGATCAAATTTGGAGACACTATCTTCATAATTTTCCTATCTATGAATATGGTATATCTCTCAATATTTTCTAGGTCTTTAATACTTACTGATGCGATTCTATTTCTTTTCCCTGTAGGAGTTTTACACATTTTCTATTAGTTTTTTAAACAAATATTTGATATAATATTAAATTTCATCTATTTTGGATTCTTTTTCTTGTATTTACCTCTAAATCTAAGATTTCCCTCCTATATTTCCGTCTTTACATGTTTTTGTAAGATATCAAGATAGTAATACCCAGTTTGATACCTATTTGTCTTCACAGTGAGTTAAAAGCAAGTTCCTTTCCTTTTGATGAAATTATTTTAAAAATTTAAGCATTCTAAAGAATTTAATAAGAAAAATGATTAATAACATTTTGTTTAGGCAAAAACATAAAGCTTTAATGATATTTTCATCTACAAAGGAGATTTTCAATATTGTTATCAGATGAAAGATAAAGAAAGAATACTTAAATGCTGTTTAATGGTTTATATATTTTTAAAAGTACATAGATTTTCTGGACATGGAGAAAGAAAAATGTGTCAACTTGCAGTTGGATTTCACAAAAATGAATCTTTGTATAATTATAGGTCTGATTAAACAATATAGATTATGAATTAAAACAGTATCACTTATGGTAATATAATATTTTCTAATGAAATTGTCTATGTAAAAACATTATTTTCATTTCTGGGCCCACTGCAAGGTAGCAAATAGTTTTGGCAAAGCTAAAATTGAGCATCATAAATGTATACAAAGCTGAATTACTTCTTACATGGTCAAGATGGAAGAATTTGTAATTTTCTTGTGATTTGTCAAAACAAGATTAGCCCTCTGGGGATCTGGATCAACACTGTCCATGCAATGAAAACTAGGTTCTATTATACAAATTCATCAGTCATTGTGAACTCTCTGGATTTCTTTTATTGCAGAAAAATCATTGAGAAAAGTCAGTAGGAGAAAATTCAGCTGAGATAGTACAAGAAAATGTGAATATCGGTCCAATCATTTCTGACAGACTGACTTGTAACATAACTATACACAAAGTGAGCTTTTCACTAACTATTTTCTTGCTATTGTCGTGGGCAAATCTAAATTCTTATAATTCCACAAATACACCTATAAACAGAATACATTTGAAAGGAAAAAGTATCTTTCTCAATAAGTATGCAGAATATGAGAGAAAAGCAAGTATAATCTGAATTATTTTAAAGAAAAAAATATATATGCTTCCATACGAATGACCAAAGTCTTGGCTGTAAAACTGGCCTTTGGCAATACACACATGAAGTCTTTAAACGGTATAAATTTAGCTGCCTTTTAGTTTCTGTTAAATTTGTTTGTTTTCTCCTTTTCTGGAGAGAGAGTTAATATTATGTCAGTTCAACTGGAAGAATTTTGAGTAAAATGGAACACAAAAAAATGAATAATTGGAACATTAAAAAGTAATTTCAATGACCACAATGGACTGTCAGTTCATAAAACTTCATCATTTAAAACAAGAGAGAAATATTTGGACTTTCAAAGTGAGAATTATGGGACAATCTAGATTTATATATATATTTCCTTTGGCTGTATGTTTTAATATGAGTAAAATAATTTTATTTAGAATTATGGTATTGTGTAAATAATTTTTACATTTTTCTACAACTAATATACATTATTGCATCATTCTAAGAGATCATTTTAATGAAAAAACATACAAAGTAATGCAAGAAATGTGAAAAGTTAAATAATATTTGTTTAGCTTGTAACTGGTTTGAATTTCCTATAATAAAAATGCTATACATTTATAGTCCCTGAAAAAGCATAACATTTTGTTGTAAATTTAACAGTAAAGAAGAATCATCGGTAACATCAGATGAGAATAACTTTGAGAATTCAAAGGTTACAGGTAATATTTCTTTAATTTTTAAACAGAATATATTTCTTTTGTTAAAGCCTACAACTAGAACAATCTTACATAGGTACAATTATCTTAACTTTTCAGATACCTATATCCCAACAATTGTTTGTTCTCATGAGGACAAGGAAGACTTGGAAACCAGTAATCAAAATGTAAAAGATGTAAACAGGGAACAGGATGAACGTAATGAAAAAGAATTAGAGCCGATGGTAAGTATTCTGGTTGCCAAGGTATTAGAGAAGATGAATCCATTTATGCTTCAAAGATGCTGCAATGTCTGCTTTTCAACAGCTTCAACTAATATAATTTGCAAATGTGAAAGCATAGCCTATTCTGTCCTTGCGTCTCTGGCTTCATCAACAAGGCTAGTGATTTGATTTCAGTATGCTTCTTCAGGTCTCTGCAGTGGCAAATTAATGACATTCATTTCTTATCTCTTTACCAGCGGCTCTGAGTAACAGTCTGTAGGAATTACAGAAGAGGTAGCGCTATCCTGATGTGCAATTTCTAATCTTTGTGACAAGTGTACACTTATAAACTCGTCTGTAAAATGAGAGGGCTGGACTGGATGATTGTTAGGGTTCTGTCCAGCTCTACAAGTCTGATTCTTGCATTTAGCAGTTTTTTTTTTTTTTAACTTACTTCCATCTTCGTGCAAATCTCTAAGTTCTATATCATTGGAAAGTATTAAATTACCAAATGAGGATAAAATAGCTTGTGCCACAATTTTTAGACAGGAAACAAATTTAGAACTGTACAATTTAGTATTAAATTTGTTATCATAAATTTCACACTTCGTGAACATTCAATCTATTTGGGATTTTTAGGGGGATGGTTTAGATAGCATTTTTATCACAAAGAAAGAAATAGGAGTAAATGAGTCACATAATGCAATTTATCCTTTACTGTATTTGGTTGGAGCTCATATCATTAGGATACATGGATTCATAATCATCGAAGATTAAAATGACATTTGCCTCTTCAAGTGTCAGTGCTGAAACAGAAAAGAAATAGAGCTCATCTCTTTCCCCACACATTCCACCCTTTCTATAGTGATATGGAAGCTGCATCACTAAAGTATGCAATTTACTTTGCTCCAACTTTAAGAAACTACAAAGTTGTCACCCACTGTGTGAATTCTCACCAGCTGAAAGTTAACACAGCCATTTTTTTCAAACCACAGAATATAATGAAAGAACTCTGAAAAATCACATACTTCACCAATACACCTCATTACAATGAGCAGGCGCAAATATAAAGTTTGTTTAGAAGTTACTGAGATTGTACATCCAATAAATGAACAGGGAGCTGTAATTTAGATGCTAATTTGCTCCGTGCTGATGTTAATGCATAAAACAATGAAGCTCTATAATAGATGGAAATACAACCAAATCTGTGGAACCCACAGGCATTGGCTTACAAGACAGCTGTGCAGTTGACAAGTAACATGAGCCTTATGTGAGAAGAAGGGGAAAACGTAAGATTTGCATATAATTATTGAGATCATGCAAATGTCAGTTATGAGGAGAAAAAAAAACACAGGCATCTCACTGTTAAATCCTGACAGTTGGCATCACTGAAGAGCTCAAATACATTTGAGTACCAGTTGGCAGAGGGTCATTAAAACAGAATTTGCAGAGACATTAACTCCCTCACTTTTCTTTGAGTGACGTTTTGCTATTAATAGTTTGCAGAGGCTTTGCAGAAAACATATTAATAAGAGAAACTCTAATAGGGGCACCTACAGCAAGTGTAAATGCAGGAAGGGGCATCCAGGAAGCTGCTCTCTAATTGATGAGCATGGAGCTATCAATGTGTATATCCTAAGTGAGGAGAAAGTGCAATGACAAGCAAGAATAGTTGAATAATACAATGTGATATTTGGAAGCTGGGAAGGAGAGTTATTAATTTTGGCCCCTTTTCTTATTAATCTCATTCCTAAGTCATAGCCTACAAGAATCTCCCCCAAACATTCATCTTTCAGAATTTGTGCAAAATCTACAAATGAAATGAATCAAGGAAATCTACCAGATAATCACTAGCCAAGTTAATGAAACCTATCTAACTTGCTTTATATATTTAAAAACAATAAAAATCATTATTTTTTGTTGTTTTTATCCCTTAAGATAAACCAACACTTGCTAAGAAGTACTGCTTCTGGAGATGAAAAGAATACAGTCAATTTTCCAAATAATGCTGAGAGGTTAGAGAAGAAGCAAATCCATGATGATGTATACACTGACTTGTTTAAAAGGCCTTCGTCTTCAAGTTCATCAGCAGAAGGATCCTTAAAGGGAGATTTTTACCACAAGGAAAAATATTTCTCAGGAAATGAGCACACTTGTCCACCTTCAGAGGAATTTACTTCAGATACAGGAGAAATCAAGCTGTCATTGGGAAATACTAGTAGTGATGAAGTAGTACAATTACATATTGGCAGCAAAGAAGTACTGGATGATAATGCTAATCCAGCCAAAGGGAGAGGCAGAGTGCATATGTCTTGTCCCTCTGCAGACCAACAAATGGCAGACAACTTTAACAAAAAACCTGAAGGAGAAGCTAAAGAAATTGAAGTAAAAGATTGGGAATGTTTAAGAGGTGACTTCCGCTTGGATTTCCATTCAGAAAAATCGATAGAAAAAGGATCTTTCAAGAAAGATTATGGCAATGGTAAGAATGAGGAGGAGGGGCAAAGGATATATTTAGGTGTAAGTGAAAAACAAAGCAAAAGTTTTCAATCAGTCTTATATGACCAAGAAAGAAAGATGAGCCACTCTGAAATAAGTGTGGAAGGGATGGGAGCCAGTAACAGAGACCTAACTGCTCTGCCGAGTAAAGACACCACAATTCATGACCAGTCAATCAGAGCAGATACGTTTCATTCACCAAGGACAAATCTAAGCCTGGAGGAAACTGTGTCAGCAACCTCAGACTCTGATCTCTCGGCTAGCAAAGGCACTGCTCTAGGAGGGATGCCTGGTCAAGCTGGTTCACCAAGAAATGGAAATGTTTTGAGGAATAAGCACCTTTTCCAAGCTGAAGAAGAAAAATCAGTTTGGATTAATCCTGAAGATCAGAATAAGAACACACAGCATAAACAAAGTTGGAATGTTCTGGAAAGTCAGGAAAGAGCAAGAGGGAGTAAGACAACTATAACAGAGCAGTCCAAAGAACAAGCAGATTGTGAAGACACGTGGGGAAAAAGAGATGACACAAGGAGCTTGAAAGCTAATCCTACAGAAGAATTGTTTACCTGCCAAGAAACAGCAAGCTGTGAACTGTCTTTTCTAGCTGATCATGGTATTACTGAGAAAGCAGAAGCAGGTACAGCTTACATAATTAAGACAACATCGGAAAGTACTCTAGAATGCATGTCTGCTAGAAAAAAAGCAATAATTGCTAAGCTACCTCAAGAGACAGCACAAAGTGACAGGCCCATTGAAGTAAAGGAAACAGCGTTTGATCCACATGAAGGGAGAAATGATGATTCACATGATACCCTTTGTCAACGAGATACAGTAGGTGTAATCTATGACAATGATTTTGAAAAGGAGTCATGTTCAGGTATTTGTAATGTACATGTAGATGAAAAGGAGAAGGAAGAAACCAGAGCTATATACAATCCTGGGGAGACACATGACAGGAAGAAATGTGTCATTGGGAATACAACATCTGGAGAAGAATCCTCACAGGTCATTACAGACAATCAAAAAGCAGCCTCAAAACTAGATTTACATTTGGGAATGTTACCAACAGACAAAAAAATATTTCCAGAAAATAGAGATCATGAGCAGGTCCAAGAATTATCAAAGAAAACAATTATAGATGTCATTATTAATTCTTCTTTAAACTCAGACACTAATAGAACTTCTCAGAATGGCTGTCAGGTTTCCAATCACCATGCTAAAAGTTCAGTGTCATCTCACGAACAGGCCACTACTATAGGGCATGCAATTACTACCATGACTCTCCAATCTATTTCTTCTAAATCAGAAAATAATTGTAATCCAACAAGTGAAATCCAGGGTACTGAAAAGCACTCTCATCCTGCATCTCCACTGGAAGAAGTTTCCAAAAGTTCAGGAATAGTGACATCAGATAGTACAAAGGAAAGATGTATAGGCCAGATTGTCAAACAAGGAGAATGCAGTGTGGAGAAACCTCTAGGGCCAACGATTTTAATCAGTGAAGCTTCTGAGAACATAGAAGGGGTAAGGCATGAAAATGAAGGATTAATAAACTCTGGACAATCACTGTACTCTTCAGGCGACAAGGAATCGGACAGCCCTGCTTCTGACAGTCTCCCTGCCCAGGAAAGTCAATCTCAAAGTGAATCTCTGCTTTCAAAATACATCAACTCTAAAGTACCGTACTTCCTTTTGTTTCTGATATTTCTTGTAACCATCTATCAGTATGACTTAATGATTGGCTTGGCATTCTACCTTTTCTTATTGTACTGGCTATCCTGGGAAGGGGGAAGACAAAAAGAGTCTGTCAAAAAGAAGTAACCTCAGCACTATTATTACTCTCTCTTACAAGATAAGCTATTTAGCCCCAAACGTTTGGATTGGTGAGAGAGACTACTCATTGTTCAAAGAGCCAGTGCAGTTTTTCTCTTGAAGGATCATTTAAAAAGGAATGCGTATGAAGTTTGCTCCTTCATATAAGTAATTATTCTATATAGGACCATTATATTTGGATCATTAAATACCTATATGAATATGATATCTGAAGCACGTCAAGTTGAAATTAGGTACAGCTGTTGCTCCTTAGCAGGCTATGAAGTTTCAATGCTTCATGTCTCTTCACTACTTAAAGTGCCATTTCTTGCATTCATTTCTTTTGCAGTAAAGCTTCATTTTTTTCCCTGAGCGTATTTTTCCCTCTGTGGTTTTTAAAAATAGATAAAACATGGACAATGACAGAGGACTTTTTTTGGTCTTTGAATATTGACTATGAAATTTGCATTTACCACTGTATCATTGATCAGCACACTTTGAGAAATCAAATCTTTCAACTTTAAGTTCATATTTTTAAGAACAACATCCAAACGTAGATTTAAGTTGAAGAAACACATTGTGTACCTGAATAACAATACACATATATACATACTATCTCCTGCATACCTATAAAATCAGGACATTTGTAAGCCAAATTTGACAAAGATCGAAACAATTAAGAGATGATCTTTCAGTTTTGCAAAATTTGCGGGATGGTCTTTCTTTAAGCAATATTTTTTCTCTTTTAAAGGAAGATTGTATAACACAGTTGAACAACTTTGACGTCAACTATTATTCAGAGCTGGAAATTTAAATTAAAAGTTCCACAAGCATTGTTTCAGAATGAATTTGTACCTATAAAGCATAAAGCATTAAATGATAATTAAAAAAAGATTTACAAACGGACTACTCGGTATTTTTTTTTTTTTGTCTTCAAGCAAATTTTTTAACTGTCCTCACTATAAAACAATAAATTATTCCCCAAGGTGCTTTAAGAGAATAAACAACTAATCATTGGTGATAGTCATTATATAGTTACCAAGTTCTTAAATTATATCTCAAATTTTCAAAAGTCAAATAGGCAGACAAGGAGATCTTCTGATAGAGAAATGAATATCCAATATACCAGTGACTGGTTGCTGCTATTAGCTATGGCTAAGTATGTGAAATAATGGAACTAATCATTTTAGTCACATAGGTATAATAAAATATTACTATACAATCAATTTCAACAACTATTTATTAAATGACTAAAATATGCAAAATCTTGTGCTTTGTTCTACAGTAGAGCACTTCCTTTGATACCCCAAACAGCTAATCCTCAGGAAGGAAGCATTAATAAGTAATTTGATGCTTTTGACTTGGTCAGAAATATGGGACAGGGTCACACTGAGGGAGCCCATTTGGGTGATTTCTTTTTAACAGGAACTTCTTTCATAGAGAATGTAACATTGATCTTCAGAGAGAAAAGGTAATCTGTTTATTAACCTATGAAGGTAATTCAATGACTAACACTTGTATATACCATCCCACACTCCTAAGAAACATGCATGTATGGGAAGACAACACGAGAATGAAGCATTTAAACTGACTTTCATGTGGTAGTAGATAATTTCCTTAATTTTCTTAGGTTTAAGATAATTTTCTTAATTTCTTAATTAGGTACACAACTATTTCCAAATCCCCTAATTGCATGCTTGACTCAAGTCCCATTGAAATTGAATGCTTGACTTTAACTTTTTAGTTGAACAAATACAAACATCCTGAAGTAGAACTGAGGGCAAATATTTGATTGTTTGAGAAAGCATATTTTCATTAAATACAAGTGGGATACTGTAGGCTGTACTTAGAATATTATCTCTAAAATTGTTCTCTTGATAATTTTGTTGACAGGTCTATATTACAACAAAGTTAAGGTTAGCATTTCTTCAGTTCTGAATGACTTGGTTTTTGCATTCTACCTTTAAGAGTTTCAGTCAATATGCAGTGTCTTATTAATGCAAAGAACACTATATTACTTATGAACACAGGTGTCTGAACTGTAACTATTTTCTTATACATAAAAGAATGTATCGTCTTTAATCTCTTTTATTTGACTTTAACATTAACTTACTAAACCTTTTCATGCATACTTGCAATACTACAAAGAAGTTTCCAAGGACTTAAAATATGTCATGTGTACTTCAGTTCAGGCAAAAAAGAAATAATCGGTGGTTTAACTGATTTTCCAATAACCGCTTGTGAAGAATTGGAAATAAAATCATAAGAACCATGAAACTATTGCTAGGTGGAGGGGAGGTAGATTTTTGCAACCCATTTTGGTCACATCACTATGTTGAACAAGAAAAGTGGATCTCAGGAAGAACTGGCAGCCCCTGGTTAATAAGGATTTTACTCTGAACCATCATAACAGAGGTCACCTTTATAAGCTTAGCTGCCTTCATCATGTCCCCTCAAGTAGAGGTTAAGAGCCAAAAGAGGATGTGGCATGAGAATAAACAAAAAGAAGTGTATTATTGCACATCTGTTTCTATAGTGGGTAAGAAATGTGATGTACTAACCATCACCTTTTATCTTGCTGGGCTTCTGTCTATTAGAAACAAAGTTCTAAAAATTAATTGATGAGTCAAGCAGGTATAGGTAGTATACTTAAATATCTGAAAAAAATCACATCTACATAAGCCACCAACATCTCAACAAACTTTTCAATGTAAGAATAAATGAGCCAATGAGATGACATTCATCTCTCAACCTTCAAGAATATTGGCTTAATACTATATATATATATACTATCATCATTTTGTAAGAGAGACAGGATCATCTTTTATATGTCATCATAAACCAATCTTCTGGTTAAATGGAAAACATAAAAATATCCAGAGTAGATACAGGGAAATACATAAATTTTTTCCCAGATAGCACTCATCATACTTTCTTAGTAATTTTTTAGTCATGGAATATTATTTTATATTGCCAGGCCTGCTGTCTTTATTAGGCTCAATTTTTGCATATAAATTTTGGCAAAAAAGCAAACAAAACAAAACAAAACAAAAAACTAGCAGGAGAACTAGTGAAGATGCAGGCAGGAGAGCAGCCACCCCAGAGTCAGTTCACCTGCTGAACTCTGAAACCTTTAAACTTTTCCGAGTGAATACAGACATTGAACTAGGCAATAAAGATGGTGGTTTGCTAATTAAGTTCTGTCTTAGCTGATTCTGTGGAACTGAGGAATAGGATCTACCGTGATTCTGCAACAAGGTAAGAAAAGAATAGGGAAGGACATGCTCTTCCAACATCTATGCAGTTGTACTCCTATATAAAGAGAACAGCTTAAAAAGTTACTTTTATTTATTGAATTAATTGGCTTAATTTTTTCTATTTCAGAAATAATTCATAATAAAACTCACAGAAATGTAAGTTACTTTTCATCTTTTAAAAATGGATTCAGTCACTAATAAAATATATTTCCATAATTTTACCCAAACCTCTTTAAAGAGCTAATCAAATTTTCACTAGCTTTGAACATGTTTTATAAGGAATGTCATTACTATACTGTGCTAAAACCTTATTAAGCAAACAACTCTTTAAAAAGTTCAGTATTTTTATTTGTGTCAATTCTATATTTGTTAGATACCTACATACTACCTTCATTTGTCAGACATGAAACAATGTATTATATGAAAATTTAAGAAAAAATGAGCTAAGTCTTTTCCTAATATATTCTTTTGTTCAAGATAATAAAGAGTAGCATGGGTAAGTCAAAAGTGAGTTACAGAGAAATCATTTTTGTTTGGCTGAGATGACACCAAGACCGATTTTGCAGCATACTTCAATGTCTAGTTAAGTTACTGGTCTTGGTTGGAATCAGTGCATTGTCCTTATTACCTCATCTGAACCATGCAGCCCTAATATCCATCGCTCTTTGCCTCAAGTCTTCTGTCAGTCAAGCAGCTCACACTGTCCCAAGGACATGCCGTGTTCATCTGTTCCTCTGTGTCTGCTCATGTACACCTCTTTGTCTAGAAGATTTCAGTTAGCTTTCCTCCTCTCCTCCTTCCCAACTCTGTACATTTTCCTATGTACTACTTTAATCCTTTTGAAGTCTTCTACTATTTCAGTTGGTGGTATCTCTTCATTTCCAGGTCTCTTATGACACTAGCTATTGTGCATGCACTAGTAATTTGACTAATTATCCTAACTGACTGCCTGTTTATTTAGGAGAGGAACATGACTTCTTCCATCCTATCACTTCTCAAGGTCTAGTTTGTAGGAATCCCTAGTCAATACTTGTGGATAGAATAGAACTGTAGCAATGTCTTTTTCCTGTCCTATCCCTGAAATGTGGACAGAATATTCTGACATCTGATTAGCAAAGCTAAAATGTTTTTCTATTAATAAGCTACCAAATACAATGTAGAAAAAGGTAAAGAAAATGTACCTACAAGACAGAGTAGTGCAGTGGATTGGGGATGTGGGAAAGAGAAAAAAAATCTTTTATCTCATATCTCTTAGCAATTAAATTGTTTTTTATATTATTCTTCCTGGCACAGGAAACATTCCCTTCATTCTGTTTCATGGGAAATATTATATAGATTATTTGCTAAAAGAATAATAATGAATACCGTAATTCACTGGCTAATGTGAAAACTAATAGAACAAGGCATGTCTTCAAATAAAGAAGCTTAGTAGATTAAAAACCAGCAGACATCACAAGGTATAAAGTGTAAGAAACTCAATCTTCCCATCTGCTGCCATGCCCTTCAAAAATGGCTGATCTCTCAATTTCACACCTGTTCTGCATGTCAACTTTTAGGATACGCAAACAGAACAACTAGCAAAGATAGTAAGTGGATTTTTTAAATGGAAACATTTCCCTGATTAGCACATGAGATTATCTATATATAACTCAAACACACACACATACACATGCACACATACACACACATAAATACACATATTCTAAGATCTGATAAATGACAGTAATGATAGTAAACTAGTAAACAGTCTACTAATATCATATGGAGTGATATAGTAGTGAGTAAAATATAACATATAAAAGGCTTATCTTTTCTTGGAACAGACTCATTGTATTATATTTAGATATGAGGTTAATTGTATTGATTGCTTGATTGATTGATTTTTGGCCATAGTACACAGTATATGAAATCTTAGTTTCCCAACCAGGGATTGAATCTGTACCCCTTGTATTGAAGTGTGGAGTCCTAACACTAGACCATCAGGGAAGTTCCTAAATATGAAATTAAAATAACACAAAGCTATGCCTGTTTAGCAGGTAGAGTCTAAAGGAAAGCAGTATATGGCCTAGAAATGTAGCAGCAAGGCATTTAGCAGCCTAAGACCATTAGACCATTTTTTAAACTCAAGATTTTTTTAAAAAAGCCAGATACATGCCTAGTCTATTGTAGAATTCATCAATATTATGTATCAGTTGACTTGGTTCTGAGTGGAAGCAGATTTAAAATTCCCTAAAGATACATTCTATAAAACATAATATCAAACAACAGAGACAGCGGGTTTAAAAAAATCACTATACAAGGTTAGAAATTCTCTTTGTAAGCACTTAACCCATAACCCACTTTTAATAATTCTATGTAGGTAGCTTTTATATAGTTAATAAAAATTTTTAGCAGAGTATTTATGAATATATCATACATCTAAACCATTTTTATACATATAGTCTACAAATGATATTTGCTACTACATATTAAGTAATTCTTCACAGTTTATCCATAAATCTTTGGGAATTCAGTTGTCATTTTTCATTACACCTGAATATTCTGTGTTTAATGAAACAATTCTAAGCCCTACCTAAGAAAAGGATAAAAGCTAAAGAAAAGATAATTTATTTCCTATCTTCATAGATATGAACAGATATGAAAGATGTATATTTTAAATACATCTTTACTCTTGAAAATTGGAAAGAAAAATAAGAGATTATAAATGTCATTCATATTTATTTCATAGTCTTTAGTGTTTGAGATCAGGCATATTTTAAGCCTTTTTTTCCTCCCATTTGAATTCTTTGGCCTACATGATCTTACTCCCATGTTTAAATTAGTATTTAAGTGCAGCATGTAAATGTTTTATTACATGAATAAGTAAAGAGATTAGTTGTAGCCCGAATCTTTGAGTATAACATCTATATCTGTATCTTTATTGATCTATGCATGTGAGGTTCAACTTTTAATGATAATAAGTAGTAATAGTTATAATGACTATTATTATTACCTTATAATAGCCAACTCTTGAGTGTTAAATATAATTGGGCAGTGATTTAAGTTCTTTATGTGAAAAACTCATTCATGTTTTACAACTTCATGAGAGAAGTATTACTTCTCATATTACTTTTCCATTTTATAGATAGAAATAGATGCATAAAGGCTGGTTTTCCCAAGGTCATATGCTGGCACAGATTAAGACTGCAACAGTCTTTCCCCAGAATTGATCCTCTTGAACATTGTACCATGTTGTTCCTTAAATTTAGATATACCAAGTTATCTTAAAAACTGTAGTTATATGTTACCATGCTGCATGGTGCCATACTAGTATATAAGTATATTACATACTGCGAGATATGAGTATACCATATCTCTCCCACAGATGATCATATCTTTGTAATGCTCTTATAAAGGAAGTTTCTAAAAATATTCTGTTCTGATCAATTTATTCAAATGACCTAAAAAAATACACATTGACCTCCTTCCAAGCCATAAGCTGGTCCCAAATCTTGCCTAGTTTGAGTATAGTGAAGATAGAGTTCAATAATTAATTGCAATATCTTGTTGCCAGTTCAACAGTAGAGGTAAGATCTAGGAACAGAAGTGGAACAAAGGAAGGACTATTTGGTCCTGTGAGGACTCTGCTTCTTATATTCAGTATTTCATAAATGTGTTATCTTTTCACCACTATAATTTTTGGTATGAAGGAAATCACAATAAAACCTTCCAAATGTCCGATTGTAACTGATGTATTACATAACAACTACAATGAAGATACATATTGATGTGACTGGTATAGTGCTTATTTATGATTGGTGTCTCAGTGTAATTATTACCAGCATTCCTTTCACTTTCAAAAGCAATGTGATTTGGATGAAAAATGAGGTCAGCCTAAAAGTCCAGGAAAATATCCTACTAATAGGTGTATTTCACTCTGTGTCCAAGAATAAAGGGGGAACTTCCCATATGAATGTCATCTATAACCTACTGGCAGAATTCCTGTCCTTAGGTTTGTATAATATAATTCAGATACACTATTCCCTGGTCAGCCTAGGTAAAGAAGAACAACATTTCTGCAGATTCAGTATTGCAGAGGGCAATTAAAAAAAAAAAAAAAAAGTAGGGACATTTTGTAAAGAATGTGCTGGTCAAAATCCATTAGAGAGAAGTCATTTACATTACTGACACTGGATAATCATAACACTTTGGAATCTGATACTATAGCCTAAAGCCTACTGAGACGGCTCAGGATATGATAATTCCATCATTCAGTATAGTAAAAGTAGGACAAGATGGAAGAGACTTATGCCAAAGTCGTGGAAGCCATTGCATGTTACTCAAAATTATAATGGCATATGTTGCTGGAAACTGTATTATGAGTATATGTGTTGTTCATAATTTGTAAGAGGAACAAAATTTTTGTCCATAAACTACATATTACTGACATTTAATAACCATGAGGCAAGACAGTAGTATTTTAACAGCAAAATAATGAAAATATAAACCAATAATCACAAATATCCAATAAGAGACAAAGACATTTTAAGGCAAAATGAGTGTCACTCCACCTACTTTTGTCCTTTACAATAACCTTCACTTTTGGGCTCACTTCACACAGGTGTGCTGTGCTAACATTGCGAATGATATTGGATCAGCATTTATTTCACTTCTGCTTAAAGGGTGTGCATTGGAACCTTATCCAAAGAACAACTATCATAATTTAAGGCTGCAAAATATATTCATAATGAATGAATGGCAAAAAGCTAGCATAGTTGTCCTTGTTGTTGTTATTTAGTCACTATTTTATGTCCAGCTCTTTGCAACCCCATGGACTGGAGCCCACCATGTTCTCTGTTCATGAGATCTCCCAGGCAAGAATACTGAAGTGGGTTGTCATTTCCTCCTCCAGGGGATCTTCCTGACCCTGGGATTGAACCCACATCTCCTGTGTCCCCTGCAGTGGCAGGTGGATTCTTTATCACCAAGACAGCTAGCAAGATGCACAGTGCCTGAAATAGAATTCTCCAAAGGTAGTCTTGCATCCTGAATGAATATATCCACAAGTTAACTGTTAGGGTTCCCTGGATCTCAGTTCTTAACTCCTAGAAGAGAGAAATTTATTCAGATGTTCGTTCTAGATGCAATCCATTGTTTCCCAGTAACTGGAGGCAGAGGGTGATAGAGGGACTCACTGTAAAGGAAATGTTTGTGGGTTCTTGAAGGCAGGTGGGAATATGGAATTTGTAATGGGTGTTTCTAAAGTGCCAATTTCTATACTTTATAGATATATTTCTGCCTCTCTTTTTCATTTTGTGGATTTACATGGCCCAAATTTCTATAGATTTATAGTAGATATTGATACCAGGTAAGGCAAGTTCCTATACATTGTTCTTTAAAACTGTAACTCTTGCCCTTTGCTGTTCTTCCATATAAATTGTAGGATCAGCTTATCAAAGTTTCATGAAAAACTTACGTTTTAATGGAATTTTACTGAATGTACAAATTAATTTGGGCTTCCCTGGTGACTCAGATGGTAAAGAATCCGCCTGCCATGTGGGAGACCTGGGTTCGATCCCTGGGTTGGGAAGATCCGCTGGAAGAGGGCATGGAAACCCACTCCAGTATTCTTGCCTGGAGAATCCTCAGAGACAGAGGAGCCTGATGGACTACAGTCCATGGGCTCACAAAGAGTTGGACATGACTGAGCGACTAAGCACAGCACATACATTAATTTGAGGAGAAGTGACATTAAAAATATTTTTTAAATGAAAATATTGTTTTTCCATCCAAAAGAATAATATATATCTTATTCATTTCTGTTCCTTCAATTATGATTTCAAAATATTCTTCATAAATGCATTGCACATTTACTATTAGATATACCCCTAAATCTTGGAGGAAGAAATGGCAACCCATTCCAGTATTCTTGTCCAGAAAATCCCATGGAGAGAGAAGTCTGGAGGGCTACAGTCCATAGGGTCACAAAGAGTCAGACCACGACTGAGTGACTGACCACCACACTCCATAAATACCTTATGGATTTTTATTTTTTTCCCTATTTTGAATGAACCATTTTTCCTATAATATCTTCCCTGGGGAAATTATTGATATTTTGTAACACTTGATTTTTATTTGTCACTTATTTAACTACTTTGCCAAAGTTTCTCACTAGTTTTACTAGTTATTAGTTTAATATTTTGGTCATTATGGCAATAATGCATAAAACACTATTGAGTTTTATATGTCCATTTATGTTATGCATCTTGCCAAATTCTATCATTAGTACAACTAGTTTGTGTTATTTTTAATTCACTTTTATTTTCTTTTTCTTGTCTTCTTGAGATAAATGTATATCCTATTTATTTTTAATCCTTTCTCTTAAAAAAATTCATATAAACCAAATATTTTTAACCATGTTCAGTTGTTTTTGAGATAATTACCTATATCTTAAAAACATATATGTGTGTATATACATATATACAATATTTAAACATTTTAATTCCCTTTTATTTCCTGTTTCCCATAATTTCCAGTGTAATTTAACACCTTAGTTATTTAACAAGACATTTAATTTTTTATGATTTTTTTAACTGGTATAAATTACGTTACACTACTGTCATAGAACGTGGTTGAGGCCACTGTTTGAAGTGATATTTCCTTTGTGATCCACTGCATTGTCAGTGTAATTAGTCTTTGTACATATTCTTTTTTGGGTAGAGTTCTCTATGTATTTATTAGGTCATGTTTCATAAATCTGTTGTTCAAAACACATTCAAAGTCCAGAAAATATCTCATGCACCTGTGGTCAACTAATTTATGACAGAGGAGGCAAGAATATACAATAGAGAAAAGACAGTCTCTTCAATAAGCAGTGCTGGGTAAATTGGACAGCTACCCACAAAAGAATGAAATCAGAACATTCTCTGACACTATACAGAAAAATAAACTCAAAATGGATTAAAGACCTAAATGCAAGATGGGACACTTTAAAACTCTTACAGGAAAGCAGAACACTGTGACATACATGGCAGAAAGGCCTTTTTTGACCCCTCTCCTAGAGTAATGAAAATAAAAACAAAAATAAACAAATAGGATTTAATTAAAATTAAAAGCTTTTGCACAGCAAAGAAAGCCATAAACAAAATGAAAAGACAACCCACAGAAAGAGAAAATATTTGCAAAGAAAGTGACTGACAAGGGATTAATCTCCAATATATACAAACAGCTCATGCAGCTCAACATCAGAAATGCAAACAACCCAATCAAAAAAAAAAAAAAAATGGTGGAAGATCTAAACAGATATCTATATGTACGTGACAGGTTAAAGCAAATTAAATGACAACAACAACAAAAAAAACTGTGAACTTACTTTAATTTAAAACTGTATGTGGTATTCTCTATTTGCTAAGAATTTGATATTTGGAAAGAAGAAAGTACAGTCAGCCCTTTGTATCTGCATATCCATGGATTCAACCGAAGGATGGAAAATAATTGAAAAAAATTCCATGAAATTCCAAAAAACAAAACTTGAATTTGCCACCCATCTTCAACTATTTACATAGCACTACATTATATCTGAGCTTTCCTGGTGGCTCGGACAGTAAAGAATCTGCCTGCGGTGCAGGAGGCCTGGGTTGATCCCTGGGTCAAGAAGATCCCCTGGAGAAGGAAATGGTAACTCAGTCCAGTGTTCTTGCCTGGAGAATTCCAGGGACAGAGGAGCCTTGCAGGCAACAGTCCATGGGGTCACAAAGAGTTGGATGTGACTAAGTGACTAACACTACAGTATGTATGTATAGACATCTTCCAAAAAAGACATAAGATGGCTGAGATCTATGAAAGATGCTCAACATCACTAATTATTAGAGAAATGCAAATCAGAAAAACAATGAGATATTACCTCATACCAGTCAGGAAACATCATTAAAATGTCTACAAACAATAAATACTGGAGAAGGAGTGCAGAAAAGGGAACCCTCCTACACTGTTGGTGGAAATATAAATCGGTACAGTCAGTATGGAGAACAGTATGGAGGTTCCTTAAAAAAATAAAAGCAGAGCTACCATTTGATCCAGTAATTCCTCTCCTGGGCATATATCTGAAGAAAGCCATAATTGAAAAGATACATGCTCATTACAACTCTATTTACCATAGCTAGGATATGGAAGCTATCTAAATGTCTATCAGCAGAGGAATGAATGAGAAGATGTCGGGGCTTCCCTAGTGGCTCAGCAGTAAAGAATCCACCTGCCAATGCAGGAGACACAGGATTGAACCCTCTGGGAAGATCCCACGTGCTGCAGAGCAACTAAGCTCATGTGCCACATCTATTGAGCCTGTGCTCTAGAGTCCAAGAGCCACAGCTACTGAGCCCACATGCTGCAACTACTGAAGCCCATGTGCCCTACAGCTCATGTTCTGCAACAAGAGAAGCCAGCACAATGAGAAGCCCAAGAACCACAAGTAGAGAGTAGCCCCTTCTTGCTGAAACTAGAGAAAAGCCTATGCAACAACAAAGACCCAGCACAACCAAAAGTAAATAAATAAATAAAAATTATTTTTAAAAAAAGAATGTGTGGTACATATACACAATGGAACATAGCCATTAAAGAACAAAATGATGTCATTTGCAATGATATGGGTGCACCTAGAGATTGTCATACGGAGTGAAGTAAGTCAGACAAAGACAGATAAATATCATACAATATAGCTTATATGTGGAATCTAGAAAAATGGTACAAATAAGCCTATTTACAAAACAAAAATAGAGGCACACATGTATAAAACAAACCTACAGTTACCAAGGGGTAAGGCGGGAGGAATACATTGGGAAATTGGGATTGAGGTATACACACCTATATATGAAATAGGTTAGTAATAAGAACCTGTTATAGAAGAAAAGTTATGACCAACCTAGATAGCATATTGAAAAGCAGAGACATTACTTTGCCAACAAAGGTCCGTCTAGTCAAGGCTATGGTTTTTCCAGTGGTCATGTATGGATGTGAGAGTTGGACTGTGAAGAAAGCTCAGCACCGAAGAATTGATGCTTTTGAACTGTGGTGTTGGAGAAGACTCTTGAGAGTCCCTTGGACTGCAAGGGGATCCAACCAGTCCATTCTGAAGGAGATCAGCCCTGGGATTTCTTTGGAAGGAATGATGCTAAAGCTGAAACTCCAGTACTTTGGCCACCTCATGCGGAGAGTTGACTCATTGGGAAAGACTCTGATGCTGGGAGGGATTGGGGGCAGGAGGAGAAGGGGACGACAGAGGATGAGATGGCTGGATGGTATCACTGACCTGATGGACGTGAGTCTGAGTGAACTCCGGGAGTTGGTGATGGACAGGGAGGCCTGGCGTGCTGTGATTCATGGGGTCACAAAGAGTCGGACACAACTGAGCGACTGAACTGAACTGAACTCTATTCAAGACACTATAATGACCTATTTGGTAATAGAATCTAAAAAGAATGGTCACGTTTATCTATTTCATTGTGTTGTACAGCAGAATCTAACACAACACTGTAAATCAACTATACTTCAATAAAAGTATAGTTCAATTCTAACTAATACTTAGCCTGCTTTGACAATCATTATTTCAATTTTCCTAATACTATGAAATTATCCATTTCTTCTTGTAATTGTGCTAGTTTTGCTTTAAATATTTAACACTCTTAGCTTTCAGCTGCAAATAAAATGCAAATTTTACCATTTCTTAGTGATTTTTTCCTGTATTATTGTCCATGGCATTCTTATTAATAATTGCCTTAAATTATATGCCATCAGATATTAATACTGATGTACTTGGTTTCTTATGACTAGTGTGGTTTTCCTCATCACTTTATATCTCTTGCAGTTATACTTTAAAAATACAACCTATAATCTGTCTTTTAACACAGGAGTTTGAACCATTCATGGTATTTTGATTAGGTAATACATGTGGACTTATCTTTACCATGTTATTTTGAGTTTCTATTTTTTCTTTTCCCTCTGTCCTGTACTCTTAATGAATTTCTTGAATTACCCTTCTAACTCAGTAGCTGTGTCTTCTACTTTGTCTAATAGGAGTTATTTTTCATTTTAATAACAATGACTTTTATTAAATATATAGAATTTGTTCTTTTTCATACTTTGCCATTTTCATTTTTTCTTCTTCAAAAAATAATTCTGTATTCCTGAAACTAAATCAATATTGCAAATAGGAAAATATTGTTAAAGAATGTTCAAACTACCGCACAATTGCACTCATCTCACATGCTAGCAAAGTAATGCTCAAAATTCTCCAAGCCAGGCTTCAACAGTACATGAACCATGAACTTTCAGATGTTCAAGCTGGATTTAGAAAAGGCAGAGAAACCAGAAATCAAATTGTCAACGTCTACTGGCTCATTGAAAAAGCAACAGAGTTCCAAAAATATCTGCTTTATTGATTAAACCAAAGTCTTTGTGTAGATCACAATAAACTGTGGAAAATTCTTCAAGAGATGGGAATACTAGAGCATCTTACCTGCCTCCTGAGAAGTCTGTATGCAGATCAAGAAGCAACAGTTAGAACCGGATATGGAACAACAGACTGGTTCAAATTGGGAATGGAGTATGTCGAGGCTGTATATTGTCATCCTGCTTATTTAACTTATATGCAGAGTATATCATGTGAAATGCCAGGCAGGATGAAGCACAAGCTAGAATCAAGATTGCCAGGAGAAATATCAATAACCTCAGATGCGCAGATGACACCACCATTATGGCAGAAAGTGAAGAGGAACTGAAGAGCCCCTTGATGAAAGTGAAAGAGGAGAGTGAAAAAGCTGGCTTTAAAGTTAACATTCCAAAAACTATGCTCATGGCATCCAGTCCTATCACTTCACAGCAAATAGATGGGGAAACAATGGAAACAGTGAGAAGCTTTATATTTTGGGACTCCAAAATCACTGCAGATGGTGACTGCAGTAATGAAATTAAAAGCTTGCTCCTTGGAAGAAAAGCTGTGACTAACCTAGACAGCATATTAAAAAGCAGACATTACTTTGCCAGGAAAGGGCCTCTTTAGTCAAAGCCATGGTTTTTCCAGTAGTCATGTATGGATGTGAGAGCTGGACTATGAAGAAAACTGAGCACCGAAGAATTGATGCTTTTGAACTGTGGTGTTGGAGAAGACTCTTGAGAGTCCCTTGGACTGCAAGGAGATCCAACCTGTCAATCCTAAAGGAAATCAGTCCTGAATATCCATTTGGAAGGACTAATGCTGAAGCTGAAATTCCAGTACTTTGGCCACCTGATGGGAAGAACTGACTCATTGGAAAAGACCCTGATGCTGGAAAAGATTGAAGGCAGGAGGAGAAGGGGATGACAGAGGATGAGATGGTTTGATGGCATCATCATTTCGATGGACATGATTGAGCAAGCCCCGGGAGTTGGTGGACAGGGAAGCCTGGCATGCTGCAGTCCATGGGGTCTCAAATAGTCTGACATGACTGAGTGACTGAACTGAACTGATTGTAAATCAAGTATCCTTTATAAAATATAATTCCTTGCTATTTGAAAATAAAAGTATTCCTTTTATCACTTTGATTATCTTAAATGGTGATGTTTAAAATCTTCAGTGGAATACTCCATTTGTTTGAAGTGATTGTAACAGGTGTTGATTTGCTGCTGCTCTGCTGTGCTCCCTCATGTCCAACTCTTGGTGGCCTCATGGATTATAGCCTGCCAGGTTCCTCTGCCCGTGGAATTTTCCAGGTAAGAATACTGGAGTGGGGTGTCATTACCTACTCCAAGCGGGGCATCGTCCCGACCCAAGGATCGAATCCATTTCTCTTGCATCTTCGGCATTTGCAGGTAGATTTTTTACCACTAGCACCACCTGGGAAGCCCTTTGTTGATTTGCTTTTAGCTATATTTAGTATTTGATTCCTTCATGTGTTTTAGAATTTTTGTTTAATAAATTCATTGTCTCTTTCCTTCTCAGAGTTCATTTCTCCCTATCTCAACACTGTTTGCCATTGTCTTCACCTGGCTTCTTGATCCTCACATATGGAGCATGATAATACCACCAGAATTGGGGACTTCCATACTGTGGAGAAAATAGAAATACTGCAGATTCTGTCAACTTCAAAGTCCCTTGGTTGCTCTGTGCTATTCTTAGTAGGAGAGCTGGAACTTGTTAAAGTTACATTTTAGGTATAATCTGTGTTTTCATGAAAAGGAGAGACCACTTCAATCTGTGGTTTCTAATTGAACATGTCTTTAACCATCATTATCAAATGTTGTTTTCAGTTATTCCAATTTTGTATGTGTCATATCCAGGGATATTGCAGGAGTGGGAGTTAGGAAGGAGAAAAATTCAGCCCTGCATATTAGCTAAAATTGATGTTAAAGGGAGAGGGAAGATATTATGTATATTGGCTGTGTCTGTTTCAATACTGTATATTTAGGATTACCATATAGCCCAGTTTACTCCAAAGAAATAATTTGTTTAGAAGGCTTAATTGATCAATGCCAATTTTAACATTAGTAAGAGAGAGTTATTGAGTGTATTGTCTTTTATTCTCTTTGATGGGTACTGAGTATCCTAAAATTAATAAGAATTTAGACTTAGATAGACATGATATAAGAAACTTACCTTGATTCATGAACATAACATTCCAGGTTCCTACGCAAAATTGTTCTTTACAGCATCAGACTTTACTTCCATCACCAGACGCAGCCACAACTGGGCGCTGTTTTTACTTTGATTCCATCTCTTCATTCTTTCTAGGGTTATTTCTCCACTCTTCTCCAGTAGCATGTTGGGCACTTACTGATCTGGGGAGTTCATCTTTCAGTGTTATATCTTTTTCCCTTTTCATACTGTTCATGGGGTTCTCAAGGCAAGAATACTGAAGTGGTTTGCCATTCCCTTCTCCAGTGGACCACATTTTGTCAGAACTCTCCACCATGACCTGTCCATCTTGCGTGGCCCTACATGGCATGGCTCCTAGTTTCATCGAGTTAGACAAAGAGCCTCTTGATGTGAAAAAGGAGAATGGAAAGTGAAAAAGGAGAATGAAAAAGCCAGCTTAAAACTCAACATTCAGAAAACTAAGACCATGGCATCCAGTCCCATCACTTCATGGCAAATAGATGGGAAACAATGGAAATTGTGACAGACTTTATTTTTGGGGACTCCAAAATCATTGCAGATGGTGACTGCAGCCATGAAATTAAAAGACACTTGCTCCTTGGAAGAAAAGCTATTACCACCCTAGACAGCATATTTAAAAGCAGAGATATTACTTTGCTGACAAAGATCCAGCTAGTTAAAGCTAATGTTTTCCCAGTAGTCATGTATGGGTGTGAGAGTTGGACTATAAGGAAAACTGAGCAACGAAGAATTGATGCTTTTGAACTGTGGTATTGGAGAAGAGTCTTGAGAGTCCCTTGGACTGCAAGGAGATCAAGCCAGTCAGTCCTAAAGGAAATCAATCCTGAATATTCATTGGAAGGACTGATGCTGAAGCTGAAATTCCAATACTTTGGCCACCTGATGCGAAGAACCGACTCATTGGAAAAGACCCTGATGCTGGGGAAGATTGAAGGCAAGAGAAAAAGGGGACGACAGAGGATGAGATGGTTAGATGGTATCACCAATTTGATGGCCATGAGTTTGAGCTAGCTCCAGGAGTTGGTGTGCTGCAGTCCATGGGATTGTATAGAGTTGGATATGACTGAGTGACTGAACTGAACTGAACTGAACTGTTATGTGAAGTTAATTTCTCGAATATTTATGATGGATCCATAAATCACACCATTATATATCCTTTTGTGGATTTCAAAATGTGTAGAGCTTATATTTTAAAATGATCATGTTTGAAAGGGAAGGAAATGATCTATTACTAGAGGGTCTTAGACATTTGATAAAATACTGGTTTCACTATGACCTAAGTATTCTCTAGGGTTTGAAAGGTACATGGCCAAATTACTGGTGCAATCACACACCATTTGTCCTGAAATTCAAGTTCATGCATTTGAATTAGTTGATACTAGTTTTTCTCATATTCCTCCTTCTTGTAGCAGGGAAACTGAACATGGGTTGTGCAAGAGAATATAATGTCACTGAGAAACCTGAGAGAGAAAATTCAACTTTTGGATTTTTAGGCTTTATCTTTGCCACTTTCATATTACATCCCACGCTCCTCTTTTTTGCTTCTATCTTTGCCCCATTGAGTATACCACATATCAAGATGACCTCAGAGATGAACATATATATACATATAAGTTTAAGGACTACATCAAGGCAGATTAGTGTTTGCTATGGTTCTACTAAAGTATAATCTCACTGAAATATGAAATATCACTTAATATTATATAGATTATTCTCATTAAATGACTAGAGAAAAGAGATTAAAAAATTATTTCAGTGGCTAAAACCACATTAGCCAAAGACTGATTTAGACTACTCTCATGTTTTAGTTTCAAAAGACATGACCAAATTGAACAACATCAAAATACTTCATTGCAAACTCACTCTTGGATATTTATGCCACTCTACTGAACCACACCATGGAGTATGGAAGAGCTAACAAGTTACCCAGTCCTGACAATTATAAAATTGCTTTCATCTTAGTCAGAGAAGGCCTGGTATATATTTATTTTTCATTACAGGAAAATATATTTTTATGGATTACCTCATCAAAAACATGTTGTAATATTACCTAGAAAAATGAGTATGGTTCCTCAGATAACAAAACTATTCTTATATGGGAAAAGATTGGATTAAGTTGGGATTTTACTAGAATATTGAGTATATACTTCATCTTTGATATGTCAATCCTACCTGGGGAACTTCAGAGAATTTTTTCCTTCCAACTTATAAATTAAAATTCTACTGTAGATGTGACCAAGTAGATTCCCTGAGAATATTCCTGAGTATATTCCCACTCAGGTCTTTCAAAGTATCCTTCTTACCACAAGAATAGTTTTTAGAATAATTTAGGTAAAGTCAGTAGAAAGATTGAGTTCAAAACACAAAAGTTTAGACAACCATATGTTTTATTATGAGAAAAAGTTAGTAATTCTATACTATTTCTCACATTACTGCAACTATAACTGACCATAACTATTTCCTAAAGTAATAGATGTTAGTTAATTGATGTGTAAGTTTACAAGTACACAACTCTGTGAAAATGATAATGCGGGAGGCATTGGGAATGATATCACAGAGAAGCTGGCTCATTAGCAAGTTCTTAAAACTAGAATAGGATTTTGATAGGAGGTGAGAAAGTAAGAAGTGTTTTACCCAAGAAGGTTGAATTAATTTAACTCAACAAATAATTAGAACAAACTATAATAAATAGGGTTAACTTCTAATCAGCACTGCTATGTGCTTGGCACTACTCTAAATATTTAACATGAATTATCTAGTTTAATCTATTAAAAAATACATGTGTTAGGCACTACTAATATTTTCATTTTATAGATAGAGCCCTGAGGCACAGAGAGATCACTCAGCTATTAAGTGGTACTGCTACTGCTGCTAAGTCGCTTCAGTCGTGTCCGACTCTGTGCGACCCCAGAGACGGCAGCCCACCAGGCTCCCCATCCCTGGGATTCTCCAGGCAAGAACACTGGAGTAGGTTGCCATTTCCTTCTCCAATGCAGGAAAGTGAAAAGTGAAAGTGAAGTCGCTCAGTCGTGTCGACCCTCAGCGACCCCATGGACTGCAGCCTACCAGGCTCCTCCGTCCATGGGATTTTCCAGGCAAGAGTACTGGAGTGGGGTGCCATTGCCTTATCCGTTAATTGGTACTATCAGGATTCAATTCAGAGCAGCCAACTCCAGAGCCTGTTAAAAACGAGGATGCTGGAGTCAACGGCCTGGCTTCACATTCTGCCTTCATCTACAACACTGAGGCTAGTTCCTGGCCCCCCTGGGTAAGTGCCTGGATTGTTGTTGTTTAGTAACTTAGTCATGTTAGACTCTTTGCGACCCCATGTATTACTGTAGCCCACCAGGCTCCACTGTTCATGGGATATTAAAGGTAAGAATATTGAAGTGGGTTGCCATTTCCTACTCCAGGGGACCTCCCTGACTCAGGGATTGAACCTGCATCTCCTGCTTGGCAGGCAGATTCTTTGCCACTGAGCCACCTGGGAAGCCTGGATAAATATTAACTATTTTAATTATGTTAACTATTAACTATTATTAATAATTAACTATTATTAATTATGTTAACTATTTTGACTATTTTCATTATGTTTATTGTTATTAATAATGAACATCTCTGTCATTGCTACTTCTCTATGGCTATATGAAAGTTATTCAATGTACTGTAGATGATGCAAGCATGCCAGATTGAAGGTCTTAGTCTTCAATGAACTTTCAGTTTTCTGGGAGCAACAGATATAAACCCAGCAGTATAATAGGCTAAGTATAGGGGAGATTAATTTCAACTGGAAGAGATTAAGGAAGACCCCAGAGGTGGTTTCTGATCAGAACATAGGATGGTTATGCTTACAGTTGAAGACACAAGAGGGAAGGCTTACAGGATGAGAGGACCCTGTGCACAAAGGCACAGTGTTCTAGAAATGTTCAGAATGTGTTTGGAGAATAGCTTAACTCATATTTACTTTAAGGGAGGGGAGAGCAGTGAGTGCAAAGGCAGGAGAGCAAGCCTTAAGTTCATGTCTCCTGGAGCCCTGAAGAGGTCTTTAAACAAAGCAGTGGCAGTTCAAAGGCATTTCTGGAACACATTTTAGTAACAAGACACAGAGTAGATAAAAAGAGGGCAGGGTTACTAATATAGACATTAAAACTAATTCAGGCTTGCTGCCACCATGTTATTCCACCTTCATAATTCTAACTAAAATTTGATTAATTTTGTGTGTGTGCTGGACAAGTTGCTTACTATTTTGGTCCTCAGTTTCTCACCTACAGAATTAGGGAGTAAAAACTGATAAATATACGATCATCAGCTTCTAGAAGTCATGGTTGACTTTGTGCCTAAATACTTTCACATGTAATTTTTGTTCCTGATGTGTGCTGTGCTTAGTTGCTAGGTTATGTCCAACTCTTTGCAACCCCATGGACTGGGGCCCACCAGGCTCCTCTGTCCATGGGGATTCTCCAGGCAAAAATACAGGAGTGGATTGCCATGTCCTCCTCCAGGGGGTCTTCCCAACCCAGGAATTGAACCCAGGTCTCCCACATTGCAGGTGGATTCTTTACCATCTGAGCCACCAGGGAAGCCCAAGAATACTGGAGTGGGTAGCCTATCCCTTCTCCAGGAGATCCTCCTGACTCATGAACCAGGGTCTCCTGCATTACAGGTGGAATCTTTTATCTGCAGAGCTATCAGGGTTCATGATAGTGGTCACAAATATGAATATCTTTCCCTCTCTAAGTAAATACTGATTTTATTTAATATTTCTATCCATTTAGCACATAACCCTATATTATTATTATTATACCTTATTTTCATTTCTTCTCAACTAAAGTTCATTAAAGACCATATTTTATACTTCTATATATGAACACATTAGCATATGATATAAGCTCAAATAAATTTTACTTAATTAGTTGATTAACAGCAATATGATATTCTATGTTTTGATTATATTCCTTTACCAGTGAGTCAAAAAATTTACCAAATTAAGCTTTTAGAACAAATTCTATATGTGAAATTAATAGGTTAATTTATTTTACTATCACTGCTTATGTAAACCAAAAATTTGCCATTATTTCTGTTGTGTGTATTTTTATATCTCATCTTCAAAACTGGGAGAGGTACCACAAAAAAGAGTGGAAGAGGATTTTTTTCCCTCAAAATAAATATACAAATCCACAGAGTAAGAAACAATTATACAAAGGTTACTTTTAAGATTCTGCAAAATCTAAATATTTTATCTATTCCAAGTAAGGAGAACTGACCTCAAGTTAAATGGCTTCTATTTGGGAACTTTTGTTGTGATTTTTACATTGACCATATAGTCGCATTGCTCTTTGGACTAGAGTAAAACATAGTATTCCTTGATATTTGAAGTCTGAATGTTCCCTTTAAGATGCTACAGCAAACAAAGTCCTGTTGGTCTGAAAAGCCACAAGAAGTAAATCTTAAAACTAATTATGGTTCTTCTGCTGAGAGTTTCTTCAAGAGTCACTTTCCAATTTCTGTCAAACATTTGCAGTTCTAGTACAAATACATTTATACTTTTTCAGAATCAACACATATCAACCTCAGGATAGTGTTTGCCTTTCACTGTGAAACAGAGAAAGGTTGTGAAGACATTTCCAAGGAATTAAAATATTAACTCTTAATATCCTATTTTAATTTTGCAAAAACTTAATGGACCCACTCTTAACCATCATACAGTTACAAAATTATCTGAAAGATTTAGAATGATCTCATTGTCAATTTGGGCTTTGAAGAAAACAAAATCAGGTTCATTAAAATGTTTCATAAAAACTCTCTGAACTGATTGTATTGCCAATCTAAACTTTAGTGGATCATCACTGAGCTTTCTTTATTCTGGTTACTTTTATTACTTTTCCCCACAGAAAGAGCAGCAATATGTTCCCTGTATTATTTTCCGACCATCACAGCTGAGGCAGAAGTGGCTGTAAATGACACATCTCCCTAGTCAGGAGTTGCATGGACTTTCAACATTTAAGGTGTCTCTGCTGACACCATTTTTTTGTTGTTGTTATTGTTCTAGAAAAGGAAGAAAATTGAATTCAGTCCAGTTTGTCTGTAATGCTCATGTCTTAATATTTGTTCAAAGAGAAGAAGCAAAATCAATAAAATGTCTAATTGAGCCATTTTCACCAATTATCAACAGAAACTTATTATTTAAAAATCAACATTTGGTACTTAGGCAAATGCCATATATTATAAGAATTATATGAATAAAAAAATTGAATTTGTGTTAGATTGTGAAACGCAAAGGTTTATTGTCACCATCTCAACTAAATAATTCATAGAAGACATCTCTTGTGGCCTCTAATCTATTAACCACCTGAATGAATGAAGGCTACTATTTAGAATTCACTAACGTATCCAATAAAATGTGTGAAGTAAGCTCTATTAACTAGGTTTACATAATGCATTTTTCTTTTGACAATCATACCTCTTATGATATTCAAGGATATATCTGCTTTATACAATGTAAATGAATGACTCATTTATTTTGTTCTTGCTTCATTGTCATTTGACTGAACCCCACAGTTATATCCAATAAGAAGTAAGTTAAAAATTTAGTTTCTGTCAACTATTTTCCACTAGCAAACATAGTGACTCACCTTCCAAATAAAAAGCATATCAACATGAAAGTTCCCAAGGGTATATCCTAGGTCATAATCTTTATGTTAATGAATTCCTTACTGAATAGTAAATGGTAAGAATATATTAACTTATTCCTCTAACACATTACCTGTCAGCAGGTAATTATCCATCAAAACCTAAACAGAGAGAGAGATTGCCCTGCGACACCAGTGACCCCTGCAGGTAAAATTAAGGAAAAAACGTACACTGTAATTGGACAAAAGATACCACTGCACATCTCAATGTAGCTAGAGAATGCCAAAGCATAATGTTTACCAGTAACTCCCCATAAGACTTGTTATTATTATTTTCTAGCTGCCATTGGAGATTTTTAAATCTGTGGAATAAACCAAGCATACATTTTTGTATTTTATTAGCTATTATTTAACTCATTTACATTTTGCATATCACGACAGTTTCTAGAGAATACAGAAAATACAGAAAAGCTATTTAGAGTTACTTGATTAAGGATTTGAAAGAGATAACAAATAGTCATCTGGTTTATCCGCAGGCATGATAATTAATTTCAATAACCAGCACATGTATTCTGAAGAATTCCCAATGAGATAAATAATATTCACACATTATAGAAAAAGATGGTTAAGTGGCATTTACATTGCAAAGCTGGAAAACATTCCCAAAGTATCTGTTCCTCGGCATTATACTGTTGGACAGGGTGAGGTCAGGTTCAGGAAAGGTCACACAACCACTATGTATACTTAAAGTCTCAGTAGCATAAATTCAATGACCACTCAATTATTTAACATGTAGGAAATGCTTACATATGTCATGGGCTGCATCCTGAAGAGATATGAAAAATAGCCAACAATAAGCATGGGGGATTTTTTAAAAGAATAATCCATCACATTCATAGTTTAAATAAGTGCCATTTGATACTCTGATTGTAATAGACACCAATTCAAACATTTCATATATATAATTGAGTCATTATTTGTAGTACTTATATCAACATTAAAATTCCCCAACAACCTATGAAAGGTATGAACAATTTTTAGAGCTACACTTTTTTTTTTCACCTTAAGAGTTATCTTTAAAAAAATGTGCTTTGGAATTTACTATTGTGTAGTTTTGTCTTTTATATTCTCCATTACCTCATGTAAAATGCAGAAGAATGATGATCTTTGTTACTCTTAGAATATAATGAAGGAGGAGTATGGTCAAATATTGTTTTTACAAGAGCTATCAGCAACTATACAACTCCTAAAATCTTAATGTTGTTCTTTAGCCACATAAAAAACAAAAGCAGAACATTCAATATCATGCTAGTTCCTTGACTTCTGTCACATGCTAGCAAGCAGACTGACAACAACATAAGTAGTATTAAAAATGCACCAGGAGTTCACAAGGAAACCAAGTATTAAGTGCTTATTAATTTTTCCCACAAACAGTTAATAAACATCTTATATATACAGGCAATGAGACAGAACCTGGGTGTATTGTGGTCAACAAAACAGATATATTCTCTGTATTCACAGGGCTTACAGTCTAAAGGGGGAACTGATAATAACAGGTAAATGAATAAATAATAAAAGGTGTAAAGTCTTCTTAAGGAAATAGTGCAGAAGGTTAGAGAATGACATGGATGGAATCTATATTAAAAGAGTAAGCAAGGAAGGCATCCCTCCAAATTTGAGATGAGGCCAGTACACAGAAGGAGTAGCCCTGGAAGAGCAGAGGGAAGAACATGAGTGGAGGACCCAGGAAGGGAAAGAACTTGCTCTTGTTGAGGGACTGTTGATAACTACAAGGTAGCCGGTGTGGCAGTAAGGCATGTGCCGGACAGCAGGACAAAAGAACTGAATCAAGATGAGGCAGCTTCTCATGAACCACGGTGAGGAGTCTGAATCTCATTTAATGTGTAATGGACGTCAGGTAGGGATCCACAGAACCTTCCCTTGCTGCTTTGTAATGATAATTCACGGATAGAAATAATAGGAACAAGGAGAGAACAAAGAGGATAGTACAGTAGATAAAAGCTAAATCTTACCATTAGAACAAATTATTTCCTCAGGTTCCTGTAAATGGATCAGGCATAGGGATATTGTCTTAAAAATACCAGGTTGTCATATTAATTCTAAAATTCAAGGTTTGTATAGCTTGAATTCAGTTTTGGTTATAACAGATAAACACATGCATTGTCATTATTATAATGGTTTATTGTATATGGTTTCAAATGCTGAGTGTGGGCTCTAAAACTAAGTAAAATAATATCCCTTTTAATTAAAAAAAAAGCAGAAAAATAATGTATAAATCTTCCAAAAGACTAGGAGAGAAATAATCTTCCAAAAGACAAATTAAGGATGAATTTTTCCCTTTATAATAAGCACAGCCCAAGCATAGAACAGTAATTAGTCAGTCTGTACATAATGCCAAACAGCCAGTCTAGTCACTGAGGAAAAATTAAGAAAGCCAGTTATTTAGCTTCAAGGAGAATTCAAAAGGGTGGGTTTTCTGTATTTAACATGTTATAAGAAGCAATTGGCCTCATGTAACTACAAGTACTTCATTCACTTATATGTAAGATGGATAGAAAATGCCAACATAATGGGACTTCTGGCAGAGTTGTATGGAAACTTCTTGCCCAGAGCCTGGCACGTAGTAGGCATTTCATTTATAACCAGGGCTGCAGGACCATCTAAAGAGAATCTAAATGACAGATAGAATTAGAGATTATGAGGCCTATGCTAATTCATTAGTACCCAGATATAAATAAACATTTAAAATAAATTTAAAAAATAAAATTAAAAATCTACTTTGTATGACATTAATATAACTACTAGCTTACTTTTGGCTAATGTTATATCTATTTAGAGCCTTTTATATCCAATCTTTGTGTCTTTATCTCATTTATGCAGCATAGAATCAAGTCTGTATGCTTATTTGGTTTTGTTCTTTCACTGAAGTATAATTGACAGACAGATGGGCTTCCCTGATGGTTCAGTGCATCAAGAATCTGTCTGCAATGCAGGAGACACAGGAAACATGGGTTTGAATCCTGGGTTGAGAAGATCCCCTGGAGTAGGAAATGGCAACCCGCTCTGGTATTCTTGTCTGGAAAATTCCATGGACAGAGGAGCCTCGTGGTCTACAGTCCAAAGGGTCACAAGGAGTCAGACATAACTGAGCGACTAAGCATGAATCTATAATTAACATATAATGTTAAAAAATTTCAGGTTATTTAAAAAATTTCTTCAAACAAATCATAAACTAGGAAACTGTTCTTCAAATATGCTACAATTTTTAAACTATAACAAAATGAGAAGAATGCTGTAATTAGATTGAGAAGATAAGAAAGATGGTAAAATTCAAACAAGCTTCAAGTATTCTTACAGTTTTTTTTTCCCTTACTGAAATGTGCTTTTCATCTATATGTATGATCCAAAATATATCAGATTTAGGAGAAAAATAATTGAGAATTGTATCAGTTAAACTGGTTCTTCACAGATATGCAGAAATCCTGAAGTTAAAGTCAAAGTGTTAGTTGCTTAATTGTGTCTGCTCTTTTTGATCCCATGGAGCCTACCCAGCTCCTCTGTCCATGGAATTCTCTAGGCAAGAATATTGGAGTTGGCAGCCATTCCCTTCTCCAGGGGATCTTCCTGACCTAGGGATTGAACCTGGGTCCCCTGCATTGTAGGCAGATTCTTTGCCATCTGAGCCACCAAGGAAGCCTGTAGAAGTCCAAACCCCTTAGTAAATCAGAAAGTGAACTGATTTGGAAGTAGTCTTTGCAGAAAAGTGGCCATGTGACCACAGAGGCAGAGGTGGGAGTGATGTGTCTAACAAGCCAAGGAATTCCATGGCCCACTGGCAAATATCAATAGTTGGAAGAGGCAAGGATGGATTCTCCCCTACAGATTTCAGGCAAATGATGGCCCTGATGGCACTTTGATTTCAGACTTCTAGCTTCCAGAACTATAGGACACTAACTTTCAGTTATTTTAAGCCTCCTCCTTTGTGGTACTTGTTACCACTGCCCTAGGAAACTAACAGAGGACTAGAGCTACACAGAGACTGAGCTGACTGTAAACTTCAATGACAGGTTTTTACTCCATCAAACAAGGGAAGCTAAAGACCACATAGAATGAGAAGGTACACATTCTTAACTTTGATTTTCATCTGGCCCACAGCATGCCTTAGCAAAAACAGAATGAATCCCACCAAAACAGCAAGCAAACAAACAAGCACCCTTCCACATGCAGATTAATTATTGTTATCTTCCCTTTTGAGTCATTTATGCCTCATTTTCAGTGATAAATATTTATCACTGCTGGACTCCCGGAGCCTCGCCTGCTGTAGAGAAATAAGGTCTATTCCACTGACTTTATGCATCTTTAACAAAGGTGCCATTGCAGTCGCACCCCAGAAATCTCTTTTATCGATGATGATATATGCAACTAAAAGAACACAATCTGGTTTTTTTTCAGACCTAGATACATGAAATTGAGCATACAGTGCTGCAAGTTAGGAGGATCTTGTTTTCAAGGCTGTAAACTGCATATAACTTTGTGAATGTATTCATATGCATGATATTAAAATAGCTATCTGTGTCTAAAATCCTAGATTATAAAAATAGCATCCAGCTAAGAACTGGATTTTTTTTAGCTGATACTCTGTCTTTCTGTGACCATTATAGTTTTCTGTGTCCTGTCTTCCCTGCACAGTTTTATTTGCCATCAGTCTTAATTCATTTTCACAAACAAATTAAGGCAGAGAGCCAGATGAGGTATGCAACTCTACTCTCTATCATCCACTCGCCCAAGCCTCTGTCAGAATCAATAAATACTCATGCAAAGGAAGGGGGCCAAACAACTCATTAACCCTCCTGCTCACTGCTTCCAAAATATGGGTGGCTTGTTAGGTGCCCTCTGAAATCCACAGTGCAAAGTGCAGTTCTTGAGTCCCGTTAAAGAGCCAGCAACACAGGCAGAGAGCATGAGGAAAGGGGCTTAGCAGTGACAACTAGATGGGTGTATGTGTGTACTGTCATTTATCCACTCACAGCATTTTCCAAATAATACTTCTTCCCTTCATATAAGATATAGGTTGTCTTTGTTTTCAAAGACTCTTCTGAACCTGATGTCTCCTCATTGTTTAAATCTGTCCTTGAACATAAACAACACCCTGGAAATTTCGAATTTCATATAACACTTTTCAAAGCACATAAAAAGAAAATTCTTCAAGCTCAAAAGAGTGAATAGTAGTGGCTGACTTGTTTGGAGTGAATACTGAAAGAGACATGCTGTGTAGAAACTCCTTCAGCAATTTATGTGAGGAATGTGGCTATCAACATCATAGAAAGTTATGTGTAATATCAGGGGTTAAAGGAAAGCAGAAAAGACTTTGACTGGATCTACATGCTTAGGTTTTTCTCTCTCCTTGACTTTAAAGTTAGAAGTGTGATGTCTTGAGTTTACTCTTCTAATTCTTTTGTGTCTCCAGTTTGGGGGATTTTATTGTTATTCCTCAAGAATTTTCTAACTCTAAGAGAAGTAATGTGAATAATAACATCATCCTGAACTCAGTAACCTCTACTTTATTTCTTTGACTTGACTTAAAGCCATTGTAGCTGCTGTTTATTATTTCAAAACACCATTAATATTTACTATGCAATTCACTCCCATGTAAATTTTTCTTTTAGAGAGCTTTGATTTAGAGCAATGTATGCATTAGCTGGAAAATATCATATAATTATTTACTCAGAAAACAAGAAAGAGGAAAGTTGAAGAAAGCATATCCCAGGAGATTTAAGACTGACAGATTAGAAGCAAAAAATCTTTTGTCTGAAAAGTAAGAAAATGAGTATAAGAACTAAGCACAATATACCCCTCATCTTGTCAAAACCAAAGAAGGTACTTTATATGTGCAAAATGTCCAATTTTCTATTCTCAGTACACAACTAACTTGGAAAATAACCAAGTTGAAAATAAAACCTGCAATCATAAAAAAAAAATTATAGATTAAAAACCACTGGATTTTTTCAGAAGTAGGATTTTGTTGCTCCACACATTTCAATATTTATTCTAGTATATTAAATAATTATAACAAGGTTATAATTATATTAAATAATTATAGCAAAGTATAACACAGTGATAGTTTACAATCAGAGAATATAAAGCACCAAAATTTTAAGGATAGTGAAAATAATCGTTTCCACCTTCTAATCATTTATAAAATTCCAAGCTTAATGCTAAATCTTCATTTAAAAATTTCCCTCTAATCCCCACAGTACACACAGAGTAACGTACAAAAGTGGTGGAGACAGAGGACTTGAGTAAATATGTTCAAAAAAATTGTAAAGGTTCCGTAGGAAAGTGAGCATCTCAAGGGGTGGTAAAGAATAGGAAAAGACTTTCCAGGAGACAAGAAACAGGTCTTCCTAGAAAAGGATGAGTGAAGGCTTAACCAGCTCTGCAGCTAAAACATGTGGTTATTTCCAGGGAAGTGGTAAGATGCAAGGTAAGATACAAAATCAGAAATTTCATGAATTCCACGCTAAGCAACTTGAATGTTTACTAGGCTTTGTATAATTTTAAAATATACAATTTGAAACAATCTCTTACCAAAAAACACAAGTATAGAACGAAAAAGCCTCTTTTTCCCCTTGAACCACGCGAGAGTACAGTGCTGATCCGATATACCCTTTCCCTGAATTATTCACAGTGTGTCTTCTAAAACAAGGATATTCTCCTAAGTAGCCATAACACAATTTTGAAATCAGAAAATCAACATTGATACACTATTGTCATGTAATTTTTAGACTCTATTTGAGTTTTCTCATGGTCTTGTTGCTGCTCTTTACAGCAAACACATCCAGTTCAAAAATCACCTGTTTCATTTAGCCCTTTCAGTCATTTCCAGTCTGGAATAGTTCTTCAGTGTTTTACTTCAGTGAGTTGGCATTATTAAAGATTACAGGCCAGATATTTTGTCACTGTCCCTCAATTTGGTGTCTGATGCTTCCTCATGATTTGTTCCAAGTCATGCATCTTCTGCAGGACATCGCAGAAGAGGGCTGTGCTTTTCTCACTGCATTCTGTCCGGTGATGTGCAATTTTAATTTGTCCCATCAGTGATGATGTTCACTTTGATCACTTGACTAAGATAGTGTCATCCAGGATTCCTGACTGTGAAGTTTCTTTTCTACTTTTGTAAATAATAAATATTTGCATGGGGAGGTAATTTGAAAGTGTGTATATATCCCCTTCATCACTAATTGTTTTATTTGTTTACTTAATTCAATGGATTATAAGCAGTTACTTTCCTTATTTTGATGCTCAGATAGTTCCCGAGTTGGCCAATAGAGCCCCTTTAAGGTTTCCACTCTATCCTTTTGGCATCTCTCATTATTCTTTATTTTCTGTCACAAGTGGTTCTAAAATCATCTTGCTTTTTCCCTAGTTCTTGAATCAGCCATCTCTCAAAGGAACCCTGGTTCCTTCTAATGAAGAGTGGCATGTGCCCAAATCAAGATCTGGGCACCAGGTTTGCTCACTGCTGTTGGAGTTGAGTGCCGTTGCTGCTCTTGTGCCCTCTCACTGCACATAGTTAGGGAATGTGCACACAAAAATACACACACGTATGTGTGTATATATACATAAAGTGCTGTGCTGTGCTGTGCTTGGTTGCTCAGTTTTATCTGACTCTTTGTGACCCCATGGACTGTAGCCTGCCAGGCTCCTCTGTCCATGGGGATTCTCCAAGCAAGAATAATGGAGTGGGTTGCCATGCCCTCTTCCAGGGGATATTCCCAACCCAGGGATCGAACCCAGGTCTCCTGCATTGCAGGCAAATTATTTACCATCTAAGCCATGAGGGAAGCCCAAGAACCCTGGAGTGGGTAGCCTATCCCTTCTCCAGGAGATCTTCCCACTCCAGGAATTGAAGCAGGGTCTCCTGTATTGAAGGTGGATTGTTTACTAGTTGAGCTACCAGGGAAGCCCATTAAATGTGTATACAAGCATACATAATGTGGCAAATTGTATTTTCCAAGCTAGCTATAACAAGATCTCCCATCCCATATGATCCATATAATGTTTTTAAAGTATAGCATTAATGCTCCTCCCATCCAGAAGTGAGAGTCATGCTTGTCTCCTTCCTTGAACTGGTGGTTGCTATGGACTGAAATGTGTTCCCACAAAATCATATGCTGAAGCCCTAACCCACCATGGTGTAGTGTTTAAAATGGGGCTTTTAGGAGTTAGGTTTAAATGAGGTCATAAGGGTGAAGCCTCATGATGGGGTTTGTGATCTTATCTGGAGAGATAGCAGAGAGGGTATTCTGTGTTGCTCACTCTTCCATATAGTAAGAAGGCAGATCCCAACCATGTTGGCACCTTGATCTTGGTCTTCCAGCCTCCAAAGCTGTGAGAAAATAAATCTCTTGTCATTTAAGCCACCCCATCTTTGGCATTGTGTTATAGCATCCCAAGCTGATTAATACTTACGACTATAACAGAATGAGGTTTTGAGACTTAAAAGATTATACAACTTCTCTCTGGTCCTGTTAGGATACTTGCTCTTGGAATCCAGTCAGCATCCTGTGAAAAACCATACAGATACAAGGAAAGGACAGGTGTACGTGCTGTAGCCTATAGCCCCAGTGGAGACCCCAGCTAACACCAAGCATCAAACTCTAGCCTCTGGATGATTCTAGCTCCCAGCTGCCAAGTTGTTCCCAGCTTTCAAGTCTTTGCACCTGAGCTCCAGGATATAAATTGTCCACATGTGCTCTTTTCAAGTTCTTGATGCACAAAAATCATGAGAACATGACTGTAATGTTTTACATCACTGCATTTGGGGGTAATTTGTGATGTATTAATAGATAACCAGAACACATACTTCCATTATAATGCAACACCACAGGATTCACTCTAGTTATCTCCCTTTCCTAATTTGTAGACCCCTTTCAAAAACTGGGAAACCTACTCTCATTTTCCTTAATATTTTCAGTTGTTTGATCAGTCCTCCTGCATGTAACCAATCTTTTATAGCTTATATTGCCCCTTCTCTTATGTGGATGCTTCCTGATTCTATGCAGACATTGCTACCCTGAGATGGATCTTCTTTCCTGCTCATGGGACTCGGACACTTGATGCCAGATTGCCCTCACCTTTGTGTAAATAGACGCCTTACTCACCCTGCTTGGGCTCTGACTCTCCACCTATGTTAAGATGACTGCCTTACTCTGTCTCATTCAATGGCATTATCATTGACTAGTCTAGGAAAGGGAGAAGACAATGGCACCCCACTCCAGTACTCTTGCCTGGAAAATCCCATGGACAGAGGAGCCTGGAAGGCTGCAGTCCATGGGGTCACTGAGGGTCGGACACGACTGAGTGACTTCACTTTCACTTTTCACTTTCATGCATTGGAGAAGGAAATGGCAACCCACTCCAGTGTTCTTGCCTGGAGAATCCCAGGGACGGCGGAGCCTGGTGGGCTGCCGTCTCTGGGGTCGCACAGAGTCGGACATAACTGAAGCGACTTAGCAGCAGCAGCAGCAGTCTAGGAAAGAGAAGGAAATGAAAAAAAGAGAAGGGAAAAGAAGAGAAAAGAAAAAAAGGGAAAGAGATGGAAGAGGAACCATAAGAAAATTTTGGAAATTTAAAATAGATGACTGACAAGATACAAAATGCATTTTAGAAATACCAGCAAAGCTGTTTTCCAACAGTTTTCTGTTAATTGTTTTTTCTTATGAAATTTTATCAATTACTGAATAGAGTAACCGATGGAAACAGGTAAAGATTATCATAGAACCAATAACTGAAACTGTGGTCCCTAGGTCAGAAATTTTCTTCATAGAAAAGAAGAAGGAAATATCTTTTATTCATTTGTCTCAATTTATTTTGGCTTTCTTACTTTGTTCAGAGATACACACGTGGGATCAAAAAGAAAACCTCTAAACCCCAACATACCACATTTCTAGCTGTTTTTTTCTGTATTTATCTACATGTAAGGCTAAAATTAACTAAAGAAATACAATCAATTTCTCAGTATTGAGTTACTGCTTCATAGTTTTAATACCCACCACAATACCTAGCATATGTGTGCACACTAAGTCACTTCAGGCGTGTCTAACTTTATCAACCCTGTGGACCATAGCCCACCAGGCTCCTCTGTCCATGGGATTCTCCAGCCAAGAATACTGGAGTGGGTTGCCATGCCCTCTTCTGGGGAATCTTCCCAACTTAGGGTCGAACCAGCATCTTCTTAGATCTTCTGCATTTGCAGGTTTACTATTACTGCCACCTGGGAAGCCCACTTAGCATATAGTAAACAGTAAATATATTTCTGGAATGAATGAGACAATATGGTAATAAAGCTGTAGCTCAACAATTCTTTAAAGTTCCACAAACAGGACTGATGTCAGAAATTCCATATGGATACATTCCAGTACATATTCAAGTCATGCACATCAGAAGAAATAGTGGGAGACAGTCCAGTGATAATAACCAGAGCTGGGATCACTTTTAATGTTCTTAACTATTTCTAACATCTCTATTAATATGCAAACCATTTCTTGATTTAACTATTTGAAACATGTATTCAATTCCTGAGAAGATAGATAAGTGATATAGCTATTATATGACCTCAACACCTTGCCTTATCCATTCTCCTACATAATTATAAAGCTATTTTAATTAAATCAAAGAAGAGCATTTTCATAATTAAGCCTGCATATAGTGTATACTATGGAGCCAAGCTTTTCAGTTTTATTTATTTTCATTTATCATTTTACTTTTTCAGTTTCATGGTGTTAATTCCTGCATTTCTTTTTTCTTACATTATATTCCACTGTCATATCTTTTTCAAACTCTGTCATATCAGAAATTCTATTGAATAACCTTTTCCCCAAATACATCTTTCCATTTTTCCTGCTTCAGTTGGGACTCTATTTCCAGGTCATTTGCCCAGAGATTCTCCTGGGTTGCATTCAGTTCTCCTGTCTTCCATTCTCTCTCTTTCTTGATTTCTGATGTCACTAAATCTACTTCTTAATGTCAGATTTAAGAGAATTAAAATTTCTGAGCTCTTACATGAATGAAAATTTGTAAAGGATAATCTTTACATAAAGTCTAAAGAAATTGCTAGGTCACTACATTCAAATACATGCATAATAAAATAACTGTCTTTCCTAGCTCCTTTTCCTTAACCAGTTTGACTGAATTATGGGCAGAGTACTAGTGAAATGATTATAACTACTTTTCAAGACCATAAAGATGACTTGGAATCTCTTTTATTAATAACCTTAGGATTCAAATGTTATTAATATTGAAGCTTGTTATTATATATTAGAATTCATTCTCTTTGGAAATTGTTTTTGTACCTACTATCCATAAATATACATATATATACACACACACACACATATATATATACACATATATATATACTAACAGCTAATTTACAAATAGTTACCTCTGACTCATTTTCTTCTTCCCATTGGTTCCCTCCTCCCCAATACCACTACTGAGAGAATGAGTGTAGGAAAAATTTTGGAACTTTAAAAGAACTATTTAGAAAGTATGAACTTGAAAAGCAAAATTAATTTAGAAGGGCTAATCCTGGGGACATCTGTATGTGTGGTGATTCCCAAGTCACCTTATTATATTTCAAGTCACACTTTGTTAAACTTTTGATGTGCTACAGATTAAAAACTCATTTGGGGTAACAAGAATTCTCCTTTAAAGATGTGACTATTTCTTTTAGAGTTTAGTAAGTGGTGTCAGTTTTCCACACTTTCAAAAGAATTACCTCCCACCTTCAAGCCCCCACTGCCACCCCAATGTTTCTCTGATATCTAGCTGAAGTTAGTAGCACTGGGGCAGAGAAAGTCCAGATAATATCAGTAAATGGTACAGCAGACTCAGAACAATGACAAGTCACCTAAAATACGTATCAAGTGAATGTGACCCTGGCATCACTAGCAGGAGGTAATATTTGTCAGGTAAACCCACAAGAAACAGAAGTGGTTCTAAAAAGGTAAGTGATGTTTGAGGCAGCTGTCCCATCACAGTATGAACTAAATTATCTGTGATAAGACTGGGACTTTTCCACGAATTCCCAGTGGCCTTCTATGACACATAAAATAAAACCATACTCTTTACCAAGTCCTATTAGGCTCTACAGAATCACACTTTTGTTTATTTCTTCAGCCCCACCTCCCACGACCGCCTTCTCAGCTCACTAAACCTCAGCCACACTGGCATCCCAGCTATTCCTTGAATATGCTAAACTTGTTCCTGGTTAGGCCTTTGCACTTGGTGTTATCTCTGCTGGGAATGCCCAACCCCAGACCACCTGGTATCTTTTTCATGTCATTCATGGTCCAGCTCAGATGTCATCTCCTTAGAAAGCGCTTCCAATTGAAAATGGACACTCTTCATTTCCATCAGCCCCTTTTCCTGAATTCTCTATCTCTTCAGTCTGTTTGTCTTCCTAGCAAATATCTCTTTCTGAAATTATCTTGTTTGTCTTGTTGCCTGACTCTGCCCTGAGTCTATACATTTTAAAAGCAGGGACTTTGTCTTGTTAACTTTTGTCTCCAGTTCCTAAAACCATGCCTAGCTTGTAGCAGGTATTCGAAAAATATATGCCAAATGAATAACTAAATAAATGAGCTACAAAGAAGATGGAGCACACGTGAAGATGGAACCTCAGCAGGCTAGTCTGAGAGGCTGGAAAAAGGCAGAGTAGGTTAAAACCATGATGCAGTGTTGGAACGAAAGCTCAAATCTGCCACTCTGTGACAAGGAAAGAGTTAATCTTGCTAAATGTCAGTTTCCTCAGCTCTGAAATGATAATAACTATTATATAGGTCCAATTTAAAGATTTGGTTAGGTGAGATGGTGAATATATAAATGTGTACATAAGGAGAAGAGGCACAGAAGGTTCTCAATAAGTAGTAGCAATTATTACTACCAATATTGGGACAAATGGATTTTTTCATGTTCATTGTGTTAACACTGAAGATGGGGAAGCGTATGTGTCCCCTATTCAATTTCTTTATTTTTCTAAAATGTGTCTTTTATAGGATTTATTATATGTTTATAAAAATAACAATAACTTTAGTGTATTTTGCATATAAAATAAAATATTCGTGTAGTCTTGGTTTTCAGATGTAGCCAAATAATAAATTGGACCATAAAGTATGAATACTATACCTAGCGATGAAATAGCAGTATACATGAATGAAGAGACATAATGGTTGGTCATAAAATATGATTAACCTAGTTGAAACAAAAGGCCTTAGTACCTCACAAGTAGTGATCTCATTAGTGGGTTATAGGAGTTCCACATGAGTGAAGAAATCATGTATAATGATTGCCCATTACATACCCTATTTATTCTTAGGGTGCCTTTTTTGAAGCTTGTTTTTTCTATTAAGTTTAAGCAAGAAGAGAGAAAAGTATGATATAAGAATATGCCAATTATATTTTAAAAGAGCATTATTATTAGAAGTTGGCCTCTATTAATCCAAAGAAACTTAACCCTTAATAATAAAGTGAGTTTGGTGTGTATTCCTTACATGACCAAGCCATTTAACATTGCTTTCAAATCAAGATTTTTATGAAGCAGAACCTTTTGATGGGCTATTTGTATTCCCTCTCTCTGTTTTATTATTACCATTATTGCTTCTGTAGCCCCAGTTTCACCACCATTTCTGTGACTTTGGATAGTATAATTAACCATATTGGGCCTCAGTTTCCACACTTGTAAAATGAAAGGAAGGACACCAATGTGGCCCACCTCATAACTAAAAATTGTGACAATACTTGTGAATGCTGGAAGCACTTGAAATCACGATATGCTATAACACACAATGTGCTATTACAGAGAACTTAGTACTTTTGTATAATGGGTGTTTAATAAATATTAACTGAATAGGCAGAACCACTGTGAAAAATAGAATCAGCCTTGTTATACAGAGATTCGTGATATAGAACTCTGACTTATCTTTCTTACATGTATTTTATATCTGTAAGTGCCAAATGATAAAAATAGGAAAACCTATGAATACTTACCTCATAATTTCCTCCATTAAAATATTTTGAGGATTAATATTTAGCTATATTTCACCAATGCTAAGATTTTTGTTGCTGCTGTTGTTGCTTAGTTGCTAAATTGTGTTGAACTCTTTGAAACCCCATGGATCAGGTTCCTCTGTCCCTGGTATTCTCCAGGCAAGAATACTGGAGTGGGTTGCCATTTCCTTCTCCAGGGGATCTTCCCAATCCAGGGATCGAACCCACATCTCCTGCTTGGCAAGTGGATTCTTTACCACTGAGTACACAGTAGGAAATATTTTAAATTTTTATTTAATTGAAAAGTTTGTACCTTTTAAACTGGTTGCTAATAGAAATTAGTAATTTAGTAGTTTTAAAATGTATTCTAATATTTTAACATCCTACAATATCTGCTGAAAATGTTCATATTTGAATAAGATTTTGTATTTCAGTGTTTAAAAACATTGTGGTGTTATCAGAATGCTGTGTACTCAAAACTTTGAGTTAAATTTTTGGACCTGTTAAAATAATCAAAGGATAATCTATGGCAGTTTATGACTCAAGGGTACAAGTAAAAGACTAAGATAAATAAATCAGTGGTCAATTTTCTTTTAATCCAATGAAGTAAATTAATATAGTTTATCCATATGATTAACTCCAGCCAGAATATTTTATTTTCTCAAAACCAAAATTTCAATCTGAGCCATCCAGTTACCCCAAACCATTCCTCTAATTTGCCAGTGTGCTGTGTTGGTCACCTCTTCAGCCAATTTTAGAGTGTACAACAGGCAATACATTAGGATCAGGAGAGTAGAAACAGTTGAGCAGTCCTTATGCTGAAAGAGGTCACAGCCTTATAGGCAGTGCTAATAGAAAATAAAAAATTGCATCTATTTAATATAGGCAAAAATAATTTAAAGATTAATTTTTAAAATAATTATCAAAATCAAAATATCTTCTTTGGGTTAGGCTGTTAGCTTAACTCTTCACACTGACGTTTCAAGTGGGTTCATTTAACTGAGCTGCTTAGTAAAGGCATTTTAAGGTAAGATTTCAGGGTACAGACCCTAGAGCCAGACATGGGAATTTGAATCTCAGGTTTAATACTCCTGTACTGTGTGACCTTATATTATTACTTAACCTCATTGTGTATGAGTTTCCTCACCTGCAAAATGTGGATAATAAGACTAACTCACCTCACAGGTTGCAAGTTTTAGCAGCAAAGCACTTAGAAGAGAGCCTGACAGAGTGTAAACTATAAAAGTATAAGCTATTACCAGAAGAAATAAAATAGCATTTAAATAAACCAGAATATGTATAATTATGATATAACATGATAACTGTGTATATCATACAGATATCTATATATCTATACATACGTATAGATGACAAATAAAGCAATTTGTAATACTAGTAAACTGAAAGTTATGTCTTAGATGAGGAACATGCTGCTTATGTTGAGATGGAATAATAAGGAAAAAATGACTTCCTTTTTGTTTATCCACTAAAATTTAAAATTTACCTTTTTATTTTATTTTTTATCTTTATTTTTATTTTTATTTATTTTTTAATTTTATTTTATTTTTAAACTTTACATAATTGTATTAGTTTTGCCAAATATCAAAATGAATCCGCCACAGGTATACATGCGTTAAAAAAAAAAAAAAAAAATTTACCTTTTTATAATGGATATGGGTCAAAGTGAAGTTGTACTGACATGGATTGGCATATATAAGTAACCATTGTTGGATTTCTCAAATATCGATGGTAAGAAGGAAAGATATGAATCAAATAGAATATTTCCTAGCCATAGACATGAATGTTTTAATAACTTAATTTAACACAATTTATTATCTTGCACTCCAACACTCAGATCTACTCTATTTATAGAGATTAAAAAAAAAAAAGTTCTACAGCTCTGGATCTAATTTAAGGCATATTAAAATTATGTTTTAAAAAATCTTCAGAGAAATAAAGCAGCCTCTTTTATTGAAATAAAATACTAAATCTCTGAAGATCTGAATCAGGTAATGTTTTAATTTTAATGAAATTGGCCTTTGTCTCTGAAAGGGACAAAATAAACAGATTGGCTAGTTCCTGAACGCTGCTACATCCAGAAATATTTCTCAATCCACGCAGAGATCTTAGGAAAGGAAAGCACCCTTGGCAGCTAGTCTTGTAGTAAGTGAGCAGCTCTAAGTAGGAGAACATAAAGGCAAAAGGAGCAGTTGAAAAGGAGAGCATCAGAACTGCTCTCAATGAAGAATCTCCTTCCTGGTTCATAATTGCTAAATTCTTAGTAAGCATTATTTTAATAGAAAGACTGTCCTTAGTAAACTTTTAATTTTAACTACATAGAATTCATAAAAGTATTACTTATTATACTTATGTTTTCATATTATATTTTAAAGTATTACTATATATTTATACCTTGCAGTTTTTCAAAGTAGGTAATAATTCATATTCTCTATTGCTATATTCAGCTGTGATTTTCCTGCTGTATTGTATTCCTTTTGGAGACTATATATAACAATTTAGTTATCATTTATGGATAGACATTTGTGTTGTTTCTAATTTTATTTTGTATTTTAAAGTTTTTGCTTTTATATACAATTCTATAATCATAATGAAAACATAGTATTGAATAAATAAAAGCATTGTGCATAAGACTAGATGATATCAGTTGAATACAGCATGAAAGCAAGAAAAACTTGGTTGTATCTTGTTTGAGGATATACACATATATAATTAAAACTTTTTTTTAGTAGGAAAAGTTTAAATATAAAATTTATGATAATGATTATTGATCAGATGGAGAAAAGCACACTGATTCAATAGTATTTGTAACATCCTTCAAAAATATTTAAGATAGATTCAAGAAGGCCCATATAAAAATCATTTTTAACATGTAATTATTTTGTGTGTATAAAAAGTCAAATATTTTCAAAATTAGAAAATATTTTACATTTGTTCTTCAAACTAACTCTGTGAGGCAGGCTGAGTAGAAACAACTTCCCTTGTTTAACAGATAAGGAAAATAAGATGTAAGTGATTTAAGCAGGACCTAATTGATGGTGAATTTTGGAGAGGGATTAGAAACTTTTCACTAATCAATCAAGTAATCAACGCAATAAACATTTCCTCCATTACGCCTCGTCTCTGTGAGACAGTACCATCCATCTAGTGACTCAACTACAAACCAGAGTCATTCATAAGGCTTTCCTCTCACTACTTCTATAACTAGTCACCAATTTTTACTAATATTACCTCCTTAATAGGCTTAAGTAAGTTCTTTCCTGGAGAAGGCAATGGCACCCCACTCCAGTACTCTTCCCTGGAAAATCCCATGGACCGAGGAGCCTGGTAGGCTGCAGTCCATGGGGTCGCTAAGAGTCGGACACGACTGAGCGCCTTCACTTTCACTTTTCACTTTCATGCATTGGAGAAGGAAATGGCAACCCATTCCAGCGTTCTTGCCTGGAGAATCCCAGGGACAGCAGAGTCTGGTGGGCTGCCGTCTATGGGGTTGCACAGAGTCGGACACGACTGAAGCAACTTAGCAGCAAGTTCTTTCCTCATTATTCCCATGGCCTGACCTTTATATCAATTCTTCATTTTACCCTCAGGTTGGGACAACTACCTTCTTACCCTGTATCCAATTAATAACCGCATGCTAAGTTGCTTCAGTCATGTCCAACTGTTTGTGACCCTATGGACTGTGGCCCACAGGCTCCTCTGTCCAAGGAATTCTCCAGGCAAGAATACTGGAGTGGGTTGCCATTTCCTTCTCTAATGATAACCGCAGTTTTATCTAAAACAAATCCACTGTCAAGACGAAATCCAAAGTGCCCCTTTTAACATGTTACTCTGACCCCATTCCTAACATTTTTTTAATGTCTCCATATTCTCTCCAGGATGAACACGATGCTTCTCACTATAGCACTGGGCTTCCCAGGTGGCTCAGTAGTAAAGAATCCACCTCCAATGCAGAAGACATGGGTTCAGTCCCTGGGTTGGGAAGATTCCCTGGAAAAGGAAATGGTAACCCACTCCAGTATTCGTTCCTGGGAAATCCCACAAACAGAGGAGTCTGGCGGACTACAGTTCATGCAGCTGTGAAAGAGTTGGACATGACTTAGCAACTAAACAATTACAACAAAAACATCATAGCATTACAAAGCCCTCCATAACTTGTCTTCTGCAGATCCACTTCTGACTATTCCACCCACTCAATGCCATAACCTCTTCCTGCTGACATCTAGGACACAAACTCTTTTAAAGTCTCTCACAGGCCCTGGGAATAATTTCTTTTGGAGATTTACATCTTATCAGACATATTATAGTAAATTGGCATTCCATGTGAAAAGGAGTTACAAATGACTATAAAAAATGTGAACCATGCTGCAGTTGACTGGTTGATACAATGCCATGTTATATAGAAATGAATTAAATCATTAATTCATTCAATATTGATTACATGGCTTCTACAGGTCAGTCTTTATTTTAGGTACTATAACACTTTAGTGAACAAAACAGGTTATGTTTCTACTTTTGCGGAGTCTAGAGAAGTTAAGGAGACTGTGACTAAAATGAAAACACAAATTTGAAACATTATTGTGGAAAATTTGACCCTGAAATTGTGTGCCTTGTTTCATCCCAAGTTTTCCAGAGATCCTGGGAAACCATGTTGAGAAACTATACTAGATCACTGACCAATTCTCTTCCTGGTAAAAGAACTAATTTTACACAAAATGTGCAGTAATAGCTTACCTTGAATTTTGTTTTAACTTTCTATTTTAAAGGGGCAATACTTTTAGGGTCCAAATAAGTGGAGCCACATAGGGACTTTGCTACAATATTAAAGAATCCTGACCTTTAACGCGTAAAATTATAATTCGGAATTTCTTTTATTAATTTTATCTACTTTTTGATGTACATAGTTAAAGACTTACAAGTTTGCCCTCTAAGTGTGTTGTGGACTCAGCCGTTGATGTAAACTGTCAATCAGCCTCTCTGCTCCTCTTTTAGAAGGACTGTCTATATCAAATGGCCATGACGTGTAACAACTGGTAGATAACACTCTGGGATTACTGCATGCTGCTTAAACGAATGACTTGCCCATATTGCACCCAGAGGCTTCCAGTTTTAAGGTGGGAACATTTACTTAAAACTAGGGGGAAATTACTAATAAGTTGATTTTGCTTATGATGAAATTTTTAAAAACTTGCTTTTTCAAAAAGAAGTGCCATCTCTGTCTAAATTAATGTTAACTTTTGTCAATACTAGGCAGGGCTTTTTTTCTTTGCTTATCTCTGTATAATGTATAGATAATATATTTGAAATTTTACTAGGGTGAATCATATAACATATCATAAGAATGCACAAAACAAATGATCAAAATCAAATTTCTAATAGACCTTTTCTTCCTCAGATTGATGTTCATTCCTTCACAAAGGTAGTTACTCAGAATGGTCCTGAACAAACCAACAGGGGACGCTATTAAATATTTGCCAGCTGGTGTTACTAATTTATAATGTAAAAGAACTAAAGTATAATGTATACATTATTTACAGAAATCTGGACATATGGGGGAAAATATGCAGAAACGTATCTGGCACCTAGGACTTTGTTAGAGAAGTAACGGAAGCTGTGAGAAGCATGCAGGTGGGGCAGAAAGAGAATGTGACCACAGAAAAGCCAAAGCAACTAAAATATACATTCTGTTCAGGGTTGTAAATGTCAAGAATGCACAGCTGAAGAAATTCCTGAGATATCAACTCTTGAGGATTTGTGGATTTCAGATTGTTGATATTAAATCTAAATATGCTGGAATGAAATCCTTTGTGGATTTTTTTTTTCATTTTGTGCATTTTGGATACACTTTCCTGATCCATGTATATGATATGTAATCCATAAATGTGGATTTATTAAAATACAAGAATCTTCTGTCTCTGAGTCTACTGGTTAGTACACACGTATTAGCTTTTCTACTCTGAAGAGAAAGGTAAAATCAGTGTTGTTTAAGGCAGCAATGACTTTAATGAGGGTGAGTCATAGCACTCAAGGAGGCAAACCTATTTATTTTTATTACACAACACTTTTAACTGGGACTATTTCAAAAAGGCCAAATGACAGACAGGCGCCAAGATTAGATGCATCCTCAGTAGACAGCTGGCGTGCCCTGCCAGAAGGAGGATTTAGAGGAGTGTGGCTGGTAAGAAATAGCCAACAATTGGGGGAAGGGGAAGACAGAGAAAAATAAACTCCCTGAAGAAACTAAAAAAACAGGTCACAGTAATTTCCCTCAGGACTAAAATGTGTGACATGAGCTTTTGCATTAAGTCAGAAATTTCAAGAGCAAGAGGAACTAGGAAAGAACCAGAACCACGGGGAATAATGTTGCTATTGTATTTGGGAGGGCTCAAATAAAAAGTTACTGAGTCCTTTCCAATCTAACTTGCTAAATGGTGTGCTATTTCTCAAAAAGAATTTGCTTCCAGGAAAAGGAAATTAAGCTTGCTTTCCTATTTCAGATTTAATTATAGTAGTGAATTTATTAACTAATCAACTAAATGCACATGGTAAAACAAACAACAAAAAACCACTTTCTTGCACTGCAGCAAAAAGCATATTCCATGACTTATCAGGTGACAATACCTTGTATTGGACACATGATATCACTGAAGCAAAGTCACCATTGACCATATCCAGAAAGTTATAATACTGTTTCTAGCTTCTTCTAAAATTGACTGTCCTGTCTATAGTTAGCGTTTCTAAGAATGTCATTCTCCTGCATTTTAATTAAACAATAGTTTAGTGTATAAGTTTGCATTTGGGTTTGGGGATCTTTACTTGAACACACTTTATTTGTTTTCCAGAAGCAATATAAAAATGATTGTCCAAGAAGTTTAAAATAAGCAATCAGCTCCCTGGGAGTAAATGGTGTACTTGTCTGAGATATGTGCATTCCAAAAGAGGCAAGGGTTTCATGCACAAAATGAACAGAGGAATCACCAGCATCTTCTTGATCTGAACTACAGAAGCTGCAGGGGAAGCTGCAGTTGCATTTTTATAGCCATGCGCCCTTGGAAAGAGATGAAGCTCTGCCAGGAGATCCTTAGGAATGTGGTGGGGGTGTGGGGGTGGGGAGTGATGCTTCGGTATTGTCAGGAATGGATAAATTGTCTGGAACTCAATAAGTGTTGAAATAATAAAGAGTAAAGAAATTAAAAGACGCTTACTCCTTGGAAGGAAAGTTATGACCAACCTAGATAGCATATTCAAAAGCAGAGACATTACTTTGCCAACAAAGGTTCATCTAGTCAAGGCTATGGTTTTTCCTGTGGTCATGTATGGATGTGAGAGTTGGACTGTGAAGAAGGCTGAATGCCGAAGAATTGATGCTTTTGAACTGTGGTGTTGGAGAAGACTTTTGAGAGTTCCTTGGACTGCAAGGAGATCCAACCAGTCCATTCTAAAGGAGATCAGCCCTGGGATTTCTTTGGAAGGAACGATGCTAAAGCTGAAACTCCAGTACTTTGGCCACCTCATGTAAACAGTTGACTCATGAAAAGACTCTGATGCTGGGAGGGATTGGGGGCAAGAGGAGAAGGGGACGACAGAGGATGAGATGGCTGGATGGCATCACTGACTTGATGGACGTGAGTCTGAGTGAACTCCGGGAGTTGGTGATGGACAGGGAGGCCCGGCGTGCTGCGATTCATGGGGTTGCAAAGAGTCGGACACGACTGAGCGACTGATCTGATCTGAATAAAGAATGACTTTTGCTATGGCACTTATGAATAGTTCTGTAGTGTACAAAAAATTGCTACAATAAAGTTAATTATAGAGTCATACAAAAGTTTTCTAATATGTTGAAATTTGTATAGTTGTACTGTACTCAATTAGGATTTAGGGAAAGATTGAGGAAATAAAATGGTGAAAATAAAATAAAGTGATCTTTTAAAAAATTAAAGCATAAGAGATGTTTATTATGTCATGCGATGATTTTCTAATTCAGAACTACTTAGAGAATAATTTCTTTGATATGTATTTTTCTTATATATGTTGTATTTTAATGTATATCTTATATGCTTTTAACAGCAACCAAAATTAATCTTTATAAGTTAAAAATTATATAAAAACAATATAATAATTCTTAAACTGATTTTCTGATACATGAATGGTATGTCAATGATTTTATCAAAAGACTAAGATTTTGAGACTATACATCTATTTAATACATAAAACAACAGATTTGTAGCACAGAAGCACGTTGATTTAAATTTACAGGGACATTTCCTTAAAAGAAGCAAGCTCATGGTCACTTTGTATGTGGAAATTTTGCTCTTCAGACAATCTCTAAGTAAGTAAAGAGAGAAAAAAAGACAGAACTTAATTATTGTGTATTAAAAACTCTTTAGTTTCCTGACTGAAATGTTGGTGGGGCCCAAAGTAAAGTGAAAAGAGAAGAAGAAAGAGTGAAGAGGAGGATGAGAATAGAGGACTTAAAGAGAGCATCGTCTAAGTGATGGAAAATGGCTAAGGACTGTGAAAGAATAGGGTCTGATCCTGAGCTAGAAATCATTTATTATGCAATCCTGAAAAGAATAAACCTTGTCTCTGACTCCAGAGTTTGGTACAGACATTGCCTTTTATATCACAATTTAAAATATTTTATATACAGTATAGTAAAATGAGCTTCAGACTGACAAATATTTTTGACATGTACTTGATGCTCTTTTGGAAACTTTATTATGAAAAATTGCAATAACATAAAAAGGAGAGATTAATGAAATTATCACCTCATTGAAACAATGATCAACTCAGTCAGTTTTGTTTTATGTATACCACCTCATCTTTTGCTGCCCAGCTTGTCCTGGATTATTTTGAACCAAATGCCAAATGTCCTATCATTTTATCCATAAATATTTTGGTCCCACAGAGAATTTCCATATCTATAATAACACTGGAGTTTCTTTCATAGGAAGGGGGATAACCACATTTATTGAAGCGTCACAGCAAAGAGTATTTCCAGAATGCTTGAGGCCTGAGGCTTGAGCACACCCAAGGAGTGGACAAGTTGGTTACAGTCAGTCTTGTGCAATATAATTATTCATAGTACTTTTCCATGGTACAACCATTATCACTTCAGTTGAAAAGTGACATGTGGGCTATTAATTTAACCTATATCTAAATATCAGCATATTGAAAAGAAAGGAGTGTTTGATAAATGAAAAGCCTTGCTTTTAAAGCATTCACTTTGTAGCTTGATATGTAGAACAGATTATTTTAAAATTAGTATTAAGCAAGGTAACTATGTGGTGTTAATATCATGACTACTAACTTGACTTTCTTTTGGTTCCAGCCTAATTTAGTGCTATCTGTGGTTATGTAACTATGCTGCCTGAGTGGCCTTAATTGTATTCATTAATAATAGAAGGCAAAATGTTTTTCAGAGTTTTCTCTAGACTGACACATGCACAGGCACACATACTCTATAGTTGTAATCAGGCATACCTATAATCATCATGTTTATGGTGAAGAGAATACAAAATAATCTGAGCTTCAAATTTTCATTTTAAAACAATATGTCTTTTCATTGATAAACATGAAATACATCACACCTCATCTACCGAATTACGGTGATTCAAAAAAGCACTACTAGAAAACTTACCTCAAAAAATATGTGAAAGGATAGTTATTATGTCAACTAGCCCAATGTAGGAAGGGGGTGTCTGATAAGACCAGTGTGTTCTCTTGGCAAAACTCTGTGAGCTTTTGCCCTGCTTCACTATGTAGTCCATTTTGTAATGCCAAACTTGCCTGTTACTCCAGGCTTCCCTTGACTTCCTACTTTTGCATTTCAATCCCCTATGATGAAAAGGATATCTTTTTTGGTGTTAGTTCTAAAGGTCTTGTAGGTCTTCATAGAATCGTTTGACTTCAGCTTCTTCAGCATTAGTGGTTGGGGGATAGACTTGAATTACTGTGATGTTGAATGGTTTGTCTTGGAAATGAACTGGGATCGTTCCGTCATTTTTGAGATTGCACTGAAGTACTGCATTTCAGACTCTTTTGTTGACTATGAGGACTACTCCATTCCTTCTGAGGTATTCTTGCCCACAGTGGTAGGTATACTTGTCATCTGAATTAAATTTTCCCATTCCCGTCTTTTTAATTCATTGATTCCTATAACGTTGATGTTCACTCTTGCCATCTCCTGTTTGACCACATCCAATTTACCTTGATTCATGGACCTAACATTCCACATCCCAATGAAATATTGTTCTTTACAGTATCAGACTTTATTTCACCACCAGACACATCCACAACTAAACATCATTTCCAATTTAGCCCAGCCTTTTCATTCTTTCTGGAGCTATTTTTCCACTCTTCCCAAGTAGCATATTGGACATCTACCAACCTGGGGGCTCATCTTCCAGTGTCATCTTTTGGCCTTTTAATACTGTTCTTTTAAGCCAAAGATGGAGAAGCTGTATATAGTCATCAAAAACAAGACCTGGAGCTGATTATTGCTCAGATCTTGAGCTCCTTATTGCAAAATTCATGCTTAAGTTGAAGAACATAGGAAAAACCACTAGGCTATGCAGTTCAGTTCAGTGACTCAGTTGTGTCCAACTCTTTGCAACCCCATGGACTGCAGCACGCCAGGTTTCCCTGGAGGCTAATCAACTCCTAGCAGCTACTCAAACTCATGTCCATCGTGTTGGTGATGCCATCCAACCATCTCATCCTCTGTTGTCCCTTCTCCTCCTGCCTTCAATCTTTCCCAGCATCAGGATCTTTACCAATGAGTTGATTCTTTGCATTTGGTGGCCAAAGTATTGGACTTTCAGCTTCAGCATCAGTCCTTCCAATGAATATTCAGGACTGATTTCCTTTAAGATTGACTGGTTGGAACTCCTTGCAGTCCAAGGGACTCTCAAGAATCTTCTCCAACACGACAGTTCAAAAGCATCAATTCTTTCGTGCTCAGCTTTCTTTACAGTCCAACTCTTACATCCATACATGACTATTGGAAAGACCATAGCTTTGACTATATGGACCTTTGTTGGTAAAGTAATGTCTCTGTTTTTTAATATGCTGTCTAGGTTGGCATAGCTTTTCTTCTACGGAGAAGCCTTTTTTAATTTCATGGATACAGTCACCATCTGCAGTGATTTTGGAGCCAAAAAAAATAAAGTCTGTCACTGTTTCCATTGTTTCCCCATCTATTTGCATAAAGTGATGGGACCAGATGCCATGATCTTAGTTTTCTGAATGTTGAGTTTTAAGCCAACTTTTTTTACTCTTCTCTTTCACTTTCATCAAAAGGCTCTTTAGTTCTTCTTCACTTTCTGCCATAAGGGTGGTGTCATTTTCCCAGCAATCTTGATTCCAGTTGTCCTTCATCCAGCCTGGAATTTTGCAGGATGTACTCTGCATCTAAGTTAAATAAGCAGGGTGACAATATACAGCCTTGATATACTCCTTTCCTGATTTGGTACCAGCCTGTCCATGTCCAGTTCTAACTGTTGTTTCTTGACTTGCATACAGATTTCACAGGAGGCAGGTCAGGTGGTCTGGTATTCCCATCTCTTGAAGAATTTTCCACAGTTGGTTGTGATCCACACAGTCAAAGTCTTTGGTGTAGTTAATAAAGCAGAAGTAGATGTTTTTCCGAAACTCTCTTGCTTTTTTCAATGATCCAATGGATGTTGGCGATTTGATCTCTGATGCCTCTGCCTTTTCTAAATCCAGCTTAAACATCTGGAAGTTCATGTTTCATGTACTGTTGAAGCCTGGCTTGGAGAATTTTGAGCGTTACTTTGCTAGCGTGTGAGATGAGTGCAATTGTGCTATGCAAGTATGACCTAAATCAAACCTCTTATGATCATACAGCAGAGGTGATGAATAGATTTAAGGGATTAGATCTGGTACACAGAGTGTCTGAAGAACTATGGATAAAGGTTCATAACACTGTACAGAGGGCAGTAACCAAAGTCATTTCCAAGAAAAAGAAATGCAAGAAGGAAAAGTGATTGTCTAAGGAGACTTTAACAACTAGCTTAGGAAAGAAGAGACATGAAAGGCAAAAGAGAAAGGGAAATATATTTCCAACTGAATGCAGAGTTCCAGAGAAAAGCAAGAAGAGATAAGAAGGCCTTCTTAAAGGAACAATGCATAGAAGTAGAGAAAACAATACAATGGGAAACATTAGAGATATCTTCAAGAAAATTGGAGATAGCAAGGGAACATTTCATGCAAAGATGGGCACAATAAAGGACAGAAACGGCCAAGGATCTAACACAAACAGAGAAGATTAAGAAAAGGTGGCAAGAATACACAGAAGAACTATACAAGAAAGGTCTTAATGACCTGGATAACCATGATGATGTGGTCACTCATCAAGGGTCACCTCCTGGAGTGTGAAATCAAGTGGGACTTAGAAAGCATTAATTATGAACAAGGATAGTGGAGGTAATAGAATTCCAGCTGAGTCATTAAAATCCTAAAAGATGATGCTGTTAAAGTGCTGCAATCAATAAATCAGCAAATGTGGAAAACTCAGCAGAGACCGCAGGACTGGAAAAGTTCAGTTTTCATTCCAATTCCAAAGTAGCTCAATGCCAAAGAATATTCAGACTATCATACAACTGGACTCATTTCACATGCTAGCAAGATAATATTCAAAATCCTTCAAACTTGTCTTCAGCAGTACATGAACTGATAACTTTCAGATGTACAACCTGGATTTAGAAAAGGGAGAGGAACCATAGATCAAATTTCCAACATCTGTTGGATCATAGAAAAAGCAAGGGAATTCCAGAAAAATAGCTACTTCTGCTTTATTGACTACACTAAAGCCTTTGATTGTGTGGATCACAAAAAAACATGGAGAATTCTTAAGAAATGGGAATATCAGACCACTTTACCTGCCTCCTGAGAAATCTGTATGCAGGCCAAAAAGCAACAGTTAGAACTGTGCATAGAACTATGGACTGGTTCAAAAATTGGGAAAGGAGTACATCAAGGCTGTATATTGTCACCCTGCTTATTTAACTTAGATGCAGAATACATCATGGGAAATGTCAGGCTGGATGAATCACAAGCTGGAATCAAGATTGCCAGGAAAAATATCAATAACCTCAGATATGCTGATTATTTCCACTCTAATGGCAAAAAGTAAAGAGAACTAAAGAACCTCTTGATGAGGGTGAAGGAGGAGAGTGAAAAACTGGCTTAAAATTCAACATTCAAAAAACTAAAAGATCATGGCATGTGGTCCCATCACTTCACAGCAAGCAGAAGGGGAAAAAGTGGGAACAGTAACAGATTTTATTTTCTTGGGCTCCAAAATCACTGCAAATGCTGACTGCAGCCATGAAATTAAAAGATTCCTCGCCTTGGAAGAAAAGCTATGATACACCTAGACAGTGTATCAAAAAGTAGAGACATCACTTTGCTGACAAAGGTCCGTATAGTCAAAGCTACGGTTTTTCCAGTAGTCATATAGGAATGTGAGAACTGGACCATAAAGAAGGCTGCATGGCAGGGAATTGATGCTTTTGAACTGTGGTGCTGGAGAAGACTCTTGAGAGTCCCTTGGGCTCCAAGGAGATCCAACCAGTCCATCCTAAAGGAAATCAGTCCTGAATATTCATTGGAAGGACTGATGCTGAAGCAGAAGCTCCAGTACTTTGACCACCTGATGTGAAGAGCTGACTCATTGGAAAAGACCCTAATGCTGGGAAAGATTGAAGGAAAGAGGAGAAGCGGGCGACAGAGAATGAGATGGCTGGATGGCATCATCAACTCAATGGACATGGGTTTGAACAAATTGAGGGAGATAGTGAAGGACAGGGAAGCCTGGCCTGCTGCAGTCCATGAGGTTGCAAAGAGTCAGACAGGATTTAGTGATTGAACAACAACAACAACCCAATGTAGGGGCTTCCCTGATGGCTCAGTGGGTAAAAAATCTTCCTGCAATGCAGGAGACACAGGAGGTGTGGGTTAGATCCCTGGGTCAGGAAGATCCCCTGGAGGAAGAAATGGGAACCCAGTCCAGTATTCTTGCCTGAAAAGTCCCATGGACAGAGGAGCCCTGCGGGTTATGGTTCAAAGAGTTAGACATGATTGAGCACACACAGATACAATCCTATGTAACTTCCTCTTTCCCTTTGGTCTATTAACTGAAGGATGTGTTAACTCTTAAAAATAGGTTTTGAAGTATTCCAGTCATAACTGGTTAACACTGGAGATTTCATACTGTGAAGAGCATGACTCAAATCTTTCTTTTCCCATGTTGATTTTTCTCTGTGTGCTTTTCCTTTTTTCTTTTTAATCTTTTACTCTCTTAGCAATGTTAATGATAGGATACAGAGTTATCAGCTATATTTCTTTATTTGTTGAATGCATTTGAGAAATTGGCACGATATACTTTATAGGATCTTTATGAGTATGAAGTAAGTCTGCCTGTGTAAATTTCTTTACATGCTGGATATATAATAGTGGCTCAATAAACACTAGTCCTGTCTCCCCAGCACCCTTTTCTATACTGTATATACACAGCCTCTATAGTATTAAATATACATTTGACTATACTTGAATGAACCATGTATTTGCCTTGATATTCTAAGGAAGAATGGCTTTCCTTGGGTAAGGTCATTATATGTCAGATATTGTCCCAGAAACCTGAGCTGCATCTCTTTAACTTTTTCCAATTAAAAAAAAAAAATATCTCTTTGGATTGCCAAAATGAACAGGGATATTTACTGGCTCTTAAGAAGTATGAGTTATCAGGTTAATGTAAGAGCTCAAGCGTTTCAGAGGACATTTGTCAGGTGGATTAGAAACGTCTTTACTAACCAGAAGTCATCATAGTTCTGGCTCTACTAATTAGACACTACTAGGAGTTATAAGGGGAAATTAGCAAGGTAACGATAACAGTAACAGTGGAGTTTGCTTTTCTGATGGATGCAGAAATAAATGTTCTTTCCAAAGCTGTAGGAAGTTCTGGCTGATTCTGCATTACAAAGTCTGCTTGTAAGGAGACACAATACAATGCCCACTACCTACTGTGTCCTCCACAGTCATTCGTCAGTTATGAAAATTGGCTCTGGGTTGATACGGAGATTTCCTGAACAATATTAACAAAAAAAATAATTTTTGATGAAATAAATTAAAAAGTGAGACATGTATATTTAACTTCAGAGGATATTTATTTAGAGACAGTTATTAGCACATATTTTTAAATGATGGTGCTAATAACAAATGAATCCCTTCTCATTAAATTAGGTTTTGAAGGACCTTTGCTTGAAATCTTCTAGTTAACCATCAGGCCATAGTCATCATTTTAGCCATTTCATTGATCACCATGGAATTAAACCCTCAAATTTGTCTAGATCAGTGTGGATTTACATTATAAACTACAAAAGTTGGTCTACGGGTCCGACAGACATGGCAAAAGATATTAACACTTCAAAACACTGCCAATTTAGTGACCTACTTTTAGGGAAGATTAACCTATAGTGAGGATGTGAAACTAAATTAAATTCCAGTTAAATACAAATATTTTTCTTCACATACTGAGTCATCTGACTCAGACCCCGCAGGGTGCAGTGTTACCTTGCTTGGTGAACTGCATAATTATTTATAGATTTTCTCAACATTAAGCTTACCCCTTATCTAACTTTACACAGGCAGTCTAGTTAGTGACTCTCAGAGAGATACCCTGCTGTATAATATGGTACCACATGGTAGGTCAGGGCCGAGCTGCCCCTTTTTCCATTCTTTGTTGATGGTTTGAAAATATCAGGACAATGACTGCATGCCACATTGGTTTTATAATTCCTAATCTAATGTCTCTACAGGGGTTTCTAATTCCATATAATGTGTATAAAACAAAGAGATAAATGTTACTTATTATTGAGAACGGAGGTTGAAGGACCTATTGTGAAGCTTTGTACTTATTGATAGAATTCTAAAACTAGGCTATAAAAAAGTCATTTCTTGATGAAGCATTAATGATAAATAACAAGTCTTCAGGAGGCTAAAATACTTAACACTCAAAGACATTTGAAGAATTTTTAAGAATGTGAACTAATGGAATGCAAATTGTATTTCTCATAAAGTACATTGTTAGTTCTACAGTGAAACTCAGTGTTAACTGAGTGAAAATTTTAAGTTATTAAAAGTAATAATTCGTGTGTATTTTATTGAAGCTAATTTTTTAATTAGAAGACGTATATGGTTGCCTTTAGGCCAACCAAACATGTTTCTCTTGTTTAAGAATAGAGTAAGAGAAAAACTTCATAGAAACATACTGCTGAGAACATTTCTTTACTGTTCAATATAGAAACAATAAGAAAACAGAAGGAAGTGATAATAGTATCATCTCAGGGAAGGCCTCCTGAAGCCAGACAGAATCAGATAAAGCACAGATTACATTGCCCATTCCTTTTGATGGCCATAAAACTACCCTACAGATAGCCTTAGAAAAATTCCTTAGGATAACTGGTATGACCAATAGTCTGAGGGACAGACACCAGAATGCCAATGTACTAATTTGCAGTTAGAATTAGTGCAATCAGGTTGGACTAGATTACTCTACTGGCTTGACTAGCATTTTCTCTCTTGCATAGTCAAGCTACATAAAGAAAGTGAATCATAATCAGAAAGATACTATTTGAGAGTAGAATCTGAACAAAAGGAGTTAATATAAATATGGAATTGTCTCATTCTAACGTGGCATAACACACCATTCTCACAAAGTAAAGGATTTGCCAATAGAAATAGAAAGCAGTAGAGTCCACCAGTTATAATCACTTCCACCCATCTCCATTGGAGGGATAGATCTGTCATATGGACTAGAAATACCTCTTGGCTGAGGGCTTAGTCTTTTTCTACAGAGTGTTTGAGTGGGCATTGCTAATACCTGGCTCTATGACTCTTTATTTTTATGCTGACCAATTGCTTTTCTGATAGACATAGTCCTTTTGAATGTGTATGAATGTGTGTGTATATATGTGTGTATATTTGGATTAGAATTAAATCCAAATGCATGGTCTATGAGCCACCCTGTTTCTTTCCAATGATTGGGTATGTGTTCTCCCATCCATTACTTATTGATTTTACAATTTACTTCTCCATGGACAAGTTCATTTTATTTATTTCCAAGTTCCTTGTGGGACATCTCTGTGCAAGTTCATAAACCTATTAAGAAATGTTATCATATACTTTCTTTCATCAAAAAGTAAATAAATGGCCTTGGCATAACAATTTTGACAACTAATAAAATTGTTCTTCTTCTTCAAGTAATTAAGTCTGTTTAGTAGTGCTAAGCAAATTTCTATAATGGCCGCAAAGATTTAGTTAATGAATAATTTGAATTATCTGTGGCTAACTATCTATTGAGTGGTTTATAGCATCTGGGCACTACCCATACAAATCCTGTATTAATCATCATATAAACTGATTTACAGCATAAGGGAAAGGAAATTGGATGTTTGTTCCCAAGTTTAGGTTCCATATTACCACCACTCAAACCTTGTCTTGGTTGGGACACTATGATATAAGCATTATAATATTATGGAAGCAAAAAATATTGAACATTTAAAAGTGGAGTTTTAACCAGTATACACACTATTGTATTTAATTTTCCACAAACTGTGCTCCTTGGATTTTTTTAGAAGTATGAGTGGATAACACTTAATAAGACTGCATGAGTAATGGCTTGAGTGTAGTGCTTTGAATGATGGTCTGATGTTTGCTTCAAGAGGAGTAACTCTGCTTTCTAAATTCTGTTAAAAGAATCAATTTGGGGTTTCCAAAAACAGGACTCTAATTTAAATATTTCTTAAGACATTCGTCAGCTTCTTCACTAATAACTGATTCCTTATGGACAATATCAGCACTTTAGACGCTACCTTATTAAAACCACAATGCTGGCTGACAGCAGAGAGATTTCTAGCATCACCTGTGGTATTGCACACAAAATCCAGGATGAGGGGTTAACAGATCCAGATTTTAATCCTGACTAACTGTATGATTTCAAATTATTTAATCCTTGGCTATAAGATTCTGTTGGGTTAGATTGTGTCCCCTTCAAAATTCATATTTTGAAATCCTAAACCCCAGGACCTCAGAATATAACCTTATTGGATATTGAGTTTTTACAGAGATAATCAAGTTTAAAATGAGATCATTAGGGTGGGCCCTAATCTATTATAACGTATCCTTATAAGAAGAGGAAACTTGGATACAGACATGCACACAAGGAAAACACTACATGAATATAAACAGTCATATGAGCTCAAGACAGAAGCCTTGATCAGATCTCTTCCTCCCAACGCTCAGAAAAAACAGATCCTGCTGACAACTGGATTTCAGAACTCTAGCCTCCCAAACTTGAGACAATAAGTGTCTGTTGTTTAAGTCACTCAGTTTGTAGTACTCTGTTACAGCAGCCCTAGCAAACTAATACAGCCTCTTAGGCCAAAAGGTGATAATGAAATCCTTCTATAACAGCCCTACAAACCCTTATTTTCATCTCTTCTGTGCTAATACAGCCATTATTTTAACTCTGTGCTTTCCAGTCATATTTCTGAAATAAAGACCACAAACAAGAAAATTATGGGAACAGAACCCTGGACAGCAGATTTAAAGGAGAGTATGTAAGAAATGGGAAGAAGAAAGAAATGGTAAATTTACATACCTTCTGTGTAAAAACTTGTTAATTAATGTTTAAGTCAAGCAAAATTAATTTGAAGGTTTGTATATTCAAAGTTTTTGTTTTGTTAGGTGTTGCTAAAATTTGTCCAGCCTTCTAGTAGTATGAATATCTGCTTTGTAAAACATTTTTAGAGTTGAAATTGTAGGGTTTTATATATGGGAGCAGATATCTTAAAGAAGGGGCTTTCTATATTTCTAGGAAAGCCTAGTCAGCTTTGCTCAGTGTTGACATAGTACAATGCTTAAACCTTTTCTGCCTCATGCATTATATGAGGCAAATATGGTTTCTTACCTCATAAGACTGTCAGACATTTGAGGTCAAGGACTGCATCTTAAATATTTTTTAAATTCACTATATATATTGCAGTAGCACAGGACTTGACACCTGGTATAAAGGAAAACAAAACCAAAGAACAAAGTATACTGAGTTTGAGAATGGTTTAGGTCTTGATTTCTTCTCTTAAAATTTGCATTGGTTTTCCTCCAAAAATATTTTGCTCAAAGTGTGAAACAACATAAATCTATCAGTTTATACCATTTTGGTAACAGTATAAATCATAATTTTGAGAAATAAAAGTTACAATATGGTATTGTCACATACCAGCTAGAATCTCCAAAATTTATTGGAATAATCAAAGACTATCTTTAAATATAGAAGTCCTTGCCACTAATCATTTATCAGAATGTCAAGAGGAAGCCCAATTGCCAGACAACCCCTGCCTTCTGGGCTCGTATTTGAAACCACTGTCTTCTTTCTGCAAAGCAGCCCTAATGGTCACTTTTAGCTGCCATCTGTGGATGACTGTCCACTATGCCGTTTATCATCACCATCAGCCAGGATACTCCAAAATGAATTTTGTACATACCATACCAAACAAACTTTGCAAATCCATTCAGCCATTCTCCTGTGATCCAATAACCAATAGAGACAGAAACTTTATTTCAATAGATAAAGATTATAACCAGAGTTTAAGAAGAGAAATAGATTTTTTTTTCTTTTTTTTTTTTTCAATGCCATTCTCCCAAATCATCCCACCCTCTCCCTCTCCCACAGAGTCCAAAAGACTGTTCTATACATCTGTGTCTCTTTTGCTGTCTCGCATACAGGGTTATCGTTACCATCTTTCTAAATTCCATATATATGCATTAGTATACTGTATTGGTGTTTTTCTTTCTGGCTTACTTCACTCTGTATAATAGGCTCCAGTTTCATCCACCTCATTAGAACTGATTCAAATGCATTCTTTTTAATGGCTGAGTAATACTCCATTGTGTATATGTACCACAGCTTTCTTATCCATTCATCTGCTGATGGGCATCTAGGTTGCTTCCATGTCCTGGCTATTACAAACAGTGCTGTGATGAACACTGGGGTACACGTGTCTCTTTCCCTTCTGGTTTCCTCAGTGTGTATGCCCAGCAGTGGGATTGCTGGATCATAAGGCCGTTCTATTTCCAGTTTTTTAAGGAATCTCCACACTGTTCTCCATAGTGGCTGTACTAGTTTGCATTCCCACCAACAGTGTAAGAGGGTTCCCTTTTCTCCACACCCTCTCCAGCATTTATTGCTTGTAGACTTTTGGATCGCAGCCATTCTGACTGGTGTGAAATGGTACCTCATTGTGGTTTTGATTTGCATTTCTCTGATAATGAGTGATGTTGAGCATCTTTTCATGTGTTTGTTAGCCATCTGTATGTCTTCTTTGAGCTGCCATCTGTGGATGACTACCCACTATGGAGATGCCCTTTATCATCACCATCAGCCAGGATACTCCAAAATGAATTTTGTACATACCATACCAAACACACTTTGCAAATCCATTCAGCCATTCTTCTGTGATCCAATAACCAATAGAGATAGAAACTTTATTTCAATAGATAAAGATTATAACCAGAGTTTACTTAAGAAGAGAAATAGCTTTTTTCATAGCCTGTCGAGACCTTTACATTCAGTATTTTGTAACAATGTACTCAGACTTTAAGAGACTCAGTTAATGTGTAATTATAACAAAATTGAAAAGATTACCGGTAACAAAGATGACTTATGGAGTAGGTTAAAGGGTAGGGTTGGGGAAGATGAGAAAGGTGGATGCTATAAATGGAAAAACAAAAACAGCAAGGCTCACAATTCACACAGATCCTTGGTATATTATTTCTTGACTGCTCAAATGAAAATTGAATTATGGGGGATTTATAGTGAAGGAAAAACTCTCCAAACTTTAGCAGCCTAATTGGTAGCTTTAAAAAAAAAAAACTGTAAAGGTTTTAAAACTACAATTCCAAATTCTATGAAAAAGCCATTTTAGTGCTTTTAGACCCTATTATTTTAAGTTTTAACATTTTTTCCTGAACCAAGTGTGGAAGATTAAGGTAACGTAATTTGGCTTCTGGGTCAGCCTTGGCATTCTTCACTTTGCCCAGATGTATACGATTACATTTTCTATTATGCGAGCCATGGAGACATATGGTATTTTCATCAAAAAGTGATGAAAGAAAATATCTTTAGGAAAGTTGAAAATATTGCCTAACTTAGGAAACAAGCTTCTGAGACTGGAGATTTTTTTCTGCTTGGCTACCTGGCAGTCTAAGTGTTGTATGTGTGTGCAGAGTGTTGAGGGATGGAGTATAGTTAGAGAACAAGCATGCACATAAATAAACCAAAAAATACATAACTCACAAAATTTGGTCAAATTCTAGATTGCTTGTGATTGAGTGATACATGTAGAAATTGGTCAGTTTTATTTCTGAAAAAATTTGGGAAATGGTAAAGATACTGGCTAAAAGGTAAAACTACTTACTCATTCTCTATTATTTCTGGACTTAACTTTTGCTTAACTCAACAACAAAGCATAGGTGCGTGCTAAGCCGCGTCAGTTGCGTCCAACTCTTTGAGACCCTGTGGACTATAGCCAGCCAGGCTCCTCTGTCCATGGGATTCTCCAAGCAAAAATACTGGAGTGGGCTGCCATGCCCTCCTCCAGGGGACCTTCCCGACACGGAGGTTGAACCTGGATCTCTTGCGTCTCCTGCATTGGCAGGCAGGTTCTTTACCACTAGTGCCACCTTCGTTGCCTGGGAAGCCCCACAACAAAGCATAGGATTTTGTTAATCAAGACACCTAACTAATTAAATAAATGGGGAACAATATTAAGAATATTTTCACCACACTTTCTTCTTTTTTTTTTTTTTTTTTCTTTTCAGGTCCCTCTACAGCCAGAAGTATTTTTTTTCCCCTAGAAGTGAAATGCAACTAAAAGTTGTATCAACGATGTAATGAAATTGTCTGGGACAAAAGATATAATCACACTTAGTGGTAAAATACCTGCCTGCCAATGCAGGAGACATAAGAGACATGGGTTAGATCCCTGGGTTGGGAAGATCCCCTGGAGAAGGGCATGGCAACCCACTCCAGTATTCTTTCCTGGAGAATCTCATGGACAGAAAAGTCTGGCGGGCCACAGTTCATGGGATCGCAAGAATCAGATATGATTGAAGTGACTTAACACGCACTTAGTCTTCTTTGAAAACACATTTTAAATAATTGATACTAAACCTATTCTTTAATGAACAGGCAGTGTTAAGACATTAAGTAGGAAATTTATCTTGATGTGAAAGAATGGAAGAAATTCAGGATTCTCGCTTTGAAATCAAGTATTTTCTATTAACAAGATATCCATTAAGTACAGGAATGTGGCTGGAGAAGTATTTATCTTGGCAGTTATAATTATGCTTTTATGCCATCTACAAACACCAAGCACATTATTTGCATTTACTTATTAAAATAATCTAATTTTAAAAATCTATTTCCACTACTCTATTATTCAGGAACCATTTCTAAGTAGATCATTGGTCTTTCAAATGGAAATACTTTTCTCATATAAAAACCACTCTGTGCCATTGTTCCTGAAACAATAAAATAATTAGAAACCCAGTCCAATAAAAATATTAGAATGTGCATCAAAGTAGTTACCTTAGATGATGTGTTCTTAATATTTTCCATCTTTTCCTTTAAATAGTTTTTCCTTTCTTAAGAAGCAAAGTATAGAAAATAAATAACTTTGAGTAGAAAACATAATGTTCCAAGAAATGTAGTAAGGGTCAAAAATCTTTTAGGAAATATGCAGATTTAAATGTAATTACTGAATAATAAAAATGATTATAATAATAGAGAAAATACAGTTCAAGAGTAAATATAAGAAGCATAAGAGAATTTAATAGTAATAAAATTATACTCAAAAAACAATAGTCATTCTCTGTGTTCACTATTTGTCTTTAATGTATTGGATTTTAGTGACAGTTCCTTCTTTACTATTTTTGCAATATGCTTTTGCTCTTGCACTCTGAATCTGTATGTTTGAACAAATTTGTTGTTGACAGCAAGTAATGATTATAAGTGTACATAGGTCCTCCCCTCTGGTCTTATTAATATATAGAAACAGTACATCTGTTTTGACGTACTCATAATTTTGAAACCAATAGTTCATGATTATGGCTATTTTTCTATTCAAATACCCTTTTTCAACTTTGATAAAGTCCTGAGTGTGTCATTCTTTTGAATAACTTCATTAAATGCATAAAATATAAAATAGTACACAATATGGCAGTTTAGAAAAATCCACTGTATATATGAAAGTGGTTTGCTTTAAGGAGGAGTAGTTACAGATTTGATAGTAACATTAAAGGAATAAATTTCAAAGTACAATGACTTTCTTGATATAAAGTGAAATGGGATAGGGAGAAATATTTGCAAATTTCACTTTTTAAAATGTGTACACAAAAACTGGTTTTAGAATGTATTTGAAATTGTTCTTTTTACCTCACTTTGCTCACTGGTTAAAACAGTATTCTAGAGATAATTTTGCAAGAGTGTTTTCAGAATATAAATAGTTACATTACAGAAACTTGATTATTTTCTTGGGGACTATTTTGCAAGCCCTATGAATGCAAAACTGCCTCTAATAAATATTAAATTAAATATTTATATATTAAACATTTATAAAATTAAATATATATTAATTAAATTTATGTATAATTAAATATATATTAAGTGCTTAATATATATTAAATTATATATTACATGACATTTCCAAAGCAAATAGATCATTACTCAATCCAAAAGCCATTTTTAATGCTTATTATCTTCATCTCTTTATAGTGTTTGCTTTAATTTGCCCGTTCCTCTATGTGAAATACTGGTTTCTATGACACTAGAACCCTTCTGCTTTCTTGTCACTGTCCATCGCTCCCTCTTTTGGGAAAGACAGTGTACACAGCTCAGTTCCTTTATTCCTCTGACAGCTGTGCCCATTCTGTCCCCATTACCTTAGTAGTTTCTTTTCCTTCTTCTCTGACCTGTCGGTATGCACCTAAGGGTGCAAGCTTCACCCTCTTCCCTTTCATACAACTCACTATTCCTTAATAACTTCATCACTCATGTTACCAGCCTAAACTAGTAACTGCCAACTCATCTTTTATCTAGAGTACAGATGCAAATTTTTTCTGTAAAGGCCCAGATAGTAGATAATTTAGGCTTTGCACACCATACAGTCTCTGTCACAACTACTCAAACCCACTGTTGTAGCACAAAGCAGCCATAGGCAACATAAATGAAGGAGCACAGCCATGTTCCAATAAAACACTGGAATTTGAATTTCATGCAGTATGGAAGTCCTAACTCCTACTACCTCAGAAATATAACTGCATTTGGCAATAGAATCTTTAGGAGATGGTAATTAAAGTTGGGCCATTATAATGGGCCCTAATCCATTATGACTGGTGCCCTTATAAGGACAGGACACAGAGAGACAACACAGAAGGAAGACCATGTGACGACACAGGGAGAAGATAGCCATCCACAGCTTCAGGATAGAGGCCTCAGAAGAAAGCAGTCCTTCCAATACCTTGTGGACACCCAGCCTCCAGAACTGTGAGAAAATAAATTACCCTTGTTTAAGCCACGCAGTCTGTGGTACTTTGTTATAACAGTCCTATAAAACTAATATAACATATTCTTTTTAAAAAACGAATTAATTATTTTTATAGTAGGTCCTTGTTGGTTATCTCTTTTAATAAAATATAGCAGTGTGTACATCACATTTCTTTTCATTTTTTTCAACCATTTAAATTAGGCAAAACTACTCTTATATCACAGGATGTACACAAACAGATAATGGGCCAGAATGGGGCTGCAGGCCCTCGTTTGCTGACCCTTGATCTAGAGGTCCCTATTCAAGCTTCATTTTATAAAGTGGACAAAATCTTCACTTCATTAGATTCCTCAAACTCAGCCTGAACTCAGGAATTTGAACTAATTTGGCTTATAATTTCTCCTCTCTTTTGTTCCTTGACTTGTTGAGTAGAACCGCCATCTACTTCTTCATCTAAACCTTAAACATGGAAGTTATCCTGGATTCCTCATTTCCTTCATTTCTGACATCTAATATGGGACCAAGCTTACTGATTCTACTCAGTTTTTCTTTGTCTATGTGATCTTTTCTGTCACTGAATCTTTTGTAATGCTATACAAGCTGGTTTTAGAAAAGGCAGGGGAGCCAGAGATCAAATGCCACCATCCGCTGGATCATGGAAAAAGCAAGAGAGTTCCAGAAAAACATCTATTTCTGCTTTATTGACTATGCCAAAGCCTTTGTGTGGATCACAATAAACTGTGGAAAATTCTGAAAGAGAATGGAATATCAGACCACCTGACCTGCCTCTTGAGAAACCTATATGCAGGTCAGGAAGCAACAGTTAGAACTGGACATGGAACAACAGACTGGTTCCAAATAGGAAAAGGAGTACGTCAAGGCTATATATTGTCACCCTGCTTATTTAACTTCTATGCAGAGTACATCATGAAAAACGCTGGGCTGGAAGAAGCACAAGCTGGAATCAAGATTGCCGGGAGAAATATCAGTAACCTCAGATATGCAGATGACATCACATCTTATGGCAGAAACTGAAGAGGAACTCAAAAGCCTCTTGATGAAAGTGAAAGTGGAGAGTGAAAAAGTTGGCTTAAAGCTCAACATTCAGAAAAGTAAGATCATGGCATCTGGTCCCATCACTTCATGGGAAATAGACGGGGAAAGTGTGGAAACAGTGTCAGACTTTATTTTTCTGGGCTTCAAAATCACTGCAGATGGTGACTGCAGCCATGAAATTAAAAGACGCTTACTCCTTGGAAGGAAAGTTATGACCAATCTACTAAGTTCAGTTCAGTCACTCAGTTGTGTCTGACTCTTTGTGACCCAATGAATCGCAGCACGCCAGGCCTCCCTGTCCATCACTAACTCCCGGAGTTTACCCAAACTCACGTGCATTGAGGCGATGATGCCATCCAGCCATCTCATCCTCTGTCGTCCCCTTCTCCTCCTGTCCCCAATCCCACCCAGCATCAGAGTCTTTTCCAATGAGTCAACTCTTCGCATGAGGTGGCCAAAGCATTGGAGTTTCAGCCTCAGCATCAGTCCTTCCAATGAATATCCAGGACTGATCTCCTTTAGGATGGACTGGTTGGATCTCCTCGCAGTCCAAGGGACTCTCAAGACTCTTCTCCAACACCACAGTTCAAAAGCATCAATTCTTCAGTGCTCAGCTTTCTTCACAGTTCAACTCTCACATCCATACATGACCACTGGAAAAACCATAGCCTTGACTAGATGGACCTTTGTTGGCAAAGTAATATCTCTGCTTTTCAATATACTATCTAGGTTGATCATAACTTTCCTTCCAAGGAGTAAGCGTCTTTTAATTTCATGGCTGCAATCACCATCTGAAGTGATTTTGGAGCCCCCCAAAATAAAGTCTGACACTGTTTCCACTCTTTCCCTATCTATTTCCCATGAAGTGATGGGACCAGAAGCCATGATCTTACTTTTCTGAATGTTGAGCTTTAAGCCAACTTTTTCACTCTCCTCTTTCACTTTCATCAAGAGGCTTTTGAGTTCCTCTTCACTTTCTGCCATAAGGGTGATGTCATCTGCATATCTGAGGTTACTGATATTTCTCCCGGCAATCTTGATTCCAGCTTGTGCTTCTTCCAGCCCAGCGTTTCTCATGATGTACTCTGCATAGAAGTTAAATAAGCAGGGTGACAATAAATAGCCTTGACGTACTCCTTTTCCTATTTGGAACCAGTCTGTTGTTCCGTGTCCAGTTCTAACTGTCGCTTCCTGACCTGCATGCATATAGGTTTCTGAAGAGGCAGGTCAGGTGGTCTGGTATTCCCATCTCTTGAAGAATTTTCCACATGACCAATGTAGATAGCATAATAAAAAGCAGAGATATTACTTTGCCAGCAAAGTATGGTCAAGGCTAGTCAAGGCTATGGTTTTTCCAGTGGTTACGTATGGATGTGAGAGTTGGACTGTGAAGAAAGCTGAGCGCTGAAGAATTGATGCTTTTGAACTGTGGGGTTGGAGAAGACTCTTGAGAGTCCCTTGGACTGCAAGGAGATCCAACCAGTCCATCCTAAAGGAGATCAGTCCTGGATGTTCATTGGAGGACTGATGCTGAGGCTGAAACTCCAATGCTTTGGCCACCTCATGCGAAGAGTTGACTCATTGGAAAAGACTCTGATGCTGGGTGGGATTGGGGGCAGGAGGAGAAGGGGACAACAGAGGATGAGATGGCTGGATGGCATCACTGACTCGATGCACATGAGTTTGGGTAAACTCCAGGAGTTGGTGTTGGACAGGGAGGCCTGGTGTGCTGCGATTCACAGGGTTGCAAAGAGTCAGACGTGACTGAGCAACTGAACTGAACTGAAATTTGTCCTAACCTTTAGTCTTACTGTTCACATTCCTACCAGAGAGACTGTCTAAATCTAATCTAATTACATTGTCCTTCCATGAAAATCTTTTAAAGATTCTCTGTTATCTAAACCCTAAGCTTCTGAACATGACATACATTGTCCTCCTTGAGGTATTCTTTATCAGATTCATTCTTCGGTGTACTCCTCTTTCAACAACAGTTCAAATTAAATATTTGCCACTGCCAGGAAGGGTCATGAGGTTACTATCTCCCTGTCTTCATTTATGTTGTTCTGTTTGTAATACTTTATTTTTCCCTCTGACTTGATGGGAATTTGCTCCTTGATGATGGGAAATATTTTTCATCTTTAGCACTTATACAAGGCTGAGCAAAAGAGAGGCGCTTCATAAATACAACAGTTAACTATGATCAAAAAAGCTGTGTGAAAGATAATAACATATATACATTTGCATGTACACATATATATGATCTAACATGCATGTGTGCATGTGTGTGTTTATGTACATAAATATATACACACAAGATCTCTATTTTCTACCAAACAGTGGTATAACAGGTGCAACAATTTTTAGAGCTGGGTTGAAGGACGATTGAGCTCCAAAGAGTTTAGATCCAGAATCCCATCAGTTCAGGATGTATCCAGAAGTATCAGGGAAAATATCCTGTCCATTTCCTGCTCACTTCCTCATTTGGAGCCCATTCCAAGCATACATTGTCTTTTGTTTCTAATTATTAAAGCCCTATATGCCTTTCAATGCTCCACTCAGGGATCCGAAAGCCTGTTCCTGCAATTCCAAAATTCAGTAACTATTACTTTTTCTCTTGTAACATTTAATACTCCCATTTAGCACTAGCTTTTAAATGTTCCTTCTGATATAGAAACTTGTCCTCCATTGCTTTGTAAAGTACTTTATTAAATAGTCATCTCAGCACACATCTTAGTCCCAAGCACCATGTAGGCAGCAGGTAACTGAAGGACCCAGAACAGAAATAGTCCTTTGTTTAGATCACTCTTATAGCTCTGCGAGTCTACCCTGTACTGCATACATGAATTTTAGCATTTATGGGGTCAGTGAATTTTTTGAGAACCCAGTAGATAGTATCCCTCTTCTCAGAAAAACCATGAATGTACACATAGACACATACACACACACACACACACACACACACACACGCGTGCGCGCATACCTCATGTATGCACACACAATTTTGAATATGATTTTAAGGCTTTATCAATTCCAACTTACAAGGCTGCAAGTTTCTTTACCTACAGAAAATGTATTGTATCTTTTAATACTCAGCACAGTACCTAGCTGCTCAATAAATCTTGTCTGAAATAAACAGTATTGAACTCAAGCCCTTACTAGAAAACATTTTCTGTATTTGTATTCCATGCAGTACTTAGCACAGTGTCTTGGCCATAAAAGTAATTTAATAAATATTTGTCGAATCAAATTGAATTCTGCTTTCTTTGTATCTTGGAGAAATACCAATTACAGAGATATAGGTAGATGGGGCTAAATAAATATTTAGGATGACTCTTTCAACACTTAATCTTATTGTTTTAACGTTCTACAGATCTGAATCCACTAATTTAAGTATATTAGTGTTAATAGATACACTCTTTTAATCTTTTTAAAGGAAGTGTTTAAATTTTAAAGCATTTAGGTAGAAAGAAAGAATTCATCTGTCCTTTTATAAATGTCACTACATTCTATTTTAAGAATAAGTGAATAAGGACCAAGTCTGAGAATTCTAAAATAAAGCATTTCTACCAGTGAAGGGAAGGTTTGAGGCACCTTTTTCTTCCACAATCAACCCAAATGTCTCACCACTTAAAACAGATTCTCTTCTGCTTGGGTAGCAATCCTGTTCTTAGCAGTTTTTGGAATAATGAACAACCCTCTTCATAATGACAGAAATTTGAGCCTTAAAAATAAAATAAATAATTAAAAAGGAGAAGGGAGAGCTGACTGATTGAAACGACACCAAATTTTTATTTTCAATGGCATTTGTAGCTGCTAGAAGTGACTCAATTTGTGTCAGTCTAGGAACTTGAGGTAACCAAACATAAGTTGTAATTGACCAAATTAAAGTCAGAAGAATTGTAATTAGTTCATTAAATAAATGATGTGGAGAATTTCCCAACTTAGTGGTGAGGGACAAAACAACAGATCATCTGTTTAATAGAAAACAAGGTGAAAAGGGATAAAACGAGAATAAAATCCTAACTTCCCCTTCAAAGAAAGCAAAGAAGAGACAAAAGAAACATTAAAAAAGGAGGATTCAATTAGCAAGGAAGGGAGAAAGGAGATAAATCCAAGTGGGATTCTCTATAAAGGAAAAGAACGTGATGAGAGTTTAGATCATAATCTATAAATAGCCTTTTATTTTATAAATCCTTCATGTGGTGCATAGATTACACAGTAAGCCTCCCTTGTCCTTAAAATGTACAGTCTCGCAGCACATTCCTTTTAAGGCAATACCAAGCACAAAGAACTAGGTCTGGAAAATGACTTGGGCCTCTCTCTTTCAAAAACCAAGAAGAAAATTGATGAGGAGAGAATCTGGGAACATGGCACAAATTGTCAGGAGCGCACAGGAGGCATAACTCTTAGTTTTGTCTATGAAATATTTCAGAGAAATAGCATGTTCTACTTCTAATTTACCAGTGTGAGGGATAATTTTAATTACCATTCTGTAATGAAACTTTCAGCAAGTAACACAGAAGACCACTTTACCTGTCATTCTTCACAAACATGTCAGGTCCTGTGTGGTTTGTCTCTTGTCATCCCTTTGTTCTGATTTTCAATTCTATAATATGCTAGAGGTGATGGATGGGGGCTGAGGATGGAAAAACAGAGCATGTGAGAGGGTGGATATTTTACAGTTAATTCCTTGATATGTTTTGTTGTATTTTCAAGAGCTCCTTTCCATAATATTTCTAAACACTTGAAATAAAGAAGCAGTCTTTCAAATCCTATACCAAACATAATATTCTCATCCAATTTTTTAGCAGGGCAAAGGGTTGGCAAATGTAACTACCATCATAGTTGGCACTTCTCTAGAATATTCTTTATTGCTAGGCATTACGATTTGTTTTTAAAAAGAAATGCTATTTATAAAGAGAAATTAAAATAGATTCTGACACGCCTGAGCTAGGGATGAATTGTACACATCTGCATTCTTAGTTCTCTCTTCCCATTTGGCCTGGAGAACTGGAATGGCTGTGGAAAAAACATTCATCCATGGTTTGATGAACATGGCCAATGGATTCCCCCTCTTGTCAGACAGGTTTCAATACATTTAAAAATCTATGCCATCTTTTTTTAGGGAGATAAATATATCACATCTTCTTTCAGTTACTTGTCTTGAGAATCACTGTCTTCTGAAAATTTCTTCTTGCCAAAAAGATTATATAGAGTTTTGCATTTACTACTTTCATTGAAAAGAAATGGGTAGCACTTTAAGCTACCCATTTCCCTGGTAGCTCAGCTGGTAAAGACTTCACCTGCAATGCAGGAGACCTTGGCTTGATTCCTGGGTCAGGAAGTTGTCCTGGAGAAGGGATAGGCGACTGACTCTAGTATTCATGGGCTTCCCTGGTGGCTCAGATGTTAAAGAATCTGCCCGCAATGTGGGAAACCTGGGTTAAATCCCTGGGTTGGGAAGATCCCCTGGAGGAGGGCATGGTAACCCACTCCAGTATTCTTGCCTGGACAATTCCTATGGACAGAGGAGCCTGGAAGGCTACAGTCCATGGGGTCAAAAAAAGGCTGACAGGACTGAGCAACTAAGCACAGCACTTTTAGAATCATATATATATATATATATAATCTATACTCACCAGTACATTTTTTTCACTCTGAATGTCTAAATATCACTGAGCTTTTAAAAATGTCAGTGGAAAAATGTTTTATTATAATAAACTAATGTGTGTCAGTAAGAGAAGTTGGAGAAGGAAATGGCAACCCACTCCAGTGTTCTTTCCTGGAGAATCCCAGGGACAGGGGAGCCTGGTGGGCTGTCGTCTATGGGGTCGCACAGAGTCGGACACGACTGAAGCGACTTAGCAGCAGCAAGAGAAGTTGCATTTCTCCTATAGAGAGGGTTATCTTCCTCCAATAGAGGACTAACTTTCCTCTTTTTCAGAATAAGAAAAGTCATTCATTTTGCCACTTTATAAAAAAGTTCTTTCTAAATTCAATATCCCTACTTTCCTTGTCTAAATTTCTTTTGCTGACCATAAAAAATGTTGCTTTATACATTTCCAATTTTGGAATTTTTGTCATATGTCATATGCTCTCTCTGGGAAATCTCATTCTGCACCATAATTTAACATCTTTTCTTTGTATCAGTAGCTCCAAAATCTACACTACCAGTCCAGAACTTACTCTTTAGCTTTAAAACACCCACTTGCTTGTTCAATATGTTCATAAAGAAGGTCGTTATTCAGTGAGAACCTAATCCAGACCAGCTCTCATTCTCAGCTTCCATCTCCTAGTTAGCATATCAAAATTGACCTGGGTATCATTATTAACATCCTCTTCTCTTTCAAAATTTCCTTTCATCCCTGCCTGACATGCTGCTGCTGAGTCGCTTCAGTCGTGTCCAACTCTGTGCGACCCCATAGATGGGCCACCCACCAGGCTCCCCCGTCCCTGGGATTCTCTAGGCAAGAACAATGGAGTGGGTTGCCATTTCCTTCTGCCTGACATAGTGGCATCTGCATTGCATTGCCACTCCCACTATTGGTTCTATTACAGTGTCTTACCATCTCTTGCCTGGAGTTGCTTTTGGAGATAAGAAAAATTCATCATGCCCAGTAATGACCCATATTCCAAAAATTTCAAAATATGTCTATATACCTCCCTCATTTTGCCCTGATTATTATGGTCATTATGCAGAAAGTGGTCAAGAGGAGATGACCCATTTCCACAGAAGGTCATATCCATGATCAGTCTTTCTGAACTGTGTGGACCAGGACAAGGTGAGGGGGAAGCAGAGAGCTTCTGAAGTCAATGTTTTATGAGACCATTCCCACACTCAGCAATACCAGATGATTGTGAACAGTAGCATGCATGGAAGACCATCAAAACCTTGAGTATCATCCTCTTGTTCACTGGCTGTTGCATGATTTTCAAACTGCAAATGGACTGGAAAACTGAAAGCCTGATACCTATTAGTAGCCAGCTGACAGACTGGACTAGAACAGCAACATAATAACCTGAGAAGGTATCAAAAATGGCACAGTATCACTGATAATCCTGAAGGGGGGCCTAAGGTCAGATGTAGCTAATATGCCAGGAAGAGGCTTATAAACTGCTGGGTTATAGTTTCCCAAGTGGCAGAATAAACATCTAGGCTACTAGGCAACAGCCCAGGATTCATTAAAACTGTAACTAGGTTCACCAAGGACAATCATAGCTATAGCTATGAGAACTGTCTTGAGCTCTACCCTACTAAGAGAAACAACCGCCGACTCTGATCCTGGATAGTTGGCACTAAGGTAGAAAAGCCTCAACATTTCAGTGTGCACCACCAGATATCTGCTTCTCTGAATCATTCAATGAACCAGGCCTAGATATTCAGGGGAAATTCTGTGAATTCAGGTTTCCATTCAGCCAGAAGGTTTTCTTTAGGCTCCACAGATGATAGGGAGATAGGTCAATACATATTTTAAGTGTCCCCCTAGCACTCCTCCAGATGTACCTCTTCTTGATCAGAAAAGTTCCCCTAGATTTATTCACATCACCATCACATGAAAAATCATTTCAGTTATACTTTCAGCAATGGAGGTCATGACAATACTACATTGAATTAACTCAAAGGATCTCACCTACAAGAGATCACTGTAACTTCTTTTCCCCACTGCAAACCTTGCCCAAAGCCTGTCAGTTGAATTTGGGTGTCTCTTTCCCCTCCTGGAGAAGGGAACAGTTACTGACTCCAGTATTCTTGCCTGAAGAATTCCATGGGCAGAGGAGCCTGGCAGTCCATGGGGTCGCAAAGACACTGCTGAGTGACTTTCACTTTCATTTCACTTCCCCCCTCATGGGACTATACAGGATAGTAATTTTTTGCCTACACCAAACAGAGCTGTAAAAGTCTGAGTCCTTACCCTCTCCAGAGCTCCCCAGATTACTAAAGTGGGTATGTATGGACTTCAGTTCCTCTTCAGGATGGGGAAGCTTTTAGCCTTCCCCTCTAATTATCTTTCTTTTTAAGGTAGTTAAGTAAGGCTAGAGAAGGAGAGAAGGAATGTGCAGGGTGAGAGTGGAGCTAGGCTATTATATAAAGCACATCTACTTTAGATCTCTAGTGATAGGGTGGCTGTTCATGGCTCAACCAAGCAAAATTCTAATGGTATTGGCCCACCAAAGACCTATATGGGGCAGAAAAGTCATCATTGCTGGCACAAATATTTCAGATTTAGGAACCCTTTGATTCAGCAGCCAAAGACAAATATCTCTGAGACTATGGCCCTGAGAAGTGCATACATTGATTGACTTGGGCTTAACTCACATAGCAGTCTTATCTTTTTTTTTTTTTTTTAAGGAATCTAGCTGAATCTACATTATATAGCAGTTTTTTGTTTGTTTGTTTTCCTTTAAAGGAATCTACCTTCATCTACATCATTTGTTATCCCATTATCAAAGCCATATATCTTAAGTTCATACCCAATTTCAATATAAAGAAAGGCTAGGGCAATTTTCTAGTGTCAAGACTGACTGCAATAATTTATCTAAATGTCTTTAGATGTGTTTCTCATTCTCCAGTGGGTGAATTCTATAAACTCCACTGGAATTGTTAGCCCAATCAGGGCGGTAAGAGTCCAAAGTCCTGTCAATGCCTCACCTGGGGTTTCTCAAAGGACCTTTCAGAGAAATCTCCATAAGAGGGCCTTAGCTCCCTTATTGCAGCCATGAACCACTGCAACAAACAAACAAAAACAACAACAAAAAGACCTTTTTGACCTTTTCCTGTAATCTTTGAATGGATTTAAGTTTGTCATAAGAGACTGTGGTTGGGGCTGACCTATAAGACTTCTAGCCACTGCATTATCCTAAACAAGCAGTTAAGTCTCCGGCCTCTCATTTCTTCATCTCTCAAGCAAACCAGCCAACATTCTAAAATTTGTCTGAGTCCTGCCCATGCTATTTATGAATTTTCCTCTTTCGGCCCAGTGTAGTGCACATTCTGTAGGTATAGGCTGAAATGGATTGGAATTACCTGCCTACTCAGGATGACTCTTAAGTGTTGTTGTCTGGGTGACAGTGGGGCAGACCTGAGACTGCCTGCTGGATGATCCAGGAATCCTCACCCTCTGCCTTCAAAGCAGAGCTAGCAACAACAAGGGTACTATTTACACATCTGTTTCTGAACCTACCTCCTGGTACTTGGCCTACAACCACCTCCCTAACACTTCCTCACTCATAAGTAATAAAACAGAGTACCATTTACTGAAAGGCTGGCCATGCAATTTGATCTATATGTTTATTACTGATTCCTACGGACCTCCTTGAATACCATTAATTGCCTTGCAAGGCACTAATTTTTCCTCTTCCAGAAAGCATATCTTTGTCATTATCCTATATTCACCACCAAACTCTCAAGAATTGTGAAGGGTCTGAGCTTTACTTTACAGGGGAGATAACAAGTTAACTGGACACAGTTTTATGGATACTAGCAGTAGATGTGAGACTCCTTTTCCAATGTCAACGGACTTCATTACTCATAGCACAGAAACCAGCATGAAAGTCAGCATACATTATGCATAGTTTCTGAGCCCAAGTTCTTACAAAAGGGCCAGATGATAATTGCACATGCAGTAGGCTGCACTCCAGGAGATAAACTCTGAATGTGGGAACCCAAATCTTTTATAATGGGCGGTAATCATGCCTGACATTGCCCTGGAGAGAGACATTATTTTTATTATACCAGACGGGAAGCAAATCTCCCTCTTCCTCTGGAGGGAGATACCATCTCTATCTTCTAAAACTGTTTTCTGTGCAAACATCCTTAAAAAGATAATCTAGAACAAAGGGTTCTTCTTCCAAGACAGGTAGAAACATGAAAGACCCATAGAGATTCTTGAAACATGAAAGACCCATAGAGATTCTTTGTTATTTTCCCCTCTACACACTCTAGTACAGCCCAGGAACCAGATTCCAGATTCCAGGATTCAGTACATTTAGATCTATCCCATTTCACCATAGTTAACATAGTACTTAGATTTTAAACCTTTCCTTTGAGAGTTCCTGTTATATTGGGACATGTCCCAGTTCAAAAATCAAAGCATTCAAAGCAAAGTTATTTTGCACAAATTCCTTATTCACTTTTCTAGTTTTCTTACTTCCTCTTTATACTCATACCCTTATCATGGAAAATATTTCTTACTTGATAGATGATATTCATAAATTTTAAATACTATTTTAATAAATGAAATAAATTTTATTTTATTAAGTTTATACCCAGTATGTTTAGAATATGACTAGGAAAAAAAATCTACTTTATTCTGGACAGGTATTTTAAAACCTAGAAAAGTATAGGCAGTACTCAAAGATGGAGATGATATTGTTAAGGTTATGAGCAAATAAAGATTTACACTCTGCATATGATTTAGTATTTGCTATTTCCCCTCAAATCTGAGTATTCCATTACAGAATGAAGTGGAGGAGGGAGGTATCCCCCTCATATTTCATTTATTTGATTAAGTTTTTACAGAGATAGGATTTCAATTCAATAACTCTGAGATATGTTGTTTTAGCCCCTTACCTTAATACCCTCAGTCAGGCTCCATATAAGATGTTTATACAAAGAGATGATGGAAAACCAGGGTTTTGGTATAAGATCAGAGTAAATGTTAGGATATCTATAGCAGAATATACTAATGGCTCAAATTAATTCATTTTAACAGGATGTACTTAAACTGAGTCTAGCTCAGTCAGAGAAAAATATGAGAAGTCCAAAATATATGCACATATCTAGCACTGCATGATTACAAAAAATTCTTTATAAAATAAAGAATTGAGGAAAATCTCCCTTCATCATCCTAAAATTATATCATATTGTAATTTAGAGAATTAAAAACAATCCTCATGAGTTAATATCAATCACTTATCTTTTTTCAGGCTACCTATGAATAAGCTGCTCATTTACAGATTAAAATGGATCTAGAATAATCTTTGTTGTTACTCTCTTTTTAATTGTGTAACCACTTCTGAGATGTATAGATGACTTTGGAAATACTTAATATATCTTTAATGATGAGGAATCTCAGTACTTACTGACAGTGAGATGGAAGTTATTACATTTTACAACATAAAACTTGTTTTCTATTCCAGAATTCAAGTAATATGATAAGTAAGGCTTATGACATGTCCTTTAAAGACACAAGGAGAGAAAGCCATGCCATTTGCTTCTAATTTTAATTATTCTGGTGAGCAATAATTTTCCAGCTCCTTGTCAAAGAAGGAAGAATGGTAAATAAATATCTAACATACATATCCACCCAAGGTCAGAATTCTTTAGCCTTCATGTAGAAACCACTGGATCATCAGAGAGTTTACCTACATTCCATGGAAAAAACTATTCAAACTCATGTCTGGATTACACAGGTGATCCCATCTGTCAGTTCTTTGAAATCCTTTCTGGTCTCTGGCCTTGTTGTTTTTCAGTTGCTAAGTCACATCTGACTCTTTGCAGCTTCACGGAAAGCAGCATACCAGGCTTCCCTATCCTTCACTATGTTCCAGAGTTTGCTCAGATTCATGTTCACTGAGTCAGTGATGTTATCTAACGACCTCATCCTCTGCTGCCCCCTTCTCCTTTTGCCTTCTGTCTTTCATAGCATCAGGGTCTTTTCCAATGAGTTGGCTCTTATCATCAGGTGGCCAAGGTGTTGAGCTTCAGCTTCAGAAATAGTCCTTCTGATGAATATTCAGGGTTGATTTCCTTTAGGATTGACTGGTTTGATCTTTTTGCAGTCCACGTCTCTGGGCTTATTTGCTCTCTATTTTCAACGAGTCTTCTGGTAAGAGAGCACTAGTCAAGGTGAACTGGGAATCAGAGTGTTACCAACTTGTTTGTGATACTTTCTCACCTGGCTCTCTGCAGAGCTCTAATAACAAGAGGAGGTGCTATTGGTCTGTTAATAATTAATAGCACCCAGTGCAAATGAAGCACTTCTGTCATAGGGCTTCATCAGTAAGGTCATGGTACAACAGGGGCTGCAGGTTCTGTAAGCGTAAGTGGTATTTGCATGTGTCAGAACAGACTGTGCATGCTAACAGCACAAACACTTCACATCTGCTTCTGTTTACTCCCTTGCTAACACCCCAAAGTACAGAAGTCCTGTGTTAATTGCTCAGTTACATACTGACTGTTGATGTGTTCTCCACAGAGCTTTTCCTAAGTGCACTGTTGCAAATAAACTGCTAATGACTTTGCTTACTCCAGGCACCCTTTCAAGGAAATCTACAACACACACACACACACACACACACACACACACACACACAAAGAGATTAAGGATTCCTCTATTTAGCAATGTGTCTTGTGACTAGGTTTGCATAAAAGCAGTATCAATTAAGTAGCAATTATCTGCAAAGTGGGAAAAAAAGAGGGAAGATATAAATAAGCAATGAGTGTGATGCTAAAATCTCCGAGAATAACTAAAATTGAACTCTGAGACAACGGCCCCGACTAGTGAACATTTTTTCCCCATATTCTCTTACACCTGAAACCCACAAAACCCCTGTGAAATCCTGAACAAGTACAGGCACTTAAGTTCTTAGGTGACTTTTCTATGCTTTATTTTCAAGGTGACCACTATTTTGAAAGAGCAAAGAAACAAGGGAAAACAGAGTTGTATCTACACACTAGTAACACTGGGATGACACGGAGGGATGGGATGGGGAGGGGGGCGGGAGGAGGGTTCAGGATGGGGATAGGTGTAAACCCATGGTTGATTCATATCAATGTGTGGCAGAAACCACTACAGTAGTGTAAAGTGGCCTCCAACTACAACAAATAAATTTAAAAGATAAATAAACAAAAGAAAAAGAGAGAGAGAGAAAGAGAGGAATGTTTGATCCCATAAATGTTTATTCTGTGAAAGGACTCAACTAAAAGATATTATATTTTCTAATCATCTTAATAACAGAAGTCAGCACTGTGTTCCAATTTATCCCTCTATTTTTTGTCAAGCAATGTACCTCGTAAGACTTATGTGGAAAACTCTACATTATTTGCCAATAAAGAAAAAGAACAAATGGGGTTATGAGGCAATGCAAAGTGTAAAAGATCAATTTTTCTTTACTAACTTTGGCTTGTAACAGCCAGTTAGGTTCTTTGAGCTCTGGGTCCTCTTAGGAGATAATCAGAAAGGCAGAGACCATGGTGGCATCCTTTTGGTGTTGGTCCTTATCAACGAGGATGGTTTTGACCTCAGTCTCTTCTATTAACAACAAAGGACTGGACAGAATATGAATTAGAGAAGTAGGTAAATGTTTTAAGGTTTCTTCAGAGGATCTGGAGCCCAGTAATTCCTTTGATTAGTCAGGGCTCAATGACTATTATAGGTCAAAAGTGTGGGTTTTTTTTTATTTTCTTACTTATAATGATCATACTTTCCTGATCCTAAATGATGACATTTAGTTTGACAAATACATGGAGAAAGACAATTATAAGTGTGAAATGTATTGGCCAGAATACCATTAGGCTAATATAATAAAAAGACCTCACAAAACAGAAGTTTACAGAACAAGGAAGAATGTTTCACTGTAATATTCCAATCCATAGCTCCTGTCTGTTGAGTTGCTCTACCTCATTTGGTAAGTTATGGGCTTTGGTGGCCAAGAATGTGCATCACCCAGATTTTCTTAAAGAAAACCTGCCGTAAGACCAGCTGCTGCATGTTCAGATCTTCCAAGACATTCTTGTTGAGGCCATACTAGCTCCTAGGCTACTTCCAGCCAAAGACTAAGTGTGGCAGGGTTGTCAGAGTCAGGCCATCTTTGCCGTGGTGATGCAAGATTTCTCATGGTAAATTTTGTTTAAGGAGTCCACATTGGCTGGGCTGACACTTCTCAGAGATGCTTTGCAGTCTGGAACATACCCTGCCCATCCTTATTCCCTCTTATTCCCTCTTATTCCCTCTTGCTCTCCTTTCACAGGTGTCAGAACTGCACTGAGGCCCAAAGGCTCTCCCTGCTTCTTCTTCTCCCTCTCCACTTGGATTAATACCTTTCACATATATTCCCTCCAATATTTGCCATAAGTTCAAGCTCATTTAGATGCATTATTTTCTTGCAACTGAAAAGTTTTAAACACCTGCAAGTACCCATTCTCTTATCTGAAACCCTTTGGGCCAAATGGTTTTCTGAATTCATAGTGTAGTACATCTACCTTGTATTATATACTGACCCCATTTGGAGTATTACAGAGAGCATGGAGTGAAATCCAAACACGTACACAAAGTGTGATAAGTAGAGGCTATAGATGATCTCTCATAGATACAGGTCACTTTTTTTGCCACTAAATAAGTCTAGATCAGAATGGGAATGGTCTGTAAATAAATTATAAGAAAAAAGATGTTTGATTTTAAGAGCTTGAAAAGGTGTTTGGATTTCAGAATTGTGAACCTATATCTTTTGAACTATTGTTAAGAGTTATTTTACTATCAGATTCATAATTTCTTCCATCTTACTTTATTGAGCTATTAGAATCCAATCCAATAGTCCTCAAGCTTCAACAACAACAAAGATCTCCTGGTGGCAATTTTCAACTCTCAAATTTTCATTCAGTAAGTCTAAGGTAGGGCCTGAGAATCTGTAATTTTAACAATCTAGGTAACACCTATCACTGCCGTGATTGTGATGCAGAAAGTCTTGGAATGAAAATATTGTTCTAAACTTTAGTTTACCTTTCACTGTGGTAAACTATTAATGTCCTTAGCTCCAAGTTTAATCTCCTGGATTTTGAGTCTTTTTTTTTTTTTTTTAAACATCAGATCAGATTAGATCAGATCAGTCGCTCAGTCGTGTCTGACTCTTTGCAACCCCATGAATCGCGGCACACCAGGCCTCCCTGTCCATCACCAACGCCCGGAGTTCAGGATTGCCCCCAATCCCTCCCAGCATCAGAGTCTTTTCCAATGAGTCAACTCTTCGCATGAGGTGGCCAAAGTACTGGAGTTTCAGCTTTAGCATCATTCCTTCCAAAGAAATCCCAGGGCTGATCTCCTTCAGAATGGACTGGTTGGATCTCCTTGCGGTCCAAGGGACTCTCAAAAGTCTTCTCCAACACCACAGTTAAAAAGCATCAATGCTTCGGTGCTCAGCCTTCTTCACAGTCCAACTCTCACATCCATACATGACCACAGGAAAAACCATAGCTTTGACTAGATGAACCTTTGTTGGCAAAGTAATGTCTCTGCTTTTGAATATGCTATCTAGGTTGGTCATAACTTTCCTTCCAAGGAGTAAGCGTCTTTTAATTTCATGGCTGCAGTCACCATCTGCAGTGGTTTTGGAGCCCAAAACAATAAAGTCTGACACTGTTTCCACTGTTTCCCCATCTATTTCCCATGAAGTGGTGGGACCAGATGCCATGATCTTCGTTTTCTGAATGTTGAGCTTTAAGCCAACTTTTTCACTCTCCTCTTTCACTTTCATCAAGAGGCTTTTGAGTTCCTCTTCACTTTCTGCCATAAGGGTGGTGTCATCTGCATATCTGAGGTTACTGATATTTCTCCCGGAAATCTTGATTCCAGTTTGTGTTTCTTCCAGTCCAGTGTTTCTCATGATGTACTCTGCATAGAATTTAAATAAACAGGGTGACAATATACAGCCTTGACGAACTCCTTTTCCTATTTGGAACCAGTCTGTTGTTCCATGTCCAGTTCTAATTGTTGCTTCCTGACCTGCATACACATTTCTCAAGAGGCAGATCAGATGGTCTGGTATTCCCATCTCTTGAAGAATTTCCCACAGTTTCTTGTGATCCACACAGTCAAAGGCTTTGGCATAGTCAATAAAGCAGAAATAGATGTTTTTCTGGAACTCTTGCTTTTTCTATGATCCAGTGGATGTTGGCAATTTGATCTCTGGTTCCTCTTTCTTTTCTAAAACCAGCTTGAACATCAGGAAGTTCACGGTTCACATATTGCTGAAGCCTGGCTTGGAGAATTTTGAGCATTACTTTACCAGCGTGTGAGATGAGTGCAATTGTGCGGTAGTTTGAGCATTCTTTGGAATTGCCTTTCTTTGGGATTGGAATGAAAACTGACCTTTTCCAGTCCTGTGTTTTTAAACATAGAAACAGCTAATTCATTCTCTTGTTTTCCTTTCTGAGTCTGGCTAATTTTGCAGACAAGTCATGTAGCCATTGCTGATACTGCTAAGTGGCTTCAGTCGTGTCCGACTCTGTGCGACCCCAGAGACGGCAGCCCACCAGGCTCCCCCGTCCCTGGGATTCTCCAGGCAAGAACACTGGAGTGGGTTGCCATTTCCTTCTCCAATGCATGAAAGTGAAAAGTGAAAGTGAAGTCGCTCAGTCGTGTCTGACTCTAGCGACCCCATGGACTACAGCCTACCAGGCTTCTCTGTCCATAGGATTTTCCAGGCAAAAATACTGGAGTGGGGTGCCATTGCCTTCTCCTAATATAGCCGTTAGGAGAAGGAAATGGCACCCCACTCTAGTATTCTTGCCTAGAGAATCCCGTGGACAGAGGAGCCCGGTGGGCTACTGTCCATAGGGTCACACAGAGTTGGACACGACTGAAGCGACTTAGCATGCATGCATACATTGGAGAAGGAAATGGCAACCCACTCCAGTATTCTTGCCTGGAGAATCCCAGGGACAGAAGAGCCTGGTGGGCTGCCGTCTATGGGGTCTCACAGAGTTGGACATGACTGAAGTGACTTAGCAGCAGCAGCAGCATATAGCCATTGGCTTCCTAGTATAATATTAACTTCACCAATAACTCTTTAGGGATGTTTATCTTGCAATGGCCAGACTTAGCTTTTTGAACTGAAATAGAGCTGAATAGTTTCCACTTATCTTTGAGTTTCTGTCTCAAGAGTATCAGCTTGAACTTAAAAAGTTGTGCAAGGAGGGCCCTGTTCCCATTATACTTGGAGTTATAGGTTGAAAAACTTTAGCTACACTGTACTGGGTAAAAAAGTCCACAACAGGTACAGCAGGACAATTGGCACGAAATGAGCTTCTAAGTGTCCTCTCAACTCAGGACTACTTTTCGCTTGGTTCTCTTACAGGACCAATTTTTTTTTGAAGGAGTAAAACAGTTATATTTCTAAACTTTCCTTTCCCTTTCCAAAGATATTTCTGATTTCTACTTTAAGCTGAGTGTTCTTCCTGAAACTGGAGACTAATCAAGTCTGGAAGTGATATGTTAAGAGGCAAAGTTAAGGGGGGGTGGAAAAAAACAATGTTTGTAAAGGGATCTGGGTTTTTATTTGGGCAATATATTTTCTGCAAACAAATGTCTGCTCCCCTCTTAATACGAATTTAAAATATTTTTTAAGCACAGTTTGAATGCTCATTAACACTAATATTAATACGGGAAAACACAAGAAAAGTCAATTCTAATAGCATCCTTTAGAACTACTTAAATACCATCATCTACAGGTTCACAATTATCAAACTGAAGAATATGACATTTTGCTAGGATTTAACTGGAATTAGAGGTTAAATGTAGTGTATATCCCTGGGGAAACAATTTTAAGGAAATGTTAGAAAAAACTAGTAATTTTTATGCTAAAATAAACACAGGCACTATGGCACAGAATATGAAGTTTGTGTGCTTTAATTAGTAAAACACATGCCTGTTAAGAAATATCATAAATAAAAATGCCTCTTTAGTCCAAGATCTCATATCCTACAGAGGTCTGTCTTCTCTCTCAGTGATTCAGGGTAAGTTGGTGGGAAAGTTTAGAAAACACTGCAGTTGATTGTGACATGTGTGGTTAGGTATTTCCTGTAAAGAGTGTAAACGTGCCTACTTTGTTATTCTAGTGCCTGCTCTTGAATTCTCCATCTCAATTTGCAATATATATGGAGTTGAAAACTGTATGAAAATTGTGTGTTTTAGTTATGCTACCAAGGATATGCAACAGGATGTTAAAACTGAACTATTTCTGACTCTGTTTTGGCTAAAGCCCCAAGACAACATTTGCCAACTATTCTACATTCTAAAGTTAGACCACCTATGAAGGACTTGCAAAGAAATGGAGGAAATCAAGAAGAAACTCACAAGGCCCTTTTCCTCCTTCAGGTAACAACCTATAGGAGTCAATAGGCACCAGGAGAGGCCCTGAATTTAGATGTCTGGACATTTTAATTGCTGAAATGAAACTTTCTTTTTGTGACTAGATGTGATCAGAAGACTTTTTCTTGCCTATGAGTGACCAAAAAGTCATAGTATTTCCGTTCGATTTCATCTGTGTAGCAGAGAAAATAACCCTAGAAAGTGGGTTTTAATGAGCATTAAGAAATAAAGTTTTTTAGTACTACCTGCGACTAGGACATGAATTAGGAAAAAAAGAAGCCATATAAGGTAACACTTAGAGATTTCTAACAATTCTTTTTTTTCTTGTGTCTGCTTACATTTATGAATCTTGTTTCCATCAAAACTGGACTTTTCCTTTCAACTTTATATTACATTCTCTGCTTTCCTCTGCTACATGAACTCTTTCCCCATTCAATGCTGCTCTTGGTGTTCATTTAAATATTGGGATGTTATTGACCTACTTGGCTTCCCAGGTGACCCAGTGGTAAAGAATCCGCTTGCCAATGCAGGAGACATGGGTTTGATCCCTGGGTCAGGAAGATCCCCTGGAGTAGGAAATGGCAACTCACTCCAGTATTCTTGTCTGGAAAATTCCATGGACAGAGGAGCCATACAGGCTACAGTCCATAGGGTCGCAAATAATCACACACAGCTGAGTCCCCACACACACATTGCAGTCCTATCTTTTACATGGTCTATATTCTCCCATATGATGATGCTGGGATGGATGATTTTCTGATTTCATGGCAAGTGTCTCCTAATTTCCAGAAATACTTAAACAGGTTAAAATCAGAAAATTACATTCTAAGAAAATATGGTAAATAAGTAGCAGTTATAACTTCTCTAAAAAGTGCCTATCCCTTGGCCTACAAATTCCTGACCTACTTACCAGTTTATCTAACCAGGAGGAATAGACAGGAATCCAGGTTATATAAATTGATCCAATCCTATATTATTATGAGATCTCAGACTTCCAGATCACAGGACTTTTTCCAAAGTGAGCAAAGAAAGGATTCATCTTATCATCAGAGAAAATATTTTAAGAATCTTTTTAAGTATATGAAAATTATTTTAAAAATTCACTAAAACCAGAGACATAAATTCACATTGAGATATTTGCTAAAGGTTAAATATCAAATACTGAGAGGTGTTAAAAAATGATATTAAGAAGTCACTAATAATAGATACAAATATGAACAGATATTTATGAGGCACCAAATGTGCCCCATAAAGGCATTGTGCTGGTTCTGGCCATATCCTGGTAAATAATGGATAATTCCTGATCTCCAGGTACTCACAGAAGTAGAAAAGAAAACATGCATAAGTAAATTACCATTTAGAATCATGCATATGATACGAAGATCTGTGAAAGATAAAGTGACAGATGACCACAGGAAAGAGGGTTATCTCTGTTAAGAAATCAGGGGATCCTTCTGGTCAAAGGTCAAGTCAACAGTCTTTTGAAGAGCAGCCCTGGAGATGATAGGAACGTACACCTGAGAAGCAGAAAAGAGGGACACACACATGCAAAGCAGCATAGTGTACTCAGGGACACCTAGTAGGCTGGCAAAGCTGCAACGTTAAATGTACCTGAATAGAAGTGATTGCAAAGAAGGCTAGCATGGTGGGAAGGAGCAGGGGATAAAAGGGCTTTGCTAAGAAACTTCATCTTGAGAGCAGTGGGACATCAGTCAAGGATTTTATGCCAATGAGAGAGAGAGGAGGAGATGAGCATTTTAGAAGAATTCATCTGGTGCAAAATAAGACATGAAGTAGAGGATGGGGGAATCTGTAAATAAAAAGAAACCAGATTTCTAGTGGCAGAGGAAGTAGAGAGTGGAGAGAAAGAGCGAGGATGACATTTTAGAAGTAGAGCACTCAGGAAGGGAGACAGAGAGTGAAAGAAGAGAGAGAAAAGGAAAGGGGAGGAGTGGGGGGAGGTGTGCAAACAAGAAAGGAGATTGGAAATGATAATGCAATTAAAGAAATAACTTGCCCCAAATTTTGAAATCTGGATAGAGTAGGCAGAATAATGCCTCCCCTGCCCCACTCTGAGATCCCATCCTAATCTCTGGAACCTGCAAATATGTTCCCTTATTTGGCAAAAGGGACTTTGTTAATGTGATTAAGTTAAGCATTTTTAAAAGGGGGGGTGGGATTTTCCTGGATTATCCAGGTTGGACCGACTGTAATCACAATGTAGTCATTTTAAAGTTTTTTTCTGATAGTTCCAACATCTGGGTCTGGTTCTGTTGCCTTCTTAATATCTTAACCATGTTTTTATTTTTTAATTTTCTTGCTCGTTTGTGTATCATTTTTTAAAATTGAATTCCAAACACTGTGTATAAAAGAATAGGAGAGAATCAGATAAATAGCATCCATGGTCAAAATGTGTTCATCTCTTCTTTTACCAGGGTGTTAATGTAGACCCAGTTCAATGTAGCGAGCAGTTGGCCTGGATTTCGTTGCACAGGCTTCGCATTTTTCCTGTAACAGACACACATGCTCTTGTGTTTAGTTAGAAGTTGGGGTGCCAGAAAGTTTTCCTGCTCCATATACAGTTCTCAAGGGGACTTGCACACCTGTGCCACCTGTTTCTCTCCTCGCTCTTGCCCCTCCCAAAACATTGATTGTTGCTTGTTATTCAAGTAACAAGTGTATGATTCTGTGGGGGCAGAGGTGGTTCCTCCTTGTCCTCTATCCTCAGGACTGTGTACCAGAAAAGAAAGGGTGGGGTTGCTTCCATGTTATAGCTCCTCTTCCAGTGGATGACAGTGCCTTCTTTCATCCATTCGGGCGGCTGTATAACAAAATGCTATAAACTGGGTGGCTTACAAACAATAGATATCTGTTTCTCACAGTTCTGGAGGCTGGGAAGTCCAAGATCAAGGTGCCTGCAGGTTTAGGGTCTTGTCGGGAACTGGTTTCTGTTTCATAAATGGCTGTTTCAAAAAATGTCATTTTGTGTATCCTCAAAAGGGGGAAGGGCGAGTGAGCCCTCTGGAGTCCCTGTTATCAGGGCACTAGTTCTATTTATGAGGGATCCACCTTAATAATCTACTCATATCCCCATTACAGCGGGGATAAGAATTTCAATGTATAAATTTGGGTGGGGGGTGAGGGACACAAACATTCAGTCTCTAGTATCTTCCAAAACAGCTTAGGCTCTAGAAGGGCAGGCAGATTTCCCTCCTTGTCTCTGGCAGCCCACTGTGTCTTCTATCTCTGGTGCATTTGGCAAGTATAAATTTCCTGGCTCTCCCTAGTGTCCTTAGATATCTCTTTTATATCAGTGCAGGACACCGGAGAATGAGATTATTTCTGCTTCTCTCCACCATCAGATGAATTTTCTCAAGATCTCTGCAAGATGGTCTGGGAGGAATCAGGTGTTCTATCCTCTTTACACTCAGCAGCAGCTGATATTTTCCTGGAACAGGGAACCAAGAGATTTTCCTGTCCTTGCCCATCAATAGACCACTGGGTTTTTAAGTAGTAGATAGCATTTTACATGGTACTGGTCTGAACTGGTCTGAATCCTGTCAGTTAGTCCCACCTAGCTCTAAGGGGGAGACCTGGAAATGTAGTTTTCTGTGTATACAGTCGGAGAAGGCAGTGGCACCCCACTCCAGTACTCTTGCCTGGAAAATCCCATGGACGGAGGAGCCTGGAAGGCTGCAGTCCATGGGGTCACTAAGAGTCGGACACAACTGAGTGACTTCACTTTCACTTTTCACTTTCATGCATTGGAGAAGGAAATGGTAACCCACTCCAGTGTTCTTGCCTGGAGAATCCCAGGGACAGGGGAGCCTGGTGGGCTGCCGTCTCTGGGGTCGCACAGAGTTGGACACGACTGAAGCGACTTAGCAGAAGCAGTGTACGCAGTAAGAAAGTATGGCATTGTCTCTGCTTTACCATGATAATGGGAAAGGGACTCAACTTAGCATTCCCTATAATTTCAATCAATCTCCTTAGCTTTGTAATCATGACTCTTGAAAAACTGAACTTCTGTCTATGTCTCCAGGTTTAGTTTCCCCACATTCCACACATATGCTGAGGTGCAGGCTAACTATTTGCACTTTTCTTAAACGCTGTGCTCTCTCTCAAGCATTCTCTTTGCATGTGCTTTTCCCCTTTTCTTCACTGAGTTCCCCCTTTTACATTGTTAACTCCAGGGAATTTTCTCTGGACTTTCTTCTGTCACTGTAGAAATTCTACATTTTTCTATTATAGCAGTTATCAATCTGTATTATGATTGATTATAAATTCTTTGAATATAGGACAGAAAAGTGCAAAGACATGAGGATGGATAGCAGATTTCATTTTCATTCATGATGCTATAGTTGTTCCAGTGGTCGGGAAGCAGTCTGAATACTCCACTGACTACAATGTTTACTCAATTCCTGTGTTTCTGCTGTCCCCTCTGTCTCCTTTTGCATACGTGCGTGCTAAGTCACTTCAGTTATGTCCAGCTCTTTGCGACCCTATGGACTGTAGCTCACCAGGTTCCTTTGTCCATGGGATTCTCCAGGCAAGAATACTGGAGTAGGTTGCTGTGCCCTCCTCCAGGGGATCTTCCTGATCCAAGAATCGAATCCATGTTTCTTACATCCCCAGCATTGGCAGGTGGGTTCTTTGCCACTAGTGCCACTTGGGAAGCTCTCTTCTGTATACTCTGCTACTCATTACATGGTTTTTAAAAATATAACTCAAACTATTTAAAAAGGAATATTTTAATAACATATAATAGTTAACACATTGATAATTTTTATTCTAAGTATTTTGATATATCAATTCATTTAAATTTCAAAACAATCTTATGACTGTGGTATTATTATAATCCCTATTTAATAAATGAAAGAAAGAGATGCTAACAAGCAAACAAGATTAGGAAGCTCCTTCTCTTGTCCTCTTGGCTTCTGGTTTCTCTCTAGTTTTCTCTGTTGGAAGAAACCACCAGGAAGCCAACTGGCAAAGAAGAAATGTAGCTTGCAGACAAAATGAAAAGAGGTTGGATTTACTAATCTAAAATCTCAGAGAAAGGACCTTGCAAAACTGGGACTCAAAGTACTGAGCAGAAAGTATTAGCCATCTAGAGCTCGTAGCAATCCTGTCATCACAAAGCAGACCACAGAAGGGTACATTTGAAGCTGAGAAACAATAGTTTAATAACTAACACAGTGGCTTATATGTGCAGAGCCTACTAGAATGTGCTTCTGCATTTGGGGGTCCTGTCATGATTCTGAATTTAGGGGAGCTATTACGATTCTCACCAAGAGTTTGTATTATCTGCAACAGATACCAGAGTTGTTTGTCTGAAACACTTCTGAGAAATTTAAAGTCTTAATTTTGCTCCTTAAAACAACTAATGAGCTTTATTTTACTAATTTATCAAAGCTTCTTCTGGATATCTTCTCTGACTCCTATACGGAACCTGTTTTTACCTGTTAAACCACAGACAGGACAAACTCCACAAATGAAACATGGTGCAGCTGTAAAGCAGGCTCACTGCTGAAACTTATAGGCAGAAGGTAAACTAAACTCACGTAGTCTCCCTAAGTCTCACTGTCGAACAGAGAGTTGTTCTTGGCCTGGTGGGGCCGGATGTACAACGGGGTACAGGCCGTTGTACCTTCCTTACACATATGCAGCTCTACATTTTTATGGAGAAGTTAAGGAGGAGGCAAGAAGGATCACCAGACTGACAGCCTAATAATGATGTCTCTGTCAACCAAAGTCCAGTCAGGCAATAGAAACTATATCAGTTATTTGAGCAGAGGAATCTTGTACAAAGAATTACTAACTTGGTATAAACTTGTTAACTATGTAATCTATAGGTTAAAGGGAACTCTAGTCACTGGCTCGCTTCTGCTGGATTATTTGCTAAAGGGGAGAAGGGGAATGGTTGAAATCATCACAACTTAGAAAAGGAGGTCCAACCATTGGAATTTAGACAACAGAGCAGGATCCCCACCACCTGGGCCCCAGACCTCTGAGGAGGAGGCGTCATGCTGGTGGTGGTGCTGTCTCATGGTGGGGGAGGGGATATCACGATGAATCTGGCTCTGTAAGTGTTTGAAAATCTATAAACCATGGAAAGACTCTTCTTATGGAAAGAATAACCACTGCCAGGATGAGAAGTCCTGGTACCATTGCTAGGATGGTGCTCAGAGAAACAGGAAGCATAAAGAAAACAAACCGGGAGAGACCTCTTCCTCCTTTTTTAACATAGAAGAATTCCTCTAGTGTCTTCTGTTGCATAGCCTAATAGCCTTCACTATGGACAGAGATACAGAAATGTGCTTTGCAGAGCCTCAGCTCTGGCATCACAAAACCAAGTGTAGAATAGTGAGCTTAGCACCAAGAGAAAACAGCTTAATAAGGGGCACAAATGGAAATCAGAAGGTCTTGGACTCTGTTTGGAGGAAGGGGCTTGCTAAAGAGAGGACCTTTCTAATTCCTGTTGCAATTCAGTGACTTGATAAGTTTTCCCACAAGCTTCAGTTTCAACTGGACACTGAGCAGTCCTTCCTGATGAGCCAGCTAGTCTGGAGGATAGCAGAGGGGCATCATTCATAGACAGAGGGATCCATCTCCTTAATGCTTCTGTAAATTTTGAAAATCTTAAGAGTGGGATGGTAAAAAATGTACTCTCTAAAATGCCAAGGAGTGTTCCTAGGAGAGAGGAAGCTTATCCTGAGATGCAGAAATTGTAAAACCTGGGTAACTCTTTGGCACACGGTGGTCTCAGTGGGTGGGATGATTGTGCATCTGAATTGTCTTTGAACGTTGGGTCAAGAGATCTCTCTGGTAAAGGGGTCTTTAAGAAACAAAGATAGCTCAAAAAATTTTTTAAGTAGTTCATATGATTAAAGTAGTCTATTGAAAACATTTATCTAGCAGTGACATATTAGATGAAAAGGAGGAGTGAGAATATGGAGACAGGAAGCCCAGTTAGACACCTAAGCCTATGATCTGACCTGTGGTTATGACTGGGGAGCTAGGAAGACAGAAACATAAATACTATACAAGAGGAAAAGGAGAACCAAGTAAAATTATAGCACATGAAACTTATCACATCATTTTATAGCCTGTTGTTAATATGTCCATCTTCTTTGCTAGATTCTGAGCAACAGGTTTGCAAAAACATTTTCTCACTAATCACTGTTATGGGATGATGAGGGAGAGAAACACTAATGGAATAGTTGTAACATTGTCAAAAACCAAGAGCAAGACTTGTCTGAGAGCAGCTTAGTGAGGAGAGTACTCTTGCTGGAGGTTTGGGGCAGGCTGCCAAAATACTGTGTGAGTGGTGCTGGCAGCTGCTGGGCAGTAACCTGAGCGATACTGGCAGGCTCAACCTAGAGCAATCGGGAAAGTTATGGAGTCCAGTGTCATCAGCATGTCATGCAGTAATAGCTGAGTCTATGAGGCCGTCAAGTAGATGGAGAGGGGCACACATTTCTTCAGTGCCTCTAGTGGTGGCCGAAGAGAAGGCATCTATAAACTCCAGGATCCTGTTCATGGAAGCGACCACCTTCGGGATAGCACAATTACAGTGATGATGATGATGATAATGTAGCACCTAAATGCTAAGTTCCTTCCATGAGCCAGGAGCTAAATATTACACATATGTACCTTATGTAATCCTTATAGGTGACTATAAAGTATATATCATATTTCACTCTACAAATTATGGAACCTAGATTTAGTAAATTAAGTTAGTCAAGATTATATGGAAATAAATGGAAGACCCAAGTTTGCTGTTTCAAAAGACTATGATGTGAACTCTTGTGTTTTGTAAAGAGGCTCTGGACCAAGCATGACTTTTATTACCACAATCACTCCTGTACTTGCTCACCGTTTGCTCCTAGGCTTTTGAGAGTTCTCTCTAATAGCTTGTAATGATGGAGCAGGCTTAATTAAACCCAAATTTCTAAATATGCTTGAAACTGTAGTGAAAAATAACATTGTATAACTTGTCAGAAAAATTACCATAGGTATTTTAGATATTAAACCCAAATTCCTGAATATATTTGGACCTATAGTGAAAAATAATGTTCTATAATTTGTCAGAGAAATTACTACAGGTATTATAGAATCTAATAAATTATTAGATGAAATGAAAATAAGTTATCATTGTTTGGTTTTATAATGCTGATATGAGTTACATAAAATTGTGAATTGCAAACACTTGAAAAGAATGATACTTGCACCTTACAGAGAAAAGAAACTGGACACAAGTTGGAAAATAGCTTTGGCCTCTTTCTTTTGACCTCGTAATCACTTGTGACCCTGGGGTAGCACTAAGCCTTCAAATATAAACTGATTTTCTCTGGTGTCTGATTGCAAGTTGTAGGCTTTCATTATGAATATGGCATTGAACATACCATTTCTTATCATTATCTGTTAAGAAGAAAAAGCAATGGGAGGATTAAGGAGGTCCTTAATGGATAGGCTTAACACTGATGATAATTTCCCTGTCTCAGATTTTCTATGTGCAACATTCCACATACTGCAAAGGTGTTGCCATAAGACCCTGAAGAACAGACATGGGAAAAATTCTGAGTAGTGATAGGGAACTTATCACTCAACATAATATATAAGTGGCATTTAAAGCTCAGAACCAACAAACCACTTTATCCATCATATAAAAGATCAGAATGCCTTTCTTAATTGGATATTACATTCTTTCTCTCGAGTGGACCTCAGCCTACTTAAGAATTATAGAAATGATTCCCCTATAGCTTTGGAAACTTGGTGTAAGATGGTAGAGAGAAGAATAATGAGATAAATTGAGTTTCCGACTAATTTCCCTTTTTAACCTCTCTCTCTGTGTCTCTACCCTTTTTTTTTTTTTTTCTTTATCTTCTCAACCCTTGCTCCCTACAAGATTGTGTGACCTTGGACAAACTACTCACTCATGGCTTTAATCTTCTCCTTACTAAAGCTGAGGCAGTTGGATTTGTTCTTTATTTCTATGATTTCAACCATTTGATGATTTCCTTTCTTCATTTACCAATCTGCAAAGCTGAAATTAGTTAAAATTTAAAAAAGAGTAGAGGAGCAGAAGATAGAAAATAGAGTAAATATTGCTACTCTTTAGTTTAGAGAAGTATTTGTTATTTTAAGCAATATTTGCTTAAAATATAAAATATTTTATATAAATAAATATTATAATTATTATTAAAAAACACAAAGGTACTTGCTTGTAATTTTTTTTAACATTAAGTGGTTTCTCTCCTTTAACCATCTGTTCCTCTTTTATACTATAATACTCTCTTTGAGGATATTAATTTTTGTCATTTTAAAATCCCATTCTGATTGCTCTATTAATTCTGTTTCTTCAGGTGTAAATTCAGATCATTGGCTTTATTGCTTTGCTGTTCATGATGCTGGTGCTCTTAAATATTTGTGATTTGTGATTCTTGATCATGAAATCAAATTTTCAACTGCTATTCCCCACTAGATTGTCCACGTTAACTTAAATCTGCTGTAGATTTCTGTAGGTGTTTTTTGGTAGATTTCTGTAGGTATAGATTTCTGTAGGTGTTCTGTAGGTCTTTATCTGGTTAAGAAGCTCTTTTTATTCTTTGATTACTAGAAATTTTATCATGAATTGATTTAATGTATTGTTTTTAATATCACTGACAATATTTTTTATTTTTAGTTCTATTGATCATCATTTTTCCCAATCTTTCCTTCTTTCTAGCCTCTATTATACTTCTATTTAATTTATATTTCTTCATTTCTTGTGTTAATCATTTTAAAATTCAGCACTCAGCAAAATATTGCTTAACTTTCTCTTGGCTGTTATGACTGTGTTTTCAAGGTCCATTTATATGAGTGCAGCTGCTCTCTTTGTGAGGTGTTTGCAGGACACAGGGTCCCAGCTACTCGCACTGGTTTAATGGCACGCTTCTATTTCAAGTGTTAATAGCTCATTCTTCAGTGCCCTGGGGCTGTGTCATGTCCAATACCCTATTGCCCATTTATGGTATCAATTGCACATATATGGCTTTCAGTTTCAGCAGTAAAGAAATTACTGTATTAGCAGCATCTCACAGGGCTGGCTCATGTGCCCTTGCTGCAAAGGAATCTGGGAAAACAAGCACTGGGTAAATTCAGCCTCTTTTGTAAAAGGTGGTTTCTTCCAGCAAGAAAGCAAGGTTGATACACAACTGAGAGTCTCTAGCAGGTAAGCATATGAAAATATTCTGGATATAAATTCATCAAAACAATGACACATAGTAGATTATGACTGATTTGAAATGTTTGTTCTACATTTTCCAAATTTTCAGGAATATGATCATGATATTTTCATAAATAATTCATTTAACTGAACAAAAAGTATCTTGGTTGAGCTACACATAATTTATAAAAACTCAAATTCTTCTTTTTCCTTTCCAAAGATAATGAGGTCACCCTGGCTGTCTTCTTCACAAGAGGGACAGACAAGCAAATAATACATGCCTATCATCTATTTCTAGCAAGTTCAGAAACTGGGATATGGAAGGCACTTTAATAGAGAGTAATGATAGTAGTAATAACTGCTACTACTACCGTTACTACTAGTGGCTAACATTTATCGAGTACTTGCTATATACAAGGAAATTTTCTAAGCACATCATTCATTTCATTGCTTTTAAAAATGAAATAATATAAATGCATTATTTACCCATTTTACTGACCACAAAACTAAAGCCCAGATATCTATTGTCAAGGTACTGATTTGGCACCATGGCCAGCTCTGTCTGGTCACATCAGGGAACATGTCCTATGTGGACTAAACAGATGAGAGAACACAAGTTTATCAGGCTAAGAATCAAGGCAGTAGATAAGTTAAGGGAACACTTAGTATAAAGATGCAGGAGGGATAAAAAGAAGAGAAGCTGTATTTCAGTCATTCTCAAGATCAGAGACAGGATAGAGAACAATAAAGTTGGAGAGGCAGATAGATGGCCAATCAGGGAAACAAGACATTTTTTGCAGTACTGAGTCTGAATGACATAAACAGAAGGGATTCGAGGAGGAGGTATTTAAAAGATAAAGAGCACAGAATTTGGGGATGTAAGAAATAAGGAAGGGGGGGAGTCTGAGAAATTTTGGGTTTCTGGCTTGGGTCTGAGGAGGCCTTACAAATAGCTGTGAAAAGAAGAGCAGTGAAAAGCAAAGGAGAAAAGGAAAGATATACCCATTTGAATGCAGAGTTTCAAAGAATAGCAAGGAGAGATAAGAACGCCTTCCTCAGTGATCAATGCAAAGAAATAGAAGAAAACAACAGAATGGGAAAGAGTAGAGATTACTTCAAGAAAATTAGAGATACCAAGGGAACATTTCATGCAAAGATGGTCACAATAAAGGACAGAAACCGTAGGGACGTAACAGAAGCAGACAATATTAAGAAGAGGTGGTAAGAATACACAGAAATACTATACAAAAGAGATCTTAATGATCCAGATAACCACGATGCTGTGATCACTCACCTAGAGCCAAACATCCTGGAGTGTGAAGTCAAGTGGGCCTTAGAATGCATCACTATGAACAGAGCTAGTGGAGGTGATGAAATTCCTGCTGAGCTATTTCAAATCCTAAAAGAGGAAGCTTGTGAAAGTGCTGCACTCAATATGCCAGGAAATTTGGAACTCAGCAGTGGCCACAGGACTGGAAAAGGTCAGTTTTCATTCCAGTCCCAAAGAAAGGCAATGCCAAAGAATGTTCGAACTACCGCACAATTTCACTCATTTCACACACTAGCAAAGTAATGCTAAAAATTCGCCAAGTGAGGTGTCAACAGTATGTGAACCGAGAACTTCCAGATGTTCAAGTTGAATTAGAAGAGGCAGAGGAACCAGAGATCAAATTGCAAACACCCGTTGGATCATCGAAAAAGCAAGAGAGTGCCAGAAAAGCATCCACTGCTTCATTGACTACGCTAAAATCTTTGACTATGTGGATCACAACAAACCGTGGAAAAATCTTCAAGAGATGGGAATACCAGACCACCTTATCTGCATCCCAAGAAAGCTGTATACAGGTCAAGAAGCAACAGTTAGAACCAGACATGGAAAAATGATCTGGTTCCAAATTGGGGAAGGAGTACATCAAGGCTGTATATTGTCACCCTGCTTATTTAACTTACATGCAGAGTACATCATGCAAAATGCCAGGATGGATGAAGCACAAGCTGGAATCAAGATTGCCTGGAGAAGTATCAATACTCTCATATATGCAGATGACACCACCCTTATGGCAGAAAGCAAAGAGGAAGTAAAGAACCTCTTGATGAAGGTGGAAGAAGAGAGTGAAGAAGCTGGCTTAAAACTCAACATTCAAAAAATGAAGACCATGGCATCTGGTCCCATCATTTCATGGCAAATAGATGGGGAAACAATGGAAAGAGTGACAGAATTTATTTTCTTGGGCTCCAATATCACTGTAGATGGTGACTGCAGCCATGAAATTAAAAGATGCTTACTCCTTAGAAAAAAACTATGACAAACTAGACAGCGTATTAGAAAGCAGAGACCTGGAGACAAAGGTCCATCTAGTCCAAGCTATGGTTTTTCCAGTAGTCATATACAGATGTGAGAGTTGGACCATAAAGAAAACTGAACGCCGAAGAATAGATGTTTTTGAACTGTGGTGTTGGAGAAGAGTCTTGAGAGTCCCTTGGACTGCAAGGAGATCAAACCAGTCAATCCTAAAGGAAATCAGTCCTGAATATTCATTGGAAGGACTGATGTTGAAGCTGAAGCTCCAATACTTGCGTCACCCGATGCGAAGAGCTGACTCATTAGAAAAGACGCTGATGCTGGGAGAGATAGAAGGCGGGAGGAGAAGGGGACGACAGAGGATGAGATGGTTGGATGGCATCACCAACTCAATGGACATGAGTTTGAGTAAGCTCCGAGACTTGGTGATGGACAGGGAAGCCTGGTGTTCTGCAGTACATGGGGTCTCAAGTAGTTGGACACAACTGAGTGACTGAACTGAACTGATTGTAAATCAAGTATACTTTAATAAAAATACAATTCCTTGCTATTTTAAAATAAAAGTTATTCCTTTTATCACTTTGAGTATCTTAAATTTAGATATTTAAAATCTTCAGTGGAATACTCCATTTGTTTAAAGTGATTGTAACAGGTGTTGATTTTCAGACATGAGTTTGAGCAAGCTCCCGTGATGGTGAAGGACAGGGAAGCCTGGTGTGCTGCAGTTCATGGGGTCACAAAGTGTCGGACACGACTGAGCAACTGAACAACTGTCTTGGGTAAGTGGGTGGATCGTTTGTAAAGGCTCTATGCTTAAAGAATGAAGCATATTTAAAGCAAAATGGTCTAATCTCTATTTAGAATGATGCAAATCAACTACCCAATGAAAAATTTCAACTCTCACGATTTCTTTACAAGTTAGAAAACCTAAGCACAATAAAAAGGTATATATTTTCCTGTATGACATAAAATCACATGCATTTCAAATTTAGACATCTGATAAGAAAATGTTACCGTGTCTGTGGCAGGATTAATTTTTGTTCTGTCAGAACTGACCTAGTGCTATAGTTATTTTAAGCCCTAGAAATAAAAAAGTGCTATGGTTGCCAAATACTAGGTGCCATCTAGTGGCCATTGAGAGTTAAGACAAATGTTCAGAAGAATTCCAAAGTATTCTGATAATTTCCTTTATCTTTTTTTAAATTGTGAGTTATATTTATCGCTTTCTGAATGATATAATCCATTTTAACCATGTTTCTAACTCCTCAAATTTGTATTTGTACAAGTGAAATTGCCTTTAGGGCTATTGGTGTCTGGTTAGAATTTTGATTGGTTTAACCTTTCAACTTTGTGTCAAGAGATTTTTCTTACTTCATTTTAGTAGAAGGGATATTCCCATTTAGAACATTCTAATTAAAATTAATGTTAGAGATTGTATTGTTTTCCAAAGTTCTCAAATCTATGTTTTCATTTTCTTCCCCAAATTAAATCTAAGTTGGGGATGCCCCACAAAGGTAGACAAAGTGTCAAATAGAAGTATTTGACCGACATTAATAATGTTCATAGTTATTAATTTTGAATGTAGAAAATCAGTAGCTTTAGATCTACACAGAATATGCATGTAAAGTCTCATAAAAATATTTAACATTTTAGAATTCCCATATTTAGAACTAGGGAGAAATATGGACAAAATCCAGTTCTAGTGAATGTTAAGAATTCTATATCCAAAAATTTGTTAGAAATAAAAGATTAATAAGTTATAGTGCATCTAATGTTGTGCCTTTAATAAGCATAATTATGTGATGCATTACTTGATATTGATACTTATTCTGATTATAACAAAAATCTATAAAGAAATGGTCAATGATATACTGCTTAGTTTGTCAAATCAAAGTGAAAATTGAGGAAAATTAATATTAATATCATCTTGACCTCTGGCACTTATATACATTTATTATATAGTTTTGATATAACATATTCATTACATTTTGGTAACAGTTATCACTCATTTTTGATCAGTTACTTCTAACTTGGGAAATTCTACATTAACCCCATGATAATGCAAAGGTTTATCAAGTTTCACTAACCTGACCTGAAAGGACATCACTTTTGAGTAGCAATTCTGGTGAATTAATGGGGCATGAAACATTTAGAACTTATGAAATACCATTTGTTTAGCAGAAATTATATACAAAATGCATGGGTAAAGCTCACCTTCAATTAACAAGTATTTACTGAATATCTACTATAAACTAGGGTCTGGGGATATATCTGTGAACAAGATAGACAAGGTTGTCACTAAAGGGATATTTAGTGACATGGTACTTTATTTTTAGCTCAATTACCTTGATGCCATTGTAGAAATGATGCTCTATTGAATCAGAGCCCACAAAATCTTTATGAATAACCTATTGGCACTCTAGATCACACCTGATCCCTCTCTTAAAGGGATATTTAGGAGAGATAGTCAATGGATAATTGAAAAAAATTATGGTGGATTGGAAAATATGAGACTACTCAGATGCAAAATAGAAAAAATAATTAAGGAGGGTCTTAATTTACTTGATAATTTGAAAAGGTTGGAAACTACTTATCTAGGCCCTTCTATAAGAACTTAAGAGATTTATATTCAGAGAGTGGTTTGGGGTAATATCCTTTCCTATCATGCTGCTGAGTCACTTCAGTTGTGTCCGACTCTGTGCGGCCCCATAGACAGCAGCCCACCAGGCTCCACCGTCCCTGGGATTCTCCAGGCAAGAACACTGGCGTGGGTTGCCATTTCCTTCTCCAATGCATGAAAGTGAAAAGTGAAAAGTGAAAGTGAAGTTGCTCAGTCATGTCCGACTCTTTTCGACCCCATGGACTGCAGCCTACCAGGCTCCTCCATCCATGGGATTTTCCAGGCAAGAGTACTGGAGTGGGCTGCCATTGCCTTCTCCAAATAACTAGCTCCATTATAATGAGTTAACACCTGTTGCTGAGTTTTAAAAATAAAACACTAATGAAAACAGTAACCCATCACTATAACTGTGTCTCATTATCTAAAGCTTTGAAGAGATTTGTTTAACCAGGATATTGAAATGTTTAACTCAGTAGAACATAACACGAAATTATTTTTTTTACCAATCACTGCCCTAATGAGAACAATGTTAAATCTTACCTTCCTTCTGGGTAACAGATCTCCTAAGGATATCTGAGCAGATTTCTATAGCTTTCCAGTCATTTCCAGTTATTAAAATCTCAGTCACTCTTAGTCCAATTTATTTTCTCCTGAGTAGACCCTGATTCAGGGAAAGGGGAAGAAAACTGGTATGTTACTACACTCTTTATCTTGCCTTTCAATCTAGATTCTTAAATCTGGAATCGGGTAGAAGGATTATAGAGAAAGGGCAAAAATCTCTTCCCTAACGGGCACATGGTGGAGTGCTTTGTTGAGTGCACTGCGTTCTTAGGTATCACTGGTTAACGCTGTATGGAGGGAGTGTTGATGCTGGTCCTCTTTTAGGAAATGTGCCTTAGCTTTGTTTTAATAGCTGCTCCAACACAGCCTTGCCAGATTCCCTTCTTCTTTCAGAATAAAACTTTAGCTCCAAAACCCACTCTCAGCTTGTATCACTGGGGTCTCAACAAGATGATTTACGTTCAGGTATCCTCATTTGTGTCCATTTAATCCCTAGGAAACTGACGCATCCTTGCCATGCCAAAGTTTTGCTATGATATGGGGCATAACAAATGCTAAATTTAGAGAGTGTGAGGGAAACCTTACTTGAATACCAGTAATTTCAAAATTAGGCTAGTAATAGGTATTGTGGCATTGGAGAAGACTCTTGAGAGTCCCTTGGACTGCAAGGAGATCCAACCAGTCCATTCTGAAGGAGATCAGCCCTGGGATTTCTCTGGAAGGAATGATGCTAAAGCTGAAGCTCCAGTACTTTGGCCACCTCATGCGAAGAGCTGACTCATTGGAAAAGACTCTGATGCTGGGAGGGATTGGGGGCAGGAGGAGAAGGGGACGACAGAGGATGAGATGGCTGGATGGCATCACTAATTCGATGGAGGTGAGTCTGAGTGAACTCCGGGAGTTGGTGATGGACAGGGAGGCCTGGCGTGCTGCGATTCATGGGGTCGCAAAGAGTCGGACACTACTGAGCAACTGAACTGAACTGAACTGAATGGGTATTTTGAGGGCTTCCCTGCTGGCTTAGAGGGTAAAGTGTCCGCCTGCAATGCGGGAGACCAGGGTTCAATCCCTGAGTGGGAAAGATCCCCTGGAGAAGGAAATGGCAACCCACTCCAGTACTCTTGCCTGGAAAATCCAATGGACGGAGGAGCCTGGGAGACTGTAGTCTGTGGGGTTGCGAAGAGTCGAAGATCAGGATGTGAGACGTATGAAACCATTGCCTAAGTTATGATTAAAGTGATCTTTGATTCCCCAATATTCTTAGGTATATTTAATGCCCAGCATAGCCTAGGGAAGGCAATAGAGAATAAGCAGTGTCATTTAAAATTTTTAAGTTGAAGACCCACTAGCTGTTTCCAGGTTCAAGATACTGGACTCAAGGGAGCAAAGAAATTTGAAAAGAGTAAGTGGAAAATGGAGATATTTAATTCAGTTAAACAACCAGGTAAAGTATATCACTAACACTGTATGTATATACTTAGTCACTCAGTGACTCTTTGCAACCCCATGGACTGTAGCTCACCAGGCTCTTTTGTTCATGGGGATTCTCCAGGCAAGAATACTAGAGTGGGTTGCCATGCCCTCCTCCAGGGAATCTTTCCAACCCAGGGATTGAACCCAGAACTCCCACCTTGCAGGTGGATTCTTTACCATCTGAGCCACCGGGGAAATCCAAGAGTATTGGAGTGGGTAGCCTAACCCTCTCCAGCGGATCTTCCCAACTCAGGAATCAAACCAGGGTCTCCTGCATTGCAGGCGGATTCTTTACCAGCTGAGCTACCAGGGAAGCCCACTGCTAATGCTAGTAGCTGGTTATTTTAAACAAAACTGGGTATACAGATGCTACTTTAGGTGACATTCCATACCATATAAAACCATTTCTACAAAACCTAAGATTTTTGTTGCAAAAAATGATTTTCTTATTAAAGAAGTAATGGATAAATATAACCACTCTTTGAAATGATATGTTTCCTTTTTCTTCATGTCTTATTGTAAACTATAAAACATGCATATTAAAACCATGTCTAGAAAATCCTTTTGAGCTCCTTAGAGAAAATCATCTATAAACACAAGGGCTTATTATGATTACTTAGTGGGCATTAGGCAATAAAAAAGCCCACATGATTTTTTAGTTGCATGGCACTTTATTTATTTTTAGCTCAATTATCTTGATGCCATTGTAGAAATGATGCTCTATTGAATTAGAGCCTACAAAATCTTTATGAATAACCTATTGGCACTCTAGATCATACCTGATTAATGTTAAAATAAATGTGAAAGCAGTTTTATTTCTGTTAGAAATGTTGGTTCTACTTATCTTTTTTTTAAATGGTAGAAGCAAAGAAACAGAAAGTTGGGTATTCATGAGACTGATTATGGAAATTTTGCTGGTAACATATTCAAATTTCTATTTCCATCAATGCTACACTACTTGTTCAAGTGAGGAAACACATGGATTCCTTTATTTTGAGATGTCTTGCCTCATCTGGCAATAGAGAAATGGGAAGCTCACTTAAATAATATCTACAAGTATGCTATAAAATTTTATTCATTTTTTTCTGGTGTTAATCTCTCTAAAGTATATTACACACATTCCAATATTCTTAAAATTAGATAAATATTTGCTTGAGATAAAGGCAATATAAAGTAAAACTATTAAAGGTAGTTATGGAAAGGGAGAAATATATGCCAAGGAGTTAAAAAGAAATACAACAAAATTATTTAAAACAAATCAATAAAAATTAAATTTAGTGGAAATAGTTGGTTGGAAAGGAAATTATATGCCAAGAAGTAGTAGCAGTAGGGAAAGAATGGCAAGAAGTATTGAGAAAGACATCTGCTTTAAAAAATGTCCATACTATTGCCCTTTACCCTTCTCTTCATTGGAGTCTGGCTGGAAATGAAGGGAAGGCTAGCACTGGAAAGGTTTAAGTTTGTTGATTCTTCCCTTTCAAAAATTAAATAGGGACATTGCTTAAACATAAAACACACACAGGCTTCTTGTGTTTATTTCCTACACCTGTTCAAATGCCAATAAAATTACAGTAAAGAAACAATACATAATGGAGAGGGTGTGGAGAAAAGGGAACCCTCTTACACTGTTGGTGGGAATGCAAACTGGTACAGCCACTATGGAGAACAGTGTGGAGATTCCTTAAAAAGCCAGAAATAGAACTGCCATATGACCCAGCAATCCCACTGCTGGGCATACACACCGAGGAAACCAGAATTGAAAGAGATACGTGTACCCCAATGTTCACTGTTCATAATAGCTAGGACATGGAAGCAATGTAGATGTCCATCAGGAAATGAATGGATAAGGAAGTCCTGGATATACATACAATGGAATACTACTCAGTGATAACAAGGAATGTATCTGAGTCAGTTCTAATGAGGTGGATGAATCTGAAGTCTATTATACCGAGTGAAGTAAGTCAGAAAGACAAACACAAATACTGTATGTTAACGCATATACATGGAATTTAGAAAGACAATAACGACGATCCTACATGCAATGCAGCAAAAGAGATGTAAAGAACAGACTTTTTGGACTCTGTGGGAGAAGGCAAGGGTGGGATGCTTTGAGAGAACAGCACTGAAACATGTATATTACCATATGTAAAACAGATGACCAGTCCAAGTTTGATGCATGAAGCAGGTACTCTGGAGCAACCCGGAGGGATGGGGTGGGGAGGGAGGTGGGAGGGGAGTTCAGAATGGGGGGCACATGTGCACCCATGGCTGATTCATGTCAATGTATGGCAAAAACCATCACAATATTGTAAAGTAATTATCCTCCAATTAAAATAAATTAATTAATTTTAAAAATTACAGTAAAGAATAGTGAAGTGTTGGAAAAAAAAAATAATGAAGTTGGAGGAAGAAGAATGAATGAAAGCTTTATACACAGTTCTACCTGTAAGGTGCAGGAGTGGTAAAGATGGTAAAAATGCTGAGTAGGAAGCTGATAGCTTTGCAAACATAAGCAATTTGCTGTTTTTTTCAATGGCTAAGTTATGTTTGACTCTTTGAGATCCCACAGACTAGCATGCCAGGCTCCTCTGTCCTCCACTATCTCCTGGAGTTTGCTCAAATTCATCTACATTGAGTTGGTGATGTTGTCTAACCAATATAGTCATTGCTAAATTGCTAACTATGAGTACATATCATTTAAATTAAAATAAAACTTATTTTATACAATTACAATTACTGATTTGAGTATCTCCATTTGGGAGTTATTTCAACCACAAACTCAATGAAATATTACTTGCATGTGTTAAAGCTTTCTATATCATTAAACGTGAAGCAAATAATAAAAAAAAACTCAGATGGCAAAGTATTAGATAATGTTTAGTAATGTGTTGTTGCAATTCTCTCCTAGTACTTGGGAGAGTTCCACAAAGTAGAGATATTCTATTTTTAGATATGATAACTTTGCCTGAAAATGTAATCACTTTAGAAGACTTCTCAATTGTCTTCTGGAACTTTTCAGTTCAGTTCAGTTCAGTCACTCAGTCATGCCCGACTCTTTGTGACCCCATAGACTGCAGCACACCAGGCTTCTCTGTCCATCACCAACTCCTGGAGTTCACCCAAACTCATGTCCATTGAGTCAGTGATGCCACTCAACCATCTCATCCTCTGTCATCCCTTTCCCCTCCTGCCTTCAATTTTTGCCAGCATCAGGGTCTTCTCAAGTGAGTCAGCTCTTCGCATCAGCTGGCCAAAGTATTGGAGTTTCAGCTTCAACATCAGTCCTTCCAATGAACATTCAGGACTGATTTCCTTTAGGATGGACTAGTTGGATCTCCTTGCAGTCCAAGGGACTCTCAAGACTCTTCTCCAACACCACAGTTCAAAAGCATCAATTCTTTGGCACTCGGCTTTCTTTATAGTCCAACTCTCACATCCATACATGACTACTGGAAAAATCATAGCCTTGACTAGACGGACCTTTGTTGGCAAAGTAATGTCTCTGCTTTTTAATATGCTGTCTAGGTTGGTCATAACTTTTCTTCCAAGGAGCAAGCGTCTATTGATTTCATGGGTGGAGTCACCATCTGCAGTGATTTTTGGAGCCCCCCAAAATAAAAGTCTCTCACTGTTTCCACTGTTTCCCCATCTATTTGCCATGAAGTGATGGGACTGGATGCCATGATCTTAGTTTTCTGAATGTTGAGCTTTAAACCAACTTTTTCACTCCCCTCTTTCACTTTCATCAAGAGGCTCTTTAGTTATTCTTCACTTTCTGCCGTAAGGGTGATATCATCCACATATCTGAGGTTATTTGTATTTCTCCCAGCAATCTTGATGCCAGCTTGTGCTTCTTCTAGCCCAGTGTTTCTCATGATGTACTATGCATATAAGTTAAATAAGCAGGGTGACAATATACAGCCTTGACATACTCCTTTTCCTATTTGGAACCAGTCTGTTGTTCCATGTCCAGTTCTAACTGTTGCTTCCTGACCTGCATACAGATTTCTCAAGAGGCAGGTCAGATGGTCTGGTATTCCCATCTCTTTCAGAATTTTCCACAGTTTATTGTGATCCACACAGTCAAAGGCTTTAGCATAGTCAATAAAGCAGAAATAGATGTTTTTCTGGAACTCTTGATGATCCAGTGGATGTTGACAATTTGATCTCTGGTTCCTCTGCCTTTTCTAAAACCAGCTTGAACATCAGGAGGTTCACGGTTCACGTATTGCTGAAGCCTGGCTTGGAGAATTTTGAGCATTACTTTACTAGCGTATGAGATGAGTTCAATTATGCAATAGTTTGAGCATTCTTTGACATTGCCTTTCTTAGGGATTGGAATGAAAACTGACCTTTTCAAGCCCTGCTGACTTTCCCAAATTTGCTAGCACATTGAGTGCAGCACTTTCACAACTTCATCTTTTAGTATTTGAAATAGCTCCACTGGAATTCCATCACCTCCACGTGCTTTGTTCGTAGTGATACTTCCTAAGGCCCACTTGACTCCACATTCCAGGATGTCTGGCTCTAGGAGAGTGATCACACCATCGTGATTATCTGGGTCATGAAGATCTTTTTTGTACAGTTCTTCTGTGTATTCTTGTCACCTCTTCTTAATCTCTTCTGCTTCTGTTGGGTCCATATCATTTCTGTCCTTTATTGAGCCCATCTTTGAATGAAATGTTCCCTTGGTATCTCTAATTTTCTTGAAGAGATCTCTAGTCTTTCCGACTCTATTGTTTTCTTCTATTTGTTTGCACTGATTATGGAGGAAGGCATTCTTATCTCTCCTTGCTATTCTTTGGAACTCTGCATTCAAATGGGTATATCTTTCCTTTTCTCTTTTGCTTTTGGCTTCTCTTCTTTTCTCAGCTATTTTTTGGCCTCCTCAGACAGCCATTTTCCTTTTTTTGCATTTCTTTTTCTTGGGGATGGTCTTGATCCCTGTTTCCTGTACAATGTCATGAACCTCCATCCTTCCATAGTTCATCAGGCAGTTTGTGTATCAGATCTAGTCCTTTAAATCTATTTCTCACTTCCAATGTACAATCCTAAGGGATTTGATTTAGGTCATGCCTGAATGGTCTACTGGTTTTCTCTACTCTCTTCAATTTAAGTCTGAATTTGGCAACAAGGAGTTCATGATCTGAGGAACTTTTAATTATGCATATTATTACAGTTTAAAAGAAAGAAGAAGAAGCTAGTGTGAAAGAAAGAAGGTAATGTTTAAAGATATGTTTCTCCTCAGGCTTCCAAGAATTCCTTAAAGCCTACATCCTTGAAGATATTATATGACCTCTCTGATACCTGACTTCATTGTTTTCTTAGTTTAATTGGACAAAGCCCTCTGCTAGGTGCTAAGTTTAGGGTCAGTGACAAAGTTTAGTCCAGTTACTTTATGCTCAAAAAGTACACTCCAGATATCACACTATCTTGACAAGATGTCATCAAAAATATTAAGGCATTACAAATAATTTTTTATAGAATAAAGATGTTCTTTTTGTCCCAAAGGATCTTATGAGCAAATTTCTGTTAAATTAATAAAACACTATCAGGCTGAGGTAGCTCTAATGCCATGGAGTGACCTATGTGAGGAAATCAAAACCTAAACCTGTTAACGCCTCAAGGTTACAAAATTGAAACCTTAGGACAATCAATCATGAACAGCCAACTAGGCTTTTATCTATAGCCAATCAATAATCATCTTACTTTGCTTTCATCTTTTTACTATAAGATTCTCTCCTGATCTCCTGTGGGATGCAGTGCTCCTAACCACTTCCAGTTTGGCATTGCCCTATTCAAATCAATTTTTGCGGAAATAAACTCTTAACATTTTTAATAGCCCTCTATTTATCTTTCAACATCACCAATGAATTTTTTGGTCAATTTTAATTTGAAAATTAAACAGTTTGAACAATAGTTCTCTTGAAATTTTGAAAAAGTTGTTGCATTCAATACATCAATCCATACAAAAAAAAGGTTAGCTCAAAAACTGTGATCAACTGCTGACAATATTGTCCTATTATTGTTCAGTAGAAGGCCTGACATTTTATTTTTGTGCCACTATTCCAGTAATAGAGCTACTTGCTTCTAAAAATATTTAGTGGTTTCCTTTCTCATGAAACAGTATTTTTTTTTATTCTTGCAGATAAGAAAAACAGCTAACCCACTGAAAAATAATCCAAAATATTGTGTGAAGAAAAGTAAGATAAGACACAGGTTAATTCAGAAGGATTATTCGCAGAACAACCTTGTGAGAAATTTATTGACTGCCTTATTGAGTGAACGCATTATTTGGGAGCAGAAAAACATAGAGTAAATAATCCAAGAATGTGATTGGGTTTACTTACTAAATAAATTAATAAATAAATAGTATGAGGCAAATTGAATTTTATTCAATGTCTTACTGAGGACTATAGCCCAGGAGACAGATACCTCTGAGGAACTGTTCCAAAAGGAAGAGACCAATATATAAGTGATTTTGTTTAAAGAGTGCCTGCACTCTATCTACCATACGTCTCAGTAGAAGGTCATTGCTTGTCACAAGGCACAGATATTTCAGTTAATAATTTTAGTGCTTTTGAAAGTAAGGAAAAATGAAAGGTCCATGTTCATAAATAATTTTTTCACTGAAATATAATTCTTTAAGGGTTTATACTGTTTGTTTGCCCTAAAGAACAGAGTGCTTCATTCTGAATTTCTTTCAGGACATACGCTGTAGGTCAGCAGCGGCAATGGCTAATGACTTCATCCTTGTACAACAGGATGGTGAGCAACATTCTTTGTTTTACAGATTTAAAATTTTTGTCATCCTGAAAACTGGCTCAAACACTCCCCTTAGAAATATGTTTTACCTGGCTATTTAGTAGATTCTCTGAAGTATGTTCAAATGTTTCATTTTAATAAGAGTCCATGCAGAGTAAACACAGGTTGCCACTTTCTGGGATATGTGTTAATTTCATAGTGGGATATAATTATAATTCAAAAGATGTCAGATTAATTCATCTCTTTTTTTCTGGTCATTTAGAATTTTTGTTGCTTATATGAAAGACACTAATGGCGGTAGCCAACTTGGCCATACCTTCTGTTTTATCTAACAGGATGGCAGTAAATTCTACCAATCAATTGTACCTCAAACACTAAAATATCTTGTTGGTTGTCTGAGAGACTAGAATCTTATGTTAGAAGAGATTGATTCTAACATGCCTGCTTTATTTTAACCTGTGCATCCTTGAACATAATTTAAACAAGATACTCTAAGAATCTCACTGATGGAAGGGGAATTGGAGGCCACCTACTACAAAACTATCCAAAACTACAATCTCCTTAAAGAGTTCAAGGGAACAGAGTGGGACAGCCAACCTCCCACAGAAAGTCCCTCTTAAAAGGAAAGAATATTCATTCATCAATTTCTCAATTCCTTTATTTACTCACTTACTTATTAACTATTCAGTAGATTGCCCAAGTCTAATAACACTTTGGGATTTGAATTTAAAAGTGTAATTAAAAATAACCATTATTTCATAGGTGATTTTGTTCATAGACCATCTTAAATGATAGGGTTATGATATTGTATATTTTAAGGGCAAATGCAAATTCAGAATAAGAGGTTTAATTATCCCTGTTAAAAATTAGGAAAGATAGGCCCCATTCCCATTTCTTAGTGCATTTTCTTTTGTAAACTTGCAATTGTAAATTCTTTCTCTGCCCGTTTGAGGTGTATGTAAATCTTTTTAAAAGTCTCTTGCTAGTTTTACAACCAAGAAATATCTTTCTTAGGGGCCTGGGATCCATCCCTTTGGAATGTAAACATCAAGGGAGAGAGTGCCTCTCAGTTTCTGTGGGAAATGCAATTCCAGTTGCAAAACTATCTCCTGTCATAAAGATAAGAGAAATTTGTTTTTCCTTTGTACAGACCTAACTACCAGGTGAATTTAGCATAAACAGTGTGATAAATGGCACTGTCAAGTTCTCTTACTTGAGAACTTGCTATTATGTATCTTGAGACTCTATATATAATGGGTCATAACTGCTCGGCGATATAAAAGAATGAGATCTCTTTCTGTCTTTGCAGTCTCTTAGCAGATTGCTTCTGATGTGCATGCTATGCTGTTTACTGCTTATTCAATAATAAAATTGCTTTCTTTCTCTTCTACATTCATGGAGAGGTTTTCTGGCATGGGAAGATTTTGTTTTTAACTATATTTCTCAAGCAACACTTAAATACTTCCCAAGAAGAGCTGTTAATATGAGTCACTTGAGAGACTTAATAAACAAATTCCTCCCACAGATCTGCTGAGTTAGAATTTCTTGGGGCCCAAGAATTTGTGTTTAAAAATAAAGGCTCCCTGTTGATTCTAATGGATGGGCATTGAGATCCTGAACTAATTTGATTATTTGTATTGACTTATATAAACATCTGCTAAATTCATGCATGTGAGACATTTCATACCCAATGAAAAGACAAATTACTCAAGTTCAGGGACTCTACCTTATTTGAAATTTGACTTTTATATACAATGAGACCATAATGGTACTTGGTGTATAATGGTGACTCAATGAATCCTGCTTTGTTGGTTGGCATTTTGACAATGCCAAAGTGAAAAAAATTTTATAACCTTTCTCAGAAATCCATTTTAATTTCTCTCTTTTTTATCCCTCCTTAGCTACTTACCCTCATGAGAAATGGAGTTATTTTCAGCCATATCAACAAACAAGGATGTCACTGTCATCACAATGCCGGCCCTCCAAAGGTCAATTCCTGAGCCCTAAGGTATTTTTCTACCAGGAATATGGTAGTCATCAGGCTAAAGCCACTCCCCATAATGAACACTGAGGAACTCAACATGTACCAGCCCAAGATAGCTGAGGTGCATATCAAAGGAATGATTTCAGTGAGCCCAGACTTTTGCATCTTCCCATACATAGAAAAGTGCTAAACTCCTTAACTTGGGATATTTGGTTTTAATTCACAAAAAATACTTTTGATGTTCAGACTACCTGTCCTTTGTTGCAAACTATATAACCTGACTCCTCCCCTGCCTCCTCAAAGCAGTTCTCTCAGGTTTACTAGAGATGCTGTCTCTTCTGTTTGAAGTCCTAAAAATTATGACCGAATAAAGCATAACTCTCATCTTGTTAGGTTGTGACTATCTTCAAGTCAACACTAAATTTCTGATACTCCCTTTAAAGTCCCATCATCTCTTGTTAGTATACTATTTAGCATGCTACATTATAAACTAAGTTTTCAAAATTTACATTCTACCCTGAATTATAATGCTCAAAATTCTACAAGTCAGGCTTCAACAGTACATGAACCATGAAGTACCAGATATTCAAGCTGGATTTATAAAAGGCAGAGGAATCAGAAATCAAATTGCCAACACCTGTCGGATCATCAAAAAAGCAAGGGAGTTCCAGAAAAACATCTACTTCTGCTCTATTGACTATACCAAAGCCTTTGACTGTGTAGATCACAACAAACTGTGGAAAACTCTTAAAGAGATGGAAATACCAGACCACCTGACCTGCCTCCTGAGAAATCTGTATGCAAGTCAAGAAGCAACAGTTAGAACTGGACATGGAAGAACAGGCTGGTTCCAATTTGGGAAAGGAGTACACCAAGGCTGTATATTGTCACTCTGCTTATTTAACTTCTATGCAGAGTACATCATGTAAAATGCTGGGCTGGAGTAAGCACAAGCTGGAATCATGATTGCTGGGAGAAATATCAATAACCTCAGATATGCAGATGACACTACCCTTATGGCAGAAAGTGAAGAACTAAAGAGCCTCTTGATGAAAGTGAAAGAAGAGAGTGAAAAACTTGGCTTAAACTCAACATTCAGAAAACTATAATCATGGCATCTGGTCCCATCACTTCTTGGCAAATAGATGGGGAAACAATGAAAAGAGTGACACAATTTATTTTCTTGGGCTCCAAAATCACTGCAGATGGTGACTGCAGCCATGACATTAAAAGACACTTGCTCCTTGGAAGAAAAGCTATGACAAACCTAGACAGCATATTCAAAAGCAGAGATATTACTTTGCTGAAAAAAGTCCATCTAGTTAAAGCTATGGTTTTTCCAGTAGTCATGTATGGATGTGAGAAATGGACTATAAAGAAAGCTGAGCCCTGAAGAATTGATGTTTTTGAACTGTGGTGTTGGAGAAGACTCTTGAGAGTCCCTTGGACTGCAAGGAGATCCAACCTGTCAATCCTAAAGGCAATCAGTCCTGAATATTCATTGGAAGGACTGATGCTGAAGCTGAAACTCCAATACTTTGGCCACCTGATGCGAAGTGCTGACTCACTGGAAAAGACCCTGTGCTGGTGTTGTAGCCACACGTTCCGGGAAACAAACTCGCTCAGAAGGACAATGCAGATTTATTACACCGGCGGGCCCAAGGCAGAGTCTCCTCTTAGCCAAGGACCCCAATCAGCATTTGTGAAAATCTTTTATACCCCATGTGTACGTGTCCGAACCCACCACCCCAAATTCCTTGAGACTTACATAAACCAAGGAAAATACAGTCCCAATAACCCATCATTTATGTGCTATGTGCTCATGTGCTCAAACAGTCAAACAATTAGCCAATAATCAATAAACCTGAGGTTACACTCCAATAGATACAGAAAAATTTATGGCCTGTCTGGAGGAAGGAGTGATTAGTGTATGTTTTCTCTTAGGCGATGAGTAACCTAGATAGGATCTTCAAGGTTCCCCTGTCTGGAGGGGGTCTTATCCTTCTGTTGTCGTTTTCATAGGCACTAAACACAGAGTTCAGAGTCCATTGGAAAGGTGGCCAAGCATGATCAGCATGAACAGGCCTAAGATGGAGTCCAGGCCCTATGAATTCCTTCTTCACTGGGAAAGATTGAGGGCAGGAGGAGAAGGGGACAACAGAAGATGAGATGGTTGGATGGCATCACTGACTTGATGGACATGAGTTTGAGTAAGCTCCAGGAGTTGGTGATGGACAGGGAAGCCTGGTGTGTTGCAATCCATGGGGTCACAAAGAGTTGAGACTGAGTGACTGAACTGACCCTGAATTATTATTACTTAAATCTATTAAGTTTGTTCATGTTTAATTAACATAAGAAAGCAAATCAAAACAAAACATTTGGATCATTTTTCTTAATTTTCTGGTGATTGTAACAAGTGATAGTGCTATAAAATATTATCAGTTATGACATCTTTTATTTTAAAAAGTTTTATCATTTATTAAAGCAATATCATAATTTATGAGATTCATAGATACTATATTCTATGGATGGGCATATTTATTTTGCATAGTAACCTGTGTTAGGAATACACATAAGAAAGAAATAGTTTATTTATTTAAATAATTAAATTAAAATTTTAACTGGCAATAGCTATGTTCAATATTCAAGTTTATTTCTAGGTTTTTCTCATTCAGTTTATTACAATTCTTATTATGACAATTTTCAAAATAATGCATGTATTTACACCTGTGTTTATTATTAAGAATATGTATTAAATATCTGTGAGAGAGGGAGAGGGTGGGAAGATTTGGGAGAATGGCATTGAAACATGTAAAATATCATGTATGAAACGAGTTGCCAGTCCAGGTTCGATGCACGATACTGGATGCTTGGGGCTGGTGCACTGGGACGACCCAGAGGGATGGAATGGGGAGGGAGGAGGGAGGAGGGTTCAGGATGGGGAACACATGTATACCTGTGGCGGATTCATTTTGATATTTGGCAAAACTAATACAGTTATGTAAAGTTTAAAAATAAAATAAAAATTAAAAAAATATCCTGTAATAAATCATAATGGAAAAGAAAAAAAAAAAAAAAAGAATATGTGTTTATCATTCTGCCTCTATTGTGTTATAAACAATGGGGAAGCAGTCTTATAAAGAGAACTGAAGTGTCCCAACCATTGATTGATTGGAAATAAACTACATTATGTAATTTTTGTTGGTTTTACTCAAAGATTTCCTGGGTGGAACTCATCAGAATTACTCATTGTTAAAGTACTGCCTCAGGGTTTAGTTCTCGGACTCTATTTTTTTAATAGTTATTTAAAACTTAGGTTCACTTGGAGGAAAGTCTAATTATCCAAAAATTTACTGATATATATATGTATGTATGTATGTGTTTTTATAAACTGTGCTTGCTTATGTAACTTCTGAAAGACCATTCAAATTCAGTATTACCAAGTTGAATATTATCTGATTAACCAACAATGCCTGACAGACTGGGAGGTTATCTGGAGATAATCACAGCCCTCAGGTCCTGTGAGGCACTGGGTGCGGCTAAGTGCCTTTAATTCCCCAAGGGTGTTATTAGCTCATGATAACAATGCTCCCTTGAGTTGTTTTATTGCTTTTATAAAAAGTCTTCATTGTGAAGAAAATGTTTATTTTTATGCAGGAGGAGGATGAGGCTGACAGTTTAGACTGTTGAGTGAATAGAGTTACTTCAGACTTATGGTACATGCCATGATAAATTTGCTCATTTAGAATACTTTCCAGCCAGTCTGGATGCTTTGACTACCTCAGTACTGCTACAAAGCCCAACTTCCATATAAAACAGTTGTAAAATTGTGTTTTCAAGTTAATGTTGTGCATTCTCTAAAATTAGAAAGTGACCCATTTTGTAGAAAAGCTGCATATGAAAAGCTGACCAATGATTCAGTGCAGAACAATATTTAGGGTACAGGAATGAATGGTCTCAAGCCCCATGATTAAAGAGATCAACTGATGTGGAAAATACAAATAAATGCAGATGAAACTGTGACACACACAACAGAAAGTTTTCCTTTGATACCACCGTTTCTTCCCCATAAACCCTACTTGAGTGGTTTTCCAAGTAGAATAAAATCCAAACTTTTTATTATAACCTGGGAAGTCTTGTTGACTTGAGAAAATTTTTTAAAAAGCAACAATAAGAGTTCTGAGTTGAATGATTCAGTGTCTTATTAAAGACTATAGTCCAGGAAACACAGCCTCTCAGATAGCTCTGGGAAACTGCTCATAGATGTAACAAAGGAGGTCAGTATATACATGATATTTGGTGAAGGGTACAGGTAATCAAGCACCCATTTCAGTAGGGGCTTGCTGCTAGTCTTAATGTTTTAGTACTTTTCTAAGTACTGGAAGATGTAAGAATTTGGGTTCATAAAATTTTGTTCTGAAAATATCTATCTGAAGGTCTGTTCTGCCAGTTTTCCCAGAGCACAGAGTGCCTCACTCCTGATCTGCACCCCCTGAATTCCTTTCAGGGTGTGTTGTAGGTCAGTAACTGCAGTGGCTAATGACTCAGTCCTTGTTGAACCAGATGGCAAGTGACTTTTTTTTTGTTGGCAGCTTCACACAAGCTAGTTCCAATAGTCATCTTTTACCTCATTCTCAGGCTCATCTTTTACCTCCTCATAATATGCTAACCCTGTCAATCTTCCTTCTCTCATTTGAAAAGACCAAGCTTATATTAAGATTTTGCACTTGCTTTTCTCTTTGAAATGGAATATTCTTTCCCCAGGTCTTCACTTAGCTGTCTTTTCTCATCATTCCAGTCTCAGCTAGGATATCACCACCTCCAAGAGGTCACCCCTCTAAAACAAATGTCTCCTACACATTCTACTCCATACTCTGTTTCAGTTTCTTCACTGCACATATTAATAACTGACATTATTTTATCAACTTAAATGTCTGAATTCACTAAGTAGAATAAGTTCATGAGGGTAGCAACTGACTTTCTTGTTTGCATTTATAACCCCAGCTGCTAGAAGAGTGTCTCACATACAATAAACAATCATATGAATATCTGTTTAATTAATATATATCAACTTTACCATTACATACCTTTTTAGTCTACTGTCTGTCATCCATTTTCTTACTTCTTCCTAACAGAACTAAAAGGTTACATTTTTCATCTTCCCCCCTTCATCTGATCTGTCAGGCAAACTGGACCAATGTCAACTGTGGGCAATAAGTCCCCTTGGGCATGTGACCCTCTCTGAACCAATGAGACTTGAGGAGGGGCTTGAAAGAGACTTTTGAAAAAGTTCTTCCTCATTTTTTGTAAGAGCTTCATGAACATCTTTCTCTTTGTTCCTCTGATCATGGTCAATGGAGTCATGAAATTCACTTGTAATGAGTGATCAAAAAACAAAGACAAAAACACACTTCACTTAAGCAAGAGTGTTTATATCATATGTTGGATATAATTTGTTCAATGTGAGGATTGATAAAATAGATTTTAATTAGAATACAAATTTATTATAGAGTTATTTTATGAAGCTTCTAGGATCCTCTGATTCAGAGAAGCAAGGAGTAATCTTACCTAGGCCACTCTGCATGCACAAATAAGATCAGGCAAATCAGACCATAAAAAATAATTATGCAGGCACTATTTTTTAATATATATAAACAGTGCTTCATATTTCATTCTATATACACTTAAATTTATTTACAATGCTTTGAGTTCCAATTTTTACTAGCAGAGTAGGTTACTAAATTAACTATTCAAGAGTACTGAATAAATGGTTTTAACTGCTACTACAGTGTACCAGAAAAGAATATTAAATTCTCTAGAATTTCTAAACCAGCCTTTGAATCTAAAAGTCAATATAAATAGGGAAAGTTTGGGTACCAAGAGGCTTGATATCTAAAACTAAACATGATGTGTATGTTAGTAAAGTAAGTTAGAATTGAAAGAGGATGTATTCTGAAAAATAAATATTAATTCAGTCAAACAGGAAAGCATTTACTTTTGAAATATAGAGAAACATATATAATGTATGATATAAAAAAGGCTAGGCGAACTATACACAAAAGTACTTTTACTTGTATAATGCTCCTTTCCCCTTAAAAAATTATATTCTTTACTTTTCTACACTAAAATGTCATATACAGAATATTTACTAAGAAAAAGCCTGGTAGCTTTGAATAATAATAATAGTAGCTAACATGTATTAAGTACTCACTGTGAAGAATGCTGAGCGCCGAAGAATTGATGCTTTTGAACTGTGGTGTTGGCGAAGACTCTTGAGAGTCCCTTGGACTGCAAGGAGATCCAACCAGTCCTTTCTGAAGGAGATCAGCCCTGGGATTTCTTTGGAAGGAATGATGCTAAAGCTGAAACTCCAGTACTTTGGCCACCTCATGCGAAGAGTTGACTCATTGGAAAAGACTCTGATGCTGGGAGGGATTGGGGAAAGGAGGAGAAGGGGACGACAGAGGATGAGATGGCTGGATGGCATCACTGACTCGATGGACGTGAGTCTCAGTGAACTCCGGGAGTTGGTGAGGGACAGGGAGGCCTGGCGTGCTGTGATTCATGGGGTTGCAAAGAGTCAGACAGGACTGAGCAACTGATCTGATCTGATCTGATGTGCCAAGCATTGTTGCTCTAGGAATTTTTGTGTATTAACTCAACTTAATCTTCTTAACAACCTTAGGAGAAAAGGAAATTCTCTAGCAAGGGGAATGATTTGGCAACTAATAGAGGAGGGGCAAGATTTTAGCCCAAGTAGTTTGACTTCAAAGTTTATTTGTGGAACAAAAGTATGTCAACCCCAAAGCTGATTTGTAAAATAAAGTAGCAAAGCAGATTTTCAGCCAAGGAAGAAGACTTTTAGGGTGTCTTTGACATGATCCTCACCATCTATCAGTTCAACTTCAGCAAATAAATTAAGTATTACCTTTTTCTTGATGCAGAGATTATTCTAGTGAGAATAATCATTGAACAGATTATAACAATATAATGACCACAGATATTATTCTTAATTTAGTTGAAACACAGCTATCATTTCACCATGGTGTATAAAATTACAATAGCATAAGATGACTTTTGATATTTTTTTAAAACAATTTTCAGAATTTCTTAGACCATGTTAATATTTTTTTGGTCCCCAAAATTGTCTTGACCTCTTCCAATATTTTCAGTTACTCTTATTAGGCAAGAAAGACCAAGGACACAACCATATCTTGAGTACCTAGAGATCTGCACCACAAAAATAAGTTTCCCATGAAATCAGATTAAATTACATTTGAAAGGAGAGATTGACCTCAAATGATGCAATGAGAAGGGCACATCATGTTTATTATATATCTTCTCTTAAATCTAATTAGCTCAATCCAATCAAGAGAAAACATCAAACAAACTGAGGGGTGTTTACAAAATACTAGACAATTCCCCTTCAAAAGTGTCAAAGTCATGAAAGATAAAGGAAAGATGGAGAAATCATCACAGATTAGAAGAGATTAAGGAGACATCATGACTAAACACAATGTGGTAATGTGAACTAGATCCTACAACAGAAAAAGGACATTAACAGAAAAATGGGAGAAATATGAATAAAGTCTATAGTGAATAGCTTTATGTCAATGTTCATTTCTTAGTTTTAATAAATGTAACCTGGTTACATAGCTCATAGCTTCATTGACCATTGTTATCTACTGTCACGCGAGTGTATGTTCCTCGGTTCTTTGTCTCGTCACAACAAAGATTTGGAGTGACGGACATTAAAGCCCTCCGCACGTCACAGCTCTCGGGTCTTGGACAAACTGTGCTACAGCTCTTAGGCAAATCAGTGTTACAGCTCTATTTTGTTTAGAAGATAGCAGGAGAGTGAGAGAGAGAGAGAGAGAAAAAAAAAAAAGAAAAGAAAAGAGCGCACACACGCAGGAGAGAGAGTCCGAGAAAAAGCACTTTGGCTCCTCCTTTTATACGTTTTTTCCTCCACCTGGGCCTGCCCTATGCAAATTGGGCTTAGCCAGGAGTGCTGTTTGTTCTGTTTGTTCTGCCTGAAGTCTTCACTCTGGTCCTCGGACCTTCCTTGTCTTTTAGCCACCGCCATTTTGGACTCCTTTTCCCTATTCTACCTACCTAACATCTACCATTTTTGGCAAGAATCCCACAGAAGAAATGGAGTAGACCTCATAATCAACAATAGTCTGAACTGCAGTACTTGGGTGTAACCTCAAAAATGACAGAATTATCTCAGTTCATTTCCAAGGAAAACCATTCATCATCATGGTAATTCAAGCCAAAGAAGTTGAAATTGATCAGTTCTATAAAGACCTAGAAGATCTCCTAGAACTAACTCCAAAAAAAAAAGATGTCCTATTCATCACTGGGGATTGGAATGAAAAAGTAGGAAGTAAAGAGATAGCTGGAGTAATAGGCAAGTTTGACCCTAGAGTACAAAATTAAACAGGGCAAAGGCTAACAGAATTCTGCCAAGAGAATACATTGATCATAGCACACATCCTTTTTCAACAACACAAGAGACTGCTTTATACATGGACAAAACCTAATGGTAAATACCAAAATCAGATTGATTACACTCTTTGTAGTTGAAGATGGAGAAGCTGTATATAGTCAGCAAAAACAAGACCTGGAGCTGACTGTAGCTCAGATCATCAGCTTCTCATAGCAAAATTCTGGCTTAAACTAAAGAAAGTGGGGAAAACCACTAGGCTAGCCAGGTATGACTTAAATCAAATATCCTATGAATATAGAGTGGAGGTAACAAATACAGATTCAAGGGATTAAATCTAGTAAACAGTGAGTCTAAAGAACTATGGACAGAAGTCCATAATATTATATAGGAGCCAGTGAACAAATCCATCCAAAAGAAAAACAAGAAAGCAAAGTGGTTATCTGAAAGGGTTTACAAATAGCTGAAGCAAGAAGAGAAGTGAAAAGCAAGGGAGAAAGGGAAAGGCACACCAATCTAAACCCAGAGTTCCAGAGAACAGCAAGGAGAAACAAGACGGCCTTCTTCAATGAACAATGCAAAGAAATAGAGGAAAATAATAGAAAGGGAAAGACTAGGGATCTCTTCAAGAAAATTGGAAATATCAAAGGAATATTTCATCCAAAGATGGGCACAATAAAGGATAGAAATGGTAAAGACCTAATAGAAGTAGAAGAGATCAAAAAGAGATGGAAATAATCCACAGAAGCACTGTACAAAAAAGATCTTAATGACCCGGGATAACCATGATGGTGTGGTCACTAATCCAGAGCCAGACATTCTATAGTGTGAAGTCAAGTGGGCCTTAGGAAGAGCTGCTGTCAATAAAGCTAGTGGAGGCAATGGAATTCCAGCAGATCTATTTAAAATTCTAATGCTACTTAAAATCCTAAAAGATGATGCTATCAAAGTGCTGCACTCAATATGTCATTATATCTGGAAAACCCAGCAGTGGCCACAGGACTGGAAAGGGTCAATCCTCATCTCAGCTCTCAAAAAAGGCAGTACTAAAGAATGTTCAAACTACTGGAAAATTGCTTTCATCTCCCATGCTAGCAAGGCCAAAATCCTGCAGCTGGGCTTCAGCATTGCATGAACTAAGAATTTTCAGATGTTCAAGCTGGGTTTAGAAAAGGTAGAGGAACCAGAGATCAAATTGTCAACATTCACTGGATCATAGAGAAAGCAAGAGAATAAAGTCTATATTTAATAATTTCATGTCAACGTTTCACTGACTATGCTAAAGCCTTTGATGTAGATCATAATAAATTGTGGAAAACTCTTAAAAGATGGGATTACAAGACCATGTTATCTGTCTCCTGAAAAACCTGTATGTGGGTCAAGAGGTAACACTTAGAAACCTGTATGGAACAACTGACTGGTTCAGGATTGAGAAAGAAGTACGACAAGGCTGTTTATTGTCACCCTGTTTATTTAACTTATACACAGAGCACATCATGAGAAATGCCAGGCTGAGTTATAAGCTGGAATCAACATCAGTGGGAGAAACATCAACATCCTTGGATATGTGAATGATACCACTTTAATGGCAGAAAGTAAGAGGAATAAGAGAACCTCTTGATGAGGGTAAAGGAGGACAGTGAAAAAGTTGACTTAAAACTAAATATTAAAAACTAAGATCATGGCATAGGGCCCATCACTTCATGGCACATAAAAGGGGAAAATGTGGAACCAATGACACATTTCCTCTTCTTGGGCTCCAAAATCACTGCAGATAGTGACTGCAGCCATGAAATTAGAAGATGACTGCTTCTTGGCAGGAAAGTTACAACAAACCTAGACAGTGTGCTAAAAAGAAAAGACATTACTTTGCTGACCAAGATCCATATAATCAAGGTTATGGTGTTTCCAGTAGTCATGTACAGTTGTGAGAGCTGAACTGTAAAGAAGGCAGAGCACCGAAGAACTGATGCTTTCGAACTGTGGTGCTGGAGAAGACTCTTAAGAGTCCCTTGGACTGCAAGGAGATCAAACCAGTTAATCTTAAAGGAAATCAACCCTGAATATTCATTGGAAGGACTGATGCTGAAGCTGAAGCTCCAATACTTTGGTCACCTGATGCAAACAGCCAACTCATTGGAAAAGACCCTGATGCAGGAAAAGATTGAAAGCAGAAGAAGAGGGCAACAGAAAATAAAATGGCTGGATGGCATCACCAATGCAATGGGCATAAACTTGGGCAAACTTCGGGAAACGGTGAAGGACTGGGAAGCCAGGTGTGGTGCAGTCCATGGGGTCATGAAGAGTCACACATGATGGATGACTGAACAACATCAGCAACATGGTTATATAAAGTGTCAACAATAGAAAAAGCTGAGGAAAGGCAATATTTTTGCAATACTTCTATAAATCTAATGTTATAGAAACAAAATGCTAAAATAAATATATACATAAATAAATAAGTAATTATGTTGCAACCATCTCTCTCAGAAAAGGAGGGGTTGAGACTTTCACTAAATGGAGACTCAAAGTAACCTCTATGATTTGACTCCTCCACACAATGGTAAGTACCAAAGTAATGTGAAGATGATTTCCTTCTTCCCAAAGGATCAAAAGTCAATATTGGCTCTCTTATATGTTGGTACCAGATTTATTGCCTGGCTAACCTTGGAGAGTATAGATACAGATTGTAAATTTTACTGCATGGTCCTAACAGTTGATTTATTTAGGATCTAAGCACATGTGTAATTGTACATGATTCAGTAAATAGAGGTTGCCCTGAGAAACAAAGAATGCTTATTCACTCTTCATATTTGTACTTCATTTAAATTATGATGATATGACTATTTTTTGTTGATGCTCTTAAGGATCTAGTAGTAACACTATGCCTGGATTCTCCAAAATGTGGCCATAAAATCAGATTTTTTAAATTTGTATGACACACATTGGTAATACTGAAATGCGTGCTTGTCTTTTTTTTTCCTTCGACAGCATCTCACCACCTAAACTTCATACTTCTAAATTTACCTTATGTTCCACTCCCCAGCCCCACCCCTTATCTACGTTCTTTCAGAAAGAAATAATTTGTAAGAGTAAGCTAAAGTGGAAAAAAGTGAAAGTGAGGGTCACTCGGTGGTGTCCGACTCTTTGCATCTATTCTCCAGGCCAGAGTACTGGAGTGGGTAGCTTCCCAACCCAGAGATTGAACCTAGGTCTCTCGCATTGCTGGCAGATTCCTTATCAGCTGAGCCACAAGGGAAGCCCAAAAATACTGTACTGGGTAGCCTATCCCTTCTCCAGAGGATCTTCCTGACCCAGGAATCCAACTGGGGTCTCCTGCATTGCAGGCAGATTCTTTACCAACTAACTGAGCAATCGGGGAAGCCCCAAGAATACAATTATCACCTTTGATTTTATTATTCAAAATCATTTATTTTATTTTTATTTTCCTTACACTTATTTCCTTCTTGTAATACTTGAGAACATACAAAAATATTGCTTAGTCACTTAAGAGCTAAAAACAACCAAATAAAAATATAGTGGTAAACATTTAATATCAAGTTATAAAAGTTCCATTTCTAAATTTCATCAAGTGCTCATTTTTGAAATGGCTGTTGAGAAAGATTGTTTCCTGTATTATTGTTAAGTGACACTGTTTGCTTCGCTATTAGTAATAATTTTATATCTCTTCTGAAAATTGCATAAATGATTGTGCAAATTCTCTAATGCATTTGCAAGAAAAATATTTTCTTTTAATGACTATTAATGAACCCCTGTTTCATGCAGGGTATGAAAAGTTGCCAAGATGTGTAAAACAATTATGATGACAAAAAGCATGAGTTTAAAAAGACTTTTCTTGTGTAATGTGTGTGAAAATCCAGAATAAGTCCTCAGGGAAAAATTAATTTTAATAAGCTTTTAGTCTTGCTTAAAGATTGTATAAATTTCAGGCATGAAGACTTGTGTATTAATGTATCAGGAATAATATGAAAGTTTCATCCTATAGAATAAATCTATTTCATCATCAACTTGATAGTTTACCCTTGAACTATAGGGACACTTGATCATTTACTAGAGAAAATATGTGTTATGTCTTCTAGGAGTGAAATACTGGGTAAAGTGTTTAAAAAGGTGAAATCTTATATAATTTTAATGCAAATTTATTTATTATTAGAGAGCACTATTTCTGTTATAAACCCATTGATAACTGAAATCTAATCTTAAAAATTCCATTGTAATAGGTTCAGAGTTAATCACATTTTTAAAGTATGTAGATTTTAAATCTTTAAATATGAATAAACTATTTAATGATCTAGATCCAGGTAAACTTTGAGAAAGTCTAAAGATTCTAGAGGCTACAATACATTACTTTCTCATGAAGTGGTCATTCCTGAACCCAAACATAATGAATAGAGGAAATTTTATATAATTTTAATGGCTAAAAGTCAAGGATATATTCCAGCATTTAACGTGGAAGAGTCTCCATGAATATTTCCAGAACATTTGTTTTTACTGGGCTCATTATTGCTAATAGCTTTTTTCCTTGTCTTTGTTCATATTTAACTTCCAAAAGACCCAAATTATGGGATAAATTTTCACAATTAACCCCTGAATGTGAAACAACTAAACAAAATAAAGTGTTTCAATAATATCAGAGATATTATTGATATCTTTGAGAGAATATGAGAATAGAGTTGTGGTTAACAATCTAGGCTTTAGAATCAAAAATAGTTTGGTTTCTAAATAACCTAATCCTGATTCTTCCACTTATTAATGCTAAGACTTTGGCCAAGTAACCCATCCTCAGTTTCCTCAACTCTATGTGTTAAATAATTATAAACAGTTCCCACTTCATTAGGTAATTTTGAGATTATATAAAGTACATTGGCACTTAATTAAAACTGTCTTTATACTGGCTATAGAATAGTTAAGATCTTAAGGGGCTGGGAGATGGGAATTTTAATGTTGCTATTGATGGGGATCAGAATATGTCCCCTAAAATACTACTTTGGCATATTAATTTATTTTGAATTAAAGTTACTTAAGAACCAGATGGTTCAAGAAGGTCATTCTGACCTCCTTTGTTCCCATGAAAGCAGGAAATAAATCTCTCATGTGAAAGGTACCCTCTCCATGCCAAGAGAATAGAAGGAAGGCATCTTTATCATCAGAGATAAGGAATTTAGGGCTGAGAAGGCTATATAAACAAACTATAAAATGGATCACTTTGGTCACTTCTCTGAGACTCAAATTTTAATGGACTCCCATATGCATGAAATTAGATTTTCTCCTCTATCTTATGTCAGTTTAATTATAGCGCAGCCAAAGAACCTGGAAAGGAAGAAGAGAGAAGTTTCCCTCCTCTACACTAAATAATGAGAGAAGCAACAGAGCATTCACAAAGCAAGAAAATCTTATCTCACCTCAGATTTCAAATAGAATGTTCTCTTCCTGCCAAAAATCACAGCCTATAGCTCTTGCTAGTGCAGCAGAGCTTCTGAATGAACATATGATAGTATTACCCCTGGGGCCAGCAGGGGCTCCGCCTATTCAGGGCCAGGAGGGACTACTGGAGCTCTCCTAATGTTCCACTTCTTGGTCTTAATGATGGCTTTATAAGTGTATTCACACTGAAAGTTCATTTAGCTGTGTACTTATAATTGTTATACTTTTCTGCATTTATACTGAAACAGGAAGGGGACAGGAAACAACCTTTAAAAGAAGGACACAGCCATTGAGGACATGACATAAACTCATTAGAACCAACTAGATTCAAGACGGTGGATGACTGACTTCCAGTAGACCTTGAGCCTTATCATATGCTCATTTTAATACATCAGCATGCTAAATGACACACCCATAGGTGTCATGTCAGTTCCCAGATTATCCATAGAAGGCTAAAAAGTGGACGGTAACCAAATTCCTGGAAATATCCATCCCTTTCCCAAAATAGCTGGCATAATCTTTCCACTCATTAACCTATAAAATTACCCAACCTATGCAAACTAACCGCCACATATTTCAGGGCCTCTCGCCTTCTGAGATGGCTCACGCTATGTCTGTGGGGGATGTATTTCCCTGAATAAGACTTCTTGCATTTTACTATGGCTGGCTTTTGAATTCTTTCCTGCTTGAAGCCAAGAATCCAACTTTTGATGGCCATCTCAAGGACGCCTCTGAGACCTGGGATGTAACCATTCTCTTGCACCCCACTTTCTTTCCCGAAATAATGCTATACTTTAGTAAAATTTATAATTCAAACTCTCTAACAACCCTTGCACATTTATGTTCCCATAATTTATTTACCATCTATATTTCCCACTAGCATGTAAATTCTATACAATTCCTATTGGATTTTCAGGTCTGTGTTGTCTGTTTTGTGCACTGTTATATTTCCACCAACTGGAAAAATCTTTGGCACCTTACGGGGACTCAAACATAGTTATAAACAAATAAATGAGACAGAATATTGGCTAGAGGATTAATGGTGTTATAGAGAAAATGAGAGAGATATAGACCAGATAATCTGGATAAGACCACTGGTTTAATATCAATAAGTAGAGAATTAAGAGATGTATCTACATAGCTACTTAACAATGTTCTGGTCAAAATGCTTTTAAAATCAATTTATCTGAGATAGAGGATTTCCTGTCATTTATAGGTATGAACAAATCCATATATTAAGTATACTTTAGTTAAGTGGAAAAATCTCCATTTCAGAGCAAGTTTTGGCAAGCCGTGGGTAGCATACTTGCTTTCTTAAAATTAAATTATGCTCCTGGGGAGTAATTTATTTGCAAAAATTAGTTCCTCAGGCGGGGCATATAATGTTTTGATCAGTCATGAATATCTTTACTTTGGCTTGCACTCCTTTGAGTTCCTTTATGGGGAACTTTCTTACTGTTACAGGAGCAGAAACATTTTCTCTTCTTTCCTTTTAGTTTCCTTGGCTAGATTAAAAATTAAATTGATATAAAACAGATTAAGAGGAGGAAAACAATTTAAAGTTTGTATATACTGGAGCCCCAAAGACATAAGACTCAAAGGCAAGGCAGACAGACAATTGAGACTTACTTATATACAATCCCAGTGGCTCACATGCTAGTAAAGTAATGCTCAAAATTCTCCAAGCCAGGCTTCAATAATATGTGAACATGAACCTCCAGATGTTCAAGCTGGTTTTAGAAAAGGCAGAGGAACCAGAGATCAAATTGCCAACATCTGCTGGATCATGGAAAAAGCAAGAGAGTTCCAGAAAAACATCTATTTCTTCTTTATTGACTATGCCAAAGCCTTTGACTGTGTGGATCACAAGAAACTGTGGAAAATTCAAGAGATGGGAATACCAGACCACCTGACCTGCCTCTTGAGAAATATATATGCAGGTCAGGAAGCAACAGTTCGAACTGGACATGGAACAACAGACTGGTTCCAAATAGGAAAAGGAGTACGTCAAGGCTGTATATTGTCACCCTGCTTATTTAACTTCTATGCAGAGTACATCATGAGAAACGCTGGGCTGGAAGAAGCACAAGCTGGAATCAAGATTGCTGGGAGAAATATCAATAACCTCAGATATGCAGATGACACCACCCTTATGGCAGAAAGTGAAGAAGAACTAAAGAGTCTCTTGATGAAAATGAATGAGGAGAGTGAAAAAGTTGGCTTAAAGCTCAACATTTAGAAAACTAAGATCATGGCATCTGGTCTCATCACTTCATGGCAAGTAGATGGGGAAACAGTGGCAGACTTTATTTTCTTGAGTTCCAAAATCACTGCAGATGGTGACTGCAGCCATGAAATTAAAAGATGTTTACTCCTTGGAAGGAAAGTTATAACCAATTTAGACAGCATATTAAAAAACAGAGACATTACTTTGCCAACAAAGGTCCATCTAGTCAAGGCTATGGTTTTCCCAGTAGTCCTATATAGATGTGAGAGTTGGACTATAAAGAAAGCTGAGCACCGAAGAATTGATGCTTTTGAACTGTGGTGTTGGAGAAGACTCTTGAGAGTCCCTTGGACTGCAAGGAGATCCAACCTGTCAGTCCTAGAGGAAATCAGTCCTGAATATTCATTGGAAGGACTGATCCTGAAGCTGAAACTCCAATACTTTGGCCACCTGATGCAACATACTGACTCATTTGAAAAGACGCTGATGCTGGGAAAGATTGAAGGCTGGAGGAAAGGGGACAACAGAGGATGAAATGGTTGGATGGCATTACTGACTCAATGGACATGAGTTTGAGTAAGCTCCAGGAGTTGGTGATGGTCAGGGAGGCCTGACATGCTGTAGTCCATGGGGTCTCAAAGAGTTGGACACAACTGAGCTACTGAACTGAACTAAAGTGGCTCAGCAGTAAAGAATCTGCCCATTATGCAGGAGCTGCAGGAAATGCTGGCTCAACCCCTGGCCAGGAAGATCCCCTGGAGGAGGGCGTGGGAACTCACTCCAGTATTCTTGCCTGGAGAATCCCATGGACAGAGGAGCCTGGTGGGCTACAGTCTACACAGTTGTAAAGAATCGGACAGGACTGAAGTGATTTAGCATGCACAGCCTGAAAACCATCCTGAGCTAAGGAATGGGATGTAGATGCATCTGGGTCTTCACAGGGGAGGAAGATGATTCATAGGACAAACAGCAGATGTTTGGTAGTCAGAAGTTTGTCCCACTATGCAGATAGGTCTTTCCAATAAAAATGTTCTCTCTCTCAATAGCTTACTTACTGATGTAGGCTCCCTATTTACATGCTTTTAAGCAATTAAGAGCAAAATTAGTTTTTCTGGAGTTTGCTGGATCTTGATTCCTTCAACTCAAAATAATCCATATATCAAAGTGACATATTTTGAGTGGCATATTCTGCTTCCTTTCACTAATTAACATTATATTGAAATATGATACAATATTTGGGCTTCCCAGGTGGTGCAGTGGTACAAAATCTGCCTGCCAATACAGGAGATGTGGATTCAATTCCTGGGTCAGGAAGATCCCATGGAGTAGGACATGGCAACCACTCCAGTATTCAGAAATAGAGAAAACAAAACAAAACCAGAGAACAATCATGCATACATTAGAAATGTGGAAAAGTTTTAAATCATTACTGTCAGGTCTCACCTAAAGACCCTAGAAAACCAAGAACAAAATGAACACACAGTGAAGAGATGGAAAAGAAGAATAAAAATAAGAACAGGAATCAAAGACACTTGAAACTGAGACAATGAGGAATGTCAATGAAATAAAGATTTTGTTTTTTGAAAAGATCTGTAAAATTGCCAAACCTACTGCAAGAATGACAAAGACAAACAGAGTGAAGACATAGCAGAGTAAAATCATATACAATTTTGCCAATGAGTACGGAAACAAAAATGTGTAACAAAACATTAGCAAAGCATTTTATATATACTATGTACTTCTATACGGACACACACATGTATGTCTATGCATGTATGGACACACACATGTATGCATGTATTTGAGTGTATATATATGTATGAATATACATAAACAAAGTTGTATTTTAACAAAGAAATACTCATCATTGAGAAGTCTAATCATCTAATTTAATATATTAACAAATTAAAATTAAAATCTCATTAGGTACAGAACATGTTTGATAAATCTTCTCTCCTACATCTTTAGAGCAGTACCTCTGAGCTATCTAAGAGGCAGTTTCCCTGACTCTAACCCTCAGTAAAGTCCCAGAAGAAAATGCCACTGCTCTTATATTATATATGTGCATTATCATGTGTGTGTGTATTCAGTTGACACCATACTATTAAAGATTTCTACAGTTAAACTGAAAAAATAAGAGCACCGATTGTGATTACATTATATAATCTATAGATATTATCTATGTATGTACAATAATATCTATAACTCCCCCAAAATTATATATACAGAAAGATCCATTCAAAAACACTATAACTAAATCAGAATAGAGGTCTTTTTAAATGTTTAAATTTAGTAATCCACATCTGTTTGGATAAATTTGCTTTTCTTCTGTTAATCTGTTTTTCATTATGGGGTGGGGAAATGTCAGTCGAGAACATAGAAGAGTAGAGGAAAATTTATTTTTCCTACCCTAAAATTGATAATTGGACTACATTAAATTTAAGATTTTCATCAAATGATTACAAAGATAGTGAAAACACAAGCTAAAAAGTGAAAAGGTATATATCTTCACCAAAGAACGTCAATGATTAATAAGGAAAGAGGCAAACAATTGAGAAATAGGCACATGACAGAAAGTCATCTCACAAAAGAGGAAACTTGAATGACCAATAAACATTGAAGTATTTTCAAAGTTCCTGCTATTTAGGGAAATACAAAATTTTAAACGACTTGTGTCAAACCTATGAGATTGGCAGAAATCATTCCCAGGAATTGGCAAAAACCTGAAACCAAAGGCACTCTCATATTTGCCAGTAAGAGTATAAAATAAACAACCATTTTGGAAAGCATTTTGGCAATAATCAGTAAAGTTGAAGTTCTTCAAACTTTGTAATCTAATAAAATCACTCTGGTATCTGCTCTTGTCCATGGGGTCACAAAGAGTTGGACATGACTGAGTGAACTGAACGGAACTGAACTGATCTCTCTTGGAGATACCAACAACACTGTATGTAATAGTAAGAAAAAACAGAAATATAAATGATTATAAAGAGGAAAATGGACAAATACATTTAGAATATTTCGACAATGAAACATCACATAGCAGTTAAAATGAAGAATAGAGTTAAAAAAACAATAGCAAAGAAGCAGATTGCAGAAGAATCTGTGCAGTGTTGCACACTTATGTAAAGATAAAAACATGCAGAATAATACCACAGCTTACACAAGCAGGATGGTGGCTACCTTTGAGTCAAAGAAGAGAAATGCATTCCTTCAGGAAGAAATAAAAGGGAATTTCAAAGGTATTTGTGATACTTTATTTCTTAAGGTGCTTAATTTATTATTTTCAATACTTTTTTGTATAGGTATATGAAATATTGCATGACAACAAAAGGAAAAAAGGAAAACTTTCCTTAACAGTTTCTGCTTGAAAGGTCAGGCTTCATTGGAATGTGATTAGGGTAAAATACGTCCAATCTAAGAATGTAAGCTACCAGAGAGATTCCTGGATGATGTTAAGTTTTCCTAGCTCAAAGGGCTTGAAACAAACTCTTATTCTCCCATAGTCTTATTTCAAAATATGGCTAGGAAAATATCTGAATCTGTGATGAAGGTGTTGAATGAATATTATATACCATTATTAAAGCTATAAATATCAATAGAGTTTAAGTGGTTTTAAAGCCACACCTTTGTTCTATAGCTGAAATACACTTCCAGTCTTCCAAGCTTACCACTATAAGATTTGGTTTCTTATCTTGGTTATTTCATTACTTCTCATGATTTGTTTGCATGTTTTGCAATTACATAGGGCACGACTCTATCTTCTATTGTATTGTGACTTAATTGAGGAGAAGGACTGTGCTTCTGCTGTGTGGAAGAGAGGTGGCAAGTATGGTAATGCTGTCTGTGCAAAACCAAAAGTTCATGGGTCTTGTTTATTATGAAACCTCCTTTCATCATAAAGATTAATGCCATTTATTTTATAAAGAACACCCAGAGATAAAGTTATCTCATTTGGTAATGTGGATTTTGTTATTATCATTAACATTACAGATGCTATGGACCAAGATACACGGTTTACATACCTCTAGGTAAGATCACTTTCCACATAAGGGCTAAGCTGCTCTTACCCAGATACGTGAACTGTGGCAGTCATATTTCTCATGGACTGGGAACAGGGAGGGCCTAGAGATATAAAAATAGTGCTTGACACTATGCCTGATTGTCACATGTTATAGACTGAAAGAGGATATTATTTTGAAATCAGGCATGTCTGAGCCCTCCTGCCCAAGCTGCTGCATGATGAAGCCCTGTCTTTGGAGACAGTGTCAATAACTGAGAACGTTAGAGGAAACGCACTTAGGAGTCAAGAGCATGTGACAATTTTTCCTACAGTGATTTTTATCTGGTTCCTCTGTTTTTAACATTGAAAACAATCTAATAATATCTCTGGTTTGCTACTAAAAAGACACAGTCTAGGAAAATGTAGATTTAGGGCAGTGATTCTTAAGCAGGGTTGACATTGCCACCCCAAGAGAAACCTGGTAACTTTTGGAGACATTTTGTGGTTGTCACAAATTGGTGAAGGGGGAGGTTGTACTGGCATCTATTGGACAGAAACCAGAGACATTACTAAACATCTTATAATGAGCAGAGAAACCCAGCCAAATGATTATCCTTCAAAATAATCATTGGTGCGAATGCTGAAAAACCCTGCTCAGAGGCAGAACCTACAGTATTTTTGAAGGCTCTATGTGTCTGTATAATTTTCATAGTTATATGTATACAAACTCTCTATGAATTCATATCTCTGGTTTTCAACCTCCCTTCCGTGTGCTGTAACACACATATAAATCTTTGCTCTCTTACTATTTGGCCACTGACATGGAGACATTCTTTAAAATAAGACCAATATTTGGTTTGTCGTTTTTGCTGTTGTTCACACTACAAAGCAATACTTAGCTGTAGCATATGAAAGATTCATAAATGTATAAAGAACGGTCTTGAATGGTAGGAATTCATATAATTTTATTTATTTTGGAATTTTCCCCTGAATTTTCCCAACTAGAAATAAGACTGCTTATCCAGTTTTGTATCATTTTTAAAATTTTATATTAACCAGTCAGTTTGGTCATCTATTATCTTTAAACCACAATTTTGATGCTTATAGAATAGCCCATTACAGGAGTCCTCAAAATGAACAGATATCATATTTTGGACATTTCTGTTGTTTCCAGTCCCCCTCTACATGAGAAAGAGTGCTATATTTATATCTTTATATGCCCCTTCTGATATATCTTGAAAGCAAAGTCCTTAATGTTGAATTTCTGGGTCAAAGATTATGAAAAATATTGGAAAGCCTCTTGTTACTTATTATTGATTTACTATTTATAAAATTAGACTGATTTAAACTGCCATTGAAATGTATGAAAATGGAAGCTTTCTACACTACTGAATATTAGTATTATTATATCAATAAAATACTTCTGAACTGGTGAAGGTGTTCGAGGAGCAGAAGACGATAAGGACAACTAGATATTTGGATATTGCTTTCATCTTAGGTTGCATTTATTGGAGGTCAGCATTATTTCAAGACAAAGCAGACACTGCCTAAGCTCAGAGTTCACCAGCTCAAAATTGTTGGGCAGGCAATTCACGATCAAGAGGCCTTGGCCCCATGAGTGTACCAGGCGCTTCCAGAAGAAGGAAGAAGACAAAGCTGCAAATGGAGATTCACTGGCAGCAAACTACCTTTTCTCAATTCTGTTTAGAATTTTCTCCGTCATAGAGCTTTTGGATAGGAGGAAATGTTAGATAACTTAATCCAACTACTTCATGTTATCAACAAGGAAAATAAAATCCAGGAAATTTCAGAATACACAGTCAGGTAATGGTAGAATTAAAGCAGCACTCCAGGCTGGCTGACTTAGCAGTGGACAATGCTTTGATTTGATTTGGCTCAGGATAGTGAAAGTACATTGTCACACATAAGCCCAGAACATGAAAGGACCCAGATAGTCTTGCAGGAAATCAAGTTGTTTACTTCAAGTAAATTATTTCTATTAGGCATTTACTTGATTTCCTCAAAAGTATAGAGTCATGAATTTATTCTCTCAGACTGACTGAAGAGTCAAGATTGACACAGATTGAAGACAATCGGAATAGCCACAACAATGGAAGCGACCACAACGGTGGTTTAAGGTCATACAGTTTAAAATAAAAGCAATACACACTTACAATTCATCAGACACATAGATCCATTATATAATATCAAGTTAGAAGCCATCATTCCTTGAGCAGTATCAACTTTAGCTAAGAGACAATGAGTGCGGAAAGAAATATATATATATATATATATATATATGAAATGTGCATGTGGTTGTGCTCAGTCTTGTCCAACTGTTTGTGACCCGTGGACTGTGGCCCATCAGGCCCCTCTGTGCATGGAATTTTCCAGGCAAGAATAATGGAGTGGGTTGCCATTTCCTACTTCAAAGGCTCTTCCCGACCCAGGGATGGAAGCTGCATCTCCTGTACTGGCAGGCAGATTCTTTATCAGTGCAGCACATGGGAAGCCCATATATACATATAAATGTTTTTGTTATTCAGTCTGTAAGTCATGTCCAACTCTTTGCACCCCCCAACAGATTACAGCATGCCAGTCTTCCCTGTCCTTCACTATCTCCCAGAGTTTGCTCAACTTCATGGATTGACAGGTTCTATCTCCTTGTAGTCATATATATAATACACACATATAATCAACATGCACATATACACATACCTTTTTTTTTTCTCTTCTTTTTTTCTATCTTGTTCATGTATTAAGATACAGGTAGAACCTAACAGCAAAATAAAAACTTCCTGGCTAGGTTTTATCAACTATTATTTTATCCTATGGGACAATCTCTAGGATATTGCAAAAACCTCCAAACTTATAGGTCAAAGGAATTAACAAGGGAAATGTTAAATTGCTTTGTTTCACCTGCCCTAAATTAGTATTCACCACACCTCACAAGAGAAAACAGCTATTATTAAGACTTTCCCATTACTTTCAAAATAGTTTATACATGTATTAGACTGTCAAGTTAAATAAAGTTATTTTTGGATGTGTATCAGACACTTAGAAAATGTTTTAATTCTTCCAGTAAAAATTCAATGATTGTACAACGGTCACAGTTGGTTTAGATTATATAATGTTCTAAGGATGACATCTCGGAGCAGGCAATGGCAACCCACTCCAGTACTCTTGCCTGGAAAATCCCATGGACGGAGGAGCCTGGTAGGCTGCAGTCCACGGGGTCAGTAGGAGTCAGACACGACTGAGTGACTTCACTTTCACTTTTCACTTTCATGCATTGGAGAAGGAAATGGCAGCCCACTCCAGTGTTCTTGCCTGGAGAATCCCAGGGACGGGGGATCTTGGTGGGCTGCCATCTCTGGGGTTGCACAGAGTCGGACACGACTGAAGCGACTTAGCAGGAGCAGCAGCAAGGATGACATTTAATGCAAACACATTAATAATTCAGGAGATAGTTTAGTTTAATATCTGACTGTAGCACTTACCCTCTTAGTGTTTAAATAATGAAACTATTATTGTCCATTAAATAAATCCTCATTAACATTAAAAGTCTTTTATTTGATCATCTTGTAGCTATATATCATTATTTAGCCAAATATGTAGCTACAAATTCAGTTAAGCCAACTGATAAGTATCTTACCTAAACAGTAAATATTAATTAGGATTTCTAAAATCTAGATAAATGAAATATAACCCTTCAGGTAGGATGATAATTTCAGTTCAGTTCAGTCACTCAGTCGTGTCCGACTCTTTGTGACCCCATGAATCCCAGCACGCCAGGCCTCCCTGTTCATCACCAACTCCCGGAGTTCACTCAGACTCATGTCCATCCAGTCAGTGATGCCATCCAGCCATCTCATCCTCTGTCATCCCTTCTCCTCCTGCCCCCAATCCTCCCAGCATCAGAGTCTTTTCCAACGAGTCAACTCTTCGCATGAGGTGGCCAAAGTACTGGAGTTTCAGCTATAGCATCATTCCTTCCAAAGAAATCCCAGGGCTGATCTCCTTCAGAATGGACTGGCATGGACATAATTGAGGGATACATCTCAATCTGTTATTGTCATAAGCTGGGACAGAACTATTCTACCACTGATGATAATCAAGGACAGACAGTTTGGGAATAGCAGTGCCTGGAAAGGATAATTTAGGTTAAGACATATTTAGTATCAGTAGTATCAGGTAGCAGGAAGATAAATATCAACAGGGGCATGAACTGTGGAAACTAACTTACAGAGAGAATCAAGACTAAAGAAAATTGATGGTCACTTAAATAATAAAATCTTTTAAAAATAATTGTACATCATTGTGAGAACTGTAGAACTGGGTATAATAAGGCAAATGATGACATTTGCAAGTGTGGAAGATAAAGTTTTAGATAATCATGAGGATACACAGTTGCACAAACTGTGCCTCAATTAATTTTGAAAAAAAAATCAAACAAGTCAACCAATAATATCAAACCATAATGCACAAAGATCATATTTTCTAATAAAATTACTTGAATATTTCTTCCATTTTATGGAGAATGCAAATTAACAGTAAAATGGTCATAACTCAAAAGAAGTAAAAGGCAAATTGAAAAGACCAAAACTATCAACTGAATCTCTGAAAAATAAAATATGATAGGAGTGCAAGAATAGTCATTTATCATGTCAGTTCAATTCTAATAGTTATATCCGTGAGTTAGAATGTTAAGGTCACCATTTGATATAGAAGAAATTGGAAACCACCAGTGAGAGCAAATGTTCAAGAGGTCAGCGCACATTAGATTTAAAGGTCTTTAACAACTGTGTGCAGATCGCACGTAGAAGGTGATGTAATATCATCCCCCTGTAAGGTTATATTAATACAGCTAGTCAACCTCAAGTGCAGAAGCAAAACTTCACAGTGATTTGCCAGAAACTGTAATGCCAGTTCATTTGTAAAAAAATTCACTGTGTTGTTAGCTACATATTTTTGGCAATTATTTTTGCTGCTTATTTGTTTTAGGAGATGTGTGCTCTCTCTTTCTGGCTCAGTGAATCTCTTACGTGATATTGAATCTAACCTCACAGGTTTCCAAAGTTGTACTCAGAAATGATACCTATTCTGAATAGGTTGTCTGGATGGGAAAGCCTATTTTTACTAAACAATTGGTTTGATTGGAAATCCAACAAAATCTGGATACATATCCTAAGATTTTTACAGCATCCCAATGCCTTTAATGAGTTTTCATTTAAAAGATTTCATATTATTTAATATCCTATGCATTTTTAAAGTTGGACATTCACAATAGGAGTTTTAATTAAAATTTTTTCAACAAATTTTGAACAAGTATTCAGTATGGCCAAGGCTCAGAGTAGGAATTTCAGAGATACAAATAGGAACATAAAAAAAAAACAAACTTCTTTCATTATGTTCACCATCTCACCATGTCTAGAGATGAGAAGATGAGAGAATGTAGAAATAGTTGCAAGCAGAGTAAAATTGTGATGCTTGACTTTCTGGTATTGTGTTGTGTTTTATTATTTCCTGTGTCTTTTGGGGGGTTGTCTTCAGTAAATGTTCTGACCAAAATTATAAAATAGAAAACAAGCAAACAAGAGACTCTATGTCTCTAACTAGGAGATATTACGTAGGAAATCTGAAATAGTGACAAATTGGAAAACCATTTATATTGGTTCCAAGATTGTCTTTGTTCTTATGTATATATATAGTCCTCTCATACTGCCTCCTAGGAATGAAACTCTAAACAAGTATTTAAAGCCACATCACAGTATCTAACCCACAAGTTACTGCTGAAATTGCTCTCACAACTTGCTCAGTTGCCCCACATTTTACAACAAAGACAACAACTACTTAAATATAAATAGTAATGAAAGTGATGGTATGGTCAACTTTGTGGTTTAAAAAAATTGAGTTGTAGGACATAAACTGAAAGAGTTTCACTAAAACACTGCATGGAGTGGTAAAACAAACTAAATGCCAGGGAAGAGTGTGAATATATTCATGTCTAAATTACAGTAATATGAACAGGAATGTAAGATTTTATCAGACTTTGTACTATGAACAATCTTCTTGAAAATACATTAGTCATCCAAATCCAGGAACAATATATTGAATAGGCAGGATTTGACTAAGCATGTTTTTAATTCTTGATAACACTTTCTCCAGGTAGAAAAAGATATAACCTTAACTTACCATAATCAAACCATTCTTTAGTTTTCTACATTATTTTATTTATGTGTAACAAAATTAACACATTAATTAAATTTACACATTAATTAATTAATTGTCACCCTGCTTATTTAACTTATATGTAGAGTAACTCATGTGAAATGCTGGGCTGGATGACTCACAAGCTGAAATAAAGATTGTTGGGAGAAACATCAAGAATCTCAGATACGCAGATGATACCACTTTAATGGCAGAAGGTGAAGAGGAACCAAAAGCCTCTTGATAAATGTGAAAGAGGAGAGTGAAAAAGCTGGCTTAAAATAAGCCATTCAAAAAACTAAGATCAACATTAAAAAAACTAAGATCATGCTACCCAGTCCCATCACTTCATGGCAAATAGATGGGGAAAAAGTGGAAATAGTGACATTTTATTTATTGGGCTCCAAAATCACTGTGGATGGTGACTGCAACCACGAAATTAAAAGATGCTTGCTCCTTGGAAGAAAAGTGAGAGTGAAACTTGCTGTGTATTAAAAAACAGAGCATCACTTTGCTGACAAAGGTCTGGACAATCAAAGATATGGTATTCCCAGTAGTCAAGTATGGATGTGACAGTTGGACCATAGAGAAGGCTGAGCACCAAAGAACTGATGCTTTCAAACTGTGGTGCTGGAGAATACTTTTGAGAGTTCCTCGGACAGCAAAGAGATCAAACCAGTCAATCCTAAAGGAAATCAACCCTGAATATTCATTGGAAGGACTGATGCTGAGGCTAAAGCTCCAATACTTTGGCCACCTGATGTGAAGAGCTGACTCACTGGAAAAGAACCTGATGCTAGGAAAGACTGAGAGCAAGAGGAGGAAGGGGCAACAGAGGATGAGATGATTGGATGGAATTTCCAACTCAATGGACAGGAGTTTGAACGAACTCAAGGAGATAGTGAAGGACAGGGAAGCCTGGCATGCTTCAGTTCATGGACTTGCCAAGAGTTGGACATGACTTAGCGACTGAACAATAAGAACAGTAAAACTTTTTAGGGAGACTATACAATGGACAAACAAACCAATGTAGAAAGGTCTTAATGTTTATTATTAAACAAAATGAAACATGCCTACTTTAACAAAGGAAAAATCTTTAAAAAGCCTTGAATAATAGGCTAATTACTAGAAAATTGTCTTAGTTTTTACTTAACATTGATGTAATCTCATAAGTATAGCTAGATACTATAATAATTTATTTGATAATTTTGAGCTGGTAGATGAGTGGAGAGATTCTTTGAGAGAAGTATCCATAAGTGATAGAGATCAAGATCCCAATAAAAAAAAAGAAATTAAAAAAATAAAGGTGAATTAAACTAACATTTGGAACCAGAGACCAAATTGCCAACATCTGCTGGATCATCGAAAAAGCAAGAGAGTTCCAGAAAAACACCTATTTCTGCTTTTTTGACTATGCCAAAGCCTTTGAGTGTGTGGATCACAATAAACTGTGGAAAATTCTGAAAGAGATGGGAATACCAGACCACCTGACCTGCCTCTTGAGAAATCTGTATGCAGGTCAGGAAGCAGCAGTTAGAAGTGGACATGGAACAACAGACTGGTTCCAAATAGGAAAAGGAGTACCTCAAGGCTGTATATTGTCACCCTGCTTATTTAACTTATATGCAGAGTACATCATGAGAAACACTGGGCTGGATGAAGCACAAGCTGGAATCAAGATTGCGGGAGAAATATCAATAACCTCAGATATGCAGGCAGATGACATCACCCTTATGGCAGAAAGTGAAGAGGAATTAAAAAGCCTCTTGATGAAGGTGAAAGAGGAGAGTGAAAAAGTTGGTTTAAAACTCAATATTCAGAAAACAAAGATCATGGCATCTGGTCCCATCACTTCATGGGAAATAGATGGGGAAACAGTGGAAACAGTGTCAGACTTTATTTTTGGGGGCTCCAAAATCACTGCAGATGGTGACTGCAGCCATGAAATTAAAAGACGCTTGCTCCTTGGAAGGAAAGTTATGACCAACCTAGATAGCATATTCAAAAGCAGAGACATTACTTTGCCAACAAAGGTCCATCTAGTCAAGGCTATGGTTTTTCCAGCGGTCATGTATGGATGTGAGAGTTGGACTGTGAAGAAAGCTGAGCACTGAAGAATTGATGCTTTTGAACTGTGATGTTAGAGAAGACTCTTGAGAGTCTCTTGGACTGCAAGGAGATCCAACCAGCCCATTCTGAAGGAGATCAGTTCTGGGATTTCTTTGGATGGAATGATGCTAAAGCTGAAACTCCAGTACTTTGGCCACCTCATGCGAAGAGTTGATTCATTGGAAAAGACTCTGATGCTGGAAGGGATTGGGGGCAGGAGGAGAAGGGGATGACAGAGGATGAGATGGCTAGATGGCATCACTGACTCGATGGACGTGAGTCTGGGTGAACTCTGGGAGTTGGTGATGGACAGGGAGGCCTGGCGTGCTGCGATTCATGGGGTCGCAAAGAGTCGGATACAACTGAGTGACTGAACTGAACTGAAACTAACATATTTTAATATTTTTGTGATTAATTCCAAATGTTTATCACATTAGAGAATGATTTAATCACTATTGGAGAAATGGTCAAAAATAAACAAAATGGATTGCAATAGAGAAAAATACCAAAACATTAAAACAAAACACATTGCAAGAATGAAGATAAAATTACATTGTAATACACAAAGTACTAGATAACAATTTAACCAGCTCAGATGAAAAGGGAAAATTAAAAAGGAACAAAGATATTTAAAGGAAACTTTCTGTTTATTAACTCCAAGTTGATAGGGGTTCATGCATTCATTCACTGTGCTAGATAATGGGACTGTGTTGGATATGACCAACCTTATACCTCTATTCATGGACCTTAGAGTCGACAGAGAGAAACAGTCAACATGTGAGTTATCAAAGGAATATTCATGTAATTAAAAATACTATGAAGGTGATAAAGTATCAAGATGGAGAGTAATAGGTGGCTGCCTGATTTAAACAGAGTAATAAGGGAAGCGGAAAAGGCAATGGCACCCCACTCCAGTACTCTTGCCTGGAAAATCCCATGGACTGAGGAGCCTGGTAGGCTGCCGTCCATGGGGTTGCTAAGAGTCGGACACGACTGAGCAACTTCACTTTCACTTTTGACTTTCATGCACTGGAGAAGGAAATGGCAACCCACTCCAGTGTTCTTGCCTGGAGAATCCCAGGGACGGGGGAGCCTCGTGGGCTGCCGTCTATGGGGTCGCACAGAGTTGGACACGACTGAAGCGACTTAGCAGCAGCAGCAGCAGCAGCAGTAAGGGAAGACTTGTCAGAGGAAATGGTGGTTAAGTTACTAACTGCATGTCAAAAAGGAGCCAGAAACTTGAAGATCTGTGAAAAGGGAGTATTCCAGATAGAGGGAAGAACAAGAATTAGTCTTCAGATAGAAGAAACTAGATTGGTCCCTGGAAGAGGAAACAGTTGCTGTAGCAGATGATGTATGTAAGTAGAGAAAAGGGGAAGCATATTTTTGTATATAAGAGGCAAGGGAAAGACATATGAACTAACATATCAATAACTAATTATTAATGTAGATAACATTAATAGAGCTATTTCAAGTCCTAAAAGATGATGTTGTGAAAGTGCTGCACTCAATATGCTAGCAAATTTGGAAAACTCAGCAGTGGCCACAGGACTGGAAAAGGTCGGTTTTCATTCCAATCCCTAAGAAAGGCAATGCCAAAGAATGCTCAAAATACCACACAATTGCACTCATCTCACACGCTAGTAAAGTAATGCTCAAAATTCTCCAAGCCAGGCTTCAGCAATACATGAACCATGAACTTCAATATGTTCAAGCTAGTTTTAGAATAGGCAGAGGAACAAGAGATCAAATTGCCAACATCCACTGGATCACTGAAAAAAGCAAGAGAGTTCCAGAAAAACATCTATGTCTGCTTTATTGACTATGCCAAAGCCTTTGACTGTGTGGATCACAAGAAACTGTGGAAAATTCTGAAAGAGATGGGAATACCAGACCACCTGACCTGCCTCTTGAGAGACCTGTATGCAGATCAGGAGGCAACAGTTAGAATTGGACATGGAACAACACTGGTTCCAAATGGGAAAAGGAGTACCTCAAGGCTGTGAATTGTCACCCTGCTTACTTAACTTCTATGCGGAGTACATCATGAGAAATGCTGGGCTGGAGGAGGCACAAGCTGGAATCAAGATTGCTGGGAGAAATATCAATAACCTCAGATATGCAGATGACACCACCCTTATGGCAGAAAGTGAGGAAGAACTAAAGAGCCTCTTGGTGAAAGTGAATGAGGAGAGTGAAAAAGTTGGCTTAAAGCTCAACATTCAGAAAACTAAGATCATGGCATCCAGTCCCATCACTTCATGGCAAATAGATGGAGAAACAGTGGAAACAGTGGCAGACTTTATTTTGGGGGGCTCCAAAATCACTGCAGATGGTGACTGCAGCCATGAAATTAAAAGATGCTTACTCTTTGGAAGGAAAGTTATGACCAACCTAGACAGCATATTAAAATGCAGAGACATTACTTTGCCAACAAAGGTCTGTCTAATCAAGGCTGTGGGTTTTCCAGTAATCATGTATGGATGTGAGAGTTGGACTATAAAGAAAGATGAGTGCCGAAGAATCGATGCTTTTGAACTGTGGTGTTGGAGAAGACTCTTGAGAGTCCCTTGGACTGCAAGGAGATCCAACCAGTCCATCCTAAAGGAGATCAGTCCTGGCTATTCATTGGAAGGACTGATGCTGAAGCTGAAACTCCAATACTTTGGCCACCTGATGAGAAGAGCTGACTCATTTGAAAAGACCTTGATGCTGGGAAAGATTGAAGGTGAGAGGAGAAGGGGATGACAGAGGATGAGATGGTTGGATGGCATCACCAACTCAATGAACATGAGACTGAGTAAGTTCCAGGAGTTGATGGTGGACAAGGGAAGCCTGGCGTGCTGCAGTCCATGAGATCACAAAGAGTTAGACATGACTAAGCAACTGAACTGAACTGAATGTAGATAAATTCTAAAATTGATCCAGTCTAACCCCTTTCCTCCGAGAAGGCAATGGCACCCCACTCCAGTACTCGCCTGGAAAATCCCATGGGCGGAGGAGCCTGGAGGGCTGCAGTCCATGGGGTTGCTGAGGGTTGGACACGACTGAGCGACTTCATTTTCACTTTTGACTTTCATGCACTGGAGAAGGAAATGGCAACCCACTCCAGTGTTCTTGCCTGGAGAATACCAGGGACAGGGGAGCCTGGTGGGCTGCCGTCTATGGGGTCGCACGGAGTTGGACACGACTGAAGTGACTTAGCAGCAACCCATTTCCTACTTAATGCAAGTCTCATTTCTCCTATTTGGATAGAACATTCATCTCCTATGTTAAGGAAAGAGACTAAACAAAGGAATTCTCAAAGGAGGGCATTTCTGTATTTGGTTTTCTGTGTGTTCTACCATATCTGAAACATTAAGCATTCCTGAAATTTATCTTTTAGAGGGTCATTGGAAGACCAGAGACCTATTTTACATAACTTACACAGACTGCATACATTTTTTAAACTGTTATTTGTTTTCAAGTTTCTTGAGATGACGCATCAGTTTGGGTGGCTGTAACATATTAGACTTTCAAAGAAGTAGCCTAGAGTCCAGAATCACATTTTTCATTTGTATTAAAATTTCCACTAAACTATGGTCCAAATTGTCTTATTTTTCTTAGGTACTGCGCCTGGGGGACTTAACAGATTTGCCAGGATGTCCTACTTCAAGCTGATTTCAGAGACAGAGTAATTTGTTACATTTTTAGAAACTAGGTGAATCTGCAGAATTGGGCCATGACAGCGTAATATAAATGTCTTTCAAAGTAAAACTGAAATAAATAAAGCTTGTGGGTATATAAGAGAAATAGAGACAGAGACAAAGAGCAGACTCCATCTTTAAGTTTAGAAATTTAGATAAATGATTCTCCCTTCTATTTCCTTTGCCCCAGTGGTTTCTTATGTAGTAAGAATTTAGTTGGCTCTTTCATTATACTAACAAAGGAAATATGTGAAAAGCAGGAGTTTCAATTTCTCTGTGGAAATTGAAATATTGATAATCTGGCCTCTTACTAAGAATTGTAAGTGATGAACTCTCTTCCTTCAAACCAGTTCTTTTCAATACATCAGAAAAGATACCTCTTTAGAGAAACTATCAGACAGACCTGAGTTCTGTTGATATCTGTTCTCTGGCAGAGGTTTCAGTTTATTCTTAACAAAAGTAAAGCCACCAAAATTTCTGGGCACAGTTTCTAAAGAAAACCTTCACAAACCCAGAGAAGGTTTGTAAGATGGTAATGGGTAGTTAACACAGGCAAGTCCTAAAACCATTACAGAGGATGCCTATCCTCCCCACCAGTGGGTCCCAGAGCATGCAGCCATGGCTGCTGACTGCACAGCTTTCAAAGATAAAATGGAACATGTGGACATTAAGGTGCTGACTCCAGCTAAATTGGTTAATGACTAGTATCATCTAAATGAGGTAGCAAGCTTAAAGACTCATAATCTCTCCCTGTGAGCAGATTTTAATTAAATAATTATAATGTCCTTGTTGTAATTATTTATCAGTAACTGTGCTCCTGAGTATTGCCTCTTTTGCCATCATCTGTTCTGTCAGCTCAGCTGAACAATGAGACATTCACTTGGCCATGATGAGGGGAAAATGAATGATTCTTATTCACCGCAAAATAACACTGGAAGAATTTTGGCAGCGAGGCAAGATTCTGGGCTCTCCATTTAAACTTTGTATTTTTAGGAGAGGAACTTCAGTATCCTGATTCAGATATTGAACTTCTGAGAGGTTTCAATAATATGACCAAAAAGAATGATTTTTTAGTATCTATAACTTAACATTACATATTATAGCAATGGTATTTAAAAAGTATATGTTATTTCCTATTTTGAGATTGTGGAGTCTATAGCATATAACATAATGTATGTTTCCAATAGCGAAAATTAGAAGTGATACAAAAAAAATAACTAAGTAACTCTTTATTGATAATACCTATAATTGTTCAAAATAATAGGAAGAGAAGGGACTCATTAAACAGTGAAGCTGATTCCTGAGTCAAAAATGGGCCTACAAGAGAACATAGAGATGGATTTAAACCATGTAAAAGAAAGCAAGATCTTCACAGTAGACTTCCTCTAAAAAACTTACTCTAGTGAATAAGTATATGTTTCTCCATTTCTTCTGGGGATTCAGGAATAAAAAAGGGAATTTAAGTGTAGTGTGTGAGATTTAGCTTTAAAAAATAAAAAGAAATATATTATGAGTGTGATCAGGGTAATAGTAAAGCACTGTTACTCAACACTTAATGTTACAGGTCTCCTTCCTATAACCTTTCCAGTCTGTGAGCTTGCTAAGTCACTTCAGTTATGTCCAACTTGTTGCAACCCTATGAACCATAGCCTGCCAGGCTCCTCTGTCCATGGGATTCTCCAGTCAACAACACTGGAACGGGTTGCCATTTCCTTCTCCAGGTGATCTTCCCAACCCAGGAATCAAATTGGCATCTCTTGCGTCTCCAGCATTGGCAGGCAGTTTCTTTACCACTAGTGCCACCTGGGAATCTCAGTCTGCACCTCTTCCCATTCTGATTACATCTTCCTACTACATAAGGCATTTGAATAATATACCTTCAGATATAAACCTCACAGGAGACTTTGCATTTAGTGTGAAAAATCTTAAAAACAAAAATACCTCAGAAGCAAAAAGAATATTTGGGAATGATGATTTTTCCAAAAAAAAAAAAAAAAAAAGAGTTCAGTTCAGTTGCTCAGTCGTGCCCGACTCTTTGCAACCCCACGAATCACAGTACGCCAGGCCTCCCTGTCCATCACCAACTCCCGGAGTCCACCCAAAACCATGTCCATTGAGTCGGTGATGCCATCCAACCATCTCATCCTTTGCTGTCCCCTTCTCCTCCTGCCCCCAATCTTTCCCAGCATCAGGGTTTTTACAAATAAGTCAGCTCTTCACATCAGGAGGCCAAAGTATTGGAGTTTCCGCTTTAGCATCAGTCCTTCCAATGAACACCCAGGACTGATCTCCTTTAGGATGGACTGGTTGGATCTCCTTGCAGTCCAAGGAACTCTCAAGAAGAATCTTCTCCAACACCACAGATCAAAAGCTTCAATTCTTTTGCTCAGCTTTCTTTACAGTCCAACTCTCACATCCATACATGACCACTGGAAAAACCAGAGCCTTGACTAGACGGACCTTTGTTGGCAAAGTAATGTCTCTGCTTTTTAATATGCTATCTAGGTTGCTCATAACTTTCCTTCCAAAAAGTAAGTGTCTTTTAATTTCATGGCTGAAATCACCATCTGCAGTGATTTTGGAGCCCAGAAAAATAAAGTCAGCCACTGTTCCCCATCTATTTGCCAGGAAGTGATGGGACCAGATACCATGATCTTAGTTTTCTGAATGTTGAGCTTCAAGCCAACTTTTTCACTCTCCTCATTCACTTTCATCAAGAGACTGTTTAGTTCTTCACTTTCTGCCATAAGGGTGGTGTCATCTGCATATCTGAGGTTATTGATATTTCTCCGGGCAATCTTGATTCCAGCTTGTGCTTCTTCCAGCCCAGCATTTCTCATGATGTACTCTGCATAGAAGTTAAATAAGCAGGGTGACAAAATACAGACTTGACGTACTCCTTTTCCTATTTGGAACCAGTCTGTTGTTCCGTGTCCAGTTCTAACTGTGGCTTCCTGACCTGCGTATAGGTTTCTCAAGAGGCAGGTCAGGTGGTCTGGTATTCCCATCTCTTTCAGAATTTTCCACAGTTTATTGTGATCCACACAGTCAAAGGCTTTGGCATAGTCAATAAAGAAGAAATAGATGTTTTTCTGGAACTCTCTTGCTTTTTCCATGATCCAGCGGATGGTGGCATTTGATCTCTGGTTCCTCTGCCTTTTCTAAAAACAGCTTCTATAGCATTACAAAAGATTCAGTGACAGAAAAGATTACATAGACAAAGAAAAATTGAGTAGAATCAGTAAGCTTGGTCCCATATTAGATGTCAGAAATGAAGGAAATGAGGAATCCAGGATAACTTCCATGTTTAAGGTTTAGATGAAGAAGTAGAAGAACTAGGATGATTGAAAAATATATCTGTATTCCATGACACATAGTATTAAAGATTAAACTTTGTTACTGTGCAATGGTCTCTTGAGCCTGGTCTATATGGTAAAATACTCTATAAAATTACAATTTGTTAAACATAGCCCAAATTCAATAAAAAATGAAGGATGATATCTAGTTAGGGGCTGAGATGGTAGCATAATTTTGCTTTAAAACTAAGTCATATATCAGGGTAAAAAGACTCCAAGTATCAATACATATCTGAACATTTCTAATTGCAAGAAAATTTCCTATTCAAGCAGACATTTCTGGTACAATATTACAAATATATGTTGTAGCACCACCTAGCAAACTCCTAGTGCATTTACCACATCACAAACATTTTGTTCTTTTTCCAGTAGTGAACATACTTTTCTAAATATCTGCAGAGTCATGGAAAATTACACATTTTATGCAGCAGGAAAAATAGAAAAATTTCAAGACCAGCTTATAAAAATATATTTCATGTTTATACTTTTAAATTCTGTTTATTATATATATGCCTGTGCATTAGAATAAAACTTACATGCTTTTTTTCTTTATTAACAAAACTTATATAACTTATAATAACATATATAATTAACATATGCCAATATTTGACATTCTCAGTTGTTTATTTCACTGGTGGACAGACAAAATAAAATCAAAGCTTTGTCTATTATATCTAGGTAATGACAAAAATGGGAAGGTCCATACATTTTATTTTTTTTAATCACTATTTCTGATGGCAGTGCAGACATTTAGCAAATAGAAGAGAGTGTTTTAAGTGGAAAAACATGGTTAGAGAGAAACCAACTTACTATTTTTACAATGCTAAGCTAATTATATAACTGTGTTGAATCTTAGTTTCCTAAACTTTAATATGCCATGATGATAACAATAATAGGGTTATTGAGAAATGTTTCACACAGAATATAATTCAATAGATATTTATCTACCAATGAGTTTGCTTTCAGCTATTTGACAAGTTAACCTATTAAGAAAGTAAACAGAAAAATATCATTTATCAAAGTCCTACTTTGTCTTGACTGGCTTGACTTATTTTGCCTGATCTTGGACAAAAAGGTCAGCACATTTTGTATATCAATTCTCCAACATAATCTTGGCAAAATAGTCATTTCTATTAGTTCAGAAAATTGCTTGCAAGTTTTCATCTAGAAAAATTAACTATTTGATTAACTGAATTTTTTTTCAACTGCTCTGAGTCTAAAATTATATCTAGATGAACAAGTCACTTGTAAAGAAAAAAAGTTGCATTCCAACAGAACCAAGAGAACTCAATGAACTTGTCTGAGTTGTCTGATTCTAGAAATATAACTAACTTTACTGAGTTAAAATATTTTTCCACTAAGCAAATGCACAAATAAAACAACACTGGATTTTTATGTATAGAAACTGTTCTCATCCTGCAGATTGATAGCTGATTTGAAGCTTGGGGCACAGGCTAGGTCACAAGCATCATAATGTCAGCCTGTCAACGATCACATTTCTCAAACACAGCATCTGGTTACTTTGGACAGGGACTGGCCTGCTGGAACCTGACAGTTCCATCACTGCCAGCAGTCTTATAATAGCTGATGGAAACTGCAAACAGTAACCTTTTCATTTAACACTGACAAAGATTCTGCCCCAAAACCTAAAGCCTGAGAGACACCAAAAAAGATTTAGCTCAAGTCAAAGTTTTAGTTTTATTTTTATCTTATTTTTGGTCCTTTTTCTTTTCTTTTTTTTTTTTTTTTTTTAAAAAAATTAAGGGTGTTTGCAACCAAGTGGATTGTTTACAAACAAAAATACTAAGAGCTCTGAAATCATGAGTCCTGTAATTAAAAGTGCTGGGTCAACTGCTTTGCCTCCAGCATTAACATCTAAATAACACCATTCTGATGACACAGGAAGGAAAGGCTACCCTTTTATCACTGGACTATATAAAAGTGACAGAAAGAAATTAGCAGTAAAGGCTTTTCAGAAGAAGGTTGGCCTCTTGGGTATAACTAAGCAACCTCTGAGAAACAGTCAGTGGTATTTCAGCACTTGAGTTCCATGCTTTGCTAGGTTATTTCAGACATTACAAGTAATGTATTGTTTAGTGGTACCCATGTACACCATTAAATGCATCACAGTGTGGCATGGATTCAGCAAGTTTTAGTCATAACATGCCAGCTGGAGAATATTAAGGGGGAAAAAATCCGTTTTCAATTTCTGCTTAATGTTCTGGTGAAAATAATGTAAGTCACTTCTGTGAAAGTATTTACCTTCCAAACACTCTTCAATACATAGGTACTAAAAGAGAATTTTCAGTAAAGCAGTATTTGCTCACTCCCTCTTCCTTACCCAGTTTTTGCATTCATTTCTTACTCTTCATTGATGCATATACGTTTCAAGATGTTTCTTTTACTTCTAGAGTTAATTAACCTTAACACTATACTGACATTGGCAAGTTTACGGAGCAACAAAAGTGTCCTTGTAGGCAAGAATTATACAAACACTGTGACTGTATTTTGCAATTGTTTTCTTGAACATTTTATAGTTATTAAAACCTTATGCTGGTCTTTCACAATATGTACTGTGGACTATGAAAAAAATGTGTAATTTTCATTTCTGCCATTAAAAATAATTTTCATTTGCTTTGCTGCCCCAGTCATTAAAATCTACCCAGAGAATTCCTCTTTGTCTCATGAGCATGTCTACTAAGTACTGCTCCATATTTAACTCGCTCTTAGATCACCCCATGGCTTGAGAATTCTTTTAATCTCTTTTCCATTTATAACTGTACTGCTTGACCTTTCTTCAGCAAGGTGTCTTGTATATAAAATGTCAGTGAGAGGATTACAGACATGGGACAAAGATATAGTTTAATTAAAAAAGGTCCTGTGAGATTGAAAAAGGTTACTGGCCTAGATCACAAATATTTAATGCCAGATGACTATTTATGAGGTTAAAAGAAAAAAAGAAATTACTGGCCATTTGTAATTGACCAACCATTAAATTTACAATGATTAGATTATACTTCTGATTAAAACTTTTGTATTTATAGTAGATTAAAGCTATGAGTTATAAGCTATGCCAGTTATAAAATAAAAATCAATTCAAGTTCCCTATAAGTGAGACAATATAACAGAGGTATATAGACCTGCTTATTTTTAATGTCAGAGTTTGAATATATAAAAACTCATTCATTGTTTGAAGCCACTATATGAAGCTATGTATGGATTGATTAAACCAAATGCATCCATGTGGCAAATGGCTTTCCCACTCATTTATCTTTCCATCCAACCTCATGTATATATACATTTGTATACAAGTCAAAATACTGAACACCAAGTTATTTAACCACTGATTTGAAAAGGATGCCAATTATTCAGAAAGGATACCTAAACAATCAAAAAAGGATACTACTATTAAAATCTAGTCTGACTAAAATGTGTAAGGCCAACAGAAAACACATACACACACACACACACACACACACACACCTACCTGTCAACATGAAGCTGAAACTGATATGTCAACAACTAGTAATTCAGCAAGGAGGGTGTTCGACTTCAGAATTTAATATTAAAACTACACTCCTTACTGATTATCATAGTACATGGGGATGTTGAAAAATGCTGAGAGAGGTTCCAGAAGTTTCATTTAAACTCTAGAATTAGCAGTCTCATAATTTTCTGAAACCAAATATGGAAACATCTATTTGCTATTTCAGTCTATGGGGTCGCAAAGAGTTGGACACGACTGAGCGACTGAACTGAACTGAATGATCTTAAGTTTTGAAAACAAACACGGAGTATAATATTCAGATGAATGTATTAAAAAAAAAACTTAATTAGATGCAAAAAAATCTTAATTAGATGCAGATCAATATTAGTTATCAGTATGATGACTCTGCCCAACAGGCTGGTGTTACTTTAAGCTCTATTAACAGAAGTGCATCTATAATAAGGGAAGTGCTAATTCTATCCTGTTCAGCTTAGGTCACATTTCAAGTGGAGTATCATGTTTGATTCCATGTGTAAACACTCTTAAAAGTTTACTGGCTATCATACTTTAGAATATAGACACCCAAGACCTGGGGGAGGCAGATAAGGGAGTTCCAAGGGAGCTAACAATCTGTGGGTTTGAGAAAGTCCACTTTGGTGGTCACAGTTTACTATTTGAAGGTCTCAGACAAGATCAATAGTCAAAACTGGGGCGGGTAGGTTAGGTTGCCAGATAAAATACAGGACACCCAGTTAAATCTGAATTTCTGATAAACAATAAATATTTTTGCATTGGGTAAACTTACACTAAAATTATTTGTTGTTTATCTGATATTCAAATTTAACTGGGCATCCTGTATTTTTATCTGCTAACTTTGGCAAACCTAGGGGTGTGGATTAAAGAAAGGGGTATTCAATGAACAGAAAACATAATGACAAGAATTTGAGAGGGGAGAGAGTTAAACTCCACATTAGTGAAGGCAATACTGTAGCAAAATGACTGTCAGTCAGTATTTAAATGATATTATTATAAATATTTCATTGACAATGGTCAGAATTTATAAAATTACATATAGTTTACTAAAACTTTTAGAAATGTTCCTCTGTTGCTACCAATCTGGCTGTGTTCACATTCTCTTCAGTTTTCAGTGCCAGGGGTCTATTCCAGCTGGGTATCTGCAAGGTACAACTATTGGGCTCAACTCCTTCCCACCCTCTTAAGCTCCCCTGAGAGCCTTTGGGAACATTGTGCAGGAACAGCCAGTTCTCTCAGTTGCCTGTCTGACAGCCTGTCCAGCCTGGGACCTTATTCCTTCCCTTCCCTTCCCTAGAGAAGACTGCTGGGACATTAGTGCTCACAGTTGACAGTTATCAACTGAGTGCTAAAGAGGAAAGAGGGGTGCCTGTGCTTAAGGTGCCGATGCTGGAATGAATGCAAGGAGGCAAGAAAGGAGGATGAGAAAGAGATTATAGTGCACTACTAAAGGTCTGCCGACTGATGCCTAAAACAAGGATTCGTAAAAGTGGGCAATCAGTTCAGTTCAGTCACGTAGTCATGTCTGACTCTTTGTGACCCCCATGAACTACAGCATGCCAGGTCTCCCTGTCCATCATCAACTCCCGGAGTTCACACAAACTCATGCCCATTGAGTTGGTGATGCCATTCAACCATCTCATCCTCTGTTGTCCCCTTCTTCTCCTGCCCCCAATCTTTCCTAGCATCAGAGTCTTTTCCAATGAGTCAGCTCTTCGCATCAGGTGGCCAAAGTATTGGAGTTTCAGCTTTAGCATCAGTCCTTCCAATGAATATTCAGGACTGATCTTTAGAATGGACTGGTTGGATCTCTTTGCAGTCCAAGGGACTCTCGAGAGTCTTCAACACCACAGTTCAAAAGCATCAATTCTTTGGCGCTCAGCTTTCTTTATAGTCCAACTCTCACATCCACACATGACTACTGGAAAAACCATAGCCTTGACTAGATGGACCTTTGTTGGTAAAATAATGTCTCTGCTTTTTAATATGCTATCTAGGTTGATCATAACGTTTCTTCCAAGGAGTAAGCATCTTTTAATTTCATGGCTGCATTCACCATCTGTAGTGATTTTGGAACCCCCCAAAATTAAGTCTGCCACTGTTTCCATTGCACTTTTTATAAATGGAGTCCTGGGATATCAGAGTGAGAGAGTCAATTCCTGGGCAGATTGATAAGAAGTCCGGGGTCTCCGAGGAGGAAAAAGGGGTCTGGGGCTCTCAAGGAGGAGGAAAGGACAAATATCTTTTTTCTACATTCTTTAGTAAGGATTATATAACAACAATGTATCCTGCTTGAGGACAGTTTATCCTTCTTGAAAACCTGACTAATCCTATTATCTTAGAATGTGTATTATGGGAGTGGCTGGTAAGATCTTTCTATTGTTAGTTCTAATCCTGTTATCTTAAAATGTAAATTGTGGGAGTGGGTCTAGAAAGATCTTTACAACCTTCAGACATTTTTTTGATTTATTGTGATAAGCAATTGAAAAAATATATAACTCCCTCTTCTAAGACTAGTGAGGGGGACAGTTTCTGTCTCCCTTCTAATATCTATGTCAGAAGCTTTCTCTGCCCCTTTTCATACTTTAATAAAACTCTGCTACAAAAAGCTCTTGAGTGATCAAGCCTGGTCTGTGGTTCCAAAGCTAAATCTTGAATCTGACACAGTAAGCTATCAAGAGCACTGAAAACAAACAGAAATTCAGCACCAGGAAATTCTGAGAGCAAAGTATAAGACACCAGCAATAACAACTGATAACTGCAATGTTGAGAAATTTTATAGCTAAAGGTAAGTGAGATAAATACACAGGTAATTAAACATATTAACTGTAAGTAATTTTTTTAAGGTTCTCCAAATAAACAGAATCAATCTCTATGTGAAGAGATTTATTATAAGGAATTGGCTTGTGTGATTATGAAGGCTAAGAAGCTCAAAATTTGCAATTTTGGCATGTTCAAGACCCAGGAGAACTGATGGTGTGGATTCAGTCCTAAGGATGGCATACTGGACACTGAGGAGAATCAATGGCATAGTTCCAATCTGAAGGGAGGAGATTTGGGAGAATTTATTGTACAGATGAATCCCATGGATGGAGGAGCTTGGTGGGCTACAGTCCATGGGGTCGCAAAGAGTAGGACATGACTGAGCGACTTCACTTCACTTCACTTCATTGTACAGATGAAGACAGAAGGCAGTTTGCTGGAAAATTCCTCTTGTTCGGGAAGGTCAGTCTTTTTGTTCTAAGAGTTCCTTCAACTGACTGGATGAGACTCATCCATATTATGGAAGACAACCTGCTTACTCAAAGTTAACCATTTTAAATGTCAATCTCATCCAAAATCATCCTGCAAGTTGACACATTGTTAACCATCACAGTAGGTAATACCACATTTTGTTTACCCATTCATCTATGGATGGACGTTTGGATCTTTTCCATTTTTTGGCTGTTGTGAATAATACTGCTATGAACATGGTGGTAAAAATACCTGTTTGAATCCCTTCTTTCAATTATTTTGTAATATACATTCAGAAGTGGATTCGCTGGATCATATGCAAATCTATGTTTAATTTTTTGAGGAACTGGCATAATGCTTTCCACAGTATCTACATCATTTTACATTCTCACCAGCAGAGCACAAGTTTTCCAGTTTCTTGACATCCTGGTCAAAACCTACTATTTTCTGTTTTTGTTTGTTTGTTTTGCTTTTTAAAAAATAGCCATTTTAATGGACTTAAAGTGGTGACTTACTGTGGCTTCTATTTTCATTTCCCTAATAAGAGTCAGTGTTGAACATCTTTTCATGTTCTTATTAGCCATTTGTATATATTCTTTGGAGAAATACCATTTCAGTTCTTTGTCCATTTTACAATTAGGTTGTTTATTTTTATAATTGAGTTATAGGCGTTTTTAATACATTTTGAATATAAATTCCTTATCATATATTTTCTCCCATTCTGTGGACTGCTTTTTCAGCTCTCTTAATAATGTCCTTTGATGCACAAAGTTTTTATTTTTGGTTAAGTCCAAATTTATCTAGTTTTTCTTTTGTTGCCTGGGTTTTAGTATCATATCCAAAAATATCATGAAGCTTCTTCCTCCCTGTGTTTTCTTCCAAAAGTTTTATAGTTTTGGGTCCTCTTATGGTTATATCTTTTATCCATTTTGAGTTAATTTTTGTATATGGTGGAAGGTAAGGATCTCATTTCATTCCTTAGCATGTGAATATCCAGTTTTCCTAGTGCCACTTTTTGAAAAGACTGTCCTTTCTCAGGATTGAATTTTAGAAAGTGGAAAAATCAAGAAGAAAATTAACCTGTGGTTAAGAGAGATCAACTTCAAACTAATAAAAGATCCAACTTCTCAATGATATCAGAAAGCTTACTAATTATTAATTGATTTTCTCAGTAAAAACTATGACATAAATAATTTAAATTAGTGCCAACTTTATACTGATTATTATACACATACTTTTGTTTTATTCTAAAGTCCCTGTAGTAATACTCTGCATATGCTTTTCCTAAATTATTATTGTCTATTTCATATTTTACTGAATCATCCTAACTGTTCTTTTGTTATTTTTTTTCCTATGAATCTTTTTCCTATCAAATCCATTCTTTAAGCTCTCAAGTCAATTAGAATAGCTTTCTCATTTTAACTAACATACACTGAAGCTCTTACCTTTAGATAATCTGCAAAAGTGTGCTAGTGTGTTATACTCCCTTTCTAGAACCATTACTGAAGATGATAAAATCAATAGCTGAAGAGCTGCTGCTGCTAAGTTGCTTCAGTCGTGTCTGACTCTGTGTGACCCCAGAGACAGCAGCCCACCAGGCTCCCCTGTCCCTGGGATTCTCCAGGCAAGAACACTGGAGTGGGTTGCCATTTCCTTCTCCGATGCATGAAAGTGAAAAGTGAAAGTGAAGTCGCTCAGTCGTGTCCGACTCTTGCGACCCCATGGACTGCAGCCTACCAGGCTTCTCTGTCCATAGGATTTTCCAGGCAAGAGTACTGGAATGGGGTGTCATTGCCTTCTCTGGCTGAAGAGCTAGATAATTCCAAAGAGTGATGAATGTACAACAGTTCTTTAGACTGATGATATCTAGTTCTAGCAGAAGTTTATAAAGCTGTTGATCAAACATTGATGTCACCCCAAATGTAAAGACTGGAAAGGCATGAAGTTCTTAAGATTAATTTAAAAAATTCATTTCTCATACATTTATATATCAACCTCACTTTAGATTCTTCCACTCAAAGACACTGGAGTGACTATGTTTGCGCCCATAACTTTATCCTCAAAGGACAAAATAATTTGCCTTATTGCTAACAATAGAGTCCCATCTTGTTTAAGAAAATAAAAGATATCATAGCGTTTTGTCTATCCCTATGCTTATTGGGATTAGTGTATTTGAAGGGAGAGTGAAAAAAAAAAAATGAGAACCTGAAATTGTGTACACTTTTTCAGCTGCCTACTTTTTAAAATATACATCCAGCAAGCCATTACAAAGGAAACTTCAAAGTTCAGTTCAATACAATCCATTTGTGTTTGTTTTCAAAGTAGCTGTATTTTAGACAGTTAATAAAGTGTCTATTTACCCTAGTAGGTGGAGGGACAGATATGTGTGCAAATCTAACTCTGCAACTGAATGAGAAGTCCAGAAGTCAGAAAGTCCATCTAGTCTGGTTTTTAAAATTTATCTAATACAGAGAGCAACTAAAAATCATACCAATGAAATTAGAGTGGAAACTTGTATGCAAAAATCTTTAGGAATGATGATTAAAATATACTTGGGGTAGGGGTGACCATATTTGTAATATTTCTATTGTAGTGAGATATCAGCCAATAAGAAATCCTATATACACATATTCAGAAGCCAACATTACCAGGTACCAAGCACAGTCAAAACTTTTCTTTTAAATTTTACCTTAAAAATTAGCACAGGAAGCCAAAGTCTTATCCTAAAGTTTTAAGCAACAATAAAAGTAAATATGAACATAGATAAGACTCTGAAATATGCTGTAACTCCTTTGGGATCATGAAATAATACAAATAAATCAAATATATTGTTAGATTAATTCAGGTTATGGTGATTAACAGATAAAGTCCATGACTATTAGGTTATAAAATTATTGGTGCAAACATTAAAATTTTCAATAGTTACAGTGAGATTAAAGCTAATTTGTAATTGGTAGTAATGAGATCAGAATTTGCTTTACTATGACATAACTAAAATGCACTAGAAAGGCAATATAATATAATGAAATAGTGACATGGGGATTCCCTGACTTAATAAATTAATTGAAGGATTCTACAGACAGAGTGAGCATTTACTACTGGAAGCACTGATGCTGAAGCTGAAGCTCCAACAGTTTGGCCACCTGATGCGAAGGGCCTACTCATTGGAAAAGACTCTGATGCAGAGAGAGATTGAGGGCAAGAGGAGAAAGGGAGGACATAGGATGTGATGGTTGGATGGCATCATTTACTCAATGGACATGAGTCTGAGCAAACTCCGGGAGAGTTTGGCAGTTCATGGGGTCATGAAAAGTCAGACATGACTTAGCGACTGAACAACAATCCAGAAGAAAAGAGACAAACATACTCCAATGGTTTGTTAAACAAGAAATTCATAATAGGCAAACTTGAAAATGAGGTATAATCTGTCATCTGATCCTGATCTATATAAACTAGCTATTTCCATTGGAATATTGAAATACACATTTTAAGTAGATATTTATGGCTCAGCTGGTAAAGAATCTGCCTGCAATGCAGGAGACCTGGGTTCGATCCCTGGATTGGGAAGATCCCTTGGAGAAGGGAAAGGCTACCCACTCCCAGTTTTCTGGCCTGGAGAATTCCATGGACTGTATAGTCCACCGGGTCACAAAGGGTCGGACACGACTGAGTGACTCTTACTTTCACTATGGTTGAAGTGGAGAAAGGAGCAATGAATAGAGATTTAAAGTCTCATAGTTAAAAGCACAGAATTATTTATTTTGGACTTCCCTGGTGGCTCAGATGGTAAAGCATATGCCTACAATGCAGGAGACCCAGTTTCGATCTCTGGGTTGGGAAGATCCTCTGGAGAAGGAAATGGCAACTCACTCCAGTACTCTTGCCGGGAAAATCCCATGGACGGAGGAGCATTGTAGGCTACAGTCCATGGGGTTGCAAACAGTTGGCTCAGACACGACTGAGAGACTTCACTTTCACTTCTTTCTTTATTATCTATTTTATTCCTATTTAAACTAATCAAGTGTGACAGCACAACTTGCATATAATAACACTATAGCTGACATTTAATAAACAAATATTAATTGAATGAGTAAATAAAAAGCAGTACTTTTTCCTAATACAGTTTTGTAGCCTCAAGGTTGTTAATTTATAAATTAACTTTCATTCTTAATATCTGGCTATCCCAGTAAAAGAAATACAATTAACAAGAGTGAACCTCTCCCCTTCAAATTTTCTCTGACTCTGTTCTTTCTCTTAAATCACAACCCCAGCATGTAGTGTTATTTGGAAATGAAGTCTGATGTTTTTATTAATTTTTATTAACTGATCATTTGGCATGTACCTGCATTATAGTTGAAAAATAAATCGAATATGTCATATTTGCTTTTCTGACACTTGAAAACGTGGAGTAGTTTTCAGGTGACGGGAGTAGAAAAATAGCTGTGAGAGGCAAGTAATATTTAATATTTTGCTCCATTTTTTTTTCCTTTGGTCACCCATCCCTAACTGAACTGACAGCTTAGAAATGTCAATTCTAAATAAAAATTTACTCACATGGGGCTTTGGTTAGCAATCTAGGGTCATGCAGATACTTTTGGTTGAAAATCTAGATAAGAATAGAAAAGGAAAATAGAAGAAATCCCCAATATTCCTACTTTCTCTTTTCATCCTTCATGTGGTAAAATTAGTCTAGTTCTCAGGACAAAGATCATAGCGCCTCAAAATCTTAGATATGTAGCCTGAGGTAAAAAAGAAAAACACAGAGTAACTTTTCTTATACCAACTTCATACAGATCAGATAAAATTAAATAATACAGGATAGTCATAGACAATAATGTCACTGTGTAATTTTTCACAGATTTTGTCTCATGAAATTTATCCTAAATTTCATTCTCTAGCATTCATTTTATTAAATAATAATTTTCAAAGTTCAAGAAAGCTCTTAAAGTTACTTAGATATGCTTAAAATAATTCCCCATCTTTCTTTCCAGGTTTCATTGATTCTATTAATCAGTCAAATACAATAGATTTATTTTTCCAAAAAATATACCTTAACAGCTTATTTTTATTTATAACACAACCAATTTTAACACATGTGCATTGTGAAGGGTGAACTTTTGATTATGTGTGAAAAATCTATGGTAAATGAATAAAAAGACACATGTATTCTTTAAAAAGGAAACCATGCACATTCAAAGGGCTCTGCAGGTAGGGCTAATGGTAAGGAACCTGCCTGCAATGCAGAAGACATAAGCAGCACGGGTTCGATCCCTGGGTAGGGAAGATTCCCTGGAGAAGGGAATGGCAACCCACTTCAGTATTCTTGCCTGGAGAATCCCACGGACAGAGGAGCCTGGTGGGCTACAGTCCAAAGGGTACAAAGAGTTGGACACGACTGAAGTGACCCAGCAGATATGCGTGCACATTCAAAATAAAAGGGGCACACTGATTATCAGGAAAGCAAACTTGATTGACAAAGAATTTGAATATTCATAGACTAAAATATGGAAAATTTTACTCATTTTAAAAGCCAACCAAAAGAGATGCATAATTATTTTAAAATATATTGATAAAATATTTAAATTATATGTCACAGAAATTAAAATACTTGGAATAAAAAGAACTACTAAATAATGCAAACTTAAATATTAGAATAAGTTATAATTGTTTATTTTTTATTATATTATGATACTATTGTCAGGAATCACTCATTCTTAAAAACACAGTTTGTCTTTATAGAGTATAAGATATTTCTAAAATTATAATGCATGTGCTATGATGAGTTCTGTCCTCCAGAGGGCAGTGCAGTACAAACTCAGAGGGCACAGAGTGCACCAAAAAACCAAATGTTAAGTAATTTCATTTTATTCTAGTGGTAATGAAAATACAGAAAAAGTCCCAGGATCTGCTGTAATGCCAAAATTCCTGACTGCAAGATATAAAGTGTTGCAAATTCTCTAATTAGTTTGACCATGTGTCAATCATTTCAATTTCTTTTACTGGAAATTGTTTTTCAAAATGAATTAATTGACAAAATTGATCTTCTGTTGGTTGAATATGGCATCAGTAGATGTTTTTTTAAAGAAGATAAAGTGGTCCTGGGACTCTTCAAGACTTTGATACACATGGTATGAGTTCCTTATAAAAGAAGTATTTCTCTACTTCCAATACACAATAGAAGGCACACACTTGATTTTATGAATTTGGTTTTTCTTGCTTATGGCTCTCCAAAAATATTTTCTAAGCTATAAGTTAAATCTGTTTATAGCAAATTATAAAGCAAATATAATTTTTATAGTTCTTGGAAAACTCCTAAAACCTCTGAACTACTATTGAGAACTATTCAGCAATACAAATAATACAAATAAAGAACTAGTGTCCAGCATACAAAAATGGCTCCATAAAGGCTGCATGTGTGAGCTGAGGCTCAGTCACTCAGCTGTGTCTGACTCTGTGACCCTATAGACTGCAGCTGCCAGGTTCCTCTGTTTATGGATTTTTCCAGGAAATAATACTGGAGTGGCTTGCCATTTCCTCCTCTTTGGGAACTTCCTGATCCAGGGATAGAACCCATGTCTCTTGCATTGGCAGTGGATTCTTTACCACTGAGCCACCTGAGAAGCCCCCAAAAATGTTAGTTATGGTTATTATTAAATATATATAGAGATTTTTAAAACTGTGATTAAAAAACTCCCAACAAACAAAAGTCCAGGGCCAGATGGCTTCACAGGTGAATTTTATCAAACATTTAGAGAAGAATTAACACCTATCTTCTGAAACTATTTCAAGAAATTTCAGAGGAAGGAATATGCTCAAATTCTTTCTATGAGGCCATCATTACCCTGATAACAGAACCAGATGAAAACACCACACACAATAAAAGAAAATTACCATTCGGTATTACTGGTGAACATAGATGCAAAAATCCTCAACAAAATACTAGCATTCTTAATCCAACAGAACATTGTCATACACCATGATCAAGTGGGATTTATCCCAGGGATGCATGGATTTTGCAGTATCTGCAAATCAGTGCGATGGCACCCCACTCCAGTACTCTTGCCTGGAAAATCCCATAGACGGAGGAGCCTGGTAGGCTGCAGTCCATGGGGTTGCGAAGAGTCGGACATGACTGAGCGACTTCACTTTCACTTTTCACTTTCATGCATTGGAGAAGGAAATGGCAACCCACTCCAGTGTTCTTGCCTAGAGAATCCCAGGGACAGGGGAGCCTGGTGGGCTGCCGTCTATGGGGTCGCATAGAGTCAGACACGACTGAAGTGACTTAGCAGCAGCAGCAGCAGCAAATCAGTGTGATATATCACAACAATAAATTGCATAAAAATCATATAATCATCTCAATAGATGCAGAAAAAGCTTTTCACAAAATTCAACAGCCATTTATGATAAAACTCTCCAGAAAGTGGACATAAAGGGAACATACCTCAACATAATAAAAGCCACCTATAACAAACCTACAGCTAACATCATACTCAATGGAGAAGATCTGAAAGCATTTCCTCTAAGATCAGGAACAGGACAAGGATGTTCACTCTTGCCACTTTTATCCAACATAGTTTGGAAGTCATAGCCATGGCAGTCAGAGAAGAAAAATAAATGAAAGTAATCCAAATAGGAAAAGAAGAAGGAAAACATAACTGTTTGCAGATGACATAATACTAAATATAGAAAATCTGAAAGATACTACCAGAAAACTACTGGAGTTCATCATTGAATTTTATAAAGTTGCAGGATATAAAATTAATACATAGAAAGCTCTTGCATTCTATACACTAACAACAAAAGAACAGAAAGAGAAATTAAAGAAACAATCCCATTTACCATCATATCAAAAATAATAAAATACCTGGGAATAAACCTACCTAAGGATGCAAAAGACCTGTAATCTGTAAACTATAAGATGCTGATGAAATAAATCAAAATGACACAGACAGATGGATATACCACATTCTTAGAAGAATCAACATTGTTAAAATGACTATACTACCCAAGGCAATCTACATATTCAATGCAATTCTTATAAAATTATCAATACCAAAAGCATTTTCACATGCTTCCTAGGTGGTGCTAGTGGTAAAGGATCTACTTGCCAATGCAGAAGATACAAGAGATGTGGGTTCAATCCCTGAGTCAGAAAGATACCCTGGAGGAGGAAATGATACCCCACTCCAGTATTCTTGCCTGAAAAATTCCATGGACAGAGGAGCCTGGTGGACTACAGTCCATGGGGCTGAAAGAGTCAGACACAACTGAGTCACTGAACACAAACACAGATTAAACAAGCAAACAAACAAACAAAAAAAACACGTAAAATCTGTACAAAGACACAGAAGGCCCCAAATAGCCAAAGCAATCTTGAAAGAGAAAAATGGAGGTGGAGGTATCAGGCTCTCTGACTTCAGAGTATACTGCAAAGCTATAGTAACCAAAACCAAATGGTACTAACACAAAAACAGAAATACAGGTCAATGGAACAGGATAGAAAGCTGAGAAATACGTCTACCCACCTATGGCCAATTAGTCTATGACAAAGGAGGAATGACTGTACAATGGAGAAAAGACAGTCTCTTCAATAAATGCTGCTGGGAAAACTAGACATACATTTAAAAAGATAAAACTAGAACATTCTTTAACATCATATACAAAAAAAAAAAAAAAAAAAAACTCAGAATGGATTAGAACCTAAATGTAAAACCAGATACTATAAACCTCTTGAGAGGAAAATATAGGCAGAACACTCTTTGACACAAATCACATCTATATCTATTATAATGTCTCCCAGAGTGGTGGAAATAAAAACAAAAATTAACAAGTGAAACCTAATTAAACTCAAAAACTTTTGCACAGCAAAGGAAACCACAAATGAAATGGAAAAACAAAAACAAAAACACAACAGAATGGGAGAAAATATTCTCAACCAACAAGGGATCAGTCTCCAAAATTTACAAACAGCTCATGTGGTTCAATATCCAAAATACAGACAACCCAATCAAAAACTGGACAGAAGACCTAGGTAGATATTTCTCCAAAGAAGGCACATAGATGGCCAACAGGTACATGGAAAGATGCTCAACCTTTGCTAATTATTAGAGACGCAAATCAAAACTACAATGAGATATCACTTCACAACAATCAGAATGGCCACCATCAAAAATTTACAAACAATAAATCCTGGAGAGGGTGTGGGAAAACAAGAACTCTCCTAGAACGTTGGTGGGAATGAAAACTGATACAGCCACTATGGAGAATAGCACAGAGGTTTCTTAAAAAACTAAAAATACAGCTACCAGATGATTGAGTGGTCCCAGTCCTGGGCATGCATTTGCAGAAAAGCATAGTTTGAAAGGACACACGCACCCCAGTTCACTGCAGCACTGTTTACAATAGCCAAGACATGGAAGTAACCTAAATGTCTATTGATAGATAAATGGATAAAGAAGATGTGATACATATATACAATGGAACATTACTCAGCCTAGAAGGATGATGGCGAAAGTTGCACAATGATGTGCTTGTACATAGTGTCACTTAAATGAACAGTTAAATGTGGTTAAAATAATGTTTTATATTATGTGATGTTTATCATAATAATAAAAAAAAAGAATGAAATAATGCCATTTGTAGGAACATGGATGGACCTGGAGATTATCATAAGTGAATTAAGTCAGATAGAAAAAGGCAGACATCATATATCACTTATATGTAGAATCTATAAAGAAATAATACAAACAAACTTATTTGTAAAGCAGAAATTGACTCAGAGAATGCTCTTATGGTTATCCGGGAGAATGGGTGAGGAGGAAGGATAGACTGAAAATTTGTGATTTACATGTACACAATGCTATATTTAAAATGGATAGCCAACAGGACCTACTGTAAAGTTAATTAAAAATTTAAAAACTAGATCTTTAAAAAATATATAGCCATATCTGTCTATATATGTATACTTACACAGACAGATCTTAAAAAGCAAAACCCCCAAATGTTTCTATTTCCTTCTAGTCATTGTATTTTGCAAACATCAAATTAAACAAGTAATTTAGGTTTGTTGTAAAGAATTTGACTATATTTTCTATTTACCTGTAACAGTATCTAAGCCTCACCCTATTTTTTCCCCTCTTGCCCCACACCTGAAAAAACCAATAAGAAAGCCAAGCTGTCTTGAGTTCACATTATGCAAGAGGAATCCTCACTCCGTTGCCATTCCCTAACTACAATGAAATCAAAGCTACTGCCCCTTCCTACTCTTGCAAGTCATTTTTAGACCTACTGGAGAGCCTGCCCTGCTGTCCCCAGAAAGCCCCATTATGTGCATAATAAATCTTTTCATACCCTATTGGTACAGTTGTGTGGCATTACCACTTTCCACATTCAGATTAAATTTTGGATGGGTGTTGATCCAATTCCCCATGGGTAAACCACAGACTAAGTTTGAGAGCTGTCTTTTTGATGCATTTCTCCAAATTTATGCATTTTCTCCTTTTGAAATAGACAGTTCATCTATTTGATAGGGAAGTTCATTTTTTTATTATTGTTTTAATACAGTTTTCTCCCAAACTATGAAAATCCTATGAACAAGAGAGAATTGAAAAATTCTAGGGCCGAACTCTTATAGTGAAAAATATTTTGAACAAGTCTCATGAGAGTCCATTTAAACATTTAATCCCTCAGTAAGCTTCAAATATCCTTTGAGAACTTGCACCATGATTCACCTCCATTTTCAGAGACTTACTTTATGAAAAATCTCTTTTGAGGTGTGATAAAATAACAGGACAGAGAGCCACAATGCAGAATTCTTGCTAAAAGACTTTGAGCTTGAATTTAGTAACATCTGCCTCTGATCACAAACTCATAAGGAGATTGAAGTGGAACATTTTAAAGAATATCACAAGAATAGTTACTAATATTTAGAATGTGTGAAATTTTACAGCACAAATGACCCAATTTCTTTAATAAATACACCTCATTAAAAGAGGGAATTGCTAACTTTTAAAATATGGTATACTTACATGGAATATTACTCAACCTTCAAAAAGAAGGGAATTCTACCATATGTGACAACATAGATGAACCTTAAGGACATAATGCTAAATGAAATGAATATGTCACAGAAGGACAAAGGCTGCATGCTTTCCACTCTTACCAGGTATCTAATGAAAGTAACAGAATATTTCACTCCCAAATATGCCTCCTTGGCATAAAGATTATTTGAACTGATAATTTTGAGAAAAAGCAGACACAGGAGGGGATCTGAAAATAGAGTAGAAGCTACTTTTTGGAAGAGAAATTTACATGTGTAAAGGAAATCTCCATTTGTGAGGACGTCTCCCTCTCCACAAGAAGAAGAGATGGATGACTATTTCACAGAAGAATCTTATCACTGGAAGAGACATTAACTTTTGTTGCGGTTGTTGTTCAGTCCCTAAATCCTGTCCAACTCTTTTGCAACCCCGTGAACTGTAGTCCCCCAGGATCCTCTGTTCATGGTATTTCCCAGGCAAGAATACTGGAGTAGATATCCATTTCCTTCTCCAGGGAATCTTCCTGACCCAGGGATTGTCTCCTGCTTTGGCAGGCAGATTCTTTACCACTGAGTAAACAGGGAAGCCCATGGTAAACATTACCTTCCTTGTTTAATGTGACTTTCCTGGTACCAGTTTCTTGTCCCTATCCCTCAAAGTTGCTCATTTTGTATTTAGTCGAAGACAGTATTTCAACTGCTGGCTTAGCATACTTCTGAGAGTTATTCATTTTCCCCTGGGTATCTCCCATGTGTACACAAAGTACTGTTGCTGTTCATTCACCAAATCATGCATGACTCTTTGCAACCCCATGGATGGCAGCAAGCCAGGCTTCTCAGTAATTCACTCTCGCCCAGAGTTTGCTCAAATTCATGTCCATTGAGTCAGTAATACTACCTAACCATTTCATCCTCTGCCAGTCTCTTTTCCTTTTCCCTTCAATGTTTCATAACATCAGGGTCTTTTCCAATAAGTCAGGTCTTCACATCAGGTAGCCAAAGTATTGGAGCTTCAGCTTCAGCATCAGTCTTCCTTCTAATTGGATACACAGGGTTGATTTCCTTTAGGATTGACTGATTTGAACTCTGTTCAGTCCAAGGGACTCTCAAGGGTCTTCTCCAACACCACATTTCAAAAGCATCAGTTCTTCAGCATTTAGCCTTCTTTATGGTCCAAATCTCACATTTGTACACGACTATGGAAAAACCATAGCTTTGACTATATACACATTTGTTGGCAAATGGTGTGTCTGCTTCTTAATATGCTGTCTAGGTTTGTCATAGCTTTCCTTCCAAAGAGCAAGCATCTTTTAATTTTATGGCTGTACTCACCATCCCCAGTGATTGTGGAGCCCAAGAAAAAATCTGTCACAATTTTCACTTTTTCCCCATATTTTTGCCATGAAGTGATGGAACTGGATGCCATGATCTTAGTTTTTTGATTGGTGAATTTTAAGCCAGTTTTTTCACTCTCCTCTTTCACACGCAATAAGAGGCTCTTTAGTTCCTCTTCAGTTTCTGCCATCAGGGTGGTATCATCTGTATATCTGAGGTTGTTGATATTTCTCCTAGCAATCTTGATTCCAGCTTTTGATTCAACCAGCCTGGCATTTCATATGATATACTTTTCATATAAGTTAAATAAGCAGGATGACAATACAGCCTTGATGTACTCCTTTCCCAATTTTGAACCAGTCTGTGTACCATGTCTGGTTCTAACTGTGCTTCTTGACCCGCACACAGATTTCTCAGTAGACAGGTAGGGTGGTATTTCCACCTCTTTAAGAATTTTCCACAGTCTGTTGCTGTGACCTACACAGTCAAAGGCTTTAGTATAGGCAATGAAGCAGAAGCAGATGATTTTTCTGAAACTGCTTTGCTTTGACCATGATATAATGAATGTTGGCAATTTGATCTCTGGTTCCTCTGCCTTTTCTAAATCTAGCTTGTACATCTGGAAGTTCTCCATTCATGTACTTTGGAAGCCTAGCTTGAAAGATTTTAAGCAGAACCTTGCTAGCATGCGAAATGAGCACAAGTGCACAGTAGCTTGCACATTCTTTGGCATGGTGCTTCTTTGGAATTGGAATGAAAACTAACCTTTTCCAGTCCTATGGCCACTGTTGAGTTTTTCAAATTTGATGACATGTTGAGTCCAGCACTTTAACAACATCATCTCTTAGGATTTGAAATAACTTATCTGGAAGTCCATCACCTCCACTAGCCTTATTCATAGTAATGCTTCCTAAGCCCTATTTCATTTCACACTCCAAGATGTCTGGCTCTAGGTAAGTGACCACACTACTGTGGTTATCTGGGTCATTAAGATCTTTCTTATATAGTTCTCATGTGTATTCTTGCCACCTCTTCTTAATCTCTTCTGCTTCTGTTAGGTCCATACCATTTCTGTCCTTTATTGAGCCTATCTTTGCATGAAATATTTTCTTGGTATCTCCAATTTTCTTGAAGAGATCTCTAGTCCTTCTGATTCTACTGTTTTTCTCTATTTCTTTGTATTGTTCACTTAAGTGGACTTTCTTATCTCTCTTTGCTAATCTCTGGAACTCTGCATTCAGTTGGGTATAGCATAGCATAGCATAGCATAGCATAGTGAAGTCGCTCAGTAGTGTCTGACTCTTTGCAACTCCATGGACTGTAGCCTACCAGACTCCTCCATCCATGGGATTTTCCAGGCAAGAGTACTGGAGTGGGGTGCCATTTCCTTCTCCAGGGGATCTTCCTGACTCGGGAATCAAACCCAGGTCTCCCACATTGTAGGCAGACGCTTTACCGTCTGAGCCACCAGGGAATATCTTTCCCTTTCTCCTTTGCCTTTCACTTCTCTTCTTTTCTCAGCTATTTTTAAGGCCTTCTCAGACAACCACTTTGCCTTGTTACATTTCTTTTTCTTTGGGATGGTTTTGGTCACTGCCTCTTATACAGTGTAATGAACCTGTCCATAGTTCTTCAAGCTCTCTGTCTACTAGATCTAATTCCTTGAATCCATTCCTCATCTCCACTGTATAATCTTGAGGGATTTGATTTAGGTCATACATGAATGGCCTAGTGGCTTTGCCTACTTTCTTCAGTTTAACCCTGAACTTTGCAATGAGGAACTTATGAACTGAGCCACAGTCAGCTCCAAGTCTTATTTTTGCTGACTGTATAGGGTTTCTCCATCTTTGGCTACAGAGAATATAATCAATTTGATTTCAGTATTGACCATCTGGTAAAGTCCATGTGTAAAGTCTTCTCTTGTGTTGTTGGAAGTGGGTATTTGCTATGACCATCATAAAAGTTTAAATCAAATAAATATGCAAAGGACTCTTTTGCCATAACTCTTTGCAAATATTGGGGACTTATTAAAAAATGAATTATGAGTATGAAATTCATCAACAAAATATTTTCAGTATATATAACATTCCATTTCTAATGTCTGGTAAATTCAAATAATACGAAGGCATTGATATGCCAACTTAAACATAGACTTATCTTTGTTCACAAGACAATGTAAATGGGCAAAGTACATGGAGCTAGACTTAGTAAAGACACATGATTTGAGAATTCTGATGAGGAATGTTGAATCCAAAATCAGAATCCATTTTTACCATAGGCAGTCTGCCCTGTCTTTAAAAAAAAAAAAAGTTGCTGTTACACAGCCATCTGCTCACATCCCAAGCTGTTTACCTGGCTGTTTGCTCTACTTGTCAGAATAGCTCTTCAATATTCTCACCATGGCATGAGGGTCAGGTACCCACCTGGTGCTAGTGACCCAGGGTTGTTTTTCTTCTGCTGCTAAATTTTTTAACTTATATCAGCTTGGGACTTGGAGAATTCAGCTGTCCAGTTGCAGCATATTATCCAGTCACCCACTCAGGGAGGCATCCCTTCTTCTGTGTCCCTAATCCAACTCTGTTGTTCTTTCCATTTAGAACTGACAATACAAAATGTTGATATGTGTGTTATAAATAAACTAGCGAGGAAGTAAAATGTTTACCAACCTGCATCAGCATTTTCCTACATCAGTCTGACTTGAAAGGATGAAAACTGATTCAGCTATGCAAGGCATTATTATTATGGTTGTTATTGTTTCTGTTTATTTGACCATTTCTTTTTGGTGGGATGAACACTAGTGGATATACCCTACTGTTTTTGTTGTTCAATAGATAATGTTGTGTCCGACTCTTAGTGACCCCATGGACTGCAGCATGCCAGGCTTCTCTGTCCTTAAGATAATGTTACATTAAATTTAATCCATTCATAACTAAGTCTTATTAAAATGAATACCCATAGGTTTATTTCTTCGCCAACTCAGTTCAATGAAATTGCATTGAGTACCATATATACACCAAACTTGGGATTAAGTGCATGGGAATACAAAGATCATTAAGATGTGATCTCTCTCAAGAGGCTTATAGTTAATCTTCCTGGGTTAGATTGATGGTGAAACATGATGGATTACGGCCATGTAATCAAATAACTGTGGTAGAATATGACAAATACATCCTAGGAATAGTGCAGGTCGTATACAAATAATTTAACAATACTTAGAAGTATCAGTGTCCTATAAGCCTATGACTAAACAAATGCATGGAGAAGGCAATGGCACCCCACTCCAGTACTCTTGCCTGGAAAATCCCATGGATGGAGGAGCCTGGAAGGCTGCAGTCCATGGGGTCATTGAGGGTCGGACACGACTGAGCGACTTCACTTTCACTTTTCACTTTCATGCATTGGAGAAGGAAATGGCAACCCACTCTGGTGTTCTTGCCTGGAGAATCCCAGGGACGGGGCAGCCTGGTGGGCTGCCGTCTATGGGGTCGCACAGAGTCAGACACAGCTGAAGTGACTCAGCAGCAAACAAATGCAAATGATATAAAAAGAACAAACACCTCAAAGTTTCAGATGTTACATGCTGTTCTCATAAATACATTTGATTAAAAAGTTAAAGCTGCAATGTATAAATAGTATATACTGGACACCTTTGGCTATTTAGACTAGAATTATTTAAAGCTACATAAAATAAAAAGATCAATCTTTAATGGTCATTAGCCATATTTGAAGTGCTTAATGTGATTATTGGTTACTGCACTGGATGACACAGGCACAGGGCACTTCCATCATTACAGAAAGTTCTACTGGACAGTGCTAAATTACAGTGCCAGGGTCTATAGCAGCCCCTTTCAGCTTAATGTGCAAATGAATTCCCTTGGTATCTTGTTTACATGTTAATTCTGGTCAGACGGATGGCATAGGGTTTGAGATCCTGCAGATGGTGACTGCAGCCATGAAATTAAAAGACACTTACTCCTTGGAAGGAAAGTTATGACCAACCTAGATAGCATATTCAAAAGCAGAGACATTACTTTGCCAACAAAGGTCCGTCTAGTCAAGGCTATGGTTTTTCCAGTGGTCATGTATGGATGTGAGAGTTGGACTATGAAGAAGGCTGAGCACTGAAGAATTAATGCTTTTGAACTGTGGTGTTGGAGAAGACTCTTGAGAGTCCCTTGGACTGCAAGGAGATCCAACCAGTCCATTCGGAAGGAGATCAGCCCTGGGATTTCTTTGGAAGGAATGATGCTAAAGCTGAAACTCCAGTACTTTGGCCACCTCATGCCAAGAGTTGACTCATTGGAAAAGACTCTGATGCTGGGAGGGATTGGGGGCAGGAGGAGAAGGGGACGACAGAGGATGAGATGGCTGGATGGCATCACCGACTCGATGGACGTGAGTCTGAGTGAACTCCGTGAGTTGGTGATGGACAGGGAGGCCTGGCGTGCTGCGATTCATGGGGTCGCGAAGAGTCGGACACGACTGAGCAACTGAACTGAACTGAGCTGCCAATAAGCTCCTGGATGACACTAATGTTGCTGGTTCTTTGATCAAACTTTGTGTAGCAAAGTTTTATATTATTCTATTAACACCAATGAGGTGGTAATGTGTCAAATGTTTTTTTCCCCTAGTTACCTCTTTTAATTAAAGCAAGGAAAAGTTAGATGATTACTATATTTTTAATAGAAACAGTTTTTCCTCTAAAGTCTTGATATTATATTCTACAACTCAAACATATATATAATAAGGTCTCTACATTTTAAAGACTTTAGCCCTAAAACCTAAAATAGAGCAAAAAACCTAAAGTAGAGCAACAAACTTAAAGTATAGCAAATAACTATACACAATCTATATCCTTCCCATTCTGATTCTTGGCATTTATGAATCTATTAAAAAATCAAGAAAGTTTCAAATTATTTTTAAATTAAATTGAGTTATCCATCTTAAATACAATTCTAATGTATTTAACTAGTACTCTAATAATGGCACATGCAGTTTTCTCCTGTGATTAGTTCATTTCAAAGCTTTACTTTCCTCAATATAGTTTTTCCTAGTGAAATTACAAGTGATTTCAAAGAAAAATAATTTAAACTTAAAAGAGACTCATTTGTGTTCTAAAAAATAGGGTTGTTGTTATTTAAGAAGGAATGAGAAATGAAAATAGCCCAAATTCCTTGCTAGTAATAGAATGTGTGCCACTTCTATTTCTGTTCCCATTCACTGTCTTATAAAACTAAATGAGGAACACCATTTCAATATCAGTTCAATGCATCCAGTTCCCCAAAACAGATGAGGGATTGTATCAGTTTTCTCTCAATATTTCAGTTCCAACAAGATTCTCTGAAAAGCTCTTCATTAAGTTTTTTTTTTTTTTTTTGATTGATTGATTCATTTTTTTTGAAAAAATTTTTTTAATTTTATTTTTAAACTTTACATAATTGTATTAGTTTTGCCAAATATCAAAATGAATCCACCACAGGTATACATGTGTTCCCCATCCTGAACCCTCCTCCCTCCTCCCCCCACATTCCAATCCTCTGGGTCGTCCCAGTGCACCAGCCCCAAGTATCCAGTATCGTGCATCGAACCTGGACTGGCAACTCGTTTCATACATGATATTTTACATGTTTCAATGCCATTCTCCCAAATCTTCCCACCCTCTCCCTCTCCCACAGAGTCCATAAGACTGTTCTATACATCAGTGTCTCTTTTGCTGTCTCGTACACAGGGTTATTGTTACCATCTTTCTAAATTCCATATATATGCGTTAGTATACTGTATTGGTGTTTTTCTTTCTGGCTTACTTCACTCTGTATAATAGGCTCCAGTTTCATTCACCTCATTAGAACTGATTCAAATGTATTCTTTTTAATGGCTGAGTAATACTCCATTGTGTATATGTACCATAGCACATTGCTTATCAGTGTGGCCTCTAATCCTATGTGGAAAAAAAGCAAAACAAACAAAAACTGTTTTCTTTTTATCCTTCTTTTATTTTGGAAGTGATTAGACATTAAGACTTCCAAAATCTCTTGGAGACATTGTAATGTCCTCAAATTGTGCCTTAAAGACCTGACAGTATTAATGCAAATAACCCTTGTAATATATGCCCAAGGAAAATGGTTCTATTAATCATAGAGTCACAGAGAACTTTTATAAAGTCATATTATGTGTTTCCCATCTCTACTGAAATTATCCAGGTTAAAAAGTTAACACAAACAGGAATCTTGTTTCCTACTAACAAACTAAAACATAATCCATTAGTTCACTCTTCAAATGCTTTCCAATCCTATTAGAAATAGTTACTGATTTAGATGGGTTTCCTTGGTGGCTCAGTGGTAAAGAATCCATCTATCAATGAAAGAGAGGTGGGGTCAATTCCTGTATAGGGAAGATCCCCGGGAGAAGAAAATGGTAACCCTCTCCAGTATTCTTGCCTAGGAAATCCCATGGACAGAGGAGCCTGGCAGGCTACAGTCCATGGAGTCACAAAATGAGTAAGACAGGACTTAGTGACTATAACAAAAACAACTGATTTAGATAAAATATCATGAAGAGGAAAGTGTTTAGGTGTGTGTGTGTGCATGCTCAGTCATGTCTGAACACTCTTTGCAACCCCATGGACTGTAGCTCTCCAGGCTCCTATGTCCATGGTGTTCTCCAAGCAAGAATACTGGAGTGAGTTGCCATTTCCTTCTCCATGGGATCTTCCCAACCCATGGATAGAAACCACGTCTCTTGAGTCTCTAGTCTATCCCTTCTCCAGTGGATCTTCCTGACCTAGGAATAGAACTGGGGTCTCTGGCATTGCAGGTGGATTCTTTACCATCTGAGCCACCAGGATTTGGGGGATAGAGCCAATTATGGCTAGACTGGGGAAAGTTACAGTTAAGCCCTTAGTGAGAGAAAATATGCTTGAGGTGGTACAGAGAGCATTGCTTCCATTTGGTCTTCTGAAACAATCCTGCTCTTTTCATTTCTTTAAGCTGTCTAGGTTAGAAGAAAAAGCTGTAGGCCAAACTTCCTATTTATATTTGCCCATCTGAAGACATTCACAAAGACTTCTGTTTCATTTGTTTCTCACTTTAATCAATAGATACACGCCATTTTAGCATGAAAATAATGATGAAAAGGAACAAAGGGAAGCAAAGGTACAAAGAATAGAGACCAGGGGTGGATGGGAAGCAAGCAAGCAAACAAACAAAAACTCTGGAAGAATTTGTTTCTACAGGTTAAAAAACCAGAATGAAGGTAAGGGGAGGGTGATTTACTAAATTAGGTTTCCTGAATAACCTGCTCTTTGTTCTTAGAAATAGGTAGGAGACAAGGTCTGAGACAAGTAGGATTCCCCTTCTTTAGCTGTGTTTCCTTACTGTTTTAATCTATATTAATCATTTTGTGGAACAGAAATAATTGATGAAAGAGTATAATTTTCAAAATGATTGACTATTACTTATGATGTAGAGAAAGAATTTCTGTCAAGCTGACTGACTCACTAAAGGAGACAATTTTCCTCTATAATAAACTGTTATGATAAAAGTGACCAGAAGTCAACATAATGTCTATTTCTTCAGGTCCTCAATAAACACAATTAAATGCTTCCCTTCCCCTTCAATGAATCACCAGGTTTGATAACCAGAGAGAATAGAACAAGTATGGAGCAGTAAGTAGGATTTCCAATATGATCTAGTAATTTTTTATATTCAGGTTGCCTATGAGCCACATTAATATTGATGATTCAGGGATTACAGATGTCTATTTTTTTTTCTTAAGAGTGTGCCAGCTAGTGGGATTCATAGCTGTTCTCCTTATGCAAGTAGGTATTTTTCACACACACTTTGATTTGAAGGGTTTCTCAAGTTTCCTCCTATCCAACAGTCGTTTTCTATTTATTTATCAAAGTGCTACTGTACTTCACTACTTTAGGAATTCTATGATTTAAAAACAAAAACCAGATAGAATGAGACAACCAAGATATTTGGCCAAGATCATGAAGCCAAAATTTATGTTTTTGAGGAAGATAAGGAAAGAGTGAAAATTTTTCTTCTTTATTATTAGCAAAGGCTTTAACCCAAACTCCCATATGTAGATAGCTGTGTTAGATCACTTGAGAGACTTGATTTATATTGATCGTTATTTATTTGTTTTAAACTCATTTGTTTTTGCCTCACAGACTCAGTGATTTCTTTTCCTTGGGGATAATATGAATCTTGCACAGCTTTCTCAAAACAGAAGGCCTCTCCCAGGTGGGATGTAGCCCTAGTCCAATTTACCTAAAGTGTGTAATACATTAGTAAAGCTGCTATGAACACTCATGTATAAATATTTTTATGGGCATTTATTTTAACTTCTTTAGATAAATATCTAGGAAAGGAGCTGCTGGATCATGCAGTAAGCATGCATTTAACTCCAGAGATGCTGCCAAACTGTTTTCTAAAGTGGTTGTCCCACTTTAAGTAGCCTCACCAGCAGGTAGAGAGTTGCCTCACACTTTCAACAATACTTGTTACAGCAAGTGATAATTGGCAACAGATGAGTGGCTCTTTTATATTAATATAATGATTAATATAATTTTATATTAATATACTAATACTACTCAGCAACAAAAAGAAATAATCTACTGATACAAAACAACATGACTATATCTTAAAAAATCTTGCCAAGTAAAATAAGCCAGACAAAAAAGGATACAGAGTACATGAGTCCATATTTCTGAAGCTTTAGAAAAGGCAGAACTAACCTACAGAGACGAGAAGCTTTTCAGTGGTTGCCTGAAGCATAAGGTATGCGGTGATGGAGGCAGGGACATAACTCGGAAGGACACAGGGACCTTGTGTGTGGGTTGATAGAAATAATCTATATTTTGAATGAGATGATAGTTACATAAGTATACATCTATCTCAAAATGTAACAAGTTTATAGTATTTATATAGTATTTATAGTATATAAATAAATTTTATATAAATATTCATTTTATTGTATGTATATTAATCTTAAAACAATTTTGTTTTTAAATGAAAGGAAAATCAATCTAGTTTTGAAAGTTAAAGAAGGGGAGAAGAGAGAGAAGGTGAATCCAAAAAAGACCAGTATTCAAGAAAAGCTTCAGCTTGTAGCAGAGTGGCCCTAAGGAGGCTTGAACTGCTCTTGTTCCTAGAATGTGGTGTGGGGAGTGAAGCCCAAGGTCTCACTGGAAGCCAAATCTGTCTGAATTAGTTGACAAGATAGGTGTCTGGCTGTTAAGGTAGGAAAGATTCTGTGAAGGACAGAAGGGAAATCTCTAAAATCAACTTCTTCTGGTTCACACATGGGCTTTGTCTGAACCTAGTGGTATTAGCCTCTTCCATTGGCTTTGTTTCTTTGTTCTCTTTGGTTTTAAATATTTGCATCCTTTTGATGGATTTCCTAAACCAGTCTCTCTCCCTAGTCCTGGTTTTTGTGTGCAATTTCCCTATTTTGTCATTTGGAATATGATAACAGAGCTTTGAAAATCTTTCTGCTATTGGTATATCCAAATATCTATTTTTGGGGGTGCCTAATAATGCAAATCAAGTAATATCATTTTTATTATGATTCATGATAATTCATATGATTCATGATAATTCATGAATAAGTCAGAGGAATTTTATACTACAGTCTTGATTTCAGCTAGAAAATACTGAGAAGCAAATATTTAGTTGAATACTTTCAAGAAATACCCTTTCAGAAATAAATACTGTTTCATAAATAAATTTTAATTAACTGTGGTACAAAAATGGAGTTAAACAGATTTATGTTTATTTTATCAGAAAATGAATATAAAATATTGACCATATATTTATATATAAAAGATTATTTTTCTGTGTGATTTGTGTACATGTGTATAAATACTGTTTTTGCATTTGTAAATATTTTTATATGTACACATTTTCAGCATAACATTATTTGAATTTGTCATTATTTTCCAGTGTGACTGGAAAGTCACTTTAAAAGAAAAATACTGTTGACTTTTGTTTTTCTACTTTAGACTTTTAATTTTTCCTTGCATGATATTCAGACTTCATAAGTGATAAAATTAAAGAATTATTAGTTTCAAACTTCCTATATTCAATGAATTTTAAATGTAAAATATCTATTATAAAAACTCAGTCTTTAACGATGCTATGTACAAACAAAATTGTAAGATTTATAAAAAGTAACTTTACCAACTCTCAGAGTTTTCTTGCTGCTGCTGCTGCTGCTGGTAAGTTGCTTCAGTTGTGTCTGACTCTGTGCGACCCCAGAGATGGCAGCCCACCAGGCTCCCCCGTCCCTGGGATTCTCCAGGCAAGAATACTGGAGTGGGTTGCCATTTCCTTCTCCAATGCATGAAAGTGAAAAGTGAAAGTGAAGTCGCTCAGTCGTGTCCAACTCCTAGTGACCCCATGGACTGCAGCCTACCAGGCTCCTCCGTCCATGGGATTTACCAGGCAAGAGTACTGGAGTGGGTTGCCATTGCCTTCTCCCAGAGTTTTCTTAAATGACATTTGAACACCAAGTGATTATATTTTATTATTTATCAATTATTTACTAAATGAGACAGTATTGCTTGTTTGCTTTCTTCCTTCTTTCTTTCCTTCCTTCTTAAATTTCAAACAAGCGAGTTCAGTTCAGTTGCTCAGTCGTGTCCAACTCTGCAACCCCATAGACAGCAGCATGCCAGGCTTCCCTGTCCATCATCAACTCCCAGAGCTTACTCAAACTCATGTCCATTGAGTCAGTGATGCCATCTAACCATCTCATCCTCTGTCATCCCCTTCTCCTTCTGCCTTTAATCTTTCCCAGCATCAGGGTCTTTTCAAATGAGTCAGTTCTTCGCATTAGGTGGCCAAAGTATTGGAGTTTCAGCTTCAGCATCCATCCTTTCGATGAATATTGAGGACTGATTTCCTTTAGAATTGACTGGTTTGATCTCCTTGCAGACCAAGGGACTCTAAAGAGTCTTCTCCAACACCACAGTTCAAAAGCATCAATTCTTCGGTGCTCAGCTTTATAGTCCAACTCTCACATCCATACATGACTACTGGAAAAATCATATCTAGACTACCTGACAGAAATACAATTCCTTTCCATGCTCTTTTATATTATTTTTGCTCATCTGAATAGCCTGAAAAAGACAGTATAATTTAGAGAACCTTGCTAAAGTTCCTCTTTTTATTGCTTCTCATTTTATTAGAAAAGTGCTGAATCAACTTAATAGTCATTCTGGAGAATGACCATATACATTATCAACACCAACCTGCACCAAGGGAAAAAAAAAAATCTTTGAATGTTGAGATATTAATTAGCAAATATAGAACTAAAAATGATAGATGTAGTTAAATGCTATTTTTGTTATATCAGTCCAATGCAAGCATTACCAGAGAACAAATGTAAAGGCTACTGAATACTTCTCCATTTAAATGTCATGTGTTATAGCCATCATTAACCAAACTGATTGATATTGCTGATATCTGTATCTGAATATCATTATGCAAATGATTTTAAAATTCTTAAATGGAATAAAATTTCAAAAGGTGTAATCTGAGTTTCTGCCCACTAAGCTAGATTATCTAAACCTAGTGTTGTCCGTTTTACGTTAAAGGAGACTCTCAACTCCTCTTCATTATTTTTTCCTCAGATTGTGTCACTTCTTTGATATCTACAAGTTGTACTGAATGTTTTGTCAGAGCTGGTGTTGACGATAGTGTTGACGCATTGTCTATATGAAGGTCTGTAATGAATTCAGGGCTGGTGCTCAAAGGGTGGTGTATTTCACAGAAAAATACCAACAGGGTCAACATTATGTAAAAATGTACAGAAGGTGTACATAAGATAGAAGGAAAATTACAGATTGTTAATTCAAAGCCTTTATTTAATGTGAAAATATGTTAAGAAGCTGGCACAGGTCACAGAGCAAATTAGTGGCAGAACTGAGTTTGGAGCTGGGGGCTCATGAGGGTCTGCTGCCCTGATGGAAAAGTTTGTTGTTTAGCCCTTATCATTTCCCATGCTGTTACTGACTGTCCTATGCTCTGTTCAACACACGTCTTAATGATCTATTCCAAATTACTGATTAGAAGAAAAAACTTGACTACAGAAAGTCACAAAATTCTAAGGAGGCCTAAGAGTTTCCTAAACATTCTCCAGGACTAGACAATTCACTGTCTTAAATATAACTGCGTAAAATCTGAGACAATGTAACAAGGATCTTCTATATAGATCTTGAATACATCCTTAAGATTCCCATATATCTATTGTCCTTCTCACAGTCTCCTAGAGTAACACAGCTCAATAGTCCTTCCAATATTTTCAAAATTGGGTCATGTTTTTCTTTGTTTCAGAATTCATCTCTCCAGACCTATTAAAAGTTATTCACACAATAGTGTCCATATATCTTTGTCATCGTCACTTCATTCTCGTGAATGTGCTTAATTGCTAATGTTGAACCTCTCACAATTTATTCTATAGTAATAATAATAATTTCAAACACAGACTTAAAATGCAATTTGCTTATGAAAGTTTACATGTGAATAAATACCCCATATAATCTAAATGAGATGGTTCTGAGCAGAAATGTTGATGACCCTTTATTTCTGCTGCTGCTAAGTCGCTTCAGTCGAGTCCGACTCTGTGCGACCCCATAGGCGGCAGCCCACTAGGCTCCTCTGTCCCTGGGATTCTCCAGGCAAGAACACTGGAGTGGGTTGCCATTTCCTTCTCCGATGCATGAAAGTGAAAAGTGAAAGTGAAGTCGCTCAGTCGTGTCTGACTCCTAGTGACCCCATGGACTGCAGCCTACCAGGCTCCTCCATCCATGGGATTTTCCAGGCAAGAGTACTGGAGTGGGTTGCCATTGCCTTCTCCGAACTCGTTATTTCTAGTCCTATCAATTTGTTTCTGCAAAATCACTCTAGCAGAAGACTTAAAGGGAAAAAAAAGAAAGGCAAGGGAAATTGGTGTTTTTTTTTTCCTCTATACAAATACAATCCAATCCTGATGATTGCTTCATGCTAAACTTATTTTACGTATATATTATTTAATATTTTAAGGACACTGACGGAGGAGAAAGAAGGAGAATATAAAAACAACATGCAGCCAGAAATGAAGAAAACTCTGAATCAACTGTCTTTGTGTAGGAGATGAAAGCACAAGAACCCTACCACCTTGGCATGCCATTCAGTTACATCACTGTAAATAAGAATATAAGATTTGAGTCAACATCTTGGAATTCAGATTTACACTTTCTTTTTTGGTTCTCAATTACCTTAAGAAAACTTATCCAGATTATCTACATTAGATCATACAGCCAGGCAACAGTTTTGTAGTATTTGTCATTGTTATCGTATGTGTGTGGGTTGTCATTCCAGGTGGCAAGACTGGACAAAGGTAATAGTTCAATGTTTTGGATAATAAATCATGTAAGGCACTACTTCTTAAAGAAATATGTGTGCTCAGAGTGTCATAGTTGGGCTATGAAGTACATCATCATGGTCTCTCCATTTATGAAGTACATTTTAATTTCTGGTTCTAAGGGGAAGAAAATAAATACATGATGATACAATTTTGCATGTGCTTCAGTATTTAATTTGATTTGAAAATTAGATAGTAGAATATACTGTATTTTTTAAAGTCTTATTGCCTCCACTTAACTCATACAATTTAGGCATAAGAGTCATTTAGTCTCTGCATAATTTTTAATTAGCTCAACTTTCTCTAATTATTACATTAGCTGAAGTTCTTAAAGCCTTCCTGCTCCTTATCTCAGAAGGGTAGAGTATAACAAGGGTGAAGGACCCTTAGAGGACTAAGGAGATAGTAATTTATAATTAATATGACAAGCTGACATTTCACTTATGATGAAATCATTTTTGAAAAAAGGATAAGTCACATTTTAAAAAATACATGTATTAGTAAGTACAATTTTTAAAATTGCAATGAATACAATTAAATTGTGTATGTTCTCAAATTCTTTAGCCTTAGGAGAAGGATACTCCTCCTTTAGTATTCAACTGAAGCCCCCAAGTCTCTACCCTGTATAATCAGGCTAGGAGTCCAATGATCTCTCTAAGTGCTGTATTTCATGAAGTATGAGGAGCATAACTGTTCACACTTTAAGATCACTGAAGTAGGATGTTTCCTGCTGTCAATGAAATCTTGCAGTCTTTGTCAGCCAGACAACAGTTACGAAATAGTATCAATGTCAAGACATGTGTGACTTTATAGATATCCCTGGTGGCAAAACTGGCTAATGTACATTTCAACATTCTGAACATTTGAATGTAAGGACAATCTGAGGAAGAAATAGGATATCTATTTGTTGTACAGAACCCTCATTAATTCCACAGCAAGATTATAAAAAGTATCAGCTTCAAAATTAGCATCACTGGCTTGGAAAAAATATCCTAGAATCAATAGTATACTTAAGTAGAAAGTTAAAATGTAAGTTATAAGAAAAATTGTATGATAACTTAATTGGCAGTATTTTTTTTCTTTGTAGTATGTAAAATAACAGTGCACCTTAAAATAACGCCATCTTAGAGTCAAAGAATACCATAATTCTAGAAATTTTCAGGTAGTCATTATATGCTCTACCATTTATATTGACTCTGGCTTTTTGATGATACCTGCCTTCACACACCTAACAGGGCCACTTCTTGCACCTCTTATAATGGCAGTTTGCCTTACGGGAGCCACAAAGCCGAGTATCTATCAAGCTATGGCATCAAAAATTCTTCACTGTAGTCTTTGGATGTGAGGGAAAAAAACAAATAACATAATGCCACACAGCAAATTTTAACCTGAAATATCTGGTAGCATACTTTTCCTTGATTCTCCATAGAGATGTCCTTTCTAGATTTCTCCTTGTTCTTGCTTCTCTCTATCATTGCAAGAAACAACTTGCCTAGCTAAGAAGGAAATGCCTTAGCCAATACTGAAACCACACTGGTGTCTAAAAATTTGCTGAGTTCTCTCCCATTTAAAAATAATGGTGGTCTTTCACATTATTATAGAAAGTAGCTAATTTTCTTATTGACTCAAATTCCTTCCCTATAGAATAGCATTTTTGCTTTACTATTTCATAGCTAAAGAGCCTATTAAAATGTCTCTTTGCAAGATGTCTGCATGCTTTCCAAAACCAAAGAACAGTATATTCTTAAAGATAAATTCTTTTTCTATTGCTAAAACAGACAACAACAAAAAAACATGAGGCAGCTTGTTAAAATATCAGCTTGTTTATGACATATAAAAAATTTGCTGGAAGAAAATATAACAACACCAAAAAAAAGCCCACTAAGATTTCAGAGACCATCTTGATGATTTGAACTTTGATGCTATTAATATATTTGTGACAGTGAAAGTGAAAGTCACTCAGTCGTGTCCGACTCATTGCGACCCCATGGACTATACAGGCCATGGAATTCTCCAGGCCAGAATACTGGAGTGGGCAGCCTTTCCCTTCTCTAGGGGATCTTCCCAACCCAAGGATCAAACCCACGTTTCCCGCATTGCAGGTGGATTCTTTACCAGCTGAGCCACAAGGGAAGCCCAATATATTTGTACTAAAAGCTTAATAACACAAATGATGGGTTTTAATAGACACTGATATCCTCTGAATATATGAATATCAGATACTCACTAGTGAGTGAGACAGATTTACAAGCAGGAATTGGTGAGACTCGAGTACAGATTCTACTTCCAAAGTCTCCAGAATGGAATACACTAAAGATAGGCAAAGTTACCAATAACTCAACGTGATCTATAAATCCTGCAAATAAAAAACAAAATATGGGTTACAAAGTAGAGCGGTAGTTTTCAAATTTCAGAGTGTTAAACTTTAGAGACATAAGCTTCACCCAAGGAGCTTGTTCAAAACTACAAACTCCCAGCCTCTAATTATTCTGAGTTAGTAAGTCTTTGAGAAGTCTAGAAATTTACATTTTGTTACAAAAATATCAGGCTATTCTGAAGCAATAGTTTAAGGCATCATATTAAGGAAGGAAAAAAACTGCTATAATGTCTATATCTCAAATAGGAAAAAAAAAGACAAAAAACCCAAACACATGTTACAATAATATGGCCAAATGGTCTGGATCATTTGCTTGGATATCTGGATACATAGTCCAACAATTAGCAGATTTATGATAAAAATAATTTACAACACTTTTAAGCATCTAATGGATAAATTAGTCCTTCATATTTAATGATCTTCAGAGAGAAAAAAGTCTTAGTATGATAATTTAATTACATTACTTCAAAAAATGTCAGTTATTTAAAATATGCATACACAGAACATCACAGTCCTGATCTTGCACACTGTATTGGTGTTCAGTGGAAAGCAAATTTCAATAATTATCATCATTATACATTAGCTCCCTCATGCAAACACATGCCCCACATAAAAGAATCAGAGTCACAGGCAAATTCAAGTTTCTGAGTGACTTTCTCTAGCAGCCCTTGTGATCATCACCCTCCTCTGTACAACCCTTTGGTACGACTTCTGTGGAGTTTACAATTACCCTGCTTTTTCAGTTGGAACTGACCGATTCACCTTAAGGCCAGGAATCTCAAAGCATTTTACCTATGGACCTTAAGACATGTGCCCCAGGTCCTATTCTCTGTCCGCACTCTGCTTTGACCTCCCCATGTAGCCCCTTAAAACATATTATGTACTTCCTCCAGGACCCATGAGTAATAAATTGCTCTATTTGAATTTCTTTTATGATCTGTCATTGAACCTCTCCTCACCATATGGCACCTTGTGCTCCATTTAACAAGTGTTAATTGAACAAAGCCAGAACACAAGACAAAGGTTTTTACATTTTAGGAATCTTTCTGAATATAATCTTGAATAAATACAAGTTTACCTTAATCTATTCCACTACATGCCTTTTTTACTGTAATCACTAAACTTCATCACTCTAAGTGTCATTAGTTTTTCCTTAACACATGACTTGAAGACCATGATCTCTGTTTGATACTAGAAATGTTACATAATTAGGAGTTAAACCAACTGAAAGTATACTGCTCTTGTCAATTAATATCTTACCTTTTCTCCAAATTTTTATTTAATAATATTACTTTGGATAAGAATCAAAGGTAGGCTGCATGACCTTTTAAATTTCCTTCCAACCTAATGATTCATGAATATATTACAATGCAGTAGAAAGTAAATAACTCTATCCTTAAAACACAAATAAATAAATGAAATAAATACTTTCTCCTTTTTATATTTAGGTTCAATTCATGTTTGCTCCATTGCTCCCAAATTCCTTGGGGTTATTGCAAGGTTGTAAGAGGAAACTTGCTGATGGGTACACAATAAAATTATACAGTAGCCAACCACCTTCCCTCCCACTGCCTGAAAACCAGAGAAGGAAGAATGTCAAAAATATGTGTAAGATAATTCAACTCATCACTATTTATGTACCTAGAATTATAAAGTTCCACACACACACACACACACACATATATAAACAGAGAGAGAGAGAGGCTGATAGAGGTCATGTAAATCAATAACTGTAACAGGGCTACAAAAAATAGCACAAGAATTCATATTATTTCTAAGGAGAATCTTTTCAAGCCCACTCCCTGCCGTTCAACCTGTACCACTTAGTGTTAAGCCTTGATTGTGCTGATCTGATGGATAGAGAAGAGAGAACATAGAACACGAGAGCGTTAATTGCTTTAAACTGGAAAAGGCACGGAGGTATCACTGAGGAAGAGAAGAGAGTGAGAAGGTGGGAGGGCAGGCATCAAAAAGTAGGTGGAGTAGATGGAGTACGCTTGACTCAAAGCGTGAAAGGAGAACAAAAAAGAAGAAATTTTGGAGTTGCCAAGGGAAATGGAATTTGGAGAGAAATGTATAAAGCATATTTTGTGAAGTTTTGAACTGTATTTTTGTTATTCTCTCTCTTGTTTCTTGTTTATTAAGAAACTTCAGTAAAGTCTTATTATCAAAGATAGAAATATTTCCCAATATTTTGTAATTTGGTTTGTGATTTTTTAAATGCAATGAAATGGAACTTGAAGCAAGATAATGACTCAGATATTTTCAAGTTATATCTGAAACAGATATTATCTAAGCTCAGATAATACAAAACCCAAGTCAGGAATTTGTTCTTCCATCAGAAGTGCAAATCTAGTTAATATAATCATTAGGGAGGGGGACTTCCCTGTAGATGGATTCTAGGTTATCAGTTTGTCTAAGATTTCAAACATAACAATTATTTAGAGACGAACTTAGAAACGAGGAAAAAAGGAAAGAATGAGGTGTGTGTGTTCACACTTATAAAGACTGCCTCTCTGGTTAGATAAGTGCGACTATTCAGACTGCCAATAGGTCTCAAAGTGTCCAGAGTTACAGCCTTAAGTCACTAAACTCTTGAAATAGACTAACACTTAATGGATACATGGAAACTTACGTATAAGCTTTCATAGGTTATACACATTATTAAGAGGATGTAAAGTTTTTCTCAGAGATCTCCTGTAAGGCAGTACTCCTATCAAATTTTATTTCCTTAACAACCCAATCACAACAAACAGAAGCACACAAAAGTGAACAGATTAACATGCCTCATTTGCTAAATCTCCTCTAAATATTTCTAATAACACAAGTAACTCATATTCATTGTGCAAAATAAAAAATTAAAAGGAAAATATCAATCAAAATATTCATAGTTGCTAAATATTTTGATATATATAATATATATATAAGCATTAATATTTTTTCCTTAAAATTTTATATAAGCTATCTAATTTGCAGGCATACAGTGGTTCACAGTATTCCTTTTTAATGCTTTTTATTTCTTAAGGTCAATAGTGCTGTCCTTTCATCTATGAGTTCAGTAATTTAGTTTTTTCTTGGTTAGGAAAATTTCTATCAGTTTCACTTAGTTCACTGAATCTTATGACTGTAGTGTCCTATGGGCTAAAAAATTTATTCAATAATTTTCAACTATTATACTTTTCACTTTTAGAATTTTATATATGGTTCTTTTGTAGCTTTCTTTTATGTGCTCAATTCATATCTGTTTATCCATCTTTTCTATTAAATCATTAAAAACGTTTATAATAGCAGGCTTTTTAAAAATTGAAGTATAAGTGACATAATATTATATTAGTTTCAGGTATACAACATAGTGATTTGATATTTTATAGATTACATGTCACACAAATTTATGATAAAATATTGAGTATATTTTCTGTGATGTACATTACATAAAATAAAGCCTGTGACTTTTGTAGTTTATAAATGTTAGTTTGTACCTTTTAATCCCATTCACATATTTTTCCCCTACTCATATCCCTTCCTCTCTGTCAACTATTAATTTGTTCTTTGTGTCCTTGAGTCTGTTTCTGTTTTGTTATATTTTTTCTTTGTTTTACTTTGAGATCCAGTGAAAACACCACTATTTGTCTTTCTGTGCCTGACTTAACTTCACTAAGCACAATACCCTACAGATCCATCCATGTTGTTGCAAATGACAAGATATCATTCTTAATATGACTGAGGAATATTCCATAGTATGTATATACCACATCTGCTTTATCCATTCATCTTGATGGACACTGTGGTTGTTTCCATATCTTGGCTAATATAAATAATGTTGCTTTGAACACTGGGGTGCATATCTTTTGAAATTAGTGTTTTACATTTCTTTGGATACACACCGAGGCATGAAATTGCTGGATCATATAGTAATAAAATTTTTATTTTTTGAGAAACCTCCATGCTGTTTGCTACAGTGGCTTCACTAGTTTCCATTCCCAGCAACAGTGCCTGAGGGTTTCCTTTTCTCCACATCCTTGCCAACACTTGTTATTTCTTGTGTTTTGGATGATAGCCATTCTGACAGGTGTGAAGGGATATCTCTTTGTGGTTTTGACTTGCATTTTCCTGATGATTAGTGACATTGTTGAGCATACTCTCATGTGCCTGTTGGCCATCTGTATGCCTTCTTTGGGAAAATACCTATTCAGGTCCCCTGCCCATTTTTAAGCAGATCGTTTGTTTTTGATATTGAGTTTATGAGTAATTTACATATTTTGGACATTTACGCGATATCAGACATATCATTTGCAAATATCTTCTCCCATTCGGTAGGCAGGTTTTTCACCTTATTGATGATTTCTTTCATTGTACAAAAGGTTTTTTGCTTCATGTAGTCCAACTTGTTTATTTTTTTTGTTGTCCTTGCTTGAGGAAAGAGATTAAAAAAATATATTGCTAAAACTGATGTCAAAAAGCATCCCATCTGTTTGCTTCTAGAAGTTTCAAGTCTTATATTGAAGCCTTTAAAGAATGGCCTTTATCACAATTTTTTGCATCTGATTGCTGTGGCTAGGACTCCCAACTCTATATTGAATAAAAGTGGTGAAAGTGGCATCCTTATTTTGTTCTGGATTTTGTAGGTAAAGCTTTCACTTTTTCACCATTGAGTGTAATGTTAACTGTGGGTTTGTTATAAATACTTTTTATTATGTTGAGGTGGTAAGTTCCTGCTATATCGACTTTGTTGAGAGTTTTCATCATGAAGATGTGATAAACTTTTTCAAATGATTTTTATGCATCTATTGAAATGCCCATGTGATCTTGATCCTTAGTTTTGTTAATGTGGTATATCATGTTATATGATTTGGGGATATTAAACAACTCTTGCATCCCTTCAATAAATTCACCTTGATCCTTTTAATGTATTGTTGAATTTGGTTTGCTAATATTTTGTTGAGGATTTTTACATCTATGTTCATCAGAGATATTGGCTTGTATTTTCTTTTATTATAGTGTTTTTGTCCGGTTTTAGTATCAGGGTAATGCTGTCCTCATAGAAGCAGTTTGGAAGGATTCCCTCCTCTTCAATATTTTGGGATAGTTTGAGAAGGACAAGTATTAACTCTTCTCTAAATATTTGGTTGAATTCCCCTGTGAATCTGTCTGGTCCTGGACTTGGTTGGTGGGAGTTCTTTTTTGGTCACTGATTCAATTTTATTACTAGTAGTCAGTTTATCCAGATTTTTTATTTCCTCTTGATATAGTCTGAAAAGATTGTATGTTTCCAGGAATTTTTTTTTGTTGTTTGTTTCCAGGAATTTATCAATTTCTTCTAAGTTGTTTAATTTGTTAGCATTGTTAGCATTGTATTGTCTTAGAATTGTTTGTATTTCTGTGATATCAGAATAAAAAGTCATTTATAATTTTATTTATTTGGTCCTTCCCTCTTTTTTTTTTTTTCCTATCCTTGATGAATTTGGCCAAAGTTTTATCAGTTCTTTAGATTTTTAAAAAATATCATATGATTTTCACTAGTCTTTTCTACTGTTTCTTTTTAAAGTGTATTTAATTTATTTGTGCTCTGATATTATTTCCTTCCTTCTTCTAAAACCTGGCTTTGTTTCTTCTTATTTTTCTAATTCCTTTAGGTGTAGTTAGGTTGCTTATTTGAGATTTTCCTTGTTGTCTAAGGGAGGCTTGATTATATAAACTTGCCTCTTAGAATTGCTTTTGATGCATCCCATATTTTGGAAAACTGTGTTTGTGTATGAATTCATCTCAAGTTATTCTTGATTTCTTTATTGACTCATTGGCTTTTTAGTAGCCTGTTGTTTAGTCTCCATGTGTTGTTTTTTCCAGCTTTCTTCCTGTAATGGATTTCTAGTTTCATACTGTTGTAGCTGGAAAAGCTGCTTGATAAAATTTCAATCTTCTTAAATTAGTTGTGACTTGTTTTGTGACTTAGCATGGGATCTATCTTAGAGAATGTTTCATCTGCACTTGAAATCAGATGTGTGTTCTTCTGGTTTTGGATAGAATGTTCTGTAGTAGATATCTATAGACAGTCTTTGTTCATTCTAAGCTCTGACTTTGCTTACTTGTTTATTTTCCTGTTAACTGCTTTTTATTTTGATTGCAAGGCACTATTTCCTGCTTCTTTTTCTCTGTGTGCTAATTTTGAACTCTATTTTATTTTTGAGAGAGTCCTGATTATTTACTATTCTTTTTAAGTGTTTTGAATTTTATTTTGACTTGAAGTTAGTTTACCAGCAGATTTTTAAAAATTTTGTCAAGCTTATTTTATGCTTATTAGAATTGATCTATTTTGCATTTTTCCTTAATCTTACCAATAATGTGTAGCCTTTACTTTAAGGATGGCCTTCTAGGATTTTACTTCAACATAAAAAGAGCTCAGCAGTATCTCTCCACTCTAGCTGGGCTGGAGGTCCAATATATCTTAGGATTTCATGACTTATGATGTATCTGATTAGATCTCTCTTCCCCCACCAGCTGTTCTTTGCTAAACTTCATGGTGTCTTAATCTGTATGTGACCCCAGAATACATTCTTGTGTAGGAACTGTTTTACTTATTTTTGTACATTCAGAAGTGTGTCACAGAGTGCTTGACATATGGTTACATTCAGGAAATATGATTTTAAAGTAATTAAACTGAGTATCTATTCAAGAATAGATAATGATTAAAACTCAGTGTAAATAAATGAAGTTAGGCCCTGTTAAAGGATTTAAATAATAATTTGCCCATACTATAAATAAACAAATATTTCAAAATAATTTGCAATATTTTGTTCAGTAAAATCATACAATATGAAAAAGAATCATGGAAAAGAAAAACTGCATCTACTGTTCTGGCATTTGGCTTGTCCTAATATGCTGAGCTCATCCTAGTACTATGTTTATTCACCTCAATTTATTAACACCAGTTGTACCCATCCAAAGTGCTGAAGATGGAGAGTTACAGTTTACAAAAATGCTCAACAGTATATCTGCATCTACAGTTTCATCAAAATATTAAAATTTGAGTTATTTACTACAATTTTAGAAAACCATAGTATATCAGAAAACGTGCTTCTAGTTCTTGCTTTGACTGTTTATATCTGTTATATGCTTGTCAAGTTATTTAGCTCGACAAGACCTCAGATTTCGCACTGCCAAAAATAAAAGTCATATTAGTTTCTTAGAGTTGTTTTGGGTCTGTTAATTGTTCTAACATGCAAAACATTTCTGTAGCATGATTTCTTACATGGTTGGCACTCATGTAACCAATTTGAATTGAAATTCATTGAATTGAATTGAAATTAGTATAACCAATTTGAATTGAAAGTGAATCTCAATCAAAACATTACTTATCCCACTGCTGGGCATACACACTGAGGAAAGCAGAATTGAAAGAGACATGTGTACCCCAATGTTCATCGCAGCACTGTTTATAATAGCCAGGACGTGGAAGCAACCTAGATGTCCATCAGCAGATAAATGGATAAGAAAGCTGTGGTACATATACACAATGGAGTATTACTCAGCCATTAAAAAGAATACATTTGAATCAGTTCTAATGAGGTGGATGAAACTGGAGCCTATTATACAGAGTGAAGTAAGCAAGAAAGGAAAACACCAATACAGTATACTAACGCATATATATGGAATTTAGAAAGATGGTAACGACAACCCTGTATGCGAGACAGCAATAGAGACACAGATATAGAACAGTCTTTTGGACTCTGTGGGAGAGGGCGAGGGTGGGAAGATTTGGGAGAATGGCATTAAAACATGTATAATATCATATAAAAAACAAATCACCAGTCCACATTAGATGCAGGATACAGGAAGCTTGGGGCTGGTGCACTGGGATGACCTAGAGGGATGATATGGGAGGGAGGTGGGAGGGGGGTTCAGGATGGGGAACACGTGTACACCCGAGGTGGATGCATGTTGATGTATGGCAAAACCAATACAATATTGTAAAGTAAAAAATAAATAAATAGAAAAAGTGATTAAAAAAAATTACTTAAACTTGTAATAATATAAGCAAACTGGTTTGTGCATGTAATTATAGAAAAAATGGACAGTTTATAACAACATTTTCAAATAAACTAAGAAATTAATATTAAAATATTTTACTTTCTCCAGTTGTTATAATTTTCTATATTAAAAGTACATATATTTTAAAGCAATTTTTAAACTAAAAATGATATATTTTATCTCTATTTCATTGGTTGGTAACCTATTTCAAAAATGATTGATGAAGATTCATTTAGTTTTAAATTTTACTTGCATTTGTAAATATCAACCACAATTAGAAAATATTAACCATTGTATTTTCAATGGAAAACTTGTTTTTCTAAAAGTTTGTGTCCATTTTAATCTATCTTTTCTGTTTTGCTGTATTGATTTTCAGTTGAGAATTAGCAGCCCCCAGCGCTATAGTGTGTCTGTGTGTTAGTCACTCAGGCGTGCCCAGCTCTCTGTGACCCCGTGGACTGCAGCCTGTCAGGTTCCTCTGTCCATGGAATTCTCCATGCAAGAATACTGGAGTGGGTTGACATTTCCTTCTCCACAGTGCTGTAGAAGACTATGTAAATTATTTCCTGACAAGCCTTGGTAGCACATATGCTTCTTTTAAGGATAACTAAGAAGCAATTTGCTGATTAGTACACTATATTTCCTTGTGCCCAAGTCTTTCAAGAACATTCAATATCTGTTCCGCTTAAATATGACAAATACTCTAAGTACTCAGTCTTATTTCCCTGTAAGTCATTCAAAATCTGTAAAGCACAGATACATTTAAAATCAAGATGAAGTAATAATTTCTGTTTTATACCATATTGTAAATTAAAACAAGAGTATAAGTGGTTTTCAAATATCCACAAGGAAATTAATAATAAAACTACCAATTTTTTCTATCACAGAAATTAAACAAAAATGAATAAAAATATTTACTCCACAAAATTGAAAGAAAATCAGCTAACATAAACTTCATCATGAATATCATCTTAATTTATGTTCATTATAAAAATTAAAATCATAAAATTAAGAAGAAAAAAATTTTTATGTATCTCTTAAAACTGATGAACAAAAACTAATATTTATTCAGGTGAATTAAAGTATTTTATTAAACACACCCTTTGTACCTTTTAGATTCTCTATTTGTATTGGTGAAATCAAATTGCTCCTAGCTTCTCCAATACTAACTACAGATATAATATTTTAGCACTTAGGCTCAGAGTTTCCAGTTGCTTGGTCAATCCTATATAGCACAGTCTCCCACTTTCTTAAATATTGCAAAGACATTTATGTAAGTTGAAGAATCAGTCTTAGCCAGAGCTCATCTGGAACACCAATCTGGGACACATCTTAGACTTCACCAAATGCACTGGTCAAGAGGATCTACTTCTGGTCCTTCCAACATTTCTTCTACTACAGCAGGACAAGACAACTGCTGCCCTTAATGTCAGAGTGCATCTTGAGCTGCTCATAAGTACCCTGGCAAAGTGAAAGGGAGAACATTCCTATTTTGATATGATCAACTAAAGGTCTCACAGAAAATTTGAGTGAAATACATTAAATTGTTTGAGAAACAGCTCTTTCATCAGCTGTGACACACAAATCTAAGGTCTAACAGCTTCAGGCCCCAAAAACTTCACCTGATCACTCTCATCTGAATAATTTCATTAAGAAGTAAGATCAAACACTTTAAATATTTTTAATAGCTAGAGTTATATGAAATGAAATTTAAGGTCACACCAAAGTCAATGCAGGTGACACAAGAGATTAAGTTTCAATCCTTGGGTTGGCAAGACCCCAGAGAAGGGAGCAACAACCCAACCCAATATTCTTGCCTGGAGAATTCCATGGACAGAGGAACCTGGCGGGCTACAGTCCATGGGGTCTCAAAGAGTCAGACATGACTGAGGGACTAACACTTTCACTTTCACTTTCAAAGCTTAACTAAATTCTCTAGTAGTTTTGAATTTGAAGACTCATTTGAAAATTTCCTTGATTTTCTATGTAATATCTGGCACTTTCATTCTGAGTTCTAGTGTGAACTGCTGGTGATGGTGTTGGTGGGGAGCTTCTCTAATTAAATTTTGCTATCTCCTCTCCAATTTTACCCTACACAGGAGAATAACATTCAAATAAAATGACAAAAGCACTAAAATGAAAAAAAGAATATTTAGAAGCTCCCAAATCTTAATTCAATTTAGAAATGAAAAATAACTGCTGACAGAAGGGTAAAATTGTTTTTTTATCTGGCCTGGTCTGAAAATAGTTACTAGTAAACCATGTTATAGTCAATACCATTAAAGCTAACTTAAAAAAAAAATATCCTCATTACTATTCCTCTCCCACATGCAATCCATCTTTATTTCCTGTAGCTTCTATTACTTTATTTCTAAATTATAGTCTCAAATCCATTCATTTATTTTCATTTCAACTGATGGCAAATTAGCCCAAGCCTCTGGTGCCCTGCAGAGGGATTAATGCAATTGCTTCTCCAATTAAAATATTTTTAAGTGTAACAGTCCTTTTCATGAATAATCAGGGTTGATTTCCTTTAGGATCAACTGGTTTGATCTCCTTGCTGTCCAAGGGACTCTTAAGAGTCTTATCCAGCACCACAATTATAAAGCATCAATTCTTCAGCACTCAGTCTTCTTTATGGTCCAACTGTCACATCCATACACAAGTACTGGAAAAACCATAGCTCTGACTGTGCAGACCTTAGCCAGCCAACTGATGTCTCTGCTTTTTAATATCCTGCCTATGTTTGTCATAGCTTTCCTTCCAAGGAGCAAGCGTCTTTCAATTTCATGGTTGCAGTAACCGTCTGCAGTGATTTTGGAGCCCAAGAAAATAAAGTCTGTCCCTGTTTACATTTATCCCCACCTATTTGCCATGAAGTTTTGGAACAAGATGCTATGATTCTCATTTTTTGAATGTTGAATTTTAAGCCAGCTTTTTCACTCTCCTCTTTCACTCTCATCAAGAGGCTCTTTAGTTCCTCTTCACTTTCCTTCATTAGAGTGGTATCATCTGCATTTCTAAGGTTGTTGATATTTCTTCTGGCAATCTTGATTCCAGTTTGTGCCTTTTTATATTAATTAATTTATTTTTGTTTCTTAGCTACATGGTGTGGCATGCAGGATCTTAGCTCCCTGACCAGAGATCTAACCCATACCAGCCACATGGGAAGTGTTTAGTTTTAACCACTGATCCATGAGGGAAGTCTCTGCTCAATACCTTTAACAAATTGAACTGAATTATAAAATGCTCATGGTTGTGAAATTCATAGAGAGCATGATATAGATATGAGATATATATATATATATATATATATGTCTATAATATATATCCCTCCAAATCTATATATTTATATATCTATGTGAATGATATGACCATAACTATTACTATGAAAATACAAGTTACTGATATTCTTAAACACTTGTATAATTTTAACCAAACAGTGAATTTGACCTTTCACAGATTTTCACCAATAATTTTTTCTACAACTTTGAATATCTATTGTTACAGAACCAAAAAAGTAGAGAAGAAATATTTGATTTGAAGGAACTATTTAAAAATACTATTTTCAGACCAATTTACTTTTAATGTATATCAGTTATTTTTTAAACATATGCAAAATTACTTGAATAATTAATACTTTCCCTTTGTTGTATAGGAAGGTGTCAAATTGCTAATCTCTAACTCTGAATTTCCAAGCATTCACTGTGAATTTGTTAAAAAAAAAAAAAAGAAACTAGAATGCTAAAATCTAAAAGGAACTTCTATTTTAACAAAAATACCAAAGAGTTAATTAAAAAACATAAACTTGGCTGGCACATTCTCTGAAACATACGAGCCTGCTAGTTAAGAGGTAGGTAGGTAGAAATTTTAACTACTCTATTTTCTCTGAATTTCATTTTAAAATAGATGTATTTGGCACCTATCTAAAGAGATAATTGGCTCACCTACTTAAAACTGCATGAAGATTTGGTTTACCCTTGTATTCACCCACAACCCATTATTACCTACCTTCCCATAGCTATTTAGATACTCTATTTGCCAATGAATGGCATGGAGGTTTGCTAGAATCGGCATGCTACACTTTTGGATGCATAGTCTCCATAGATAAGGAAAGAGACAGAAACCTGGGAACAAGTCATAATTGGAGTGGAAAAGTTTCACCAGCTGTACTGCTTCAAAGTACCCAAGAACTTTCACATGGACAGCAAAGGATTCCATCTGGTCAGTAAGGGTATAGCAGTAAATGCCAGAAGACATTGGAAAATTTGGGTACTGTCTAACAATAACAGCCACTCTCCATTCCATCTCAGGAGTGAGGATCTATGAGAAAGATGTTAATAGCAACCAAACAGAGACTAAGCAGGAGTAAGAGTATTACTGACATAATACTACTAACAGTTATGTTAGGAACACCAGAGCTGAGATGCAAGGACTGAGATGAAAATAAGACAAGCTTCAAGGATTATAATACAAATTTTCAAGGATACAAGAATACAATATTAAAAATTGCTTTGGAGGTAATAAATAACAATACTGACATAGGGGAAAAAGTAAAGTGATGTGGAATATGAACATGAGGAGTTCAACCAGAAGATGGAGGATAGAAGATGAGTTAAAACATTAACGCAGTATATTGTCCATGGGAAGATAACATAATAGAAATCTAACATAAAATTATTTATTTATAGTTTTAAGAATCCAAACACTTAAACAGAATAAATATTCAAAACATAGCTGAAGAAAACATCTTGGAGATGAAACAGACCAAGCTGCACGTATCAAAAACGTTCACCATTGTTTAGGTAAAATAAATACAGAAACTAATGACAACCCTGATGATAGGAAAAATTGAGGACAAGGGAAGAAGGGGGTGACAGAGGATGTGTTGGTTGGATAGCATCACTGACTCAGTGGACATGAGTTTGAGCAAGCTCTGGGAAATAGTGAAGGACAGGAAAGCCCGGTGTGCTGCCGATCATGGGGGTCACAAAAAGTCAGACACAATTTAGTGACTGAACAACAACAGTGACAATCCAGGAAAATGTTTTTAATTGAAAAATAAGAGAATGTGGACTATAAGTAATAGACAAAAAACTAAGAAATCTAAGAAACAAAAATCACACTGGCTTAATGCTTCTAAATGTTAGTCAACAAGGGTCAACATGTACAGCATTGAGAAAGTATCTTAATCCATCAATCAGTTCAGTCACTCAGTTGTGTCTGACTCTTTGTGACCCCAGGGACTACAGCACACCAAGCTTCCCTGTCCATCACCAACTCCCAGAGTTTACTCAAACTCATGTCCATCGAGTCGGTGATGCCATCCAACCATCTCATCCTCTGTCATCCCCTTCTCCTCTCGCCTTCAATCTTTCCCAGCATCAGAGTCTTTTCCAATGAGTCAGTTCTTTGTATCAGGTGGCCAAAGTACTGGAGTTTCAGCTTCAACATCAGACCTTCCAATGAATATTTCCTTTAGGATGGACTGGTTGGATCTCCTTGCAGTCCAAGCGACTCTCAAGAGTCTTCTCCAACACCACAGTTCAAAAGCATCAATTCTTCTGTGCTCAGGCTTTCTTTATAGTCCAACTTTCACATACATACATGACTACTGGAAAAACCATACCTCTGACTAGACGGACCTTTGTTGGCAAAGTAATGTCTCTGCTTTTAACATGCTGTCTAGGTTGGTCATAGCTTTTCTTCTAAGGAGCAAGTATCTTTTAACTTCATGGCTGCAGTCACCATCTGCACTGATTTTGGAGCCAAAAATTAAAGTCTGTCACTGCTTCCATTGTTTCCCAATCTATTTTTAATGAAATGATGGGACAAGATGATGATCTTAGTTTTCTGAATGTTGAGTTTTAAGCCAACTTTTTCACTCTCCTCTTACACTTTCATCAAGAGGCTCTTTAGTTCTTTGCTTTCTGCCATTAGGGTGGTGTCATCTACATATCCAAGGTTATTGACATTTCACCTGGCAATCTTGATTCCAGCTTATGCTACATCCAGCCTGGCATTTTGCATGATGTGCTCTGCATATAAGGTAAATAAGCAGGGTGATAATACATAGCCTTGATGTATTCCTTTCCCGATTTGGAACCAGTCCATTGTTCCATGTCCAGCTCTAACTGTTGCTTCTTGATCTGCATACAGATTTCTCAGGAGGCAGATTTAACCCATGAATGATATATTTAGCCAAATTACTATACATATAAGAAAGTAAGATAATTTCATAAATGCAAGGACTTAGAAAATATACTGACAATGAATTATTTCAGAAAATAAAATCATCAAAAAATTTAAGTTATTCATCAATGATTTCAAAACTAAAAACTAATGAATAGAGAACTTGTGGTGCAAAATTGTTAGTGGCATTCACTAAAACCATTTAAACAGTTGTTCAACTGACAGTACTAAATTTTTCGAAGCATCATTAAATGAGAAAATTGCCATCTAATATTCAGGATTTAAAACAAAAACTAAAGTTCAAAATGGAGAGAGGGTAGATGATTTTTTAAAGGTCACTAATTTCATCCTATCATACAGAAAGATGTTAAAAGATACTGCTTCATTTTTTATTTGGGTAATTAAAATTTTCATATCAAAGCATTTTAAATCCATTAAAGTATCATAAAGAAAGTGAGAGTTTAGTCTCTCAGTCATGTCTGATTCTTTGTAACCTCATGGACTGAAGCCCGCCAGGCTCCCCAGTCCATGAGATTCTCCAGGCAAGAATACTGGAGTGAGTTGCCATTCCCTTCTCCAGGGCATCTTCCGGACCCAGGGATCAAACATTAACATTTAGCAAATCATAGGGAGTAATAAAACATCCATGTGCCTACCACTCAGGTTAAAGAGATTTTGTTATATGTACTTCAGATAGCTTCCCCTTCCCTTTCATTTTATTTTTTTTAAATAAAATATTAAATAAGCAGTTCATGGTTTTTCGTATCGCTCCCCTATCCCTATTCACTCACCTTCCTTTACAGTTTCTATTACGATCCTGAAGTATAACGTGCTTGCCTGCATTGTTTCTATGGTTACCAAATATGTTTTTATCTTTCACCAAAGCAGAAAACTGATTTATATATTTTAAAATTCTACAGAATGTATCATGATTTATGTATCATTTTAAAACAGTATTGAATGAAAAATGCAAATTATAGAATTATGGAAATCCTACAGCAGTTAAAATGAATGAAGTTGACTTATATATACTAACATAAGTAAATATTAGAAACATACAGTATAAAAGCTTATATTCTGACATTAGGAACCAAGAACAACTGACACCTTCTAGTATTTTGTGTTTGTTAAATATTAAATTATGGTCCTTGCCAGCCACTTGGTGCAACAGCCAGTTTTTCCATGGCCTGTGAGAGGCACAGTGTCCTCAGGCTGTAAATCACTGGGTTCAACTGAGATTATATAACAGATGTTTGTAAAATGGGAGATAAGAGACTGAGAAGTCCTGCTCTTTTGGACTTATAGAGTAGTCTGCACTCTCTTGCTTGCTTTGTAATTTATTACACAATGTAAATCTACAACTATTTGTTTGTTGTTTGGTTTTTAAATTTTGTCAACAAACCATTTTTGCTCAATGAACTCAACATAAAAAGTACATATTTAATAAAATGTTAGGTATTACATTTCTATTTCTCAGTAAGTTTGATGATGAAGTGTGTGATTTGCAAGATAAATGTTTTAATATTTGTCATTCACTCTAGAGATCCTAAGGCTCCCCTGGTGGCTCAGATGGTAAAGAGTCTTCCTGCAATACAGGAGACCTGGGTTCGAACCCTGGGTCAGGAAGATCCCCTGGAGAAGGAAATGGAGAAGGCAACTCACTCCAGTATTTTAGCCTGGAAAATTCCATGGACAGAGGAACCTGGCAGACTATAGTCCATGGGGTCACAAAGAGCTGGACACGACTAAGCAACTTCACTTTCTTTCTAGAGACCCTAGTAATAATAACAACCACAAGAAAGCCAGAAGATATAAATCTGCTGAAGAAGTATCAAAATCTACTCAAAACTCAGTAGTTAATCAGAGAAGACTAAAGGTGACAATTTAAGATGTGCAGATGCAGAAGGTAGATTATGTGTCACTCTACAAATACTGACTTTTCGTGTAGATAAAATTACTATTTCCTAAATTGACTTCACTCATTTTCAAGTAAAGTTTCTTCATGTATGTGTAAAAACTGTATCAATATATTTTAATATGTTAATTTAATTGCCAGAAGTAAAATTTTGCAGTAGTGTTTTCTTTCCAGTATTATCAAATGCATCAAGTAGAGGATCAGTTAATTTAATTTGAATAATATCTTTATTTATATCGTGTTATTGAAATCAAACAATGTTTGGTAATTCATTCTGTCTGAGGCAAAGCATCAGATCTTCTTTTTACTGCTGTTATAAATTCAGTTAAACTAAACAAGAGTGAATATAAATAATATTACTCATTTGTGGTAATAATGTGAAGACAAACCTTTGTGAAACACAGAACAATGCAAACTATGTTCGTACTAAATTAAGCACAGTGTTGATGGGAATGTAAAACAGTGCAGTCTCTCTACTAGAAAACAGTATAGAAGTTCAAAAAAATTAAAAATACAACCACTAGCCGATCTAGCAATTCTACTTCTGAGTATTTGTCTGAAGAAATGAAAACTCTAACTTAAAAAGGTATTCTTACCTCATGTTCACTGCAACACTATTTAAAATAACCAAGTTTAAAAACAACTGAAATGTCCAACAACAGATGATTGGATGAAGAAAATATGGTACATATATATGATGTAACAGTATTCAGCTTTAAAAAGGAAGGAAATCCAACCATATGCAACAACATAGATGAACATGCAGGGTTATGCTAAGTGAAAAAAGCCAATAACAGAAGGGCACACCCTGCATCATTCTATTTATATGAAGTATCTAAACAGTCATATAAAACACCAGTAGAATGGTGCTTGCCAGAGATTGAAGGGTGGGAAAATAAGGAGTTGCTGTCCAGTTGGTTTAGTCTCAGTTATATAAAATGAGTAAGTTCTAGAGATCTGCTGTATAGCATAGAACCTACAGTTCACAATCCTGTATTGTACACTGGGAAAGTAATTATATTGTGTTCTCATTGTCCAGCCACTAAGTAATGTCCAACTCTTTGTAACCGGGCTTCCCTGTCCTTTACCATCTCCCATGTGTGTTAGTCACTCAGTCATGTCCGATTCTTTGCAACCCATGGACGGTAGCCTACCAGGCTCCTCTGACCATGGAATTCTCCAGGCAAGAACACTGGAGTGGGTTTCCATTTTCTTCTCCAGGGAATCTTGCGAGCCAGGGATCAAACCTGGGTCTCCTGCATTGCAGGCAGATTCTTTACACTCTGAGCCACCTGGGAAGCCCTACCTCCTGGAGTTTGCTCAAATTCATATCCATTGAGTCAGTGATGCTATCCAACCATTGTATTCTTAGCAGAATAAAGAAGCTCATAAAACATTAAAGGTTAGTTAGTTATAGTATAAAAATAACTGAACAACAAAATGTGATGATGCTAATATTGAATAAAATAATAGCTCAGACTGTCAATATGTGCTGTCTCCCTGCTCAGTTCAGTTCAGTTCAGTCACTTAGTCGTGTCCAACTCTGCGACCCCATGAATCGCAGCATGCCAGGCCTCCCTGTCCATCACCAACTCCCGGAGTTCACTCAAACTCATGTCCATCAAGTTGGTGATGCCATCCAGCCATCTCATCCTCCGTCATCCCCTTCTCCTCCTGCCCCCAATCCCTCCCAGCATCAGAGTCTTTTCCAATGAGTCAACTCTTCGCATGAGGTGGCCAAAGTATTGGAGGTTCAGCTTCAACATCAGTCCTTCCAATGAACACCCAGGACTGATCTCCTTTAGGATGGACTGGTTGGATCGCTTTGCAGTCCAAGGGACTCCCAAGAGTCTTCTCCAACACCACAGTTCAAAAGCATCAATGCTTCAGGGCTTAGCTTTCTTCACAGTCCAACTCTCACATCCATACATGACCACAGGAAAAACCATAGCCTTGACTAGATGGACCTTTGTTGGCAAAGTAATATCTCTGCTTTTCAATATACTATCTAGGTTGGTCATAACTTTCCTTCCAAGGAGTAAGCGTCTTTTAATTTCATGGCTGCAATCACCATCTGCAGTGATTCTGGAGCCCCCCAAAATAAAGTCTGACACTTTTTCCACTGTTTCCCCATCTATTTGCCATTAAGTGATGGGACCAGATGCCATGATCTTTGTTTTCTGAATGTTGAGCTCTAAGCCAACTTTTTCACTCTCCTCTTTCACTTTCATCAAGAGGTTTCTTAGTTCCTCTTAACTTTCTGCCATAAGGGTGGTGTCATCTGCATATCTGAGGTTATTGATATTTCTCCCGGCAATCTTGATTCCAGCTTGTGCTTCTTCCAGCCCAGCGATAATCATCATCAAATGGATCTTAGAAGTACTAAAGCCTTTGAATACCTATTTCAGTCAAACTAGATGTTGTAAAAAGATATTTAACTTTAATATGAATTTATCTTGTAAAGTTTGGTTATATTTCATTCTAAATCTTTTGGAAATCTCTATTCATAATATTCCACAAAGAAATACTTCAGGTTTTAAGGATCTCGGCAAACTGAAACTAGTAAAAACAACTTGCAAATAAGCTCATCCTTATGAACTATATGGTAGACCAGAATAAATGAAGCCTCAGATGGCATATAAGTTTTATTTTTGAAATACTTTTTAATTATTTTGATATATGAAAAGAATATTTTTTATGAAACTCCTTTTAAAGTTAGATGTAGCGTTGTCTCTATGTATCCATGGGGTATTAGTTCAAGGACCTGCCGCAGAAAACAAAATCTGCAGATGCTCAAGATTCAGTCAGTCCTTGGTCTCCTAGGCTCCTCATTCATGGGTTTAACCAATTTCAGGCCAATGTAGTACTGTATGTATATATTGAAAAAAATTTGAGTATAATTGGACACATAGAGTTCAAATTGCTGTTGTTCAAGGGTCAGCTGTATTTATATTATCTAGGAATGAAATAAAACTGATAAGGTCTACAATTCTGCCAAAACTTAAGTTGCTGAAAATTTTAAAATTTTCATAAGTTGAAACAACTTATGCTATAATTTTTAAAAATTTGACAAAAATTATACCCCCAATAAAGGTAAGGCGATAGCATCCAACAAAATACTCAGACTAAAGTGTTTCTATGCTGTAGTAAAAGGAGAAAACAAAGGAGAAAAAAAAATTAGCAATTTAGTTCTTTGGTTATTCCACTAGGCAAACTGTTAGATATACAAAAATGGGTTTGGTAAATAAACATGCTAAGAAAGGGACATTATTTTTACAGAGTGTTAGTCTGACTCAAAAAAGGGGTCAGTTAGGGAAGAATACTTATAGCATTTCAGAAACTAGAGTTAGCCATGGATGATGGCTTGATGGCAGAAGTTAGTGAGCATGGTCTGGGCAGAGAATTGTCAGATTTATAAACTGGGTGACTTGCTGAACAAGCCAGCAGGCTTTGGAACATTTGGATCTGGGTGGCATTACTGCTACTGACACCTTAGCTTGACACATAAACTGTAAAATGAGTTACAATATTTTATTTGTTCTTAGATTATCTGTGTTGCAGGTCACAGTTTGATACAGTTAATCTGTTTGCAAGTCACAGTTGTTTTTTTTTTTTCCCTTCCTTTTTCAGGTTGTCATTTTCTGGTTCAACTCTCATGTCTACACCAAGGAATATACATCTACAAAAAAATTTTAATGACAATAGTATTCTAAATGTGTGAATGAACCATACCTTTAAAAACAATCCATTATTATTTTGGACATAGATGATTTTCATTTTAATGTTAGATATTACTTATCCTTCTACATTTGTCAGTGAGCACTTGCTCAGCTATTTCCTTAAATAAATTCCTAGAACTGGGATTTCTAGGTCAAGGAAAAGAACTTCTTAAAAAAGGCCTCTGATTAAAAAAAAAAAAAACAAAAAAAAACTATTGAAGTAGAGTTGGCTCTCCATACCCACGGATACAGAATATGTGGATAAGAAGGACTCTACACTGTCTTATATAAGAGACTTGAGCATCCTTGGATTTTGGTATTTGTGGGAACCAAGGGACAACTGTAATCTCCAGAGCCTGCACCAACTAAGCATGAGTTTTTGGTTTATCTCCACCAGGTCAAGGATAATTCATTCCTTCATTTATTCAACAAATATTTATTTAATGTCTATTATGTCAGGGACTGAATAATATCAGTGTACATGTTTTATGAATCATGGTGGTAGAGAACTTAGGAGAGCTTAATAAGTGCTTGAGAGCATGTGGCTCCACCTCACTCAGTGAAGTGTGAAGGACATTCTGGCTATAGCTGCCTGTTGAGGCAAGATAAGGAGAGATTCACATGAAGAGCAGCTGGCACTTCTAATATTGGCTAGGACAGGGTGTTTGATATTTTCTCACTTGATACTGAAGGAGGCCAAGAGTCATCTTGAGAAGGGAGAGGACCCTAACAAATACAGACTGGAGACAAACTAGAGGGAGAAACAAAGCTGAGAGGCAACTGGTGATTGCATGCAGTCAGTAGGAAGAGTGATTCATGTTTTTCAGAAAATTATATAGTGCAGTAGAGAATCTCAAAAGAACCCACAAATCACCCTTTCAGTGAGAGCATGGGGCTGCCTGATATAATAAAATGTACCTCCAGTCAAGAAATAACAGCACAAGTCTCAGAATTACCCATCTTTTCTTTCAACTCTACTTTCTCTAAGAACATTAGGAGAAGTAAAAAACTGACCATGCCTCCACTCCCTACTGTATGTCGTGCAGTTGAAAGTCAAGTCTGAGCCAAGAGAGGGAAACTACTTTGAATTGGAGGAAATTTTGAAATTTTAATTTAGTTTAGGCTAGAGTTTTTATTACCTGAATTTGAGGATATACCTATAGCTGGAAATGAATGCCAAGCTACAGGACCTGCCTGAGATATAGTCAAGGAACAACTGAAGATATCTAGCAGAGAGGACATCAGAAAGCAATAAATAGATAAAAATAATGCTCTTTTATAATTGTACTTTAACAAGCTTGCTCTGTGCAATAAACTGGCTAAATAGGCACTTACAATAAGATCAACAAATCCTATTAAAGTAAGGTTACCTATATCAGCTATACAAGAAGAGTGCTAACCTAGATTTCAAAGTCCCATGAAAGCTTCCTGTGAAATGTAATTTTGCAATTTAATTGAAAAATTTTAAATGCAGTAGAAGGAATCCTGACAGTAGGAATCGGCCAGTTATATCACAGGCAGTGAGCAACCAACATTGCAGGGGTAAGACATGCATTACTTCAATGCATCATCTCACTTGCAAGAATTTTCAGAAGTACAACAACCCCGAAAAGTGGCCTAGTTGAAAAAGTTCTCATAACTTTTTGACTGTGGCATACTTGGCAAGAAGTATAGGAGCATAAGAGGCTCTCAGTGCCCACAGGTCCAGTTAATAGGAATGAATTCATTCTTTGTTACCCTGACAGTGGTCCTACAGTGAAAAGAATACATGCATCATAGGCTATCTGCTTCTTCAACTCCTCCCTCCTAGTGTGGGAAATCGAATATGAGCAAGGAGTTACCATCCCTCGCCAAAAAAAAAAGGCTGCTAGGCTTTAGAAGTGAACAGTGACTAGATCTGAAGGGCATTGCAGTGCATATTTAAAGAATACAGACTCCATGTTTTGGAACTCGCTGGTGGCTCAGCTGGTTAAGAACCCACCTGCCAATGTAGAAGATGCAAGAGATGTGGGATCGATCCCTGGTTGGGAAGATTCCCTGGAGACGTAAACAGCAACCCACTCCAGTATTCCTGCCTGGAGAATCCCATGGGCAGAGGAGCCTGGCAGTTACAGTCCATGGGGTCACAAAGAGTCAGACATGACAGCACATACTCACACATAGACTCTATGTTTAGGGCGACAGGAGCTACTCAAATATTTTAAGCATGACAGCCATTCTGGGAACAACTGAGAAAACTGGACTGGAGGAAATATCAGAGGCAGAGTGACCACTTAGAGGTTGTAGCAATAATTTAGCTGAGAAATTAGGAGAACCTGATCTAAGGTATTAGCAATTAGGGACATAAATATTGGACACGTAACTGGAAGCTAACTAACCAGGACATAAGTGACAATTTGGATACAGAGGAAGTAAGAGAATACTTGGTGGCAAGTTGCCAAGGGGGCCCTGCTACACCTTACTAAGCCTGTGGCATGTAGCAACAGAAATCATAAAGAGGAGGGCATACATAGATTTTTAAAAGAGTAACTTTCTCCACTGGCAAACACAGCCCTGTGGTGCCTTGGAATTACACAACAGAATACTACTACCCTTCTTCTGTTGAGAGGATTAAGAAGAGAAAAAAGTGAAGACCCCTAAAGACGGAGGGCATTTTGAGGTGGGGTATAATTGAGAGGCAGGAGTTGTCTGGAATATTATTTTCCCTATCATTCTGTGTTAGACCTTTAGATTACCTGCTGAAAGGTAAAACTGACCTTTTCCAGTCCTGTGGTCACTGCTGAGTGGCTTAAAATAAAGCCGCTTTAAAATAGGAGCTTAAAATTAAATTAGAATTTTATTATTTGTGAAGAAGCAGCTCGACCTGAGGTTTATACTCTTTTGTCTTTGCCTAAAAGTGAATAAGCTCTGAAATTATTTTTTAAGTACAATTTGCAAATCCTGGAAAACACAATGACTAAGCAAACATGCACAAACAAACAAATAACAACAACAAACACACATGGAAAAAGATTTCAACAGTCCAGAAACCAATTATCTTACATGTCTTGGTCTATGACTTTCCTAATCATCACCCCTGCCAATAGAATCTTTTAGCCATATAGTTACATTATAGTTATATTTCTTCAAATATGAATAGTGTTAAAGTCTACGATATCTATTCTTTGCACCATACATACTATTTGCTTTGGGACATCACATTATTTATTTAAAGAAAGAGCCATTTAAAAAACTTTTTATGAGACACACTGAAATGATCTGTGATTCATGACTCATGATAAAAAATTTCCACATCGTCTGACTGCACTGTGCAAAATCTTGACACCCAAATATAACATCAAAAATTGCCAATAGGTTGAGGAGCACCACCCTTTGATACTTCTTTCCACCTCTCCCTTTCATTCCACCACTGCCATTTGCAATGCTTAAATGTGTTGTTGAAATGGATTGTAGATACCTACCTGTTGGATCATCGAAAAAGCAAGAGAGTTCCAGAAAAACATCTGCTACTGCTGCTGCTGCTAAGTTGCTTCAGTCGTGTCCAACTCTGTGCGACCCCAGAGACGGCAGCCCACCAGGCTCCTCCGTCCCTGGGATTCTCCAGGCAAGAACACTGGAGTGGGTTGCCATTTTACTTATCTACTTCTGCTTTATTGACTATGCCAAAGCCTTTGACTGTGTGGGTCACAAAAAAACTGTGGAAAATTCTTCAAGAGATGGAAATACCAGACCACCTAACCTGCCTTCTGAGAAATCTATATGCAGGTCAAGAAGCAACAGTTAGAATTGGACATGGAACAACAGACTGGTTCCAAATCAGGAAAGGAGTACCACAAGGCTATATATTGTCACCCTGCTTATTCAACTTATATGCAGAGTACATCGTGAAAAATGCTGGGCTGGATGAAGCACAAGCTGGAATCAAGATTGCTGGGAGAAATATCAATAACCTCAGATATGCAGATGACACCACACTAAGAGCATAAAGCGAAGAAGAACTAAAGAGCCTCTTGATGAAAGTGAAAGAGGAGAGTGAAAAAGTTGGGCTTAAAGCTCAACATTCAGAAAACTAAGATCATGGCATCTGGTCCCATCACTTCATGGGAAATAGATGGGGAAACTTGGAAACAGTGACAGATTTTATTTTGGGGGGCTCCAAAATCCATCACTGCAGATGGTAACTGCAGCCATGAAATTAAAAGATGGTTGCTCCTTGGAAGAAAAGTTATGACTAACCTAGACAGCTTATTAAAAAGCAGAGGCATTGCTTTGCCAACTGTTATATCCATATATCAGTATCTAGGTTGAAAACTGTGTACTACAGGTATAGGCACTGAAAAGGGAAAATGATCAATGAGAGCAAGAGAAATGAAAGGAGACTCCATTTAAAAAGTGAGACATAAAACTGACTTTGAGGAATGAACAGAATTTACAAAAGGAGACTGACAATGCTTTATAAAGCAAGGAATCAAAAATGTGCAAGGTGTGCTTTATACAGGTGAAGAAACATGTCAGACCAAAATTTGGGCATACCAGTCATAGAGACAGTAGGAAATAAGATGACAGAGGTAAAATGAGGCCGTACGGTCACATTGTTGCTGACTCTGAAAAATATAACTCTCTTCTATCATTCAAGCAGTAGACATTATGTACCTATGTGGCAGGCAAAGGGAATATTCGAGCAGCAGTGTAGGATAAACAATAAATAGTTTGTAAGAATGACAATGATACCTAGAACAGTTATGTAGCACTACTCTGCAGAAAATAGGTGTCTACTAAGAAACAGTAATGTAAAGACGTCTCTAGGAGGACATAAACATTTTAGGGTTCCAAATAATGCACTGCACTAATCAGGATGATTTGTCATTTTGGGGTCATTTGCGGGTTTTCTAACAACCAATTTATTCTCAGTTCTGAATCATCAGTGTTGCTCTCAGTTGCTGATTTGTATGGTGAGTCATGCTTAGGAATATATGTTGGTTTTCTTCTAGGGAAGGCATCCTGGCTAACTATTTCTTTACCTTTGATATTTCAGCTGTTATATCCTCTTACTTTCTAATGTATTTTCTAAAAAAAAAAAATAGAAGAGCTTTTTTTCTGTCACTGAGCTAGCTGCAAGTTATAATTGTACTCAGGATTTTATAATACTACATAGTTTCTCAAAAGCAAAATGTAATGTAAACAAATATATTTCCACAGTTGGTGAGTGAGAGGATGAGGGGAGAGTGGAAGGGGCTAGGGAATATATTTATGCAGCTAAAGCAGAAATATTTGAGATGCTCAAAAGGTAAAGTAACAATTGAATCTTTCTTCAACTATTCTTTTTCTTTGCCTATAAATAAAACTAGGAATGGAATTAAAAATTATAAAAGTAATGTAGCTACACGATTGCCCACATTTCACATGAAAGCAGTTTTAAGTATCTTATCTGAAGAAATTTGCTGTGGCATTCTTCAACAGTGCAAATATACCCTGTATTAATGATCAATATTTCTTGATTTTCTAGTGACCAACTGGGCATTTGTGGGTTAATTGAAGAAAACAATTTTAAATGACAGTATAATAGCTCCTGCGGTATAGCCTTAGATGTTAGCAGGTGATGAGTTAATTTCTATCTGCAAAAACCTGCTTTCCATTTTCATTCACCTGGGGAGATGGGTCAGAGTAACTGGACAAGTCTGAAGTCCCTGGGCTTTGCAAGGGTCATAAGTGAAAATATAACTTGTGAAGATTGGAGGCTAATTATCTTTCTGCTATGAAATAGTGACCAGATGTTTTCTTCTGCATCAAGTGATAATTTGGGGACAGCTTAATGGAGCTGATTGTAAATAACACATTTTTAAGAGTTAATAAAATCCCCAGATTATACTAATTTGGGTTATAATCCCTGATTTGATTGAGAGATCTTGTAAAACAAAGAAACTGGTAAATGGAAATGTCTGAAAGCAACCCACTTACTTTAAAAAGATTCTCCAGCTTTTGGCAATTTAGTAATCTCTGCATGAATAAACTATGTAAATTGGTGCCATTTTCATAAGCTAAAGCATAGATTACTCACTACACTGAATACTGCAAAAGGAAATAAATTTTGCTATCACTCTTCAGAATATTCTATAGGCAAGAAACAAAAGATGGAGCATAATTTTCATGTAATGTTTGGCTAAAGGACCACTTACTGAGACATTATTATAGATTTTTAAGAAACAGCTTGTGTGCTAAGTTGCTTCAGTTGTGTTTGACTCTTTGCAACCCTGTGGACCATAGACCGCCAGGGTCCTCTGTCTATGGGATTCTCCAGGCATGAATACTAAAGTGGGTTGCCATGTACTCCTCCATGGGATCTTCTCCACCCAGGGATCGAACCTGTGTCTCTGACATCTCCTGCATTGGCAGGCAGGTTCTTTATCACTAGCACCACCTGGGAAGCCCCGAGAAACTGAGTGGGTGAACTTTATAGCATAGTGCAATGAAGAACCTTAAAGTACTTTGGAAACTGTTTCTAATCATGTTCATCATCTTAAACATGTAGAGAACTCACAACAGCTTTTAAGGATGAGAGTACCATTTAGGATGATAGAGAGGGTAGAAAAAGTTGATACAAAATATCTTAAAAACTATTCTAAGTTTTACAGTTACATTTCTTTCATGATGAGAAAAATAGCTAAATGTATGTTTAGATAATTTGGCTAGGAACTTTATATTTTATGCATATGTTCATACTTAATATAGCATGATTTAAACTTCAGCCATGTTGGTAGGGACTAGTATTATTTAAGCTAAACTATGGTAATAGAATTCCTGCATATCAAAACTTGCCAGTGTTTATATTTCCCTGGGTGGCATTTGCTCTCCCATTTCCTGAGGCTGTAAGTGTAGAAAGGTTGCAGAGAAAAAAGCTGGATTACTGAGATGGGAGAATTATTAGGAGGTAGTTCAAAAATACTGAAACCATTGTATTGAAATATATGGTATATACTTACTCACTTAACATGTTTATAATTTTATTACTAATATTTAACAACATGCTTTTATAACTTCATAAGGAGTGGGTAGCCTATCCCTTCTCCAGCGGACCTTCCCAACCCAGGGATTGAACCAGGGTCTCCTGCATTGCAGGCAGATTCTTTACCAACTGAGCTATAAGGGAAGCCTGACTTCATAATAGTTAATCAAAAATAGATAAATTTTACTGAGTGCTTCTACATGCTAATGCGAGTGTGCTCAGTCACAGCCTGAATCTTTGTGACTCCATGGACTGTAGCCTGCCAGGCTCCTCTGTCCATGGGATTTTCACAGCAAGAATCCTGGAATGGGTTGCCATGCCTTCCTGCTGTGGATCTGCCCAATCCAGGGACTGAACCCGCATCTCCTGTGTCTCCTGTATTGCTGTCGAATTATTTACTCATACCCATGAGCCACCAGGGAAGTCCCCTATGGTTCCAAATCATTGTATATTATATCATTAGTCCTCTTAATATTTTGAGATAGGTACTATTATTATCTTTTACTATATTTCATAAATGAGAAATACAAGGTAAAGAGAGATGAAGTTAACACTGCACCGTTCAGGGTGAGAAGCAAAGAGTTGGACACAACTGAGTGAATAGAATGGAATAAGAAAATAGAATAGAGTGGCCAGGTGCAGATAGGGGCCGCACTATACCCATATAAGATTTCCTTCTAAGTGCATTGGATTATAGCCCTAATTCATCTTCTTTTCTTATCATTCCTATTATCTAGTCAGAATGCTCATCATTCTCTATTTATTTATTGGCTACAGCATGCAGCTTGTGGGATTTTAGTCCCCCAACCAGGGATTGAACCTGAGTCCACAGCAGTGAAAGCCTGAGTCTTAACCTTCGAACTGACAGGGAATTCCCTCTTTTTTTTTTTTTTTTTTTTTTGGTTAACTACTTTAATAACTAACTGGCTCTCATTTCCTCTTTTACCCCTTCCAAGGCATGGCAACTACAGCTATATTTAAATATAGATATTGGATTGAGACCTCCCTCTATTTAAGATCACTCAGTAACTTCCTATTATGTTTAGAATACATTCTAACACCTTACTGTGACTAGAGTTAAGGTTGTAAAATATTAATATCAATAAACAGAAACTTCAATTAAATACAGTCAGGAAACCAGAAGGGGGAGCTCTTATGCCCTGCAATGATAGCAGATTCGACAGGAAGAAGAAAGTTCTCTTCTTTCCTGGAAAGGACTCAGCTAATGAAAAACCATGAGCTCCTGGCTTATCGGAGCCCTCTCAACTTTCTTGGTTGTTGTTTAGTCACTAAGTCATGTCTAACTCTTTTGCGCCCCCATGGACTGTAGTCCACCAGGCTTCTCTGTCCATGGGCTTTCCCAGGCAAGAATATGGAGTGAGTTGTCATTTTCTTCTCCAGGGGATCTTACTGACCCAGGGATCAAACCCACATCTCCCGCACTGGCAGGCAGATTCTTTACTGCTGAGCCATCGGGGAAGCCCCATAAAGTGTTCCCCTTCTTTTCTAGAAAAATATATGGCAGTCTACTATTTCAGGTCAATATTTTGGTGACTCATATGGAGACAACAGAAGACCCCCAAAAGCTCTGGGTCTGGTGAGCAAACAAGTGCAGTACCCACAATTGAGTCCATTATTGCTCCCTACTTTTCTCACTGACCTTGGCGTTTGAAGGTACGTCTTTTTCTAGATCTGAGTTCACACTATCTTGGCATTTGAAGTTCTCCAGACTGTATTAGGAATCTACATTAAGGTTTTGTCTTTCTGGTTAAGGCCCTGTTCTGTATGTGAGTACTCATTTGGAACTTCAATCTGATTTTGAGATGAGACTGTTTCAACTGGAGCTAGCTGAGAAGCTACTAGCCCATTCCTTCAGTAACAGGGCTGCTTCACTGCAGTGTGCTGGTTCAACTGTCAGCCCTTTCCTTTGGAACAGGGGCTGTTCTCTGGAAACTGGCTGAAAAAGCCCTTGGCCTGGCTCCTCTAGGACCAGGCTGTTTTCTTAGACTTGGCTAGCATTAGCTTGCAAGCTGTTTGGATGGAGCTGTAAGCTGTTTGAGCTGTTTGAAAATGATTCCTTTACTCCAGACAAAAAACTGAGAAACAGGATCTAAGTTATCTACATATTTTGAGGACAACACCCCTACAGAGCCTTCAGGAAATTTTATGTTTAAAATCATGGTCCCTCTGCATGTGCAATTCTAACTAAATGGGCTTACCTGACCAAAGGCAGTTTAGAATATCAATGGACATTATGGAGAGATTTGAAATCCCCAACATTAAATTTCTTAAAATTGGATTGGAATGTAACAGCTCAGAAATTTCCATAACTGAATGGTTTACCTATATCAATCAGTATTTTTAGGCTTCCAAGTGTTTTCAGGAGCCTATAATTGCCTTTTTGCAAAATAAGATTTTAAGATTAGCAAAAGCAGAATAGATTAAGATAGTAGAGTAAGAAAACATGGAGGTCACCCCACCATCCTGCCAGGAACACATCAAAAATACATCAACATGGGCAACAATTATCACTGAAAACTGGCAGAAGAACTCCCATACAACTAAGGCTACCAGGAAGATACACAGTAAAAAGGGAAGAAAAGCTATCGAGTCAAGACATATGCCTCTGAGGGGGGACTCAGAGAAAAGGGGAGAATACACAGGTGACAGCTGCCCTGGAGAGTGAGGGGTGAGGGACAAAGATGGTGCCCCAGTTCTGGGGTCCTACATGGGGGAGATGAGTCCCTTGACTGGTTTGAGAACCCGTGAGACTAAAAAGAGGGCAGTTGGAAGCCTGGACTCTACTCGTGAGGAATGTGCCCAAGCTGGCTGCCCCCGAGGCAGGACTGAGAGGAGTCTGCTGCAGCAGCTGTCAGTTTCCCATAATCACCCTGGTATGAACCCCAGCTCCAGCAGGGCAAAAGCTCTGGCCTTGTTCACTCCATGTCACAGCGTGTCACTGGATCTGGAGTGGCCTCAACCTGGTATAAGACTAGAACACAGAAGAGTGGAGCCTGGCTGGGGCAGCAGCAGCCATTGGTGTTTGTCCAAAACAGCACTTGAACTTGTCAGAACCTGTCTGGTTAAAATTAAGTCTTCTCATACAGTTGGCTAATAAACACATGAAAAGATGACCCTTATAATCACCTTTAGATTGTATTTTTAAAGAAAATTCTGGTCTTCCTTCAGATGTTAATTCCACCTGGGTAGTTTTTAATTTTGTTTATCAGTGGACTGAAATGGGACCTCTCCCCTTTAGTAAAAAGGACCAGAACAGAATAAAACTATGTCCACTCCAGATTTAGTTAATCTGGCAAACCAGCTCTCTCTCACGCAAGATAAATAACCTAATAAGACCAAAAAATTCTTAATCTTCAACTCCAGCAAATGAATGTTCCTTAACAAAACCAAAACTCTGCTAGTTTCTGCTATTATTGCAAAGAGCCAGAACAATGAAAGAGCTTATTGCAAATTTATGTGCCTTAGGCAGCTTCATCCTCTAAACAGCCCTTCCTCCCAATTTTCATTGACAAGGCCCTGAGGAACTACAGGGCCTCTTCCCAATCCTCCCACTTCCTTGGCTTGAAGAAACATTTATCTCGATTGACTGATACTGAAGGCACACCACTGGTACTCAACCCACTAGTACGAAACAGCTCCTGCCTTGGAGGCCTGAAACCATTCACATAGTGGGGGATCTCTAATGAAACTGAGGAGTTTCTTATCTATGAATCGATTCCATTTTCTTGAGACTCTTTGAGAGATATACACTCTTTTCTCCTTAGTTCCTCTTTCCCTATCCATTCACTAGGCTGAGACTTTTTAGAGAAGTATGATGCTGGAATATCTTTCTCCTGAAAGGGGGAAATAATTCTACAATTTGACAGTACTCATCAAAGTACAGTTGTACTTGGAAGATACTGGGGGTTCAGTTCAGACCAATGCAATAAAGCAAGCATAACAATAAAGAGAGTAACATATTTTTTTGGTTTCCCATTGCATATAAAAGCTGTATTTACACTATACTATAATCTATTAAGTGTGACGTTGTATGGAGGGAGGTGGGAGCAGGGATTGGGACAAGGGGACACGTACACCCGTGGCTGATTCATGTCAATGTATAGCAAAAACCAACACAATATTGTAAAGTAATTAGCCACAAATTAGAATAAATAAATTAATTTAAAAAAAGGTTCAGTTCAGGTCAGTACAGTCGCTTGGCCATGTCCAACTCTTTGAGACCCCATGGACGGCAGCACGCTAGGCCTCCCTGTCCATCACCAACTCCCCGAGTTTACTGAAACCCATGTCCATTGAGTCAGTGATGACATCCAACCATCTCATCCTGTCATCCCCTTCTTGTCCTGCCTTCAGTCTTTCCCAGCATCAGGGTCTTTTCCAATGAGTCAGTTCTTTGTGTTAGGTAGTAAGAATAGGAAACAGGAGTCCAGAATGGCGGTGGCTAAAAGACAAGGAAGGGAAAAGCCCGCGAAAACAGAACAAAGGAAGGTCCAAGAACCGGAATGAGGACCTCAGGTAGAACAAACAGCACTCCTGCTTAGCCCAATTTACATATGGCAGACCCAGGGGGAGGAAAAAGCATAAAAAGAGGAGCCAAAGGGCCAGGGGTCTTTCTCACGCACGTTCGTTTTTTTTTTCTCTCTCTCTCTCTCTTCTCTTTGCATCTTTAGGTCTGCATGTCCTCACGCCTCGAGGATGTATTTTCCTATTATTTTCTAAATAAAACTGAGCTATAACACAGAGCTGTAACACTGATTTGTCCGAGAGCTGTAACATGATCTGTTCAAGACCTAAGAGTTATAACACGGTCTGTCTGAGAGCTGTGACATGCCGAGGGATTTAAAGTCAGTCGCTTCAAATTTTTGTTGAGACAAGACAGAACAGAGATTACACTCCCCTGAAATTTGCATCAGGTGGCCAAAGTATTGGAGTTTCAGCTCCAGCATCAGTCCTTCCAATAAATATTCAGGACTGACTTCCTTTAGGATGGGCTGGTTGGATCTCCTTGCTGTCCAAGGGACTCTCAAGAGTCTTCTCCAACACCACAGTTCAAAAACATCAATTCTTCGGTGCTCAGCTTTCTTTATAGTCCTATTCTCACATCCATACATGACCACAGGAAAAACCATAGCCTTGACTAGACAGACGTTTGTTGGCAAAGTAATGTCTCTGCTTTTTAATAATGCTGTCTAGGTTGGTCATAACTTTTCTTCCAAGGAGCAAGTTTTTTAATTTCATGGCTGCAGTCACCATCTGCAGTGATTTTGGAGCCCCCAAAAATAGTCTGTCACAGTTTCCATTGTTTCCCCATCTAATTGCCATGAAGTGATGAGATGGGATGCCATAATCTTAGTCTTCTGAATGTTGAGTTTTAAGCCAACTTTTTACTCTCTTTCACTTTCATCAAGAGGCTCTTTAGTTCTTCTTCTCTTTCTGCCATAAGGCTGATGTCATCTGCATATCTGAAGTTATTGATATTTCTTCTGGCAATCTTGATTCCAGTTTGTGCTTCATCCAGCCCAGCATTTCTCATAATGTACTCTGCATCTAAGTTAAATAAGCAGGGTAACAATATACAGCCTTGACGTACTGCTTTCCTGATTTGGAACCAGTCTGTTTTTCCATGTCCCGTTCTAACTTTTGCTTCCTGAACTACATACAGATTTCTCAGGAGACAGGTCAGGTGGTCTGATATTCCCATCTCTTTAAGAATTTTCCACAGTTTATTGTGATCCACACAGTCAAGGCTTTGGCATAGCCAATAAAGAAGATGCTTTTCTGGAACTCTCTTGCTTTTGTGATGATTCAATGGATGTTGGCAATTTCTAAATCCAGCTTGAACATGTATGCACCTTAATTAAAAAATATCTTATTGCTAAAAATGCAAACCATCATCTGACAATGCAGAGTTGCCATAAATTTTCAACTTGTAAAAAACACAATATCCGTGAAGCACAATAATGCAAAGTGCAACAAAATAAGATATGCCTGCAACCAACCAGGTGAATTAAATGACCTTCTGACATCTTTTATTCTTTTCGTCTATGGGGGCTTTCCTGGTGGCTTAGATGATAAAGAATCCACCTGCAACACAGGAGACCTGGGTTCAAACCCTGGGTTGGGAAGATCCCCTGGAAAAGAGAATGGCTACCCACTCCAGTATTCTGGCCTGGAGAATTCCATGAATAGAGGAGCCTGGCAGGCTACAGTACATGGGGTTCCAAACAGTCAGACATGACTTTCACTTTCATGGCAGTATTAGAGCAGATTCTTGAAACACTGATTATTTGTCCCAGTTGAATCAGCTACTGCTTTCCTTATGGGCAAAATCTCCAGCTGAAATTTAGCAAAATTCACAGGGTACCTCCCATCAAAATTCAAATAGACCCCCCAAACTTTCTTCCCAGAATTAATCAATACTTTATATGTAAAGGGGCTTCCTAGGTGGTGCTAGTGGTAAAGAACCCACCTGCCAGTGCAGGACACATGGGAGACAAAGGTTCAATCCCTGGGTCAGGAAGATCCCTCCTTGCGGGAGGGCATGGCAACCCACTCCAGTATTCTTGCCTGGAGAATTCTATGGATAGAGGAGCCTGGTGGGCTACAGGCCAGAGAACTGCAAAGAGGGTTTCCCTGATTCTTTTCAGATAGGAAAGAATCTGCCTGTAATGCAGGAGACCTGGGTTCAATCCCTGGGTCAGGAAGATCCCCTGGAGAAGGGAATGGCTACCAGCTCCAGTATTCTCGCCTGGAGAATTCCATGGACAGAGGAGTCTGGAGGGCTACAGTCCATGGGGTCGCAAAGAGGTGGACATGACTGAGTGACTAACACTTTCACTATAAGAAGCTCTCCGAGGCATACCCATAATAGAACATTACAAGACTCATGGTCTCATTATCCCTTGTACTAGCCCTTGTATCATTCCCTTTTCACTGATGAGAAAACTTAAAGATGAAGGCTAAAGGATTGTCCAGGATCTGTGAGCAATAAACATGATTATCCCTGGACACCCTGTTATTTTTAACACTCTTACATTACTAACATCCATTCCTACTGATAGCTTACAGTGAATGGTGGAAGAAAGGCAAATTCCAAAGGAAATACATAGGTTCATTAACATAGCTGAAGAAAAACACATTGGTTAGCTCAAGGTTTGAGAAGGGAGCCAGGTGTCGTCAGGGCAACACAGAATTTTAAGAAAAAAAAATCTGACACTTGTAGTTTGTTTCCTCCTGCTGCTTAAGGGAGAGAGAAAAAATGTCTGACACTTGCAGCCTATTTCCTCCATTTGGAAACCCCTGGCTTCCTGCCTGTAACCCTCTCACTACTACTACTACTACTACACCAGAAGTCAATTCTTTACTGTAATTATTTATGCAATGCATTCTTTAGTATTCCACTTGATGAAATTAGCCAATACCTTTTTCCCCTCACCTGAGAAGAAAAACAATTCATCTGGACAGTATAGCCTCAGGGGTTTACTGAAAGTCACTCAGTTTTCATAAACTCTGAATGACATAAAGTTTCCTAGAGGTTCTACTTTCTTGCAACATGTGGATGATCGCCTTCTTTGCTCTTCTTTTCAAGCATCCTGATAGGAAGACAGCATCCACTTGCTAAAGTTTTTAGCCTTAAAAGGGCATAAGGTCATCAAAGAAAATTGTAATCTGCCCCAATATTTAGGGCATTTGATATCAGAACAAGGGCTACACCTAGATTCAGACATACTTTATGGTATCCTAAGTTTTCCCAAACCCCAAACTAAGCACAAATTGTGAGGTTTCTTCAGGCTAGTTGATTTTTGCTAAACCCAAATTCCAAAGTTCTCTCTTATGGCCAAATCTTTGTATGTTTTATTCAAGAATAACAACCCCAACCCAATTTTACGGGAAAAACCAGATGACAGCCTTTGGGGCCTGAAAGGAGAGTTTGATGAACTCACCTGCCCTTGGGCATCCCAATTATCAGATTCCTTTTCTGGTTCCTTTTTGTATATGAAAAGGAAGAGAACGCCGCTGGGTTACTCACCCTTATACAGGCACTACAGTTGCCCCATAGAGTGCTATAGCCAGCAACTGGACCCTGAGATATAAGCATACACCCCTAGCCTTAGAGCCATTATGGTGACTGCCCTTTTGGTTAAGAACACTGAGAAAATCATCATGGGATCCTCCTTTAACTATTTTTGAACCTCTTGCAGTAAAAACTCTCTTAAATTCTCATCATGCTCAACATTTCTCAGCCAACTCTCCTCCTAAAGAAGTCCTTTTGTTAACTGCACCTCACATAACTCTCTTACATAATAACCTTAACCTTGCTCCTCTTCTCCCCTCCCTCTTTAATGCTGACAGACAACCTCCTGACTAATGATGATTTGCAGGAAATTCCTTTTGGCACCACTGACTTCCCGCGGCTCACAGACAGTTCTATTTAAAAGGTGACAATGGCAAATAATGTACTAGATTTGCTTTTGCAGCTCTTTTCAGTGTTGTTGAGGCAGCATCTTAATCTATGGATAAAGGCTGAATTATACACTCTTACATGGACTTGTACTTTAGCCAGGGACGAAACTGACTAAATACAGACTTATAGTACATATCAGAGTAGCTCATGATTTTGGAATGCTGTGGAAGCAAAGTGGTTTTCTTCCTTCCATCAGAAATGAAAGTTTTAAATGGCCCCTATATTCAGGAATTATTGGAAGCAATACTTTTACCTGCCTCCTTACCTATTATTAAGATTCTAGGACATTCTAAACTTGATTCTGGGAAGCTATGGAAAATCATTTTGCTGCCATTTCAGCAAGGAATACTGCCTTTAAAGGGACTCACATCAGCCAAATCTTTGTAATGGTCCAAAGAAATATTTCTGCAAATGATAATTTAGAAACACTAAGCAAAGAAACCTAATAACTGGTCTCAGAAAAGGGAAAAAAGGACTAGAAACTCAATAATTCTTATTTAGTAAAACAACAAAGCTCATATTTGGATCAAATGACAACCATGTCCTCAGTTCAGTGCAGTCATTCAGTCATGTCCAACTCTTTGCAATCCCATGGACTGCAGCATGCCAGGCTTCCCTGTTCATCACCAACTCCTGGAGCTTGCTCAAACTCAAGTCCATTGAGTCCGTGATGCCATCCAATCATCTCATCCTCTGTCATCCTCTTCTCCTCTGTCCTACTGAAGACTAAAAGCTCATGTTTGGATCAAATGACAGCCATCTTCTACTGAAGACTAAAATCCCACTCCTCAACATTGCACATGCATTAATCACTGAACTACTGACGAAATGATAGTTTTCACGAATTGATATTTAGCAGGGAAACAATAAGGCCACATAAAGTGCCTACTTCACTTGTCTGAAGTGTCTGAAGTACAACCCAGGGAAGCCTTTTCATCCTGCTCCCAACTTGCTGAACTGCCTAGTGGACGATGTGAGGTCTAGCAAATGGATTTAATATAACTTCCTCTATCTCATGGATATCAGTATGTTTTAGTCATGGTATGCATGTTTTCACACTGGACTAAAGCCTCACCTTCAGGTTACTAACTCTTTCATGGCTAATTTCCTTTTGGAAAAAATGCTTCCTACCTAGGAAATTCCTCTTAAACTTCATAAAGATCAAGGAACCCACTTTTCTGACTAGATATTTCAACAAGTCTACATTGTTTGGTTTTACAACACTTTCACTGTGCTTACCACCCTCAGTCCTCTGGATTACTCAAATGCACTAAGGACATTATTCAGACTCAATTGGAAAAATCTGTAGAGTTCCTCCAACCACATGGTCCTAAAGCACTGCTGCAGTCCTTCTAAATCTCAGATTTGCCCTTCTGGAACCCATAAATTCTCACCCTTTGAGACAGTCACAGGATGCCCAATGTACTTGGCTCCTACTTCTTTCAGACTCACAACTTCATGATCAAAGGAGAAATACGTCACTATTACAAAGGCCTAATTGCTTCTTTAAAAATAACCATGCTTTAGTAGAGCAATCTTTTCATAGTACACTCTCTGGAGACAGACTTAAAGCATCACACCTTGCAACCTAGAAATTTCATCTATTTGAAAAGACCCTCCAGAGTCACTCTCTTCAGCCTCCTTGGAGAGGCTCCTTTCTGTTACTGCTAACCAACTCTTATGTTACCAAACTCCAAGGAATAGACTCTTGGATTCACGTGACATACTTAAAGAAAACACAGAACCATACTGTACCTGCACATCATTTGGTGGCCTGAAAGAAAAGATTTCACAGAACTGAACTAATGACATCTGATAAGACAGTTTTCCCAAGATATCTGGACCAGGCCTGTTGGAAGTTTGTCACCAAATCTTTGATGAAAACTCAACACTTCAGATGATCTACAATGTCTATGATCTTGATAACATATGGACTTCAGATAAAAGTTAGCTAAGAGATCTCCCTCCTATTCCTCCTTGTTACTCAAATGTGATCTCAGTAGGTTTTCAATCTGTATACTCTCTTTCTGATGTAAGATGCTACACTCAGGAAAGGCCCTTCCTGGTACTGAGGGGCAAAAAAACACTGCAACTAAAAAAACCTCACTTTTGATCAGCAATGTGTTTAGAAAAAGATCTTGGTTAAAAGGGGAAAATGTTAAAAAAAGTAATGAAGAGAAACCTCAATTAAAGAGAATCAGGAGACAAGAAAGGGGAAGTCTCACGTTCTGTGATTACAGAAGAGCCCAACAGGAAAAATACAAACTCCTCTTCTATCCAAGCAAGGACTCAACCAATGAAAAACCATAAACTCTTTGTTTACTGTATCCTTCCCAATTTCCTTTTTCCCTTTAGTAAGTGTTCTCCTTTCCTTGCCACTTAGGAGACTTTCACATGGTTCATTGTGTTTGCAGACCCCAGATTATATTTTTTTGCTTATCTCCCCAAAATAACCCATCTTTTCCAGGAAAATTTCTGGAAATCTATTTGGTTTAGATCAACAAGGTCAAGTGAGTTAACAGACATTAGCACTAAAAGCAGTGGTGTGGCACAGGAATTAAGTGTCTTCTTAATTAGGACTTAAGAGTCAGTCAGGACTAACTCTTCAAAGGCACAAATAAGCTTGCTAAGAAAGACAACAGTGACACCTGAGTCACAAACTCACATATTCAGAGGGCCTGGGATGGCAATGAAAAGTGAAATTAGATTGGGTTGTAAGGAAAACTAAGGGAGAGTGAAGACTGGACAGTTGGGAGATATACACAGAATCAAAACAGGGCTGCTACCATATAATTCCAAGTGTTCTCATGTGGGGCTACTGCCACACAGTTGACATATCTTTTGACTTTTTCCCAAGGGAAGTCAGAGTTCATAATTTTACAAGAAATAGCTGAATCTGTAAATAATGGCACTTGATTAAACCACTACAAAAGACTGTACAGGCCCAAAAGAATCATCTACACCCCATATCCAGATGTTAGCTACTGGTATGAGACTTTCAAAAATCTAGAATTGGGGGAAAGTCTCTGATGAAATGGCACACAAGACCAATAAATTTTGATGAGGGCACCAGAAAGAAAGAAATTTGAATTTTGTCCAAAGAGTTACTTGTTTTTTTTTCAAGTAACAAATATCACACATCAATATATACATATGCCACTGTTCTAAAAGTGATACACATATTTACTTAATATTTAAAAGTATCCTGGGAAATTGATACTATTTTTATCTCTTTTTATTAATGAAGGAACTAAAAACCAGATAAGATATCAATGTGTCCAAGACCCCACTACTAGAAAAGGATGAAAAAGGACTGTAGGGAAGTGTGAAAGTATTATTCACTCAGTCATATCTGACTCTTAGTGGGCCATGGACTGTAGCCCGCTAGGCTCCTCTGTCCACAGAATTCTCCAGGCAAGCATATTGGAGTGGGTTGCCATTTCCTGCTTCGGGGGATCTTCCTGACCCAGGGATTGAACCTGGGTCTCACATTTGTGGGCAGATTTTTTTTTTTTTTTTTTTTTTTTAATCATCTGAACCACCAGGGAAGCCTGCAGGGAACTGTACTATGAGGCAAAAGAGCGCCACAGGGAGACAGGTATGAGACTGATGAGGCAACATGGAGCTTTGCCTAGGATATGCCTTATGCAGCATTCACTGGTAATTACCAGTCCCAGTAGGCCATTTCTAGGAATTTCAGAACATCACATAATGAGCCTGTCCTAGCTTTAATAGTAAATAGGCCAGCTTGTATGCTGTGTAGTTCTGCAAGTGCTTATATATATTGTCATCTTTCTTCCCTCATCTTCATGCTGTCCACACCAGGCCATCTGTTCCAACTCCCGCCCGCCACCCCCCCACCCCCTTCAGTATGAGGGTGTTACTCCATCCTCAAGGAAAGCAGCCACCAACACTGAAGCAGAAGAATGCAATGACATAATGGTGATTGTTTTTTTTAAAAATCAAGTTCACACAGAAAATGCAATGCTAGCAAGAATTCTGTCAGGTCACAGCTGTTTCACAGTGAGTCATCCATCATTCTGAGGACTATCCCACATGGACCAAAGTAATGAAGTCCCACACACCAGGGAATAAATAAAGTTATACTAACTCAAGAATGCCTCCCATCAAATATTCACATGAAACTTTCACACTAGTTATGTGGAGTATGAAGCATTCTTGCATCAACAGAGTAAGAGTTTTTATTTTTTTATTTTTTAAAGGAACTCTGAGAATATGAGAATTTTGAAAATGAATGATTTGCCTCTTCATAGAGAGTACTGCATTCTACCAGAGCTTTGGAAAATTATGTAATTTCTTTTGCCAAACAATATAAAAGATTCAATAAATTAAATTGCATTTAATTGGACCCAGCAACAGAACCCAAATAGTAAATAGGCCCAGTAGGAGAAATAGACAGCTGTAAGTAGTAAGATACAAATATGGTCCACAAATTCTGACATTCCCAGAGTGTATCAACCAATTGCCTGTCATGGAGCTGGAAATTTCAATTCTATAGGGATAAAGCATCATGCCCATGAAACAGTAGTAAAGGGTCATTAAATATATTAACACAGATTGACTTATTCTCTTGCAAAGGAAATCGTTGGTGGAGTACCAAATGGAGATTTTGGGTAGCCTAGACATTGGGTGTATTGGCAGAAGGAGAAAGGATAGCATCAAGAGAAAAAGAAGATGACAAATAAAACTTCTCCTTTCTGATACGTTTGCCTACGGTTGGTCATGTTGCCTTGCTATTTTCTTGAAAAATAATACAAGCAGCAAAAGAAAGAAGAAAAAGAAAACACAGTGATAAACACACACTCACACACACAACCAAGCAAGCAAAATAAAACAAGTTCAGCTCAGTCGCTCAGTCCTCTCTGATTCTTTGCAACCCCATGAATAGCAGCACGCCAGGCCTCCCTGTCCATCACCAACTCCCAGAGTTTACTCAAACTCACGTCCATCGAGTCAGTGATGCCAACCAGCCATCTCATCCTCTGTCGTCCCCTTCTCCTCCTGCCCCCAATCCCTCCCAGCATCAGAGTCTTTTCCAATGAATCAACTCTTCGCATGAGGTGGCCAAAGTATTGGAGGTTCAGCCTCACCATCAGTCCTTCCAATGAATATCCAGGACTGATCTCCTTTAGGATGGACTGGTTGGATCTCCTTGCAGTCCAAGGGACTCTCAAGAGTCTTCTCCAACACCACAGTTCAAAAGCATCAATTCTTCGGTGCTCAGCTTTCTTCACAGTCCAACTTTCACATCCATACATGACCACTGGAAAAACCATAGCCTTGACTAGGCGGACCTTTGTTGGCAAAGTAATGTTTCTGCTTTTTAATATGCTATCTAGGTTGGTCATAACTTTCCTTCCAAGGAGTAAGCGTCTTTAAACAAAACTCAAAACATGGAAGGCCAATATGTATTTTAACTCTTGACCTGGAATGTACATACTACCAATTTGTCTTGCAAGGTTCCTGTGTAGATAGGTTTTGTCCTTAACTTTGAAACTAAGAAATTTCCTGGAAAGCTTTCACAAGACAAGTACTTATTTCTCTATCACGTCCCTATATTTTCTCTATCAGCAAGTACTGATTCAAGCTCTTCTTAAAACCATCCCCCCAAAAAGATCCCCTATCTTCTCTGGCAAACTTTATGTTGTTAGATGATTCTCTTTAAAAGGTAGTCCTAATCCCAGATCTTCCATGTTAATTCTGAAGTCACAGAGTAAATAATTGAAGAGGCTGACCTAATACTCTTGGCCTCACTTAGACCAAAAGATATCTTACAATAGCAGCAACATATTGACCTTCCTATTCATCTGGCATTAACTTAATATTTAAAACCTAGAGCAATGATGTAAAATAGAAATTAATGTGATTACATCTTTAATCTATAATTTCCTAGTGGCCACACTAAAAAATAAAATATATTTATTCTTACTATTTTAAATTTATTTACATAAAATATTTCATAACCCAATAAAATATTTTTAATTTTTATTTTGTCTATTAAACCAACTTATCATTTCAACAGTCAACATAAAGTTTATCAAGTTGATATTTCACCTTCTTTTTTCATATAAATCTTCAAATTCATTGTTTTTTTAATATACAGCTCATTTCAACTGTACACTAAATTTTCAATGGTTAAAGTGAACCATAGTCCTAGGGAAGCAATAAAGTTGTTTAATGAAAAAGTACTTCTAAATAATTCATTTTAAAATTTTAAATTAATTATAATTAAATGAAATTGAAAATCCAGTTTCTTGGTTGTATCAAGCACATCACAAGTATTGTTGGCTACCGCATGGGTAGCACAGACCTAAAGGTTGGTCTTGTTGAAGTTTTCACATGAGGTAAGCGAGATGGCACTTCCCATAGCCTTACTAAGGAAAAACACTAACACTCAAGGAAGAAATCTAAAGCAAATCGAAACCATAACCAAAATGAAGCACTTCTAGGAGAGAAAATATCCGTTAGGACAAAGGGCTTTCTGTATGATCAAGCTTACATATAGAAATGAAAATTACCCTAGCTTTTGATTAGATAATATGCAAATGTGAGGAACTCACATTTGCAACACCTATGGTGTTGTGGGGAGGGGTGTAATTTCCTTGGTTCTGTCTCATCACAACAAAAGTTTGAAGAAATGGGCCAGCATTACAGCCTTCGGACAGACCGTGTCACAGCTCTCAAACAGATCAGTGTTACAGCTCTGTTTTATTCAGAAAAAAGGAAAATATATCCTCAAGATGTGAGGGCATACCTAACCAAAAGATGCAAAGAGGAGAGAGAGAGAGAGAGAGACCCTGGCCCTTTGGCTCCTCTTTTTATATGTTTGTTTCTCCTCCTCTTGGGCCTGCCCTATGTAAATTGGGCTAGCCAGGAGTGCTTTTTGTTCTACCTGAGGTCCTCACTCTGGTCCTCAGACTTTCCTTTGTTCTATTTTCGCAGGCTTTTCCCTTCCTTGTCTTTTAGCCACCGCCATTGTGGACTCCTTTTTCCTATTCTAACTACTTAACAGTGTCAATATCAGCAATAGAAAAGATTTACTCTTAAAAATCAAACTAGAGCTAAATCAAACTAAATGCTCTGTCTCTGAAACTCTGGGTTAGAATCAAAGAAGATCTGTCTGTAAATGATAATAAAAACATCAATATGTTTGCTATTAAAATAGATGAATGGAAAAAGGTTACAGTGTCATTTATAATGCCCAAATATTTAGTTTAATCATGTAATAATTTACTTAATTCGATTTTTAAAGACTGAAGATTCTCACGTATATAGATCACTGATTCAGTGAATCAATAATATTGATTCTTTCACCACACGGAGAAATAAATACACAAACTTGTGTTCTGTTAATAAAGTTTCATTAGCTTATATACAATACTTTCTCCTATCTTAAAAGAACAGCCCTCTTTGACACAAACCCTCCTCTAGCTATTTCCCTATTTCACTGCTCCCCTTTTTTGAAAATTTCTTCAAAAAAAGTTCTCTAATCCAACTCTCCATAAATCCTCTCTGCCTATTCTCTCCTACTCTCTTGAACCCACCTGAATGATTCTCACGCCTATCATTTCCTTGAAACTTGTTTTTCTTGTCAGTAATCTCCATATTGGTGAATTCAATGATCAGTTCTTAGTAAGATCAGATCTTATTTAAATTATTTCTCTCCTTCCCGAGACTTTTTTTTTTTAACTTCAGAAAAACAACAGTCTCCTGAGTTTTATTCTGTCTCACAACTTCCTTTACTGATTCCCCCACTTTTCTCCACTCATAAACATTCACATGCATTAGGATTGAATTTAGGATTCAGTCCTTAGAACTGTTTTATATACAGTCACTTACACAATGATTTTGTTTAAGCTTTGAATATTATCTCTTTGTGGGCAACACTAGCCTTTATAGCTCCAGGAACTTTATCCTAGCTCCAGGCTCATACATCCAAAGGGCAGGTTGGGTTCTTGGATGTTGTAAGGCATCTCAACTTAATATCAGACTTCTCATCGTCTCCCTAAGGTGTTTTCCCATGTCATCAATGACAAGTCATTCTTGCAGTTCCTCAAGGCAACACCTCAGAGTAATCCTTCACTTCTCTTACTCTCCTGCCCCACAGCTGTTGCTTTAGTTTTCATTTATTTGATTATTAAAGAATTAAAAGTTTCCAAATGTATATTTACTCTTTTTAACTTATTTACTGGGGTACAGTTGTTTCACAGCATAGTGCTAGTTTCTGCTGCACAGTGAAGTGAATGTCATATGTATACAGGTATGTAACCCCTCCCTTCTGGATTTCCTTCCCATCTAGGTAACCACAGAGCATCAGGTAGAGTTCCCTGTGCTCTACAGCAGGCTCTCACTAGTATATTTACTCTTTATATTTTATCTGTTAAGTTATTGTTCACATCTTTGTGTCAAATATGTAAGAGAAGATATGTTCAGAGTTCTCTTTCTCCTCCTCCCCTTTCCCTCCACTCCACTCTAGGCAACTTTTTTTTTTTTTTTTCCACTTTTTGGCTCACTGTTATTTCTTTCCTTTCCCACTTTTCTTAGACGAATACCAGTATATTATACATACTTTTCTCCAACTTGCTCCTTTTTTTTTTTTTTTTTTTTTTACCTAAAAAGCTATCTTGGATACCACTATGTAGAATGTAGTGTAGAGCTCTACATCTTTTTTTAAAAGGAGCATAATACTCCATTGAGTGGATGTATTCTCACTTAAATTTAACTATTTCTTTGTTTATAGGCATTTGACCTTGTTTATATGTCTTTTATTTTTATAGTGTATCATTGGGATAGATCCCTAGAAATGGGATTGGAAGGTCAATAGGTAAACTCATGCACAATTTTGCTAGCTATTGCATATCACCTTTCTACCAAAACATATGAGAATACCTATTTTCCCATACCCTTGGCAAGTATTTTTTTAAACATAACAAATTTCTCAATGAAGCTTCATTCTCTCTTATTAGTGCCTAAGAACACATTTTAATATGTTCAAGGGCCATTTGTATTTTTTCCCTATGAACTATCTGTTGCCTGTTTTTCTATCAAGATGTAGTCTTTATTTTCTTACACTCTGCTTCTTGTTACATAGTTTTGAATATCACTGGCTTCTTCCTACTCTCAGTGGTTGGACTTCATCCACCACTTTTGGGGATTTCTTGTCATCTAGTCTGTTTGCTTATAAACTTTTAATTTGATAATTTCAAATTTATATAAAAGTTACAAAGATAGCACAAGGAATTCCCATATGTCCTTTACCTACATCATCAGTTGGTATACTTTGCCCCATTTATTTTCTCTCTCTCTCTCTGCCCTATATATATACATGTATATTTATACATGTAAATAATACATTTGCTTAGAAACACATATACATACAACTTCAGTATATATTTCCTAAGAACAAAGACATTCTTTTGTATAACCACAGTAAAATTATCAAAAATCAGAAGACATAAGATTGATAGAATGCTGGTATCTAATCCACAGTTTATATTCAAATTTTGCCAACTGTGTACATTTACTTCTTTTTCTCAATACAGTATGTCATCCAGGATCATGCATTGCCAACTATGTGTAAAAACTCTTGCCTAATTTAATCTTGTACAGCTTTTCAGTACTTTTTTTTTTTAATCTTAATATTTTTTGAGGAGTACAGACCAGTTATAGAATGTCTCTGCACTTAAATCTATCTGACACATTAGGCATTAGTTAAAGTATCTGACACATTCTTTTTAGATTAATAAACTCATGCATTTATGGCAAGATCACAACAGAAAATACATACGCTTTTCACTATTGGGAGAAACATGAGGTTGGTTTGTCCTGTAATTGGCATTATTATCTTATATCGCTTAAAGGAGTATCCACAAGATTTCTTCACTGTGAGGTTATTTTTCCCTTATATAATTAATAATTTATTTTGGGGAAAATATTTAATATTATATAAACACTGTTTTTCACCAAGCTTTCACTCACTAGCTTTAGCATCCAATGATTTTCTAATTGTATTACTTCTTCCTTATTCATACGCTGACACTACTTAAGGGAGATCTTTCTCTTATCACTCCTTTATTTACTTATTTGTATTCTGATTTATATCAGCTTGGACAAATGGATTCTTACTTCATAATCTGTTCCTATCATTATTTCAGTTTATTCTCAAATTAACCCAGATTTGTCCAAAAGAAGACATTTAAGTTGGTTCCTTTCCCTTTGGTTATATCCTCATCACATTATGAACATTTTACTAGATAAGAAAGCCTTTCTGAGTGATCAGTGCAAAGAAATAGACGAAAACAATACAATGGGAAAGATTAGAGCTCTACTGTATTCTTGCCTGGAGAATCCCATGGAGGGAGGAGCCTGGTAGGCTACAGTCCACGGGGTTGCAAAGAGTCAGAAATGACTGAGCTACTTCACTTTCTTTCACTTTCAAGAAAATTAGAGATACCAAGTGAACATTTCATGCAAAGACGGGCTCAATAAAGGACAGAAATGATATGGACCTAACAGAAGCAGAAGATATCAAAAGAGGTGGCAAAAATACACAGAAGAACTATAAAAAAAAGATTTTCATGACCCAGATAATTACGGTGGTGTGATCACTCACCAAGAGCCAGACATCCTGGAATGTGAAGTCAAGTGGGCCTTAGAAAGCATCACTATGAACAAAGCTAGTGAAGGTGATGGAATTCCATTTGAGCTATTTCAAATTCTAAAAGATGATGCTTTGGAAGTACTGCACTCAATATGCCAGCAAATTTGGAAAACAGCAGTGGCCACAGGACTGCAAAAGGTCAGTTTTCATTCCAATCCCAAAGAAAGGCAATGCCAAAGAATGCTCAAACTACCACACAATTGCACTCATCTCACAGGTCAGTACAGTAATGCTCAAAATTCTCCACGCCAGGCTTCAGCAATATGTGAACCATGAACTTCCAGATGTTCAAGATGGTTGAATGAAGCACAAGCTGGAATCAAGATTGCTAGGAAAAATATCAATAACCTCAGATACGTAGATGACACCACTCTTATGGCAGAAAGTAAAGAAGAACTAAAGAGCCTTTTGGTGAAAGTGAAAGAGGGGAGTGAAAAAGTTGGCTTAAAGCTCAACATTCAGAAAATTAAGATCATGGCATCTGGTCCCATCACTTCATGGCAAATAGATGGGGAAACAGTGGAAACAGGGACAGATTTTATTTTGGGGGCTCCAAAAATCACTGCAGATGGTGACTGCAGCCATGAAATTAAAAGACTGCTTACTCCTTGGAAGGAAAGTTATGACCAACCTAGACAGCATATTAAAAGGCAGGGACATTACTTTGCCAACAAAGGTCCATGTAGTCAAAGCTATGCTTTTCCAGTAGTCATGTATGGATGTGAGAGTTGGACCATAAAGAAAGCTGAGCGCCAAAGAATTGATGCTTTTGAACTGTGGTGTTGGAGAAGACTCTTGAGAGTCCCTTGGGCAGCAAGGAGATCCAACCAGTCCATCCTAAAGGAAATCAGTCCTGAATATTCATTGGAAGGACTGATGCTGAAGCTGAAACTCCAATACTTTGGCCACCTCATGTGAATAGCTGACTCATTGGAAAAGACCCTGATTCTGGGAAAGATTGAGGGCAGGAGGAAAAGGGGACGACAGAGGATGAGATGGTTGGATGGCATCACCTACTCAATGGACATGAGTTTGAGTGGACTGTGGGAGTTGGTGATGGACAGGGACACCTGGTGTGCTGCAGTCCATGGGGTTGCAAAGAGTTAGACATGACTGAGCAACTAAACTGAACTAACCAGTTTATAAAACAGCAAGATATTTCAGATTCATCTTATATCTTCCATGATTCATATCTGGAATCAATTCTTTCCCTCCAATGTGCTCTTTGGTAACCAGAAAGGTGTACCTACTTGGGCCAGGACTTTGGAGAAATTGCAGAGCACCTCAGCAGGTACTGAGGACATTTCTCAAAGAGGCTCTGTCTGATCTTCAATCTTCTGGGAACTCCTGTGGGAAAGCAATGGGGATAAATGAAGACAAATATCTTGGGAAAGAAAATTGGTTTCTTCTGTGAAAATTAGGAGGTGGTGCTGGCTGGCTCTCTTGTAGAAATTTCAAGAAATATGCTAGATTTTTATTTTTATAATTTTACACTTCTTATATTTCAAAATTATTTTTATATTTGCATTTCTCATTTTATGTTTTACTTCTAGATTTAAAAACATATAATTTCTTTTTTCTGCATTTTTTGTTGTTTAGTTTTTTTCAATTTTTCCCTTTTAATTTTGATCAGTTTTGTGGACTAGATTATATTAAGTCAATCCTTTCACCAAGAATGACTGCTAAATCTGTGTAAAATGCTTTTAAAAAATCTGTTTGAAGGCATTAATTAAATTAAGAAATCAGCAAGGAATCAGAGAGTCAGTGTTTCCAAAGAAGATGAACATGTAGGTGAATCTAATTTTCTATTTCTGAGGCGTTTTTCCTATCTATAAAACATAGCTGAGAGACTGAGAAGTTCAGCATAAAATAGTAGCTAGGAGGCTGAAAAGCAGAACAGAGCTTTCAGAAGTTTTCTGGGGCTGGAGGAACAAAATTTAGAGATTAGAACTCACAAAGAGGTAGGACGTTGGTTAACAGTCCAGGATTTCACTGAGACTGAAATTGAAGATCTGCCACTTGGGTGGAGTAAGGGCAAGCCAGAAATAAAACACCCTTCACAAGTATTGAAATATGTCTCTGAATTAAGGCACTACCTTATTGATTTAAGATTATCAACTCCTTTATTATCTTTTGCCAACACAAAGGAAATCCTATGAAGAGAATTATAACATCATCAGAACTTCAAATTATATCTATTAGAATTCATAACAGTGTTCTTCCTTCCAGCAAAAGTTCTGCACACCAGGAGACAAGGCCAAACAACCAAAGCAAAAAGGAAAAAAATGATGTAGAAATAAACCATATGAACCAGACATTGGATTTAATTAGATATCAACTCTAAAATAATTGGTATATTGAAATAATATGCTTGAAAAACTAAAGAATAAAATGAAGAATTTTAGCCAAGGACTGGAAACTCTGACATGAAATCAAATGGAATATTTAGAAATAGAAATAAGAAAACTAAAAGTAAGATTCAATAAATGGGCTTGACAGAAGATGACCCAAAGTAAGGATAAGGATTAGTGAACTGGATTAGTGATCAGAAGAAAATAAATATTCGCAACAAATCATAGAGAAAAAAAAAAAAAAAACTGGAACATACAAAAATGAGGACAAGGGAATGGAAATAGAGAACATATAGTGTTACCACAGCCTAAAACCCCAGGATACCCCATGGGAGTTAGTGTCACAGTGAGGACCGCCTGTTGACAGCTGGGACATAAGTAGAGAAGAGGCATGTAAGCGGGAAGAGAAGTCATGGGTGATACCCAGAAACTACAAAGATACCATACCGAGGAGACCTGCCCTGGTTTCTGTTCATCTTCTACCCACCAATATTTCAGGTATCCCACACAGAAGCCAATGTGCAGGGGAACATGGCAAATGTAGCTCCCTATGTTACTCTGTGTGTGTGTGTGTGTGTGTGTGTGAGAGAGAGAGAGAGAGAGACAGCGGATGGATATGAAAGCAAATTATCAGTTAGTCCTGCACAGATGCCAACTTTTCTAGCTTTCAGGGATAAAGCTAATTCCTCCATACCTATTTTCTTACTGTTGACCACTTTAATAGGGAACTGAGAAAAACAGAGATTTATGCCTGTGCTCAGGATGATATTTTACCCTGATTTCCAAGTTAGTTTATTTTAAAAAATACAAATAAAAAAAACACACTGAGATTAATCCAAAAACTACTAGCGAATCAAGCATTTTAACTGAGCTGATGAATTAACATACTTTTGGGGACCATTTGGAGACTAGTGAGTGATTTTTTTCATCAGCAAAAATATGTAAACTAGTTTGTGTTCCTATTTACAACATAAGCCCAGGTACCTCAAAGAAGTTGCACTTATTTTAGCTCTTCGTATTTACTTTGTAAACATAGCTTCTCATAGAAAAATGGTTCATTGTATTCTGATAAGGTATTTTCAGATTTTCTCTCTTTCCTTGTTTTCTCTTTTCTTTTTTGTAAATACTATCCTCTGTCATACTGAATATTGAATTTCATGTACAAACTGAAATGTCACTCAGAGGCATTGACTTGAACAATTTGCAGGAAATTATTTTAGGTGAAACTGTTTTTCAGGCAATTAAAATTACTAGAACAACTTTGGAAATGGACTAAATATATTATTTTTTTCAACTAATGAGTTCTCTAAAGTGAACTGGTAATCAAAAATCATACTATTCTTGTTTTTTGTATAACTGGCTAGCAGGTAATAAATATGATAATGTCTTCTTTGAACTAGAGCCAGGACTCTAAGCTACAACATTGATTAAACAGCCATTATGTACTTAAATTGTAAAACTGATTCAATAACTAGAGCCTATCATCTACCAGTTATGGTACTAAGACTAACAGAGATGAGTAAAACAGTATCCAGTCTCAAATTGAACACAATATAGTGGAAGGGGTAGATTAGTAATAGATATTTAATTTATGAGGTGTAACTAGTAAAATATAATGAAAGATAAATAAATATAAGGCTTTTTTTTTCTTTAAGAATTCATTTTATAATGCTAAGTAGAAAGAATAGGAATTTAAATTATATTCATGTATATTTCTAATTTGTTGGATAGGTAAATACAATTCTATAAATAAAATCAGCTGTTCATAGCAGAAACTAATGAGATATGTGGTTATAAATTGTGTATATCTTTTAAATATTCTATATTTTTCATATTATTTTATTTTTTTCCCCTTTGGCTGTGAGTTAAACTTTAATTAGAAAAAAATATATCAGATCAGTCGCTCAGTCATCTCTGACTCTTTGCAGCCCCATGAATCGCAGCACGCCAGGCCTCCCTGCCCATCACCAACTCCCGGAGTTCACTCAGACTCACCTCCATCGAGTCAGTGATGTCATCCAGCCATCTCATCCTCTGTCGTCCCCTTCTCCTCTTGCCCCCATTCCCTCCCAGCATCAGAGTCTTTTCCAATGAGTCAACTCTTCGCATGAGGTGGCCAAAGTACTGGAGTTTCAGCTTTAGCATCATTCCTTCCAAAGAAATCCCAGGGCTGATCTCCTTCAGAATGGACTGGTTGGATCTCCTTGATGTCCAAGGGACTCTCAAGAGTCTTCTCCAACACCACAGTTCAAAAGCATCAATTCTTCGGCGCTCAGGCTTCTTCACAGTCCAACTCTCACATCCATACATGACCACAGGAAAAACCATAGCCTTGACTAGACGGACCTTTGTTGGCAAAGTAATGTCTCTGCTTTTGAATATGCTATCTAGGTTGGTCATAACTTTCCTTCCTAGGAGTAAGCGTCTTTTAATTTCATGGCTGCAGTCACCATCTGTAGTGATTTTGGAGCCCAGAAAAATAAAGTCTGACAGTGTTTCCCCATCTATTTCCCATGAAGTGATGGGACCGGATGCCATGATCTTCGTTTTCTGAATGTTGAGCTTTAAGCCAACTTTTTCCACTCTCCACTTTCACTTTCATCAAGAGGCTTTTTAGTTCCTTTTCACTTTCTGCCATAAGGGTAGTGTCATCTGCATATCTGAGGTTATTGATATTTCTCCTGGCAATCTTGATTCCAGCTTGTGCTTAATCCAGCCCAGCGTTTCTCATGATGTACTCTGAATAGAAGTTAAATAAACAGGGTGACAATATACAGCCTTGACATACTCCTTTTCCTATTTGGAACCAGTCTGTTGTCCCATGTCCAGTTCTAACTGTTGCTTCCTGACCTGCATACAAATTTTTCAAGAGTCAAATCAGGTGGTCTGGTATTCCCATCTCTTTCAGAATTTTTCACAGTTTATTGTGAGCCACACAGTCAAAGGCTTTGGCATAGTCAATAAAGCAGAAATAGATGCTTTTCTGGAACTCTCTTGCTTTTTCCATGATCCAGCAGATGTTGGCAATTTGATCTCTGGTTCCTCTGCCTTTTCTAAAACCAGCTTGAACATCAGGAAGTTCACGGTTCACATATTGCTGAAGCCTGGCTTGGAGAATTTTGAGCATTACTTTACTAGCGTGTGAGATGAGTGCAATTGTGTGGTAGTTTGAGCATTCTTTGGCATTGTCTTTCTTTGGGATTGGAATGAAAACTGACCTTTTCCAGTCCTGTGGCCACTCAGCAGTAGAATATATAGAATATGTTAAAAGATAAATTTATCATTCACTAAAAATGGCATTTCTTTGTTCTAAGGCAGGATTTGGGAAAGGACAACCAGCAGGCCTAATCCAGCCTATAGCCTGTTTTTATTTTATGATCCATTATAGATAAAGGTTGGGGCTTCCCTGATGGTTCAGCAGATAAGAATCCACCTACAATGCAGGAGATGCAGGTTCGATCTCAAGAGGGGAAGATCCCTTGGAGAAGGAAATGGCAACCCACTCCAGTATTCTTGCCTGGGAAATCCCATGGACAGAGGAGCCTGTCAGGCTACAGATATGGGTCACAAAGAATCAGACCCAGCTGAGCTATAAAATGACAACAGTAGATAAAGATTGCCATGATAAACTATGCCTAAAAACCACAACCAGTGAATAGGTATTTCATCAAGACCCTTTACTTGCATCTACTTTATGGAGAAGAACCAGGGGAAAATCATCAAGATACACTACAAGTTATTCAGAGTTCAGAAACTGCCTCAAGGTCATTTTTTCAGGCTAGAGCTAATCTTTTTTGAACATCACTTCAAGCCCAGTTTGTGTGGATTACTGGATTTAATTATCAAAACAATATTGTGCAGCATATTTTTTATTCTACTTTCAATAATCAAACTGAGGCATGAATAGATCATAGCCATAGGAAGAAGTGAAGCCAAAATTTAAATCCGGACAGATTATTTCAGGGCTACATTATAGCCTTCTGCATCTGAAGGAATCTGAAATGCTATATATCTCCAGAATGGAATGGAAGTTGGCCTTGAATTTAAGCTTTACAAGGTAGTTATCTAAGAATCCACCACTGAACTTAACATCTCTATCTAACTGGAAATACAATGCAGCTGTAACCACCTCTATATATCAAAAATTTTGTCTGCAAGTTGGCTGCATTATCCTAGTAGACCAACTTGGTAAAGTGCTCTGAGTTGATAGAATATACATAAAGATATTTTTTCACCCTGGAGATTTCAATTTGAAGAAGCTAATAAATTACAAAGTCTTGCAAATCAAAATCATTATGCTTTTTTTTCATTAATAATTCATGTCTGATTAATGATAATAAAGAATGAAAATAGCATGATATTTATGTGGCTACTGAAAGCTTTTCCATGGAGATTTCATCACCTTTATTATAATCAAATGTAGTAATACTATGATTTTAAAATCCTTCATTTGCTATTTCTATGCCCAACTCCTGAATCAAAAACATACAAGATAACCGTAAAACAACTAGGTGATCTCACATTTCCTTTTTTCCCTTAAGATCCCACACAGATATAAGATGAATAAAATTATGGCAAAATACAAATATTAAAAAAAAAATCTAGACAAAAATCACAGTAGGAAAACACAGTGTGTCACCATGTTATGAACTGTCAGCTCTCTTACCCAACAGCAATACAGAAGAGTTTTAATTTGGTTTATATAATTTGAATTTTTCTAATTTTATAACCCAGCAATGCTAATTATAAAGTGGCTAAAATTTTTCCATTTGAGTCACTGAAATTTCTTTTTATGAAGTATGACAAAGCATTGAATGGATATTTTTTCACATTTTCCCTGGCTATACTGGTATCATAGATACAAACTGCATCATAGTTATTCCTTAAACATGCCAGATGATTCTTTTATGGATGAGATACAGTTTAGCATTATAATGTAAAGTCAAGGAAAAGAATTATTTGTCCCAGGGTTTAAGAAATTTCTGTTTGAAGCATTGCTAGTATAACATTTATAACACATAAGCATCTTCAAAATTACCTGAGACAAAATTCCAAGACATATACATATACTTCTCTTCCTTATAGTAATTTATGTCATGTTATAAAGGAGTGCTGTAAAAGCCGATAAGATGATATGCCAAAGTTTTGTGAATATCAAAATAAGTTGAATTAAGAAAAGTTTTCTTCCACATCTGGTTCTAAGAGAACTGTAAATCTTCATTCAAGGGTTTTTTTTTTTTGAAAAATATATACATGATCATTTCTGGCGATCTAAAAATGAAGTTTAGTTGCTCAGTCGTTTCTGACTCTTTACTACCCCATTAGCTGTAACCCTCCAGGCTCCTCTGTTCATGGGATTTTCCAGGCAAGAATATTGGAGTGGTGGCCATTTCCTTCTCTAGGGAATCTTCCCGACCATTAACCATTTAAAAAAAAAAACTCCAAGATCTATGCTATTTTAAAATAATTTCCTGGTCCCCAAGCAATTTTTCATGCTTTATTTGTGACCTCACATGAATAACATAGGAACACTCACTATCTGTTTGCTTACTTATCTAAGATAAATGATAATTCTAACACCTACTAGTGACATTTTCAAACAGTCAATGATTTATTATGGAGTGTGAATGAATGGAGCAGAGGTTGAGATTTCAAGTGCACTTTACTCAATTTTTAAAATTCTTTACTTATCCTAATAATAATTATAGTCTACTTCACACACTTCTTAAATTTTTACCATTACTTAAGGTGAGCTTACCCGGTGGCTCAGCTGGTAAAGAACCTGTCTGCCAAGGCAAGAGGATGCAAGAGAAACAGGTTTGATCCCCAACTGGGGAAGATTCCCTGGAGAAGGAAATTGCAACCCACTCCAGTATTTCTGCCTGGAAAATTCCATAAAAAGAGGAGCCAGAGTCCATGGGGGTTGCAGAGAGTCAGACACTATGGAGCACGCATGCACACACACATCTCACATTCTTTTTAAATTTTTATCATTACATAAGGTACAGATATATACACAAACATATCAGGGTACTATTATTTTCTGTTATATGCTCATTGATATATCTGATTTTTCAAAGCATGTACATTTGACAACTTGATAACATAAAAATTAAAAAAAAATTAGCAGTCTTAGACTCAGGTAATAAAAATCTAGATCTCAGGGGGGAAAAGACTAAGGAATGCTAGTTATTTTATTGTAGGTTTTTATTTATCCCATAAGGGATACTTACTTTGTTACCAAGGTTGCTATAGTCTTAAACACACACACACACAAACACATATAATAACATATATAAAATGCTATCCCATATTTAAATATGTACAATATTTGCCTCAATAGCAACTGAAATACAACAAAATAAATTTGAAAATCCTTTCTTCATTTTAATAACATTTTAATAACATGTATGGATGTGACAGTGGGACCATAAAGAAAGCTGAGCACCGAAGGACTGAATTGTGGTGCTGCAGAAGACTCTTGAGAGTCCCTTGGACTGCAAGGAGATCAAAGCTGTCAATCCTAAAAGAAATCAGTCCTGAATATTCATTGGAAGGGCTGACGCTGAAGCTGAAACTCCAATGCTTTTACTACTTGATATGAAGAGCCGACTCATTGGAAAAGACCCTGATGCTGGGAAAGACTAAAGGCAAGAAGAGAAGGGGACGACAGAGGACGAGATGGTTGGATGGCATCATCAACTCAGTGGACATGAATTTGAGCAAACTACGGGAGATAGTGAAGGACAGGGAAGTCTGGTGTGCTGCAGTTCATGGGGTCAATGGGGAGTTGGAGAAGACTCAGCAACTGAACAATGACAACATAGTATTAAAAGTGGAATTTCTTGAATATTTTATAGAAAACAACAGATCAAAGTAATATATCTTTTCCCAGCACCTTAAGACACTACATTAAATACCACACCATGAAAGTTTCAAGAACAGTAACACCAAAATCTTAAAAACAAAATAATTCTTCTAAGGGAAAACTGGTGGTATTTTCTAATGTGTTGATTGTTTTTAAAGTCTAAATAATGTTCTACCATGGTTGTCTTCAGGCAAATGAAAAGAAATACCTATTATATCAAAATATTGTTAACTTTCTCTTTTCTTGAAACCATTCAGTATCATTTCCAATGTATTCCTGTCAATGTGTGAACATATAGAATATATTTATATACTATATAAATACTATAAATAATATAAATACTATATTTATATACTCTGTCCCTAGTTCCTGGCACACAGCTTCTTAAACCTTTATAATTTCCTAACTGATAAAAGCACTTGGAGCATGTTTTGTTCTAATAGTTGGATTTTCCTGAGTGATAGCAATATCTTTTGTCAGGAGCTGCGTTAGGCATTACTGACAAAATGGAGGTACGGCCCCAACCCCCTCTCCTCATCCCGCAGGCACGGTCTGAGGATGAAGGAGTTAGGCCTTGTGATTCTGACTTGTTCTTTCCTTTCTTTGGTTGAGTTGGCTGGAAAGAATGTTAAGGTGCTTATTGTTCTTGAGAGAAGCATGAAAAAGCACAAAGCCTTCTGCAGTTGTGCCCAGAAAATAATCTATAAAGTAACCATTGACATTTGTTCAAGGATCTTTACAAAGAATGTTCCAGGATGAGCACATAGGCTGCAGCTTGAGGCCATGGGAAGGATTGTTATCGGAGACCTGTTTGTGAGGGGAATGTTTATGGCAAAAGAAGTTTGCTGAGCTTAGGGTTTAGGAATAATTAAGAATAGCTAGAAGCCTTTTTAGGAGATAGTAATCTTAAGATGTTAGGGGCAAACAGGATTTAGAAAGACAAGAAATAAACTGAGGAATGTAGCATGAGTTACAATGTAATCACAAGTTAAGTATAGGACACATAAGAGGAAGTAGATAATAGTAAAGCGATTCTGAGAGAATGCTGAGGCAGGAACTCTGTTTGTAGGGCAACAATGACTTCTGGAGACAACAAATCTGGGTGGGGGAAACTAAAAATGTCAAACCTCTGACCTAATGCTTTTGTCAAAGTATAAAAGAAAACCTAAAGCTTGAAATAAACATGTAGTCCCATACCTCGAGTCAGAGGCTACATCATTGTATGCCCACACCGCTCACTCCTTCAGGCTGATTCCCTGGCTGCTGGAGCTGGACTCCGGCAATCTTTTATTCTAATGAGGTGACTCTTGTGGAATCCTGGATGTGGTTGGTCACCAAAAAAATCAAGCCATAATTAGAAAAGTGGAATTTTCAATCCCAAGCCCCATTCTCCAGAGTGAGGAGAAGGGCTAGGAATAGAGTTAGAGATTTATCATGCCTACATAGTGAGTTTTCCTTTTAAAAAATCATGAAAGTGTGGGGTTCAGAGAGCTTTTAGGTTAGTGAACACATCCACATACAGGGAAAGTGATGCACCCCAACCAACTCCATGGGGAGAGAAACTCCTGTGCTCAAGACTCTCCAAGATCTTGCTCTATGTATTTCTTAATATGGCTGTTCATCTGTATCCTTCATCACATCCTTTATTATATAATGTTATAATATTATATAATAAATTGATAAGTGTAAGTAAGTGTTTCTCTGAGTTCTGTGAGCTGTTCCAGCAAATAATCAAATCCAAAAGGGAGGAGGTTATGGCAACTTCCTATTTTTAGCCAACTCAGACAGAAATTGTCAAAATTCTAGGGACATACTCCTTCCAATTGGGATCTGAAGCAGGGGGCAAAGTTGTGGGACTGAGCCCTTAACCTGTGGGATCTGAGGGTATTGCCGGGTAGAAAGTGTCAGAATTGAGTCAAATTGTAGGACACATAGTTGGTGTCACAAAGAATTGCTTGTTGTGGAAAAAAAATTGGTATCAGAAATGTTTTGAGTGTGGTAGTAGTGTGTCAGTAAAGGAAAAGCACACTGGAGGACTGAATTTTTCCTATTCACAATGCATGTAAAATTGGCGTTTCCCTCATTAATGTCCCCCAAAGAGCAAATCAATTACTATGAAGAAAGACAAGAAGTTATAAAAATTGAGGGAAATAAAAATGTCTTTAATTTTTGGACATTATAAGTGATAATTTAGTAAACAGACACTCCTTAAGAATTTTATATTACTAAAATATAAGGGGTGGTGGTGGTGGTGGTTTAGTCGCTAAGTTGTGTTTGACTCTTGTGACACCATGGACTGTAGCCTGCCAGGCTCCTCTGTCCATGGGATTCTCCAGGCAAGAATACTGGAGTGGGTTGCCATTTCCTTCTCCAGGGGATCTTTCCGACCCAGGAATCGAACCTGGGTCTCCTGCATTACAGGCAGATTCTTAACCAGCTGAGCTATGAGGGAAGCCCAAAATATAAGGGGAGTAAGACAATTAATATGTATTTTAGGTCAGTGAAACTATTCTGTATACTACTACAGTGGTGGATACATTGTGTACTTGTCAAAACCATTAGAATGTACCACACCAGGATTGAATCTTAATATAAACCATGGATTTTGGATGATAAGGTGTCAATGAAGTTTAATCCATTATAACAAATGTAACATTCTGATTCAGGATATTGATAGTAGAGGAGGTTGTGCATGTGTAGAGCAGGGCTGTATGTACTTTCTGCTCAAGTTTTCAAGTTTTTACAAACCTAAAACTGCTCTAAAAAATAAAGTCTATAAAATACATGTAACAAAATGTTATATAAATGCCACCAAAATATTCTATCAGGATTTAGTCACTTTATGGAAGGAGGAGCTGAGAAGAGTTTATGATGGAAGGATAAATCTTGGCAGAGAGAAATTTGAAGGGCATTTGATAGGAACAAGGGTTCTTGATGACTCTTACCCTCCATCCTTCTGAGGCAATGGCTTGTGGAACACACAGATAAGGATTTATAGCTAAATGAGAACTAAAGCACACTTTATTATACTGAACATTCATCTAAACAACACAGAAAATTCAAGCCTCCTATAAACAGTGTTGGAAAAAAAGATGCCAGATTGGGTTTTGTTATTCCTCCTACTCTTTGCCCCCAGATGAATTATCAACCCGTGTGGAGGGGAAAATATGGAGAAGAGGCTAATGCTGCTCTCCAGTAGCAGGTGACCTTCTGAGTGTCAGGCTCTCTCTTTTGTCCTCTCAACACCTAGCAAGTGATAGGAGGGACTTGTGCTGAATCTCTGATCTCCTCTTGCATTCAGGCAGAAGCATGAGATGAAACAAGACTAGTTGTTCCCAATATCAGATTCCTTTCCATCTTGCCTCTGATAATTCAATATTTGATTTGGTGGTAAAACTTCCAGAAAAAAAGTTAATATTTGCTTTCTGTGCTCATTAATTATTTTCAATGTTGATACATACTTGCCTAAAGTCCTCATGTTATGATAATTTGTAGACTTCAGTTCAGTTCAGTCACTCAGTTGTGTGCAACTGTTTGAAACCCCATGGACCGTGTCCATCAACAACTCCCGGAGCTTGCTCAAACTCATGTCCATTGAGTCAGTGATACCATCCAACCGTCTCATCTTCTTTTGTCCCCTTCTACTCCTGGCTTCAATCTTTCCCAGCATCAGGGTCTTTTCCAATGAGTCAGTTCTTTGCATAAGGTGGCCAAAGTATTGGAGTTTCAGCTTCAGCATCAGTCCTTACAGTGAATATTCAGAATTGATTTCCTTTAGGATGGACTGGTTTGATCTCCTCTCTGTCCAAGGGACTCTCAAGAGTCTTCTCCAATACCACAGTTTAAAAGCATCAATTCTTTGGCGCTCAGCTTTGTTTATAGTCCAACTCTCACATCCATACGTGACTACTGGAAAAACCATAGCTTTGACTAGATGGACCTTTGTTGGCAAAGTAATGTCTCTGCTTTTTAATATGCTTTCTAGGTTTGTCATAACTTTTCTTGCAAGAAGCAAGCATCTTTTAATTTCATGGCTGCAGTCACCATCTGCAGTGATTTTGCTGCTGCTGCTAAGTTGCTTCAGTCGTGTCCGACTCTGTGCGACCCCAGAGACAGCAGCCCACCAGGCTCCTCTGTCCCTGGGATTCTCCAGGCAAGAATACTGGAGTGGGTTGCCATTTCCTTCTCCAATGCATGAAAGTGAAAAGTGAAAGTGAAGTCGCTCAGTTGTGTCCGACTCTTAGCGACCCCACGGACTGTAGCCTACCAGGCTCCTCCATCTGTGGGATTTTCCAGGCAAGAGTACTGGAGTGGGTTGCCATTTCCTTCTCCAGCAGTGATTTTGGAGCCCCCCCAAAATAAAATCTCTCACTATTTACATAATATCCCCATCTATTTGCCATAATGTGATGGAACCAGATGCCATGATCTTAGTTTTCTGAATGTTGAGTTTTAAGCCAGCTTTTTCACTCTCCTCTTTCACTTTCATCAAGAGGCTCTTTAGTTCCTCTTCACTTTCTGCCATAAGTGTGGTGTCATCTGTGTATCTGAGGTTATTGATATTTCTCCTGGCAATCTTGACTTCATTAAGGAAAATGTCCATGCTATACACTAAAATAAATATCCAATTTACCTTTTGCCTTATGATCAGTGTACTAAGTAAATTACTACCTTTTCATAAGATGGCAAAACAACAGTAGCAAGAACAACAGTATTTTTTAATTTGAGTATTCTAGATTCAGACATAAGTATTCTTAGAAAATATAAAAAATAATGTACCTTGATAAACACACTCTTTTAGGGTTAGAGAGCAAGAGTTATAGCATAGAAAAGCAGCCAGCTGGGACAGAGAAGTCGGAACTAGCACAGGTTTTTGTTTTAAAGAAAAAGTCTTCAAGAGAGGGCACACAGACTTGAATTAGGACAAGGACAGTTCTGAAATGAGGTTTTTAATGGGGAAGAAATGTTACTGCCTGGCTTTGGAAGAGCTGAATAAATCTGGCTAACTGAGAACAATTAAGAGCTATTTTAATAAGTTATCACCCAAATGCACATTAATAAAAATGCCATTTAGGATTTGTTTTACTATATGTATTTTAGAGCCAGAAGTTAGGACATATAGTTCATCATACCCCAAGCTCCTATGCCTTATTTCACCCTTATTTCACTTATTAGTTTATCTAATCAAGCGCCCAGGCTCTTAAGCAACCTGCAAGAAATGGGGATAATCATCCTTCACTCGTCTGTACAGACATTATGAATATTCCAAACAAAATAAATTCAATTGTTAAGTTGGAAAATGTGTTCATCAAAACATAATACACATTTTAACTGTACAGATGAACAATTAAATATTCAGAATACTAGACCAAAAAGACCATGTTAAAAAAATACAAATAAATCTCGGGGAGGACCTGGAGAAAAGGGAACTCTCCAAAACTGTTGTTGAGACTGTAATTTGGTACAGCCACCATGGAAAATGCTTTATTGACTACACTAAAGCCTTTGATTTTTTGTGTGGATCACAAAAAACTATGGAAAATTCTTAAAGAGATGGGAATATCAGACCACCTTATCTGCCTCCTGAGAAATCTATATGCAGGTCAAGAAGCAACACTTAGAACTGGACATGGAACAACAAACTGGCTCCAAATTGGGAAAGGGATATGTCAAGGCTGCATATTGTCACCCTGCTTATGTAACTTATATGTAGAGTACATCAGGCAAAAAGCCAGGCTGGATGAAGCACAAGCTGGAATCAATATTGCTGGGAGAAATCCCAATAACCTCAGATATGCAGATGACACCACACTTATGGCAGAAAGTAAAGAAGAACTAACGACCCTCTTGATGAAGGTGAAAGAGGAGAGTGAAAAAGCTGGCTGAAAACTCAACATTCAAAAAACGAAGATCATGACATCCAGTCCCATCACTTCTTGGCAAATACATGGGCAAAGAATGGAAACAATGACTGACTTTCTTAGTCTCTGAAATCATTGCAGATGGTGACTGCAGCCATGAAATTAAAAGACACTTGCTCCTTGGAAGAAAAGCTATGAAAATCCTAGATAGTGTGCTAAAATGCAGAGACATCACTTTGCTGACAAAGGTCTGTACAGTCAAAACTATGGTTTTTCCAGTAGTCATGTACAGATGTGAGAGTTGGATCATAAAAGGCTCAGCACCAAAGAATGGATGTTTTTGAACTGTGGTGCCGGAGAAGACTCCTGAGAGTCCCTTGGACTGCAAGGAGATCAAATCAATAAATTTTAAAGGAAATCAACCCTGAATACTCAGTGGAAGGACTGATGCTGAAGCAGAAGCTCCAATACTTTGGCCACCTGATGTGAAGAGCTGATTCACTGGAAAAGACCCTGATGCTGGGAAAGATTGAGGACATGAAAAGAAGGGATGACAGAGAATAATAGGGTTGTACGGCATCATTGACTCAATGGAAAAGAGTTTGAGCAAACTTCAGGAGACAGTGAAGGACAGGGAAGTCTGGTGTGGTTCAGTCCATGGGGTCACAAACAGTTGGATATGACAGAGAGACTGAATAGCAACAACTGTGCAAAACTGTATGAATGTTCCTCAAAAATATAAAAATAGAACTACCCTGAAACTCAGCAATTCTACTCCTGGGTATATAGCTAAAAAGAGAAAAACAACAAAGTCAAAAAGAGACACACACTCCACAGATCATAGCAGCATTATTTACAATTGCCAAGGTTGGAAGCAACCTGTGTCTATCAACAGATGAGTGGATGAAGAAGATGTCATATATATGCACACACATACGCACACTCACATACACACACAATGGAATACTACTCAGACATAATAAAAAATGACATTTTGCCATTTGCACAACATGAATGGACTTGGAGGGCATTACACTACATGAAATAAGATAGAGAAAGATAAATATTATACCATTTATATGTGAAATCTAACAAGTAATTAGCTAGTGAATAAAAGGGCTTCCCTGGTGACTCAGACAAAAGAATCTACCTGCAATGCAGGAGATCTGGGTTTGATCCCTGGGTTGGGAAGATCTCCTGGAGAAGGGAATGACTACCCACTCCAGTATTCTGGCCTAGAGAATTCCATGGACAGAGGAGCGTGGCAAGCTACAGTCCAGGGGCATGCAGAGTTGGAAGGGCTTCCTTGGTAGCTCAACTGATAAAGAAGCACCTGCAATTCAGGAGACCCAGGTCCAATTCCTGAGTCAGAAAGTCCCCCTGGAGAAGGGATAGGCTACCCACTCCAGTATTCTTGGGCTTCCCCTGGTGGGTTAGACAGTAAAGAATCCATCTTCAATGTGGGAGTCCTGGGTTCAAACCCTGGTTTAGGAAGATCCCCTGGAGGAAAGCATGGCAACCCACTCCAGTATTGCCTGGAGAATCTCCAGAAACAGAGGAGCCTGGCAGGTGACAGTCTATGGCGTCGCAAAGAGTCAGACATGACTAGGCAACTAAGAACACACAGTGAATAAAACAAAAAAGAAGCAGACTAACGGATATAGAGAACAAATTAGTGGTTCCCAGTGGGGAGAGGCAAGAGGGGAAGGGGTAACATAGGGGCAAAATATTCATAAAAAAGGATTATATGGAATCAAGTTTGTGAAACTTATAAAAACTGTAAAGCGCTAAAGAATTTAAATAACTTTTCATTCAATGAAAAAAAAGGCTGTTTAAAATGTATAAGTACATACAGATTAAAAAAACCTTACACTAGTTCAAAGTGTTTACTAAAACATAGTACAGATATAGAGATTTATGAAAGTCCTTTAACTAAATCCTATAGGCAAACCATTCTCAAATCAAGTTGTTTGCCCAGTCTCATGTGTCCTTTGGAATCGGATTGTATAGAATGGAGGAATGACACAGAAGAGACATGGAGAAAGGGTAGCTACCCAAAGAATGAGTCAGGAGAAATCAGTACCAAATAAAGATTCTAGGGGAACATCTTTTTGGAGGGAATAAGGCTGTCTTCACCAATAATTCCCAAAGGTTTTAAAGGAATCCCTTTCTTAATACTTAGATCCATTATCTTACGAAGATCAGCTAAATGATAAGCTTGATTAGTGAGATGAAAATTTTTCAGAAGCATTGTTTGCTGCAATTTCTGTGCTGACATATATTGATAAATGTCTTCAAATATACTCTCCCTCTCCCCATCCTTCATAGCTATTGACATATTTGTCCTTTTCCACAAGGAATCCTGAATAGAGAAAGCAAGAAAGCAAGTTTGGGGTTGGGCAATACTAAAACTAAGACCAGGTAGAATAGCACACTCAGAGTGGGTGTGGAAAAGAGATGAGCTTTGAAAATAATTTTATAATTGAGCTAGATGTGAAATCTGGTTTGGTGCAGGCACAGTGTTGACTGAGGAAACACTGTACCCATGAAGTTTACTTTCAACAGTCATTGCCCTTTATCTGCTTCATTTGCACTTCTGGGGACCTGGAGTACCTTGTTCCCCATAACCTTCCATCTCTTTCTTTTTTCTACCCATTTGTCATCTCTTTATCCTCCCTCTAATTTCATTATTCTAATCTGGAACGGCCTTTCAATTTCTTTGCATCATTCTGGGTATTTGATTATCTCATAACTGAAGACATTGAAGCTGAATGAGTATAGGAGTCAGCAGTTCAACAATTCATTCTATTCTCCATTAAGACCACCACTAATTATGGTGCCTTTTTTTTCTCTCCAAATTGCTTTCCCCTTAGTATTAAAGTACACATTTATGGATTACAAACATGTCATATACATCATACTTCATATCCTGAAAAGTTTTAGATAATTTATAATAGCTATCTGACTTTCCATTATAATCATGTATTATAATTCATATCATAATGCTTTATAATTTTACAGTTGTAACATTATAAAAACATCTCCAAGTTTATAGTACAATATTTACTTATATCTCTCACACTAAAAGATAATCAGAAATAATTAGCCTATTTTTCCAGAGAAAGATGCTTAACCATCCAAGGATAGCCATCATATTATTATGAGGGTGTGCTGGAGTAGTATGGGAGTTTGAACAATGTTAGAAGGCATTGTTTGGGGTCAAGGCAAGTAATGAAGTGCACCAACAGAGCCTTTACACCAGCATTTTCTAAATTTGGTTCCACAAGTCTCAAGTATCACAAGAACATAGCAGTGGAATGTTTGGAAAATATTTTTGTTTCCAAAAGCTTAAGAAGTATACATTTACCTACATAAAGGCAATATGAGCTAAGTAAAGCACTAAATTTTTTTGCTTTGCTAATACTATACTGATTAACTGTTGTTTGGAATTTTTTATTGGCATTTATATATAAGTAATTGGAGAAGGCGATGGCGCCTCACTCCAGTACTCTTGCCTGGAAAATCCCATAGACGGAGGAGCCTGGTAGGCTGCAGTCCATGGGGTCGTGAAGAGTTGGACACGACTGAGCGACTTCACTTTCACTTTTCACTTTCATGCATTGGAGAAAGAAATGGCAACCCACTCCAGTGTTCTTGCCTGGAGAATCCCAGGGACGGGGGAGACTGGTGGGCTGCCATCTATGGGGTCATACAGAGTCGGACACGACTGAAGTGACTTAGCAGCAGCAGCAGCATATATAAGTAATTAGTAAAATATTTTCTGATAAATTCATTAATTAAATAGTTTGAGGTAGGCAAAAATCTTTCAACTGTCATGAAGCTTATGCTAACCAAGTAGCCAAAAGTTTCTTGAAAATGAAAAGAGATTATTGGGAGTCACTAACTTAGGAAAATGTCATGGATGTTGGCTGAGCCTTTAAATATGTTCCTCTATGAAGATCTGACTTTAGACATTCTCCTGGACGTCTTACAGCAGGAGTGACAAGGCATTAAGCCACCTATTGTAGTAGGACAGATAGCATGAGGACTGGTACTTGAGTAAATGGATGTGGAAAATAACAGTTGTCAAGTTCCTGTGGACATGTTCATATTTGTGTTTGAAATATGTGTTTGAAATTCAAATGATTTCCAGGCAGAGAATTTTATGCCTTTGAAAGGACAGAAGCAATCAATAAAATAAAAACAATAAAGGATAAATGCTATTGTGGAAAAAGCATTTGATTGGATTATATTCTAGGCTCCGAAATTCAGGTGACTGGGAATTTAATTCCACTTATCGCTTACCTGGGTTGGGAAGATCCCCTGGAGAAGGAAATGGCAACCCATTCCAATGTTCTTGCCTGAGAAATCCCATGACAGAGGAGCCTGGCAAGCTACAGTCCATGGGTTCACAAGAGTCAGACATGACTGAGCGACTAAACCATCACCACCATCACTTACCAGCAACATGGTTTTGAGATAGTTACTGAATCACTTTGTTCCAAACGTCTCCATTTATAAAATATAGATAATAATATATAATTTTAAGTGTATGCTTGAATATATTAAGAACTCCTAAAAGAAAGAGCTGCTACTATTATTATTTATTTTCTGGATGACCTTAGGCAAGGCACTTAAATTTCTTTATTTTCTAAATGTAAAATAAGGAACTATGATTAGATGATCTGTAACTCCTTAGACATGGTCACTGAGATAGTCTTAGAGTGCTTACAGTTTTAAAATACTTAATAAATGAGAACATACTAAAAATTAAACCCAACAGGGACTGAATTTACAAGACTTACTCTCATTTCTCAATGGACTGAGATTTGCTTTTTCAAACTAATATTGTATTTTTTATACCTTGAACTTCATGATTACCCAAGTTTTTCAGAGGTGAGTTTTTTGTATTATTCTTCTGATTTCAAAATATAAATCCTGGACAGTCACTCTTTCCTACCTTGTCCAACCAAAATGGACATAAGCTTCATGCTTATGTATCTAAATATATAAAAGTATACAGTTTTATTTTTTTAATTGGAACCCTGAAATCTTGGATATTAAGGATCAGGATCTGTCACTGAGTCATGTTCAACTCTTTGCAGCCTCATGGACTGTGGCCCAACAGGCTCCTTTGCTTATGGAATTTTCCAGGGAAGAATACTGGAGTAGGGTGTTATTTTCTACTCCAGGGGATCTTCCTGACCCAGAGATAGAACTCACATCCCTTGTATCTCCTGCATTGGCAGGTGCATTCTTTACCACTAGCATCACCTGAGAAGGCCTTGGGTATAAGAGATGTCAAATAAAGGTTGGTAATTGCTAGGCCAAACTTATCTAGTTCCTAGGTAGCGACTGTGATAAACTCAGTTGGTTAACGCTAGCATAGGCTGAAAGGGGACTGATTCCTCTTCTCTAGATGGAATAAAAAAACAATTTAATAGTGAACCAGTGGTGTTATCTCTCTTTAAAACAACCAGCATCTATTTTCTTGTTCTATGACGTGAAGTGTGTTTTATGGCATTTGACCAAGAGAGACTAATAAGCCATGGACTCATATACAGAGTATTCATCAATCCTTTCTTTGCTGTCTGAATGTTAGGTTTCCAAACCTCTCCAGCTGAATAAAAGGTGAAATGAATTGCCAGATTTAAATTTAATACCCAGTTTCCATGTAGAATAATTATGGCTGTGCTGAAAACCTTGATAGAGTGATAATGAGTGGCCCAATCTACAATGTGTAATAGATCAACTAAAATATTTTACTCAATTCTTTCAGCAGACTTGGCTCCTATATGGCTGTGAAATAGCAAAGACATTAGGCACTAAAACCTGAATACTAGGCCTCAGCACTCTTCTCCCTCAGACACTTTTACTATCTGAGCCACCAGGGAAGATAGGCAAAACATACATACACACACAGAATTTTTTTTTTAATGGAACAAGATTATGATTTTGTTGAGAAAACATAAGCAAAGAAGTAAAATAACTTATAGAAATGTAGACAAGGAGAGTTTAAACATAGGCTTTCAGAGGAAAAGGAAAAAGAAGCAATAAATAAATAAATAGCATTTTGAAGTCTGCTGCATACTACACTCTGAAGCCAGACCCTCTTCTGTTTTCAGTGGCTCTCTGACACCACCAGAATGTTTAGTTCCTTTAATAAATAAACCATAATTTCTCATTTTGTGTGAGTTTAAGTATATGGAGTACTTATAATGTACCAAGTAATGTGCTAGAAGATCTAGGACTACAATGATTAACAGATAAACAACCTGCTTTCTTAGACTTTAATCTACCGTAAGTGAGGAGAAGGGGACGATAGAGGATGAGATGGCTGGATGGCATCACCGATTCGATGCACATGAGTTTGGGTGAACTCTGGGAGTTGGTGATGGACAGGGAGGCCTGGCGTGCTGCGATTCATGGGGTCGCAAAGAGTCGGACATGACTGAGCGACTGAACTGAACTGAACTGAAGTGTTAGATATGAATCAAACAGTTAAACAAAGGAATGTGAAAGTACATATTAGTCAATTCTTTAAAAGAAAGAAACGGCACATTTAACATGGGGCATTTAACATAGTCTAGAGTTTGGCGACAAAAGAAAAAGCAAAGACAAAGTTCCTGTAGCAGGAAGGAAGAGGATATATTTGAGGAACTCCAAAAAGGATACCAAAATAAACAGATAAGGAAGGTACAGAAGAGATATAGGTAGGTGATAAGAATAGGTCAGTACTTTGGCCACCTCATGCGAAGAGTTGACTCATTGGAAAAGACTCTGATGCTGGGAGGGATTGGGGGCAGGAGGAGAAGGGGACGACAGAGGATGAGTTGGCTGGATGGCATCACTGACTCGATGGACATAAGTCCAGATGAACTCCGGGAGTTGGTGATGGACAAGGAGGCCTAGCGTGCTGCGCAATTCATGGGGTCGCAAAGAGTCGGACACGACTGAACGACTGAACTGAACTGAACTGAAGAATAGGTCACAAAGAGCTGGACAGGACTGAGTGATTAACACTTTCAAGAGATGTAGGTAGGTGATAAGAGATACAGGTGGATGATAAGAGAAGATCTTGAAAAAAGCACGGGTTATGTTTTGGTATTTATCCTGAGTACTGAGAAACTATTAGTGTGTTTTAAGCAAGGGGTTTCTTTGATCAGTTTGGTATTCTAAAACAAGAGTAGGCAAATATGTCCCTCTAGTCAAATCTGCCTGTTTTGCAGATAGTTTTATGTGAATACAGTGATATCCAATCTATTTACACATTCTCTATGGATGCTTTTGACCTACAATGGATGGCAGAGTTGGATAGTTGCAACAGAGACATGTCCTGCAAAGCTGACAGATTTACCATCTGCCCTTTTACAGAAAAACTTTGCCAACCCTCATTCTAAAATATTACTGTGGCTTCTGGGTAGAGAATATACTTTAGGGAAGCAAGAATGGGTATGAAAAGATCAGCTTAAAGAATGTTGTATTTAGTAGTACAGGCCAGAGATAGAAGCTTAAATTAAGTGGTGCTGATGTCAGAGATACAGAGCTACTGATGAATTTGAGAAAGATTTAAGAAGTAAACTGAAATAAAATTAATGATTTATTGAATATGGTGCATGAAGCAGAGGAAAGTTTTAAGGATAAATTTTATGTTTATGTCTTGTCTTGCTAGATGGATGGTATTGTCATTTACTAGGAGTGTAGCAGATTTAGGAGAAAGATTATATGTTTAATTTTGAACACATTGGGATTGAGCTGTCTTTGAAATATCCAAGAAAAGATACAAAGTTCTCAGTTGGAGCTAGAGCTCAGATAAAGAATCTAAGGTAGAGATAAAAGTTTGTGACTACACGTGAATAGGAGCCATGAGTGTGGATGAGATTGTCTAGGAAAATATCTAAGAGGAGAAATTTAGTACAAGCTTTGAGGAGCCATGTATGGATGTGAGAGTTGGACTGTGAAGAAGGCTGAGTGCCGAAGAATTGATGCTTTTGAACTGTGGTGTTGCAGAAGACTCTTGAGAGTCCCTTGGACTGCAAGGAGATCCAACCAGTCCATTCTGAAGGAGATCAGCCCTGGGATTTCTTTGAAAGGAATGATGCTAAAGCTGAAACTCCAGTACTTTGGCCACCTCATGAGAAGAGATGACTCATTGGAAAAGACTCTGATGCTGGGAGGGATTGGGGGCAGGAGGAGAAGGGGACGACAGAGGATGAAATGGCTGGATGGCATCACTGACTCGATGGACGTGAGTCTCAGTGAACTCCGGGAGTTGGTGATGGACAGGGAGGCCTGGCGTGCTGTGATTCATGGGGTCGCAAAGAGTTGGACACAACTGAGCGACTGAACTGAACTGAACTGAACTGAACATTTCTGAGCTAGGTACAATGGGATGTCCTACAAAGGGAAATAGGAAGGGAATGTATTATAGAAATATAGAAAGAAAAAGTCTGCTTTCAGAGAAACTTAGGGAAAATAATGTTTTATGAAATGCAAAGTGATCAACAGAGAATGAGAACTGAGCAAAAAGTACAACAAATGTCAGACAACAGAAACCATTGGTGGTCTGAGGGAGACCTGGAACTGCAGTGATGGTGGCTGAAGCAAGGCAGGCAAGATCAGAGGTCGAAAATGCAGATGTATAGACAGGTTGTACAGGCAATTCTTTTAAATAGTTGCCTGTGAAGAGGGAGAGACATTATTGAATAGCGCCATCCCACTGAGGATAACTGGTACTTAGACATCACTTTTCCTGAAAAGATTTCTCTGACACTCCATCTTCAGCCTTGAGACTATATTAAAGTCTTCTTGTATAAGTTCTTGCATTACTCTTATTGTAGCACATATTATACTTTTTTGCCACAGGTAGTCTCTTCTTATTAAATTGCAACCCATTTGAACAGTAGAGTTGAATCTTTTCTACAATTGTACCCTCAGCACTTAACTCTCAAAAAGTATCTGTTGACTTTAAAAGCAGAATAACAAATAATGTGGTAACTTCTTAGACTTATATAAATATTATACATGTATGTATATGTACACATATACATATATATATGATGATGGTAAAAGAAGAGAGTGAAAAAGCTGGTTTGAAACTCAACATTCAAAAAACTAAGATCGTGGCATCCAGTCCCATCACTTCATGCCAAATAGAAGGCAAAAAAGTAGAAGCAGTGACAGATTTTATCTTTTTGGTCTCCAAAATCACTGTGGATGGTGACTGCAGCCATAAAATTAAAAGACCCTTGCTCTTTGGAAGGAAAGCTATGAAAAAAAATTGACAGCATTATTAAAAAGCAGAGACATCACTTTGCTGACAAAGGTTCGTAAAGTCAAAGCTATGGTTTTTCCAGTAGTTATGTACAAATGTGAGAGTTGGATGATAAAAAAGGTTCAGAGCCCAAAAATTGATGCTTCTGAATTGTGGTGCTAGAGAAGACTCTTGAAGTTCCTTGGATTGCAAGGAGATCAAACCAGTCAATCCTAAAGTAAATCAACCCTGAATATTCATTCATCAGTCCTTTGACTGATGCTGAAGCTGAAGGTCCAATACTTAGGACACTTGATGTGAAGAGCCAACTCATTGAAAAGACCATGATGCTGGAAAAGATTGAAGGCAAAAGAAGAGGGTGCCACAGGATGAGATGGTTAGATAGCATCACTGACCTAATGGACAAGAACTTGAGCAAACTCCAGGAGATAGTGAAGGACAGGGAAGCCTGGTGTGTTGCAGTCCATGGGGTCACAAAGAGTTGGACACAACTTAGCGACTGAATAATAACAACAAATATATATACATATGTGTATGTGTAAGTGTGGTACACAATCATTCAAAAACTGATTCTGAATTAAACCAAAAGTAACTTCTGTGTTATAGGGATGTTAATGGCCTTAAAAATGTTAATGTCTTAAACTTTGTTAAAGAAACTGTCTTTTTATTGATGCTATAACTTAAAAATTCTAAAACTGAATTTTAAATACTTAAAATTTAAGATACTGAATAACATGCTATTAGATGATGATTACCTTTGATTATCCCTATATAAAGTATTATTTTTTCCAGTGGAATTAGTTACTAAAAACAGAACTATCTATAAGCATACTTTTGTAAAGACTACACATTTTTCCCAAATGTGAAAATATAAAATAATAATGAACATGCATTCTTCAGACTTCTTAAATGAAGGCAAGTATACGAAATGTCAATATAAGAAATGTATTTCAAGAAAATCTAGGAATAACAACAAAGAAAGCAGAATCTGTTAGTGAAATTGTACAAATTACCAACCAAATAATAGTGTGGATGCTATTATTCTTATATTATTTTTGAAAGCAAGGTGTTTTGTATCAGAGAATAAAACATCATTTTTTACTGTAGGAAACATACTTCCTCATGTATTAGAATGGAAATCATCTACGCATCAGCTGTCACTTCAGATCTGAGACAGCATAGGTAGTAGGCTCCCAGGCAACTAGAAATATCTCATAAATACCTTTTCAGAAGAATGTGGCCTGATGCACACACAATGCAGTGGTATGGCTGCTAACGTGATTTAAATGTAAATTAGTATTTCTCCCACTAGAACAGAACCGCTGGAGAAGCACCTATAACTTTCCTTGCCACTGCTCAGCACTCATCATCGCCTTGAGCTTTTTCTTTAGCCTTTAAATCACTTCATTTCTATTAAGGACTTTTTTTTTTTTTCAGAGCAACTTTATGTTTACAACAAAAATTGAGAATATTTCCTCTTTATTAGATGTAGATTGTGAATTTTGGCAGCAGTAGCAATATCTGGTTTTGTGTCCTTCCCAGGGTGACTTATGAGGCACATGCTGTTGATGGCTTACAATATTATTGATTTTAAAATTTGATCAGATGGTGCACACCAGGTGTACATACAGTTAAGCTACTATTATCTGCTTTGTAATTAATTATTTGTGGGAGATATTTTGATTCTTCATCAATCTTTCCTCCACTTCTATTGATGGTTTTCTGGCTCCATCATTACTTAGTCATTCATACAAGTAGGGGTTTTTACTTCTTCTCATTTATTTATATCAGTTATATATTTATGGATTTCTACTTTACTCACTACAGTCCATTAATCTCATTATTCATTTTAATGCACAAAAATGTCCTAAATTTGAGAAGCCTCAGCCCCTTCAACCTGTGTCCTGTATTCTTTTGACATATCCCTCTTATTCTTTATTTCCTCACATTCTGTCACAATAATTTCTAGATTCATTTTGAAACTTCCTTGTCCCTAGCCTTAGAATCAGATATTTCCACAAGGGATCTTGACTTCTTTCAGTGAAGAATAATATTTAGAAATCAAGGTCTGAGCACTTAGTGTGGTCCTTTGATTGATTCTTTAAGCATGCTTATAGTAGTTTAGTTGCTAAGTCATGTCCAACTCTTGCGATCCTATGGACTGTAGCCTGCCAGGCTCCTCTGTCCATGGGGTTCTCCAGGCAAGAATACTGGAGTGGGTTGCCATTTCCTTCTCCAGAGGATCTTCCTGACCCAGTGATCGAACCCAGGTCTCCTGCATTGTAGGTAGATTCTTTACCAACTGAACTACAAGGGAAGCCCTAAATGTGCTTATAACATGTTTCTAACCCCTCTCAGTTAGGAAACACGCACACATTAATACACTATGACACATACTCAAATAAACATTCACTCTTTGGAATTTAAGCTAATCCAATAAATAAAACAGAAAAGTAGCTTAAAAAGGTAGAATTCTCATATAAATAACCTTGCAATCTCAGTACTTTTCCTGGTTAATATCTAATTCTTGAACCATAAGAAAAGCAAGACAAACTACAAACAAAAAGTTAATAACAGTTGCTAACTGTTACCTAGGGAATTAATAAAAGAACCTATGGTGTGTTTCATTTGGCATGACCATCTTAATCCTGGTAGGGAAAGTTTCTCTTTAAATGAGGGCCTTAAAACTAAAATCAACATTTCAAAGAGATAGGTTAACTTATATGCAGAGTACATCATGAGAAATGCTGGGCTGAGTGAAGCACAAGCTGGAATCAAGATTGCTGGGAGAAATATCAATAACCTCAGATATGCAGATGACACCACCCTTATGGAAGAAAGTGAAGAAATAAAGAGCCTCTTGATGAAAGTGAAAGAGGAAAGTGAAAAAGTTGGCTTAAAGCTCAACATTCAGAAAGCTAAGATCATGGCATCTGGTCCCATCACTTCATGGGAAATAGATGGGGAAACAGTGGAAACAATGGCTGACTTTATTTTTCTGGGCTCCAAAATCACTGCAGATGGTGACTACAGCCATGAAATTAAAAGACGCTTACTCCTTGGAAGAAAAGTTATGACCAATCTAGACAGCATATTAAAAAGCAGAGACATTACTTTGTCATCAAAGGCCTGTCTAGTCAAGGCTATGGTTTTGCCAGTGGTCATGTATGGATGTGAGAGTTGGACTGTGAAGAAAGCTGATTGCCAAAGAATTGATGCTTTTGAACTGTAGTGTTGGAGAAGACTCTTGAGAGTCCCTTGGATTGCAAGGAGATTCAACCAGTCCATTCTGAAGGAGATCAGTCCTGGCTGTTCATTGGTAGGACTGATGCTGAAGCTGAAACTCCAATACTTTGGCCACTTCATGTGAAGAGCTGACTCATTTGAAAAGACGCTGATGCTGGGAAAGATTGAGGGCAGGAGGAAAAGGGGATGACAGAGGATGAGATGGTGGATGGCATCACCAACTCAATGGACATGGGTTTGTGTGGACTCCGGGAGTTGGTGACGGACAGGGAGGCCTGGCGTGCTGCGGTTCACAGGGTCACAAAGAGTCGGATGCGACTGAGTGACTGAACTGAACTGAACTGAAAGAGATAGGAATGCTATCATCACAACTTTTCATGGTAGCCTTTTAATCCTAGTCATACAAACCAGATCGTGCCTTTCCTTCAATTTTGTTACTATACTGATAGTTCCAGGATCATAACATCAAAGGGATGGAACAATGAGCACCTGAAAGTCTCAGAGTTTATATTTTCAAATGCCGTCTTCAATGACCTCTTTATGACAAACTTCTGGAGCCACAGAGGAGATGAGAAACATTACAACAGTGTGGTAAGTTAAATTTATTTATCTTTTAATTTTGTATGTTTCTTGTTTTTATATTAAAATATCTTCTACTTTATAAAATTATAATGAAAATTTACAAACACTACCAAAAAAGTGCCTGAGGGTCACTAAATTCAGGAAAGGAAAATTCTGAAACTTCTGATTTTAAGATATTCTTGGATGAATGCTAAAATGTCCCTTATAATATACATGATAATATATATATAATATACATGATAATTGTGATTATATTGATTATAATATGCAAAATTCAAGTTTTATCTTACATATTCTTTTGGTAGAAGCAAGCTGATGTGAGTATTGAGATAACTCTTCCAGAGCTCATCATGTACTTCATAAGCCAGACAATCTCTAGGAAGGACACTCCATACATATGTCATAGACTATGGCTGCTAATACAGGGAATGCAGCTTTTAGAGCAATTATACTACAGTCTTCTCAAAGTAGTATGGTAGAAGTCAACTTCAGTCTCTCTAAGAAACAGCTCAACCTGAAGTCAGTGTTCAAAGAAATACTGGTTTTGAAACTAGAAAGAAAAATAAACTGGAATCTGAGTGATAATGAAGTAAGGCTAATAATAATCCAGAAATTGTAGAAACCGATAGGAGAAAGACAGACACAGAGAGAGAGAAAGAGAGAGACATAGAGAGAGAAAGAGAGAGAGAGGCTGGGGAGACAAGGGGTGGACTTACAAATTAAAGTTCTTCCATTATTGCACCTTCTGAGCCACAACATTTTTCTTGAGAGAAAATTGTTTTATTTAGTACAGTATTTTAAATTTTTTGAAAGGTGACTTCCCACCCTCAACTCACAGTCTAATTAAGTCTGGAAAGTGATGTCAAAATAAGGAGAAAACTATGTATCTCTGCTTAAAAAAGGAAAGAAAACCTGGAAGAAGAGAAGATGGAGAACAGCATGAGAGGTGAAGCAAGTACGGAAGTATGAAAAGTAAAGACTTGAGCAACATGAAGACAGATACATACCCACTGAAAATCATATGACAGCCATTATAGTCACTTTTCACAAAACAAGCTCTATATTCTGTTCAGTTCAGTCTCTCAGTTGTGTCTGACTCCTTGCGACCCCATGGACTGCAGCACACCAGGCCTCCCTCTCCATGACCAACTCCGGGAGTTTACCCAAACTCATGTCCATTGAGTCAGTGAATCCATCCAACCATCTCATGCTCTGTCATCCCCTTCTCCTCCTGCCTTCAATTTTCCCAGCATCAGGGTTTTTTCCAATAAGTCAATTCTTTGCATCAGGTGGCCAAAGTATTGGACTTTCAGCTTCAGCATCAGTCCTTCCAATGAATATTCAGGACTGTTTTCCTTTAGGATGGACTGCTTGGATCTCCATGCAGTCCAAGGGACTCTCAAGAGTCTTCTCCAACACCACAAGTCAAAAGCATCAATTCTTCAGTGCTCAGCTTTCTTTATAGTCCAACTCTCATCTAGGTGGTTTAGATTGTGGTTGTATTAAACAACTATGCTCTTTTACTCCAAATTTTTGGTTTGAGGCAAGATGACTTTAAGTCTGAGTTGCCATAGGCAGAGGGCAAAAAGGACTAAAATTTTGCACTCTGTTGTGTGAAAAGGACCTTTGGTTAACTCTCTAGCTGTATATCTCCTAGGAGTAAAATTTCAACAGTACATTAATTATAATGGAAATGACTCATGTTTGGTTAATTGTATCTAAAGAGGAAGAAACTCTACGTGAACTATAAAATCTGAAAGGAAGGCATAATGAGAGATAAATACTTGGAAAAGTCCTTGTAAACATGATGACCATCTCTCCACTGGAACATCTGCATGAGGAACACTTTTATTTCTCAGTTGATTGTGGGAGCTAACTTCCTCTGATATTACTTCCAAGTGACTTTAAATATAAGGGTTTCAAGGGATTAGAGAAGCCCTTCTTAGTGCTGAACATGATTACTGAAGGAGTCATTTATGTGAGGCATAGGACATAGTCTCAGACTTCAAGTCATAGGCCTGCCAAACAAAAATTTAATAGGAGAGATACCATGCTTGCTTCTGGGGGTCATTCTAATTTTTAACTAGGCTAGTGGTAGTCGGAGAAGGCAATGGCACCCCACTCCAGTACTCTTGCCTGGAAAATCCCATGGATGGAGGAGCCTGGTAGGCTGCAGTCCATGGGGTCACTAAGAGTCAGACACGATTGAGCGACTTCACTTTCACTTTTCACTTTCATGCATTGGAGGAGGAAATGGCAACCCACTCCAGTGTTCTTGCCTGGAGAATCCCAGAGACGGGGGAGCCTCGTGGGCTACCGTCTATGGGGTCACACAGAGTCGGACACGACTGAAGCGACTTGCAGCAGCAGCAGCAGCAGCAGCAGCGGTAAAGTTTCAGGTCATCTTAACCCAGCAGAGTGCTGAATTTAAGCCAAGGAGATTTTGTAGAGTTTGACTCGTTCACTCTTTTTCAGAGGATTGAAGGTTATAGGAATCTGCAAACATATGCATAGTTCCTGTGCAACAGTGGAATTAAAAAGATCTTTTCTGTCTTAATTAATGTGCTCTTGTATTCCCAAAATGGGAATTATATATAATAAGAGAGTTTTTAGCATTGCCTGAGCATCAACTTTGGAAGAAGCAAAGACTTCAGGCCATCCAGACATTATACACACCTGAAGCAGACAAAAGTCTCTTTCTTTTTCCTAGGTATGAATTCTATAAAAGCCAACTGCTATCTGGTTCCTGGTAAAGTTGACTAGGGCTTCCTGTACTCACATTAGGAAGAATTCTTCTGATAAATAGTACATTGTAAAAATATGTTTTGAATTATTTCATCTTTTTGGCAGGCATAGTAAGAGTCTAGTGTCTCTAATATCCCTCTTGTGTTAAGAAAATTTTGTTCATACCATGACATCAACCAAGAAAATCAGACTGTCGTATAGGAATTATATTGTTAGGTAATTCCCATGGTTCCCAAGGTTGTTCTAGTCCCTGTTATAATACATTTGCAAAGCATGGTTTTTAAAATGAACATTTAAAAATTATTTTAAGAGTAGAGCTTTGACATCAGGGTCTGGCATATTTTAACAGCAGCTTTTGTTGCTTGGTGAACAAAAGGAAGTACTGATACCTGAGCAGGCAGTTGTAAAGTTCCTAACAAATCAGCTATCCGTTTTCATAGCTTTTAAAAAATTCTTATTGAAAGTAAAACTCTATTTCTAAAAATTTGCTCTACTGCATGTCAGACACTATGCATATATTTATTGGTAGTATATATATTATGTATTTACTGATACTTCAAATCAAGAATCAAGACTTGTAGTTCCAGTAATTGTTATGAATTTGCCTGGTAATACACACACAATTTCAGACAAAATATAATCTTCCAGGGTTTTAAAATAAATAGCTACAAATAGAAAGCCTTAAGTTGGCCATTTTATCTCAAGTATATGACCCATCAGTAAACATTATCAAGTATGCAATATAAATGGAAATATCAGTTACTTCAAGTTAGATTTTTTTTTAATTTTGGTATTCTCAAAGCAAGGGGAGAGACAACAGCCAATTTTAGTTGTGAAAAAGATATTATATATCAATATATAAATTGATATAATACCAAAAGATATTAGGAAGCAAGCCAGAAGATAAGAATTATCATGTAATAGCTTCATAAGAGGTTCAGTTCATTTAGTAAAAGCTAGAATATTCTGTCTACAATGCTACAATGTTTTACTAATCCCAAACATTGTCTAATTTTTTTTCTCATACTAGGACATTTTGTCTGCAGAATGAGCCAATTCCCAGATTATAGCACTGTTGTCTACAGCTGAGAAAAGATGTCCTAAATGTTTTACCACAGATAGTCAGAAGTGCAATTTGTCTATTGAGGTATTATGCATCTGTAAAGCAAATAAAATTTCACCAAAGTATTAATTTCACATTATTCTTTAGTTTCAGAGGCTACCAGCAAATCATCTAGTTTGAATAGTTACAGATTCTACTGGTAAGATAAATTCCTCAAAGTTTTCCTATAAATGACTTGAGAAAATAGTAGAGGAATCTGAAAAATTGTGAGGAATTTTCTTGGGGTCCTTCATAAGTAAAATCAAATAAAAACAGATCCATGATCCATCTCTGAGAGAGAGAGAGGGAAAAAAAAAATAGACTACAGATTGATCACAGAAAGATGGCAGACAATGGGATCAAAGTCAGAACAGCTGCAGGGTTAGGAATTACAGAGGTTAATGAGACAACAAATTGATCTTTTTGAAATCTCATACCAATCTATACAAGCTTTCATGGTGACTCAGCAGTAAAAAATTCTGCCTGCAATGATTGAGATGTGGGAAATGAGGGTTTGATCCCTGGGTCTGGAAGGGCTCCTGGAGAAAGAAATGGCAACCCAATTCAGTATTCTTACCTGGGAAATCCTATAGACAGAGAAGCCTTGTCCACAGGGTTGCAAGAGTCAGACAAAACACAACCATAGCCACCAATCTATGGTGCATGCTTAGGTGCTAAGTCATTTCAGTTGTATCTGACTCTGCAATCCTGTGGACTGTAGCCTGCCAGGCTTCTCTGTCCATGGAATTCCCCAGGCAAGAATACTGAAGGGGTTGTCATGCCCTCCTCCGGGGGATCGTCCTGACCTAGGGATCCAACTCACTTTTCTCAGGTCTCCTGCATTGACCGGCAGGTTATTTACTACTCACACTACCCGGGGAGCCCATAATCTATCTAATGGTCAACCGTTTTTGTCAAATTTACCTTCCTCTCTCACTGGAAATATGAGACTATTACAGAGTGAATGCCCCTTTTGAAAACTATCTGTTGATTTTTTTTCTAATTCTTTTATAGCCAGATTTATTCTTTCTAATTGAGTTCTTGAAAAAGGGTGTTGTTTTACAAATAGCCAAAGCTTATTTTTTTCCCAAGGGAGTTCCGCAAACACTCCATCTGGAATACAGAATATGATAACTTGCATAGCAAGATTCAGCACAAAGAAGGCCTGTTTCTCAGTCAGAGAGCCTATCTGTATGGGAATACAGAATACACAGCAAGGAACAAATAAAGAATGACTTGAAATAGCAACAATCTGATCTGTTGCCAGATGGAAAGTGAGGATTGTCCAAGGAAATTGCAGAATAAGGAGCTATCAGAAAAGGCAAGAATAGATTAGCCTGAGGAAAAGTTATTGACTCACACAGTTCATCATAGTTACTACCTCCAAAACTGTCTCCAACTGTCCATTTTGAGCCATTTGTCAAATATTTCCTAGCTGAGGGTTGTCCTTTGAGGCTCTTTGGACCCTCTTATACTTACAATTCCTGCATCTTTCAGAGTCTCTTTCTGCGATTTCTCTTCCAATGTCCTAGCTTCTTACAATAACAATTTGTCATCTTTTTTTTCTTGATTTCTTCTCTTCATAGATTGACCAGAATAGGGATTAGTTCCTATAGAGTTCTAACTGAGCAGTCTAATCTCTTCTTTGTCCTTCTCAAACTTAGTAATTACTACTAAAATTTGAGTATTAGTCTGTCTTTGCCATCCCACCACTTTTTGCCTAACCTGGACTTGGATAATAGGGAATTGAACCTAGACAAAGGCAGTTTAGGCCAGTGGGCAATTGTGATTTGCCCTTTCATTTATGCCAATAAATTCTGAGATAGTCTTAACAAACCAGTGATGGAAACCAGTGGAAGATCTCACCTATCTTCTGAGCACACCACAGCAATTTCGCCCAGCTTAACTTTACCAGAAAGATATCACGTATGAGTGTTAGCTACCACTCTCAAAAAATATCTAACACTCATAGCTCTTCCACAGGTGTGAGGGGGATGGGGGACAAAGGGAGTGGCAGATAGTTAACTTCCCTTGGCCACTATTTCCCTTGATATGGTGATTGTCTGGACCACAAAATTTGGTCTATCAAAGGTAAAAATCTGTTGGTTGAAGAAATCCAAGCAGTAGCTAGTGCACATCTTCCATGTGTCTGACTGTAAACTGAAAATATGCTTCTGAGTATTTCCACAAACTATGAGGGCATAGGGAAAGGGAGCCTTTAAATAAGTTATATCAACTGATTAGAAAGGCACATAAATTACCTAGGATCTCTGGGTAGCTTCTAAATGGCAGTAGCTCTGCTGACTATCCAAATAGAAGGGGATAATTTTTCTCTCTTTGAGACAAGAAAAACATAAACTACATGGTATTTTGCTCTTTTTTCTTGTGTTGGCATTCATCAGCTTAACACTTTGTTGGTTTTCCTTTTCCAAATGAGTAGGGCAGTTACTCTCCATCCAGTTGCTTTCATAAAGGAACACTCTCTTACATCCAAATTCGTAATCATTCCATGATTTTGTCTTTTTATTATGTTTGCCCTTCTAGCTAAGTGGTGTGTGAAAGCTAAAGGAATCCTGAAGGTAGAATCTGGTTTACAACATGAAGTGGACCCAGAACTATGCCTCAAGGTACATAATCCTGTGTTCTCAAATGGAGGAGGTCATTCATTAGCAGCTTCAAAAATAAATATATTCTCATTCTTCTTTATAAGGAAATCAGCTACTGACAGGAAGCACCCCTTTATAATATCATCACATCCCCCTCTGAGGTAGAAGGAGCAGAGAGAGCAGAGAAAGGAGGAGGTTTCTGTGAAAGAGAAAGTAACTTTAATTCTCATTTCTTCTTCTACTTTTTCCAGCCTTCCCTTCTGTCTATGCAAATCATTTTTACTTTCCTCTTAGAATGATATTCATTCCATAAATATCCATTTGCTTGGGATGAGTCCCTTCTAAGAGTCTCTGCCAATGCATTACTCTATCCAAATCAAAAGAACTGGATATTGTTAAAATAACTATACTACCCAAGACAATCTACAGGTTCAATTCCATCCCTATCAAATTACCAATGGCATTTCTCACAGAAATACAATAAAGAATTTTAAAATTTATATGGAAACACAAAAGAGCCTCAGTAGCCAAAGCAATTCTGTGAAAGAAAAATGGAGCTGGAGTCAGGCTTCCTGACTTCAGATTATACTATAAAGCTATAGACATCAAAATAGTATGGTACTTGCAAAAGACAGACACGGATTGATGGAACAGGATAGAAAGCCCAGAAATAAACCCATGCATCTATGGTCAATTAACCTACCACAAAGGAGGCAAGAACATACAGTGGAGAAAAGACAGTCTCTTCAATAAGCGGTGCTGGGACAACTGGACAGATATACGTAATTAGAACATTTTCTAATACCATATACAAAAGTAAACTCAAAATGGATTAAAGACCTAAGTATAAGACTTGACACTATAAAAACCCTAGAAGAAAACATAGGCAGAACACTGACATAAATAACAGCAATATACTTTTGGATCTGTCTCCTGGAGCAATAAAAATAAAGATAAAAATTAACAAATGGAACTTAAACATTTTTGCACAGCAAAGACAGCCGTGAGCAAAATGAACGACAACACACAGAATGGGAGAAAATATTTACAAATGGTGCAATTTATCCAAAATATAAAATGAGTGCATACAGCTAAGCATAAAAAAAAATCCAAAAATGAGCAGAAGATCCAAATAGCATATGAAAAGATTCTCAATACTGATAATCACCAGAGAAATGCAAATCAAAATGAGGTGTCACCTCATACCTGTCAGAATGGCTATCATCAAAAAGACAGGAAATAACAATTTTTGGAGAGGATGTAGAGAAAAGAAAATCCTTATACACTGTTGGTAGGGATGTCAATTGGTGAAGCCACCATGGAAAACAGTATGGATGTTTCTCAAAAAACTGAAAATAGAACCACCATTTGATTCAGCAGTTCCATTCCTGGTGTACATCTGAAGAAAATGAAACCTAACTTGAAAAGGTACGTGCATCCCAATGTTCACAGCAGCATTATTTAAAGCAGCCCAGATACGGAAGCAACTTAACTGTCCACCAACAGATGAGTGGATAAAGAAATGTGGTGTGTGTGTGTGTGGTGTGTGTTGTGTGTGTGTGTGTGTGTGTGTGTGTGTGTGTGTGTGTGTGTGTGTACTACTCAGCCTAAAAAGGAATGAAATTTTGCCATTTACAATAACATGGATGAACACCTAGGGTATTATTTTTAGTCAAATAAAAGACAAATACTGTGATACCTCATTATAGTTTTGATTTGCATTTCTCTAATAATTAGTGATGTTGAGCATCTTTTCATGTGCCTATTGGCCACCTATATGTCTTCTTTGAAAACATTTTTATTCAAATCTTGTGCCCATTTTTGATTGGATTATTGTTGAATTCCTATTTTTTTTATATATTGAATTCTATGAACTGTTTATATATTGGATAATAAGTCTCTATTGATTGTATCATTTACAAAAAGTTTCTATCACTCAATAGGCTGTCTTTCTGTTTTGTTGACGGTTTCCATTGCTGTGCAAAAGCTTTTAGGTTTAATTAAGTCCAATTTGTTTATTTTTTCAGAGAAGGCAATGGCACCCCACTCCAGTACTTTTGCCTGGAAAATCCCATGGACGGAGAAGCCTGGTGGGCTGCAGTCCATGGGGTCGCGAAGAGTCGGACACGACTGAGAGACTTCACTTTCACTTTCACTTTCCACTTTGATTCATTGGAGAAGGAAATGGCAACCCACTCTGGTGTTCTTGCCTGGAGAATCCCAGGGACAGGGGAGCCTGGTGGGCTGCCGTCTCTGGGGTCGCACAGAGTCGGACAGGACTGAAGCGACTTAGCAGCAGCAGTAGCAGTTTATTTTTTGCTTTTATTCCCTTAACCTTAGATAGGTCTCTTCAAGAAGTAGTGCTGAATAAACTGGCTATTCTTTTACTATATGTAAAAGAATGGAATTAGAACATTTTCTCATACTATTTTTCTCATACAAAAATAAACTCAAAATGGATTAAAGACATAAATATAAGACTGGAAACCATAAAACTCCTAGAGGAAAACATAGTTAGGACTCTCTTCAACTTAAATCATAGCAATATTTTTTTGGATCTGTCTCCTATGTCAAAGAAAGGAAGACTTCTTATAATTCAGGGTCTTTTCCTCACTGTTTGTGTGACCATGGGACTTCAATTGTCCACTCACTTCAGGGCTGGCCAAACATTTCCTGTGCCTGTTATAAAAGCTATTGGAGAATATAATTAACAATAAACTCTCCCTCAAACCTAGAAATCCTCCTCACAGAAGTAGTAAAGGAAAAAGACACTTTTATTATTGGATAAGCATTCAACTAGAATATGCTTTCATCATAGGCAATCTGCTAAGAGATTGCAAAGGCAGAAAGGAACTTCATCCTTGTATATAACCAAAAGGACACTATAATCACACATGTTTCCAAGATAAACAATAACAAGTCCTCAAGTAAGGATCATTTGTCACACTGAATTCATCCTGACTTGTATTTGTTAATTGGTATATTTAGCTAGAGGAAAACAAACCTTTCTTGCCCTTATGATAGGAGGTAGTTTGGCAAATTGAAGCAAGACATGCATTGAAGTTAGGTTCCTACCCTCCTATGAAGTTGGATATAGGAATAAAACCTCCCTTGATGTTTATATTTCACAGATATGGTTCTCTTGTCCTTGTGAAAAACACTGCTAGAAATAAAGCCGACAAAAGGTCCATTTAGTTTTAAAAAGTATTCATAAACATTTTAAAGGAAGAGAAAAATGCTTGCAATTACCAGTTTTCTAAAATAAATGCTATAAGAAAAAATTGGGATAGGTCTCTTCCCTTCTTTTCAATAGGGAGAATTAAGCTTCTTATTTTTTATTTATTTGCCTTAAATGCATGACAGGTTATTATTTTTTACCATAAAATATAATTTCTCCATAACACATAAATAAGTAGGAAAGGAGGTTGATAAAAAGTCCAGGGCTCCTGAGGAGGAGAAAGGGGTCTGGGGCTCTCGAAGTGGAGACAGAGGTTTGGGGTTCTCAAGGAGGAGGAAAGGACAAACTTTTTTCTCCCCCTAAATATTCCTTAGTCTTAGCCATATAAAATGCTTTCTTTCTTTAAGCCCGGAACATACACAACAAACAACTCAGTTTAAACTCTGTACTAAGGATTAGGGTTTGATGCTGAAACTACGTACTTTGGCCACCTTATGCAAAGAGTTGACCCACTGGAAAAGACTCTGATGCTGGGAGGGATTGGGGGCAGGAGGAGAAGGGGATGACAGAGGATGAGATGGCTGGATGGCATCACTGACTCGATGGATGTGAGTCTGAGTGAACTCAGGGAGTTGGTGATGGAAAGGGAGGCCTGGCGTGCTGTGATTCATGGGGTCACAAAGAGTCAGACACGACTGAGTGACTGAACTGAACTGAACTGAAGGATTATATAACAACAATGTATATATAATCAAAATCAAGCAAAAACAATACCCAGTTGTGGATGTGGCTGGTGACAGAAGTAAGGTCCGATGCTGTAAAGAGCAATATTACATAGGAACCTGGAATGTTAGGTCCATGAATCAAGGCAAATTGGAAGTGGTCAAACAGGAGATGGCAAGAGTGAATGTCGACATTCTAGGAATCAGCGAACTAAAATGCACTGGAATGGGTGAATTTAACTCAGATGACCATTATATCTACTATTGAGGGCAGGAATCCCTTAGAAGAAATGGAGTAGCCATCATGGTCAACAAAAGAGTCCGAATTGCAGTACTTGGATGCAATCTCAAAAACAACAGAATGATCTCTGTTCGTTTCCAAGGCAAACCATTCAGTATCACAGTAATCCAAGTCTATGCCCCAACCAGAACGCTGAAGAAGCTGAAGTTGAATGGTTCTATGAAGACCTACGAGACCTTTTAGAACTAACACCCAAAAAAGATGTCCTTTTCATTATAGGGCCTGGAATGCAAAAGTAGGAAGTTAAGAAACACCAGGAGTAACAGGCAAATTTGGCCTTGGAATACGGAATGAAGCAGGGCAAAGACTAATAGAGTTTTGCCAAGAAAATGCACTGGTCATAGCAAACACCCTCTTCCAACAACACAAGAGAAGACTCTACAAATGGACATCACCAGATGGTCAACACCGAAATCAGATTGATTATATTCTTTGCAGCCAAAGATGGAGAAGCTCTATACAGTCAGCAAAAACAAGACCAGGAGCTGACTGTGGCTCAGACCATGAACTCCTTATTGCCAAATTCAGACTTAAATTGAAGAAAGTAGGGAAAACCACTAGACCATTCAGGTATGACCTAAATCAAATTCCTTATGATTATACAGTGGAAGTGAGAAATAGATTTAAGGGCCTAGATCTGATAGAGTGCCTGATGAACTATGGATGGAGGTTCATGACATTGTACAGGAGACAGGGATCAAGACGATCCCCATGGAAAAGAAATGCAAAAAAGCAAAATGGCTGTCTGGGGAGGCCTTACAAATAGCTGTGAAAAGAAGAGAAGCAAAAGGAAAGGAGAAAAGGAAAGATATAAACATCTGAATGCAGAGTTCCAAAGAAGAGCAAGGAGAGATAAGAAAGTCTTCCTCAGCAATCAATGCAAATAAATAGGGGGAAACAACAGAATGGGAAAGACTAGAGATCTCTTCAGGAAAATTAGAGATACCAAGGGAACATTTCATGCAAAGATGGGCTCGATGAAGGACAGAAATGGTATGGACCTAACAGAAGCAGAAGACATTAAGAAGAGGTGGCAAGAATACACAGAAGAACTGTACAAAATAGATCTTCATGCCCAAGATAATCACGATGGTGTGATCACTGACCTAGAGCCAGACATCCTGGAATGTGAAGTCAAGTGGGCCTTAGAAAGCATCACTGAACAAAGCTAGTGGAGGTGATGGAATTCCAGTTGAGCTATTTCAAATCCTGAAATATGATGCTGTGAAAGTGCTGCACTCAATATGCCAGCACATTTGGAAAACTCAGCAGTGGCCATAGGACTGGAAAAGGTCAGTTTTCATTCCAATCCCAAAGAAAGGCAATGCCAAAGAATGCTCAAACTACTGCACAATTGCACTCATCTCACATGCTAGTAAAGTAATGCTCAAAATTCTCCAAGCCAGGCTTCAGCAATACGTGAACCGTGAACTTCCTGATGTTCAAGCTGGTTTTAGAAAAGGCAGAGGAACCAGAGATCGAATTGCCAACATCTGCTGGATCATCAAAAAAGCAAGAGAGTTCCAAAAAAACATCTATTTTTGCTTTATTGACTATGCCAAAGCCTTGACTGTGTGCATCACAATAAACTGTGGAAAATTCTGAAAGAGATGGGAATACCAGACCACCTGGCCAAAGTATTGGAGTTTCAGCTGTAGTATCAGTCCTGTGTGTTCTTTGGAAGGACTGAGGCTACAGCTGAAACTCCAATACTTTGGCCACCTCATGTGAAGAGTTGACTCATTGGAAAGGACTCTGATGCTGGGAGGGATTGGGGGCAGGAGGAGAAGGGGACGACAGAGGATGAGATGGCTGTATGGCATCACCGACTCGATGGATGTGAGTTTGAGTGAACTCTGGGAGTTAGTAATGGACAGGGAGGCCTGGCGTGCTGCAATTCATGGGGTGGCAAAGAGTCGGACACAACTGAGGGACTGAACTGAACTGAACTGAACAATCATGTAGCCTGCTTGAGGCCAGTTTCTCCTTCCTGAAAACCTTCTGGATAATCGTTATCTTCGAATGTAAATTATGGGAGTGGGTCTAGTAAGATCTTTACAACCTCCAGACATTCTTTTGATTTTCTGTAATAACTAATCAAAAAGTATATAATTCCCTTGCTAACACTAGCGAGGGGGGCACTCTCTGTCCCCCTTCTGAAATCTATGTCAGAAGTTTTCTCTGTCCCTTTTCATACTTTAATAAAACTCTGTTACACAAAAGCTCTTGAGTGATCAAGCCTGGTCCCTGGTCCCGAAGCTAAATCTTCTTTGGATCAAGAATCTGACACCATTCACTGTAAGCTGTCAATACTTTGGCCACCTGATGTGAAGAACTGACTCATTGGAAAAGACCCTGATGCTGGGAAAATTGAAGGCAGGAGGAGAAGGGGACGACAAAGGATGAAATGGTTGGATGGCATCACCTACTCAATGGACATGAGTTTGAGTGGACTCCAAGAGTTGGTGATGGACAGGGAAGCCTGGCATGCTGCAGTCCATGGGGTCGCAAAGAGTCGGACATGACTGAGTGACTGAACTGAGCTGAACTCACTAACATTTCCAAGTTATTTGCATCTTCAACTTCAGTCATGGAATATATGAGAGAAAAGGAAAATGCAGGGACTATTATGCTGTGCTGTGCTTAGTCACTCAGTCGTGTCTGACTCTTTGTGACCCCATGGACTGTTGGTCCAAAATTTTTTGTTTGTTCAAAGAAAGCATTAACTTTTGTATTTTTTTGTTATTCAGTCGCTCAGTCATGTCCGACTCTTTGCAACCCCATGGACTGAAGACTCTAGGCTTCCCTGTTCTTAACTGTCTTCAGGAGCTTGCTCAAATTCATGTCCATTGAGTGAGTGATGCCATCCAACCATCTTGCCCTCTATCATCCCCTTCTCCTCTTGTTTCTATCTTTTCCAGCATCCGGGTCTTTTCCAATGAGTTGGCTCTTCACATCAGGTGGCCTAAGTATCGAAGCTTCAGCTTCCGTCCTTCCAATGCATATTCAGGATTGATTTCCTTTAGGATTGACTGGTTTGATCTCCTTGCTGATCAAGGGACTCTCAGGAATCTTCTCCAACACTACAGTTTGAAAGCTTTACGTCAGCATCAAGAGGGATGACTGTAAAGCTCAACCTTCTTTATGGTCTGACTCTCACATCCATACATAATTACTGGAAAAACCATAGCTTTGACCAGCTGAACCTCTGTCGGCAAAGTAATGTCTCTGTTTTTTAATACACTGTCTAGGTTTGTCATAGCTTTTCTTCCAAGGAGCAAGAGTCTTTTAATTTCATGACTGCAGTTACTGTCCACGGTGATTTTGGAGCCCAAGAAAATAGTCTTTCACTGTTTCCATTGTTTCCCCATTTATATGCCATGAAAGTGATGGGACTGAATGCAATAATCTTAGTTTTCTGAATGCTGAGTTTTAATCTATCTTTTTCTTAAATTTTGTATTATTTTGAAGAAAATAACTTCTTTTAAATGTTGAATTTCTCCATGCAAGAAAAAGATATATTAACTAATTATATAAAATATTTACTATTTTAATATTTTGAGCTCTAAAAACTTCAATTTCACTTATTTATTTCCCAAGGTTAGTTACTTAAAAAAAAAAAAAAAGTTTACCCATTGGGAAATTGATTAATCCTAACCAGGGCAATTTTTTTTTCCTTTCTCTCTTACAAGATGTCATTCTTAGTATACTTAAATAATACTTAACATTTCTGAACATTTAGTGCTCAAATGAGCAGCTTTATATATTCTAAAACCAATAAACTATAACATATATAACAGTGGGATACTGAACCAACCTTATGTTATGCTACATCTCAAAGAAGGGAATATGTACAGAAATGTCTGCTGGGAGTCTCTCCACCTCGCACCTTAGATGACTTTGCTAAGGATCCAAGTGGTATTATCAAGCTTCTCAATAAGTTTTCAAAGGATGGGGAAAGTGGAGGAGATAGTTATTATTTTTTGTGCAAATAAGGGGACTTGGTCTAAAAACTGTTCAGGCTATGTGTTTTAGGAACTGGCTGGAATATGTCACTGCATAGATGAGATGATGCCAGTTTGCTAGTTTCAGTTCAAGCTTTGGAAATAGCTGTTTCATTTTAACTGCTGCCAAGTCACATTAAAATTCCACTGCTTTGATTGTTCTAAAAGAATCTAGTAAATCTAAAAGAATCTAGTAATTGTCCCTCCAATTACTAAGATTCCTTATCTGGAACACGTCTGGGTAGTATCCAAAAGAGAAATGGTTCTGAAAAATTAGCTTTTCTAAGTTTTAATATTAGTGACTACTTATTCATGTCTTGCTATGCTATGCTAAGTCACGTCAGTCGTGTCCGACTCTGTGTGACCCCATAGACGGCAGCCCACCAGGCTCCCTTGTCGCTGGGATTCTCCAGGCAAGAACACTGGAGTGGGTTGCCATTTCCTTCTCCAATGCATGAAGTGAAAAGTGAAAGTAAAATTGCTCAGTCGTGTCCGACTCTTAGCGACCCCATGGACTGCAGCCTACCAGCCTCCTCCGTCCATGGGATTTTCCAGGCAAGAGTACTGGAGTGGGGTGCCATTGCCTTCTCCGATTCATGTCTTAAAAAGTCTATTTATTTCTTGAACTAAAAATTAAAAATTAGGCTTGACATAGATAAAGGAAGGATGGCCACTGTGATGTTTATCAAACTCACCCAAATAGCCAGTTGTCACCTATTAAAGGAACATGTCCCTCCAGCTTTTGTTTGATGGGTTGAAAACTGACTCCTGTACACACAGGGCAAAGGAAAACCAGAAAAAGTAGCACACTATTCCAGATTGGTAGGTGGCAATTTTACTGACTATGCCAAAGCCTTTGACTGTGTGGATCACAATAAACTGTGGAAAATTCTGAAAGAGATGGGAATACCAGACCACCTGACCTGCCTCTTGAGAAATCTGTATGCAGGTCAGGGAGCAACAGTTAGAACTGGACATGGAACAACAGACTGGTTCCAAATAGGAAAAGGAGTACGTCAAGGCTGTATATTGTCACCCTGCTTATTTAACTTCTATGCAGAGTACATCATGAGAAACGCTGGGCTGGAAGAAACACAAGCTGGAATCAAGATTGCCGGGAGAAATATCAATAACCTCAGATATGCAGATGACACCACCCTTATGGCAGAAAGTGAAGAGGAACTACAAAGCCTCTTGATGAAAGTGAAAGTGGAGAGTGAAAAAGTTGGCTTAAAGCTCACCATTCAGAAAATGAAGATCATGGCATCCGGTCCCATTACTTCATGGGAAACAGATGGGGAAACAGTGTCAGACTTTATTTTGGGGGGCTCCAAAATCACTGCAGATGGTGACTGCAGCCATGAGATTAAAAGACGCTTACTCCTTGGAAGGAAAGTTATGACCAACCTAGATAGCATGTTCAAAAGCAGAGACATTACTTTGCCAACAAAGGTTTGTCTAGTCAAGGCTATGGTTTTTCCTGTGGTCATGTATGGATGTGAGAGTTGGACTGTGAAGAAGGCTGAGCGCCAAAGAATTGATGCTTTTGAACTGTGGTGTTGGAGAAGACTCTTGGGAGTCCCTTGGACTGCAAGGAGATCCAACAAGTCCATTCTGAAGGAGATCAGCCCTGGGATTTCTTTGGAGGGAATGATGCTAAAGCTGAAACTCCGGTACTTTAGCCACCTCATGTGAAAAGTTGACTCATTGGAAAAGACTCTGATGCTGGGAGGGATTGTGAGCAGGAGGAGAAGAGGACGACAGAGGATGAGATGGCTGGATGGCATCCATCACTGACTCGATGGATGTGAGTCTGAGTGAACTCCGGGAGTTGGTGATGGACAGGGAGGCCTGGTGTGCTGTGATTCATGAGGTCACAAAGAGTCGGACACGACTGAGAAACTGAACTGAACTGAATTTTAGAAAGCAAGGGAATTTACTTAAGGCATCTTGGGCTGCAATAAGATGAGTAGATCTCCTCACCCACCTCACCCACATATCCAACTCTTTGCGACCCCATGGACTATACAGTCCATGGAATTCTCCAGGTCAGAAGAATACTGCAGTGGGTAGCTTCCCTTCTCCAAGGGACCTTCCCAACCCAGGAATTGAACCCAGGTCTCCCTCATTGCAGGCGGATTCTTTACCAGTTGAGCCACAAGGGAAGCCCAAGAATACTGGAGTGCATAGTCTATCCTTTCTCCAATGGATCTTCCTGACCCATGAATTGAACCAGAGTCTCCTGCATTGCAGGTGGATTCTTTACCAACTGAGCTATCAGGGAAGCCCCCCTCACCCACCTACCAGAATCCTAAAGTTTATGTAGAGGTCTTAACTGGGCTCAGTCACTTACACAGTCCAGATGGTCTCAACATTACATCACTATCTCAAGGCTGTGTCCTTGGGCAGCTTCTAACATGGGTAACACAAACAGAGGGCACATTCCAAGGACTGAAACAGGATTGGGCAGCCTCTGATTACCCAGGTTCAGATTTTGGGTCAATGGGCAGTCACATCCTCTAAAAACTTTCCCCAACACTGATAAATCATGTAAGATCTGCCTCTACATACACTATCCTGGAAGTTTTGAAATATGTCTTTATATGTCTTGCTTTATTTTTTTTAAATTGTACTTATTCACATTTTTCAATCATGCAAAACAGGATCCTTTGGTGAGTTGAAAGAATCCCTATTGAGAAAGACTAAAAACTTAGTGTTCTGTCCTTCAGACCATTTCTCTCCCAAAGATGTATCAGTTTAATTGGAAATATTTGATTAAACTTATTTCAGTGGGAGTTAATAGGAAATCCTAAAATGGGATTGTATCAGGATTACATCAATGTATCATAACATGCCCAGCCCTATTGTGCTTGGATTGGACACTGTGGACTGGGTGGAAAATATCATTTTCTGTCATCTCTTTATTTTCCCCCTTTAAAATGGGGCGGCGGGAGGGGGGGAACATGCTGATGGTATACTTCTATCATCAAATATAAAAGTAGATTCAATTAAGCCTGCTTTCAATTACTGTCAGAAAGAATAATTTTAAGACTCAAATGAACATTTTGGCAGCTATCCTCTAACATTTAATTGGTATATATTTATGAATCCTAGAGAGTAGGTAAAATCACTCAGATACTTGAAGATATGTTTTGAAACCTGTTCTTCTTAGACTGTTTCACTACTTGACATTTTGCAATCCATGGGTATGATATTAAGAATTTTTAATGATTGGACTGGATGTTTGAAATGCTAAAATGTTCATGTAATACTACATAGCCCCAAACTTTGAGGTTTTGATTGACACATAGTCCAGGATTTGAGTAGCTTCATAGTTACATTTTGAAGAAATATTGGCCCTGCTTATAGATACAGCCTTGTCTTATCTTGTACCATATGTGAGTTGGCCCTCTACTCAGGCATGCATTCCAATTAGAGCATTTTATTTTCATAATATTTCATTCCAAACTTCAATACATCAACTATTTGCCAAAGAAAATTCATATGACATAAATTGTCAGCTTAGATAATCCATAATTAAGTTTCATGGAAATGTGCCTAAGATAAAATCAGTCTATTAGTTTCTAGGCACTTTAACTTTTAACTTTGAATCAAATTGTGTGATCAACAAGCTACAATCTTGAACTATGCAATTTTGATGGTCTATAGAATTTTTATTTGACTTTTGATTAGTAGTTATTTCAGCTTCCATGGAGATATACCATATATGTAATGCAGCTGTCACCAGTTCCTACAGAGCATATTCTAAGTTGATATAAATTTTAAGTTTGGTTGGCTTCACCAGCACAGCAGCAGGCTGTCCATCCCCTTCAAGTGTCACAGCCCCTTACCACTCAGGTATATCTCTGAGTCCAGAAAAGGTGTCTTATCTAAGTTCTACTTCAACAAGAGCTGTGATGCTGCTTTAGGAGCTAACACTTACCAGAACTGGCCTCAGGATGTCTTAGCCTTTCTGTCTCCTCCACCAAACACAGTATTTCTTGTGGTCTGTGTCATCAAGACCTCTATCATACCCCTTCTTCTGTTCCACGTTAGGATGCCAAACCTGAAGGGTAGTCTATAATAATACCAGACAGAGAACATGAGCCTCCTTTTTATATCTTTGTTATGTTTGAGGCATTTCAAAGCAGTACTGTTTGAATCACAACAAATTACATAAACAGCTATTTTGGTTTATTTACAAGCCTCTATATCCTTATGACCCAAACATATATTAAGGTGAATAGGAATATTATTATTAGTGCTTTTCTGCTTCAGTCACCTTGACAATAGTGATGGCTGGCTATTTTCAGAGTCATGTCTAGATCTTCTGTAGCACTTTCCTACATACCCAAAAGAAACACTATTCCTGCTTCTTCTCTGGACATGACACTATGGCCTCAAAGCTTCCCTACAGGTTGATGTGCAATGCAGGGAGGCGGAGGAGCTGATGGATCTCTCCTGAAGCACTTGTCCTGAAACTTCAAAGTACTAATGCTTGTTCCCATGGTCAAGTGAAGTCATTTATGAACACATCTCATGTTTTTGATGCTAATTCATCTCTGTATCAAGTCCTCCAAATCATCTCAAGAATGAGACAGTGTCTGTAATAAAAGCATTTTAATTCTCTCTGTTGGTCTTCCTGGTTGATATTCCTATACCAAAACAAATCTCTTTCTAACCACACAAAAACTAAAGCATCTAAGCAGAACACCACATGCAAATCAACACCAGTAAGGTTACAGGCCCATAGGCGCCAGAAACAGTAATTCATTTTTAGCTCAGTCCTAAATCCACTCTCTGGCCAGAAAACATAAATTGAAAAGTAATGAATAAAAAAACTGGAATCTGGTGTCTGCAGCTCTGTCTTCCCAGATTCTGTCTACATCAACTGGGTTTGTCTTTCTGAGCTTCCATTTGTTGTACTCACATGCTTATTTGCAGAATCAAACACTTTAATTTATTCTTTCTGGTTTAACATGTCTCAGACAAGGCTCTCATTCAGCTTAAAGGCCCCTTTTCCTGAACTGTCCCTCAGTGGCCACAAGCTGTCATTGCTGTGCCTATCCAGCCTTGGAAGTTTAGTGACCAAACACGTAATGGCAGTGGCAGGCACACAGTAGGCACATATGACAGGCACAGTAGGCACAGTGATAGGCACATATGTAGCAGCACAGTGGCAGGCACATAGTAGGTGCCTGATGAATATCTGCTGATGATTCTGAAGTCAGTACCAATAACAAATTATTTTATTATAGAATTGCACTGTTCTCCAGCTGTTTCTCATTGATTTCTGTTACACTCTATCTTTGAGTCACATTCCCCAAGGCTTTGGCTGAGCTACAACCTGGTTGTAAGCTGGACATCTCTGGAAAATGTGCTAAATTTTTTTTAGGATAATAGTTCTTTTGGCAGGGGAATAAAGGAAGACAGTTGTTGTGTTAATGGTATTGTGCGAAAATGAATACAGTTCTGCCAATAGAAATCTAAGTCAGATAGCTCAAAATGCCACACTCACTGTGTACTAAAGGCTGAGACAGCATTACACACAGCCAAAGGCTTTCCTAGGTCCAGCTAAATACATTAACCAAAAAGCAACCTACGTGGAAGGAGTGTACACATGTGAATTAGATCTGTTCTAGTTATAATCAAACATATTATAAGTAAATCTGTTGGTGTCCTCAAAGATAAATGACACTCCTAAGCACTGTTTCTTTGAAAAAAAAAATCAATTATTTCAGTTATCAAAATTGCTTTGCCAAGAATATGCCTTATATTTTGAATTCCAGTTGAAGAACCCACTAAGCATCAATGTAGCTCTTATGAGTACCTACATCACTTGCAGACATAAAAAATGACTGCATTAATGCCAAGGTATTAACAAACTCTACTATTTACAAGACAGTGGCAACAGACCACTTCCCCTATCTAAGCTTAGACATTGCATACACTTTGGAAATCCCCACGCCCCCACAAAATTAAAATAGACTTAAATAACTTATGAATGCTATGCAATGTCAGCATGTGCTACATCTCTATTTAACTGATAACTCTTCAAGGACAAAGACTGACTATACTCCTCCTGAATTATGTTTTTCCAGGTTATCTTTGAGTTGACTTGTCAAATTCCATAAATCAGGAGTTCTTAAACTGAAGTTTTTGCACAGAATTCAGGGAAGGTAAGTATTCTGGTATGGAAAAGGCTGACATTTTTATTTTCATAAACCTCTACTGAAATTTAGCATTTCCTTCAATTATGAAGGTTGGAAACAGCACAGAGTAGTATTAATAGTATCTAGTAGGAGCTTCCTGGGTAGCTCAAATGGTAAAGAATCTGCTTGTGATGTGGGAGACCTGGGTTCTATCCCTCGGTTGGGAACATCTCCTGGAGGAGGGCATGGCAACCCACTCCAATATTCTTGCCTGGAGAATTTCATGGACAGAGGAGCCTGATGGGCTACACTCCATGGGGTCGCAAAGAGTAGGACATGATTGAGCCCTTTCACTTTCACTTTACCTTTGTAGGGCCTTCCAGGAGGCAGTAGTAGTAAAGAACCTGCCTGCCAATGCAGGAGACATAAGACAAGGAGGTTAGATCCCTGGGTCAGGAAGATCCCCTGGGGGAGAGCATGGTAAACCCAGTCCAGTATTCTTGCCTGGAGAATCCCATGAACAGACAAGCCTGGTGGGCTACAGTCCATAGGGTTGCAATGAGTTGGACATGACTGGAGCTACTTAGCAGGCCACACGCATACCTTTGTAACCAATACAAATCAGGGGGTATTTTACATCATTTTACAATAATTTCTGATATTTACATTTCCTTCATACCAAACTATTTGAAATTAAATGAACGACTGGAGCAGCCACTAAATTACACAGGATTAGAGGTTGTCCATTTACAGATGATAGCGTAACCTAACTGCCAAATTGTGGGCAACTCTGTGCCTGGTGACCATTCAAGCAACTAACAATCAAGTTGTATGTTTATATTAGTAATTCAGATATCTATCTTCTTTTCAGTACTCTATGTTTATATATATATATATATATATTTTTTTTTTTTAACCACAAATAAGATCTTTTATTTGTCATCATTAAAAGCCTGAATTTTAAACAGATTCTTGGACCAGTGGCTTATATCCATCAGCTCATTTAGTCTCATCCCCAGTAGCTTTTCTAAAACTATTGCCTTCACCATATAGCTCCATGAATTTTCCCAATTGAAACTTAGGCTTCTTCAGCATTTTTACTTTTCTAACAAAGACATTATGGAGTGGATAAATAGATTAGTGAGTCTTTTCTATGTCTTTTTCAATACAGTTTGGAATCAATTTATTGTCTACCTCTTTCAAGTCATTTGTCTGCCCCTCTCAGGTCATGATTTCCATCATCATCTTGTGGATCTAGCAGACCTTCTGGTGCTGGGCATAAGCAGTCTTCAGGATATGATTGCTGCATTTTTCAGTAAAACCCACACAGAACAGATGAAGCAAGTAACCATCCATAGTCTTAACATCAACATGAACTTCAATCATGATCTACCAGTATTAGATCACGGAGCACATTTTATCAAGGGAGTATCACCAACTCAATGAACATGAATCTGAGCAAACTCCAGGAGATACTGAAGGACAGAGAAGTCTGGCATGCTGCAGTCCATGGAGTCGTAAAGAGTCAGACTTGACTTAGCGAGTGAACAACAAGATCCCCACCATGAAGTCTTCCCTAGAGGAAGAACTCTTTCCCCAAAGAGGAACCAGTTTGTCACCCTGAAGAGTCAGGAAACAAGAGAGTCCTCAAGAAAAAGAGGAAATTAACTTCCAGGGAGGAGCCACTCAGCAGTGGACCTGAAGAGGCTACTGCTAGCAAGAGCAGAGCTCTAAGAAAAAGAAAATGTTCTGAAAGCTATCTTAGGAAAATTAGAATACATTTACACCTAATGAGGCATAACTTGGAAAGATAGTTCCCAATCCATCCTTTAGTGCTCAATAAAAAATCAAAAAGATCCATTCCATGGAAATTAGTAAGGCAGTTTTTTCCCTGAATAATCTCAGTAACTAGCCTGGATTGTCTAAATGCAACTTTGTCATTCTGCAGATCAGAAAGGCTCACTTCAAAAACATGACCCTTGAGGTGATCAGATACTGTTTTGGTTCCTTGCGTTCTCATGACTAGTGTTTTCATATAAGAAATATGTATTTCAGATAAGAAATACTGGGAAAACACTAGTGCTTTCACATAATGCCAATCTTTCTTAGAAAATCAGTCAACCACTTTCTTCCTGGGCCCCTTTTTGCCAACTTTCATAAGATGCTTGTTCTTGCCAACTACCATGGTGATGCTCAGAGAGCCAAAAGAGACAGTTTATATTTATTAAGATAAGGAATTAAGTTACTCAAAGTATACCTTAGCCCTCAACATTCTTTTACCTAAACTAAGCAACAACAATTTGTACAATTGTGTCATTAAAACAAATAAATTTTACTTTTGTCTTGTTTTGTTCATTAATGGATTATAAAGAGATATATATTTTCAGTTCAGTTCAGTTCAGTCACTCAGTCATGTCCGACTCTTTGCAACCCCATGAATCGCAGAATGCCAGGCCTCCCTGTCCATCACCAACTCCCAGTTCACTCAAACTCACGTCCATCGAGTCGGTGATGCCATCCAGCCATCTCATCCTCTGTTGTCCCCTTCTCCTCCTGCTCCCAATCCCTCCCAAGGGACTCTCAAGAGTCTTCTCCAACACCACAGTTCAAAAGCATCAATTCTTCAGCGCTCAGCTTTCTTTATAGTCCAACTCTCACATCCATACATGACTACTGGAAAAACCATAGCCTTGACTAGACAGACCTTGGCTGGCAAAGGAATGTCTCTGCTTTTTAATATTCTGTCTAGGTTGGTCATAACTTTCCTTCCTAGGAGTAAGCATCTTTTAATTTCATGGCTGCAATCACCATCTGCAGTGATTTTGGAAGCCCAAAGCATAAAGTCTGACACTGTTTCCACTGTTTCCCCATCTATTTCCAATGAAGTGGTGGGACCAGATGCCATGATCTTAGTTTTCTGAATGATGAGCTTTAAGCCAACTTTTAAGCCTCATCAAGAGGCTTTTTAGTTCCTCTTCACTTTTTGCCCATAAGGGTGGTGTCATATGCATATCTGAGGTTATTGATATTTCTCCTGGCAATCTTGATTCCAGCTTGTGCTTCTTCCAGCCCAGTGTTTCTCATGATGTATGCTGCATATAAGTTAAGTAAGCAGGGTGACAATATACAGCCTTGATGTACTCCTTTTCCTATTTGGAACCAGGATATCTTCAGCTCAGTTCAGTTCAGTCGCTCAGTTGTGTCCGACTCTTTGAGACCCCATGAATCGCAGCATGCCAGGCCTCCTTGTCCATCACAAACTCCCGGAGTTCACTCAGACTCACGTCCATCAAGTCAGTGATGCCATCCAGCCATCTCATCCTCTGTCATCCCCTTCTCCTCCAGGATATCTTAGTAAATCATAAAAATTTTTAAGCATCTTTTTAACTCTTTAGTATGCTATAATATTTCAATGAATATATGTTCCAAAGAATAGAAAATAATGGATGTGAAATCAAATCTAGATCTCTCATGTCAGTGATGATTCAGGATCCTTGATTAATTAACGTTTTTCTTTTTCCTTCAATCTTCTATTTGATTAATTTGTCCACAAAAAAGAAAAACTTGTAGTCATGTGTTAGTATGATGCTATGAAGGCTGCACTGTATGGCTACTTTAAAAATGTTCAACTTTGAGAAGGGAGAATTGCTCTTTGCACCTATTAACCTTTCACAAAAGTGGATAGAGCGGTAAATGGCAAAAATAGAGAAGTACAGTTGAACCAAATATTTAACTTGCAGACAAAAGAAACATTTTCTCAAAGAACTGAGTCCAGCAAGATCAATTGTGGGGTATCAGATCAGTCACTCAGTCGTGTCCGACTTTGCGACCCCATGAATCGCAGCACGCCAGGCCTCTCTGTCCATCACCAACTCCCAGAGTTCACCGAGACTCACGTCCATCGAGTCAGTGATGCCATCCAGCCATCTCATCCTCTGTCGTCCCCTTCTCCTCTTGCTCCCAATCCCTCCCAGCATCAGAGTCTTTTCCAATGAGTCAACTCTTCACATGAGGTGGCCAAAGTACTGGAATTTCAGCTTTAGCATCATTCCTTCCAAAGAAATCCCAGGGCTGATCTCCTTCAGAATGGACTGGTTGGATCTCCTTGCAGTCCAAGGGACTCTCAAGAGTCTTCTCCAACACCACAGTTCAAAAGCATCAATTCTTTGCCCTCAGCCTTCTTCACAGTCCAACTCTCACATCCATACATGACTACGGGAAAAACCATAGCCTTGACTAGACGGACCTTTGTTGGCAAAGTAATGTCTGTGCTTTTCAATATGCTATCTAGGTTGGTCATAACTTTCCTTCCAAGGAGTAAGAGTCTTTTAATCTCATGGCTGCAGTCACCATCTGCAGTGATATGATGGAGTTTTATCATCATTTGAATTGAATACACATTTAAGGGCCCTTTATTCAGGGATTCATTTCCAAAGTTTCTGTACTACATATCTAGAATTTTCCCAGTAAGAATTATCATTTATTCAAGCTGAGTCTTTGAACTGAACTGAATCTAATACTCTAGGAAACAAAGTCACACTGAGTAAGATTCAATTGCTGAGCAATCAGGTGAAACAGAAATTTTGTGTATGAGACCATTGATTATTTACTGTCAGGCTAGAGAGAAAAGACTTTGCCCTAAGTGGAAGATTTGGTCACACCACATAGGCATGATGGTTCTATATAGTTATTACCTTAACAATAGACTCTGCCATAAATAAACAAAAAGAGAATTTATCTGAGGCACCAAGATTTATCCCAGTAGAACATTGTGATTATGCAGTTTCTCTGTGACAGAATTACTTTCATGAACTCATAAATCTATTATACACCATTTCCTATAATATTGCTTTCCCATAATTTCCTTTATCAGGTAAGACCTCACCTAGACACTTAATATAAACTGTGATGAGAGCATCTGGGTTACTAAGAAGTTCTAATAAGTCTTTGAAGATTATAGGAAATAAGTAGAACATATAACATTGTTTTTAGTTCTGGACTTTCTATTTTAGCAACTGACTAGAAATAACAAGTATACCACAGGGTGATAGATTTTTGAAAAATATTCAAAATGAGAACAAATTTTATTTTACTAAATTTTGTATTTAGTTTCATTTACCATAACACTAGAATTTAAATTACAAAAATTTTACTCATTTGGCTTAATTTCCCATTTAAGAGATGATGCAAATTTGAAAATCATACATGCAGCATAGAATTCAAATGTCATGCATATGTTTTTGTTTGTTTGCTTTCTTTCCAAAACCCTTGGCAATTAGTAAACAATGGGTGAAGTATGTAGTTTAAAGATAGAGCTCACCAAATTGCCTACTAAGCTATAAGAAGATGTAAGAGAAAGTGTGGAGTCCAGATAACTTTACATTTTGGGTCTGAAAAAACTGAATGTCCAATAATGAAAATTCAGGAAGGAGATTTAGAGGTAGAGTTAATAATTCAGTTTTGGATACCTCAAATTTAGATGACTATTAGATATCTAAGTAGAGACAGTAAGAAGGAATTTGGTGGTAACAGTCAAGAGAAGGGTTAATACTTAGGATACACATTGGAAATCACAGCACATAGAAATAAAACTTAAAGCCTTATTCAATGGATAGGGTCTCTTAGAGAATGAATGGTTAGATAGAAGAGAATAGGTTTCAGGCCTGAGAGAGACCACTTTAAAACTTAGAAACGGTAAAGGTGAGGAGGTTCCAGCAAGACACTGAGAGGAGTGGTCATTGTGTTCCAAAAAATTTCTGGAGAATATGGTGTGAAGAAATGTTTAAGGAATAAAGATGAAACTGGAAGTTTCAAATGCCACATTGACTTTGGCAACAAGGATATCACCAGTAACCTTGATAAGAATGGCTTCAGTGGAGTAATGGAAAATAGAGCCTGACTGCAATGGTTCGATGCAGCCTAGAAAACAAGGAATTGGGGAGAGTGACTATGCACAACTCTATCTAGAAGTGCTAATACAAAGGGAAATAGAGAGGAGAAGCCTGTGGGAAGAAGATAAAGTTTCAGGATCTGTACTTATAACAGTTGCTTTAAAATGGGTGATATGTCCATTGTGATGGAAATGAAGCACAGTGAGAAACACTGATGATTTAATGAGTGGGATGATAGTTGGAGTATAAAAGTTTTAAATAGGTGATGAGGGATAGAATCCAGTACACAAATAGAGTGACATTAGATTGGGGGTGGGAAAGGGAGGTTGGGTGCAGAGCACATTCTTTGTAATGTAAGAAAAGGAAGTATACACAGTGTAGTATACATACAGTTCACTTACAGGAAGATGTAGAGGTTCTTTTATGATTATTTTAATTATTTTGTTCATTTAATAAGATAGGTTATCATCTGAGAATAGAGATGCAGGAGGGATCAAAGATTGAAAGAGAGTAGACAAGCTCTGAAATGTATCCTCAGAGAACAGGGATGTAAATTGTTTATGAAAATGTCATAGAAGTATTGAACAGCACTGGGGGCTCACCTGAATTCTGTGATTTAGAACCCAAAGTGAGATAAGTCATTTTAGTTGTTATTTTCTCCAGTTATACTGTTCTGATGTGTATCTGAAGTAGGCAGAGAGTTTGATTTAACAAGTTTTGGAGTTTTGTCAAAAGGAAAGGAGAAATTTAAAAAATAATTACAGAAAAATGCAAAACAGTGATTATAAAAGTGAATCATGAAATCTTATTAGGTATAAGAAAAGAAATGAGGATGTAACATGGGTGACAGTGAAAAGCTAAAGAGAATATACTGGAGTAATGAGTAGTCAAAATTGACGTGCTATAAAAAAATAAGATAGAAAGATATGCTTAGTTGCCTAAGACAGGGATACTTCAAGTTGAGATTTTAGATGGGTTGTAGTTATTGCAAGAGGAACTAAAGAGCCTCTTGGTGAGGGTGAAAAAGGAAAGTGGAAGAGCCAGCTTAAAACTAAATATTAAAAATCTAAGATCATAACATCTGGCCCCATTACCTCATGGCAACTAGAAGGGAAAAGGTGGATGTAGTGACAGATTTCCTCTTCTTGGGCTCTAAAATCACTGCAGATGGTGACTGCAGCCATGAAATCAGAAGACGATTGCTTCTTGGCAGGAAAGCTATGACAAATCCAGACAATGTGATGAAAAGCAGAGATATCACTCTGCCGATAAGGCTATATAGCCAAGGCTATGGTCTTCCCTGGAGAAGGAAATGTCAACCCACTCCAGTACTCTTGCCTGGAAAATCCCATGGATGGAGAAGCCTGGTAGGCTGCAGTCCATGCGGTCGCTAGGAGTCGGATGGGACTGAGCGATTTCACTTTCACTTTTCACTTTCATGCATTGCAGAAGGAAATGACAACCCACTCCAGTGTTCTTGCCTGGAGAATCCCAGGGACAGGGGAGCCTGGTGGGCTGCAGTCCATGGGGTCGCACAGAGTCGGACACGACTAAAGCGACTTAGCAGCAGCAGCAGCATGGTCTTCCCAGTGGTCATGTACAGTTGTGATAGCTGAACCGTAAAGAAGGCTGAGCACCAGGTGCATGCAGAACACCACCTGAGAGCAGACAGGAGTACCCGACCATTGGAAAAGAATATATAGAACCAGGCAAAACTCTGTAGGACAAAGGACCTAAGGGGAGAACAGGACAGTTAGTAGGGCAGGACCTGCCCTTAGTGGGTAGGGGAACTGAAGCAGGGGTCTGATCCCCACAGTGGGGCAATTGTCTGAGTCAGAGGAGAAACATTTAAGACTGAGAGTGAAACAGCTGATCTGTGGCAGCCTAATTGGAATGAGAATGAGAAAGTCCTTGCCGCAGCCATACATACCCTGGACCGGAATGCTGGTCTCCTGTAAGGTGCAGTGGCTGGAAGCTGAAGTTTAGGGATTGCGGAGCAATCCCAATGTGAGGGCTGCTGTTGACTGTGGAGAGAAAGACTGAAGAGATGTGAGGAAAGTGATCATGGTGGGAAATGCTGGTGGATAAAAGCTAGGCCACCATGGAAGCAAGACGTACTGCTGAGTCACATGCAGGGGATTGAGCCATCACCATAGCCTCTCTCTCTCTCCACACTCCAGCATCAGCAGCTGAACAATAGAGAGTCTGGCCCATCAAACGCCTGATGTATTGAACTACAGAGTAGGATCACACCCAGGGTGCTCCTTTCAGTGACTGATGCAAGGAACTAGAGTAGGACCCTACGCAGGGTGCCCCTTCAAGTGCCTGATGCACTAATTTACAGAGTAGGACCCCAGCCAGGGGGGCCCTTCTATGTGCCTGACACGAGGAACAACAGAGAAGGACCCCAGGCAAGGGAGCCCTCCAAGTGCCTGAATGGGCGGAAAGATGGAGAAAGACTGGCCAAAGAGGCCTTCTGATCGCCAGCTACAAGAGGCATTAAAAAATGTCTGATAGGGCCATAACTCCTGCAGCAGAAGCAGACCAAGTCCCTGCACACTTGGCACTGCCAGGGTCCCCACAAGCCAAGCAGCTGTGCCACCTTCACGCTCAACTCTCACTGGGGCAGAGCTGCTACAGGAAAAAAAAAAAAAAAAAAGTCATGTCTGTGTGCACAGGGTTGCTTCAGTCCTGTCCAACTCTTTGTGACTCTGTAGACTGTGGCCTGCCAGGCTTCTCTGTCAGAGAGGGGGTTCTCCAGGCAAGAATACTGGATCCTATTGGACAATACTGGTTGCCATACCCTTCTAGAGCACTATATCTCTTGCTGCCCTAGCCCAACCCCCTGAGTACCTCGTGCTGTCAGAACCCCTGTGACCCAAGCAGCTGTACCACCTCCACACCTGGCCCTCACAGCAGCAAACCCAAGCCCTCCAGGGCAGCCTCAGGAGCTAAACCCCAGTGGACAACCCACATGTAGAGGTGGAAATAAAACTACAATTGAAACCCAGGGGCAGTGTGGCTAAGGAAGAAGACCCAAAACCTTCTCACCAGCTGTACAAGCTGCAGATTAAATTCACACGATCAACTAAGCACACTGTGTTGATGGAATATAGGAAAGACCATTGAGAGCTCCCACAAAAGAAAACACACTAGCTCTGATAGCTGTGGACATTGGAGGCAAGAACACAAAGGAGTAGGACCAGATTAGAATCTGAGCTGCCCCCACAGCAGGTCCAGAGATCAGCACAGTGTTGGAGAGCATCCTAGGGAGGTGAGGTGGACTGTGACTCCCAACGAGGGAAAGGACGCTGACAACAGCAACTCAAGAAAAACATTTATTATTCTTGTTTTTTTTACTTGTTCTGTGGATTCTTTTGTATATTTTTTTCTTTTCTCTTTCCTTTTCTTCCCCCTCTTTTGTAGTTGTCAATTTTATTGGCACTAAGAAATCCAATTAACCTTTTGAGCTTCCCCCCCCCCCCCCCAGTCACATTTATTATTGTTGTTATAAACGTCTGCCTCTACATTTGGCTTTTGCAGTTCTGTGGAGTTTTCCTTTTTTTTTTCTTTTCTCCTTTTTTAATTTTAATTTTTTTAACCTATTATTATTTTTTCTACATTTATTCCTTTGTTTGCCTTTCCTACTATTCTTTTTCCCTTGCAGCTAATCTTTAATATATATAAATCTTCATCTACCTCTATTTAACTTTGCATATATATTCATTCTTTCTTTTCTTTCCTCTCAACACATTTGTTAGTTTTGTTTTCATTGCTTTATTTCCCACTGGCACCTTTCTTTAGTGTTGTTTTCCAGTCTGTGCTTAAGTTAGTTTTGTTCTTAATTAGTAAATATAATTTTTGATTTCCTTTGTTCACCAGGTCAGTCTACTGTACTTTATTTTTGTTGGACTATTTTTACTTTGCTCATGAGTGTATATGTATATGTGTATATTCCAATATTTTACTTATTATTGCCCGATTTTGTAACTGCCATTTGTCTGGGGTTCATCTTTGGTTTCTTGTTTTGGGATATTTGTTTTAATCTAACTTAATGGCATAACAAACCACTTGTGGAATCTCCATTCCTGACAAAAGATCAAGCCCTGAGCCTTTGGAATAGGAGCACTGACTCCAAGACCCTAGACTACCAGAGAACTAACCCTAGGGAGTATCAAATAGTGAGAACTCACATAAAGGAACCCACTTGAAGACCCTGCATCACCCAGTAGCACCCTCATCTAAACAATAAACAAAACAAAAATACAAACCCAATCATCAGCAGACAGGATTACCATCTCACTCAGCTTTGCCCATCAGAGGAAAAACTAAAAAAAAAAACAAAAGCTCGGCACAAATCTCACCCCATAGGAAGCTCACACAAAACACTGAGGGCAGAAACCAACAGGAAGAAAGAATTCAACCTTTTTCACGGTAAGAATTCAACTTTCCTTGGAGCTTGGGAAAGGAGACCTCAAACACAAGAACTTAAAAAAAATAATAATGAAAAGGCAGACAAATACTGCACAAATAAAAGAACAAACTAGAAACACAGAAGTCCAAATAAATGAAGAGGAAATAGGCAAACTACCTGAAAAAGAATTCAGAATAATGATAGTAAACATGATCAAAAACCTTGAAAATGAAATGGAGAAAATGCAAGAATCAATTAACAAAGACCTAGAAGAATTAAAGAATAAACACACAGAGACAAGCAACACAATTACTGAAATTAAAAATACTCTAAAGGTATCAATAGCAGAATATTTGAAGCAGAAGAACCAATCAGTGAGCTGGAAGATAAAATGGTGGAAATAACTTCTGAAGAGCAGATTAAAGTATAAAGAATGAAAACAGCTAAGGACAGTCTCAGAGACCTCTGGGACAATATCAAATGCACCAACATTCAAATTATAGAGGTCCCAGAAGAAGAAGAGAAAAAGAAACTGTATGAGAAAATGTTTGGAGATTATAGTTGAAAATTTCCCCAACATGGAAAAGGAAATTGTCAATCAAGTCCAAGAGGCACAAAGAGTCCCATACAGGATAAACCCAAGGAGAAACATGCCAAGACAGATATAATCAAACTAACAAAGACTAAACACAAAAAAGGAATATTAAAATCAGTAAGGGATAAGCAACAAGTAAAATACAAGGGAAACCCCATATGCTTAACAGCTGATCTTTCAGCAGAAACTGTGCAGGCCAGAAGGGAATGGCAGGATATATTTAAAGTACTGAAAGGCAAAAATCTGCAACCAAGATTACTGTACCCAGCAAGGATCTCATTCAAAATTGATGGAAAAATAAAAAGCTTTATGACAATCAAATAGCTATGAAGAGAAGAGAAGTGAAAAGCAAAGGAGAAAAGGAAAGATATAAGCATCTGAATGCAGAGTTCCAGGAATAGCAAGGAGAGATAAGAAAGCCTTCCTCAGTGATCAATGCAAAGAAATAGAGGAAAACAACAGAATGGGAAAGACTAGAGATCTCTTCAAGAAAATGAGAGATACCAAGGGAACATTTCATGCAAAGATGGGCTCGATAAAGGGCAGAAATGGTATGGACCTAACAGAAGCAGAAGATATTAAGAAGAGGTGTCAAGAATACACAGAAGAACTGTATATAAAAGATCTTTATGACCAAGATAATCATGATGGTGTGATCACTGACCTAGAGCCAGACATCCTGGAATGTGAAGTCAAGTCGGCCTTAGAAAGCATCACTACGAACAAAGCTGGTGGAGGTGATGGAATTCCAGTAGAGCTATTTCAAATCCTGGAAGATGATGCTGTGAAAGTGCTGCACTTAATATGCCAGCAAATCTGGAAAACTCAGCAGTGGCCACAGGACTGGAAAAGGTCAGTTTTCATTCCAATCCCAAAGAAAGGCAATGTCAAAGAATGTTCAAACTACCGCGCAATTGCACTCATCTCACACGCTAGTAAGGTAATGCTCAAAATTCTCCAAGCCAGGCTTCAGCAATACATTAACCATGAACTTCCAGATGTTCAAGCTGGTTTTAGAAAAGGCAGAGGAACCAGAGATCAAATTGCCAACATCCGTTAAATCATGGAAAAAGCAAGAGAGTTCCAGAAAAACATCTATTTCTGCTTTATTGACTATGCCAAAGCCTTTGACTGTGTAGATCACAATAAACTGTGGAAAATTCTGAAAAAGATGGGAATACCAGACCACCTGACCTGCCTCTTGCGAAACCTATATGCAGGTCAGGAAGCAACAGTTAGAACTGGACATGGAACAACAGACTGGTTCCAAACAGGAAAAGGAGTACATCAAGGCTGTATATTGTCACCCTGCTTATTTAAGTTAGATGCAGAGTATATCATGAGAAATGCTGGGCTGGAAGAAGCACAAGCTGGAATCAAGATTGCTGGGAGAAATATCCATAGCCTCAGATATGCAGATGACACCACCCTTATGGCAGAAAGTGAAGAGGAACTAAAAAGCCTCTTGATGAAAGTGAAAGAGGAGAGTGAAAAAGTTGGCTTAAAGCTAAACATTCAGAAAATTAAGATCATGGCGTCTGGTCCCATCACTTCATGGCAAATAGATGGGGAAACAGTGTCAGACTTTATTTTTGGGGGCTCCAAAATCACTGCAGATGGTGATTGCAACCATGAAATTAAAAGACGCTTACTCCTTGGAAGGAAAGTTATGACCAACCTAGATAGCATATTGAAAAGCACAGACATTACTTTGCCAACAAAGGTCTGTCTAGTCAAGGCTATGGTTTTTCCAGTGGTCATGTATGGATGTGAAAGTTGGACTGTGAAGAAAGCTGAGCGCCGAAGAATTGCTGCTTTTGAACTGTGGTGTTGGAGAAGACTCTTGAGGGTCCCTTGGACTGCAAGGACATCCAACCAGTCCATCCTAAAGGAGATCGGTCCTGGGTGTTCTTTGGAAGGACTGATGCTAAAGCCGAAACTCCAATACTTTGGCCACCTCATGTGAAGAGTTGACTCATTGGAAAAGACTCTGATGCTGGGAGGGATTGGGGGCAGGAGGAGAAGTGGACGACAGAGGATGAGATGGTGGATGGCATCACCGACTCGATGGACAAGAGTTAGGGTGAACTCTGGGAGTTGGTGATGGACAGGGAGGCCTGGCGTGCTGCAATTCATGGGTTAGCAAAGAGTAGGACACGACTGAGTGACTGAACAGAACTGAGACAAGCAAAAGTTAAGCGAATTCAGTACCACCAAACCAGCTTTAAAACAAACATTAAAGGGACTTAATATAGTCAAGAAATACAACAGAAGAAGAAAGATCTACAAAATCAACCCCAAACAATTAAGAAAATGACAATAGGAACATATATACAAAGAATTACCTTAAATGTAAATGGATTAAATGCTCCAACCAAAAGATACAGACTGGCTGACTGGATACAAAAACAAGACCCAGATATATGCTGTCTACAAGAAACCCACTTCAGATCTTAAGACATCTATAGGCTGAAAGTGAGAGGATGGAAAAATATATTACATGCAAATAGGAAGCAAAAGAAATCTGGACTAGCAATCCTCTATCAGACAAAATAGACCTTAAAATAAAGAAGATTACAAGAGATAAGGAAGGACACTTCCTAATAATCAAGGGATCAGTCCAAGAGGAAGACAGAACAATTGTAAATATCTATGCACCCAACATAGGAGCACCTCAATACATAAGACAAACACTAACAGACATGAAAGGAGAAATTGACAGTAACACAGTAATAGTAGGAGACTTTAACACCCCACTCACACCAATGGACAGATCATCAAAATAGAAGATTAATAAGGAAACACAAGTATTAAATGATACATTAGATGAGATGAATCTCAATATCTTCAGGACATTCCATCCAAATGCAGAATAATACACCTCCTTCTCAAGTGCACATGGAACATTCTCCAGGATAGACCACATCTTGGGTCACAATTCAAACCACAGTTAATTTAAGAAAACTGAAATCATATCAAGCATCTTCTCTGACCTCAATGCTATGAGACTAGATAGCAATTACAAGAAAAGAAAAAACTGTAAGAAATCAAACACATAGAGATTAAAAAACACGTTTCTAAATAACCAACAGGTTACAGAAGAAATCAAAAGGGAAATCAAAAAATTTCTAGAAACAAATGATAATGAAAACACGACAGCTCAAAACCTATGCGATGAAGCAAAGCAGTTCTAAGAGAGAAGTTTTATAGCAATACAATCCTACCTCAAGAAACAAGAAAAACATTGAATAGACAACCTAACTTTATACCTAAAACAACTGGAAAAAAGAACAAAACCCCCAAAAAATTAGTAGAAGGAAAGAAATCATAAAGATCCGAGCAGAAATAAATGAAAAAGAAATGAAATAAACAATAGTAATAAAACTAAAAGCTGGTTCTTTGAGAAGATAAACAAAATTGATAAACTTTTAGCCAGACTCATCAAGAAAAAAAGAGAGAAGAATCAAATCAACAAAATTATAAATGAAAAAGGAGAGGTTACAACAGACAATGCAGAAATACAAAGGATTATAAGAGACTATTATGAACAACCATATGGCAATAAAATAGATAACCTGGAAGAAACGGACAGATTCTTAGAAAAGTTCAATCTTCCAAGACTGAACCAGGAAGAAATAAAAATTATGAACAACCCAATTACAAGCACTGAAATTGAAGCTGTGATCAAAAATCTCCCAAGAAACAAAAGCCCAGGACTAGACAGCTTCACAGGAGAATTCTATGAAACATTTAGAGAAGAGCTAGTGCTTATCCTTCTAAAACACTTTCAAAAAATTGCAGAGGAAGGAACAATTCCAAACTGATTCTACGAGGCTTCCATCACCCTGATACCAAAACCAGACAAAGACAACACGAAAAAAGAAAACTACAGGCCAATATCACTGATGAACATAGATGAAAAAGTCCTCAACAAAATTTTAGCAAATAAAATTCAGCAACACATCAAAAAAACTCACACACTATGATCAAGTTGGGTTTATTCTACGGATGCAAGGATTCTTCAATATATGCAAATCAATCAATGTGATACACCATATCAACAAATTGAAAGCTAAACACCATATGATAATCTTAGTAGATGCAGAAAAAGCCTTTGACAAAATTCAGCATCCATTTATGATAAGAACTCTTCAAATAATGGGCATAGAAGGAACCTACCTCAACATAGTAAAGGCCATATATGATAAACCTACAGAAAACATTATTCTCAATGGTGAAAAACTGAAAGCATTTCCCCTAAGATCAGGAACAAGACACGGGTGTCCACTTTCACCACTATTACTCAACATAGTTCTGGAAGTCCTAGTACAGCAATCGGAGAAGAAAAAGAAATAAAGGGAATCCAGACTGGAAAAGAAGAACTAAAGCTCTCACTGTTTGCAGATGACCTGATACTGTACATAGAAAACCCTAAAGATAGTATCAGAAAATTACTAGAGCTAATCAGTGAACTTAGCAAAGTTGCAGGAAATTAAATCAATACACAGAAATCACTTGCATTTCTATATACTAAGAATGAATAATCAGAAAGGGAAATTAAGGAATCAATCCCATTTACCATTGCAACAAAAAGAATTAAATATCTAGGAAAAAACCTACCCAAGGAGACAAAAGAACTGTACACAGGAAATTATAAGACATTAATGAAAGAAATCAAAGATGACATAAACAGATGGAGAGATATTCCATGTTCCTGGGTAGGAAAAATCAATACTGTGAAAATGACTATACTACCAAATGCAATCTACAGATTTAATGCAATCCTTATCAAATTACCAATGGCATTTTTCACAGAACTACAACAACAACAACAACAACAAATCACAATTCATATGGAAAAACAAAAGACCCCTAATAGTTAAAGCAGTCTTAAGAAAGAAGAATGGAGCTGGAGGAATCAACCTTCCTGACTTCAGATTACACTGCAAAGCTACAGTCATCAAGAGACTATGGTACTGGCACAAAAACAGAAATATATACCAATGGAACAACATAGAAAGCCGAGAAATAAACCCATGCACCTATGGGTACCTTATTTTTGACCTTATTTTTGAAAGAATATACAATAAAGCAAAGACAGCCTCTTCAATAAATGGTCCTGGGAAAACTGGACAGCTACATGTAAAAGGATGAAATTAGAATACTTCCTAACACTATACACAAAGATAAACTCAAAATGAATTAGAGACCTAAATGTAAGACCAGAAACTATAAAACTCTCATAGGAATACATAGGCAGAACAGTCTATGACATAAATCAAAGCAAGATCCTCTATGACTCACCTCCTAGAGTAATGGAAATAAAAACAAAAGTAAACAAGTGGGACCTAATTAAACTTAAAAGCCTTGCACAGCAAAGGAAACTATAATCAAGGTGAAAAGACAACCCTTAGACTAGGAGAAAATAATAGCAAACGAAACAACTGACAATGGATTAATTTTCAAAATATATAAACAGCTCATACAACTCAATACCAGAAAAACAAACAACCCAATGAAAAAGTGGGGGAAAGACCCAAAAAGACATTTCTCCAAAGAAGACATAACAGATGGCTAACAAACGCATGAAAAGACTCTCAACATCACTCATTATTAGAGAAATGCAAATCAAAACTACAATGAGATATCACCTCACACCATTCAGAATGGCCATCATCAAAAATTCTACAAACAATAAATGCTGAAGAGGGTGGGGAGAAAAGGGAATGCTCTTGCTCTGTTGGTGGGAATGTAAATTTATACAGCCGCTATGGAAGACGGTATGGAAATTCCTTAAGAAACTAGGAATAAAACCACCATATGACCCAGCAATCCCACTCCTAGGAAACCAAAGGAAAGAGGAAATCTGTGGAAACCAAAATTGAAAGAGACACAGGTATCCCATCGTTCATTGCAGCACTATTTACAATAGCTAGAACATGGAAGCAACCTAGATTTCCAACAACAGATGAATGGATAAAGAAGTTGTGGTACATATACACAATGGAAGATACTCAGCCTTAAAAAGGAACACATTTGAGTCAGTTCTGATGAGGTGGATGAACCTAGAACCTATTATACAGAGTGAAGTGAGTCAGAAAGAGAAAGATAAATACCCTATTCTAATGCATATATATGGAATCTAGAAAAATGGTAGTGAAGAATTTATTTACAGGGCAACAATGGAGAAACAGAGATAGAGAACAGACATACGGACATGGAGAGAGGGAATTCGAGGGTGAGATGTATGGAAAGAGTAACATGGAAACTTATATTACCATATGTAAAATAGATATCCAATGGGAATTTGTTGTATGTCTCAGGAAACTCAAACAAGGGCTCTGAATCAAGCAAGGGGGTGGATTGGGGAAGGAGATGGGAGGGAGTTTCAAAAGGTAGGGGATATATGTATACCTATGGCTGATTCATTTTGGGGTTTGATAGAAAACAGCAAAATTTTATAAAGTGATTGTCCTTCAATAAAAAATAAATAAATTTTTAAAAATTAAATTAAAATTAAAAGGCTGAGCACCAAAGAATTGATGCCTTTGAACTGTGGTCCTGGAGAAGATTCCTGAGAGTCGCTTGAACAGCAAGATCAAATCAGTCACTCTTAAGGGAAAACAACCCTGAATACTCATTGGAAGGACTGATACTGAAGCTGAAGCTCCCATACTTTGGCCACCTGATGCAAACAGCAGACTTACTGGAAAATCCCCTGATGCTGGGAAAGATTGAGGGCAGAAGCAAGGGTGTCAAGAGGGTGAGGTGGCTGGATAGCATTATGAATGCAAAGGACATAAACTTGGGCAGACTTTGAGAGATGGTGACGGACAGGAAGGCCTGTCGTGCTGCAGTTCATGGTGGACCAGAGTTGGGCATGACTGGGAGACTGAACAACAAAAACAAGTTATTGCATACCACAAGATCTGGAATTCATTAGATTATTTTGCTGTGGTAAGTGAAGGGATAAAATCATAGAAGTAAGCAGGTCAAGAAATTAATGTCAGAGTATTAAATTTATTATAAGGATAATGTACATGAAGTTGAAATTACTCAGGTTGAGAATGGGAATAATGGTGAAGAACAAGATCTTGAAACATTTGCTATTATCATTGGTAAGTAAGGATAAAGGACCATTAGGAATAAAGATGACTGGAACAAGGAGGTGTAATAACATGAGAATCAAACCCGGGCTTTTTATAGAGATTGAAAGAACAGGAGAAACAAAGACAGATGAATTTAACACATCACTAGTAGTCGGAGAAGGCAATGGCACCCCACTCCAGTACTCTTGCCTGGAAAATCCCAGCACGGAGGAGCCTGGTAGGCTGCAGTCCATGGGGTCGCTAAGAGTCGGACACGACTGAGCGACTTCACTTTCACTTTTCACTTTCATGCATGTGAGAAGGCAATGGCAACCCACTCCAGTGTTCTTGCCTGGAGAATCCCAGGGATGGGGGAGCCTGGTGGGCTGCCGTCTATGGGGTCACACAGAGTCGGAAACGACTGAAGTGACTTAGCAGCAGCAGTAGTCTGTAGAATGCCACCACCTTAGATGGCTGCAGAGGAAGCTAGCTTCCAATCAGACCAAAAATGGCTGCATAGGAAGCTAGCTTCCAATCAGAGCAAAAATGAGGGTCTGTTTATGGACTATGCAGAGCCAGGTGGTAAAGAGATTCTGGGTAATGAAAGATGCCTGTAAGCCTTGGACTTCTTAAGTGTGTTGACTAAAGTAAATAGAAAGGGGAGACATCATGGAGTCATTCTCTCAGGAAAAAGTTTCTATTTTAGTTTCTCTCTTGCAACAGTTCTCAAGCAGCTTATAGTGGTAAGCTGGGAGTATACCTGATGGTGATAAAATTGATCTCACCAAGAACATGGAGTACTCTATGTCCTACACCAGTTCTGTAGAAAGAGACTGTCAAGAGCAGGGGGACAGCCTCGCTAGAAGCATAAAAAAATAAAAGGTTATAAAATGTAGCATTTATATCTCAAAACTCATCAGATCCTATAGGACTTTAGAATGACCCTGAAATACATTAGCAGTATATGGTGAATATCTGTTACTGAATTTTCCAAGATAATTCTGAGTTGTTAAATTGAGGGTTGGTCTTTTATGGAAAATAGCAGACTTTTGCAGAAAAAAAATTGTTTGCAAGTAAAATCCATGCTTTTTCATTACTGTATTCTGAGGTATAACTAAATATTCAGTGGAGGTAGCACGAAGGAAATAGGTGATCGTGGAGGGCAGTGGAAAGGCAATGAAGAATTCATTATTACAGGAGAAAAAAAGTGTTCTGTAGGTAAACAACTCAGTTTCTGCCAAAAATTCAAGACTAAAATAAAAGTAATTTCATTATTTCAAAACCTAACAATATGTGAGTTTAAATAAAATGCTACCAAGAATAACTTCTGACAGCCGTCTACACAGTCTACCTCTCCGAACTGAATGACAAACTACAAGTCTAAAAACTTGTCCAAAGTTCTGTACCAATCTGCAGAAAGATTGTCTAACATTGGATAAATCATTACAGATGAGGTGCAACTATCCATCAAGTGGATTTGTTGTTCCAAAAAAACATCTGAACCCATTATTTAAGAGGTAAGATTTCCATTTCCATTACTGTCTTTCTGCCGACAGGTCTGTGCTGCTCGGAATATAAGATGTATGTTAGAGGGAAATACTCAGTTTAGAGAAATAGTTATCATTTTCTCTCTAACTCTCTAGGAACAGTATGGCAAATAATCAGTAAAACATAGACAGGATTTATAATAAAGTCTTACAAATTTTATTTCTATCATCCATATGAAGAAATCCTATAATTTATTTAATCCTTTAATATGATTCTTTAGTTAGGAAATAAATTTTCTAAATGTAATTATGAATTTATTCATTGATTCATTTATAATTATTTTATTAGCATCTACTCTATATCACACATTGTGCTAGGAACTGCAAATATAACAGTTAAAATAGACATAATTCATTCAGATATATAGTCACAACAAACAGAACACAACGAATAAATAAATAATTGGATATTATAATTAATATATAGGTAAATACCAGATTGTCTCAAAAATTACAATATTATAGGGACACAGCTCAGACTGAAGTCAAGAAAGTTAAATTTAAGCTTATATTCCCACAGGTTACTTATTATTTACTTTTATTTACTAAACATACACCTAATGGATAGAAGAATGGATATTATCTGTATGAAAATTATTAGAGGCAAAAAAGAAGAGGATGTGCCAAGGTTCTGAGGCAAGATAAAGGAAAGAAAATGTCCTGCAACTAAGCTATCTAAAAGGGCTTCTCTTACACTAGCAATCCAAACTAATACTGTTGGCCTTTATGCTATCCTGTGATACTTTAGAACAATACATCCAGATCTGAGTGTCACAGTAAAGGGTAACACGTCATATATTGAGACATTGCCCTAAGATGGCCCATGGTAGTTCTCAAATTTTTATTTTGAGGGAAGGGAAGCCAGGTGGTACCAGGAGGTGCAGTATATAACAAAGTCAGTAAGTAGAAGAAAGAGCAGTTAAAACAGAAAATCAAATTTAACCTATACTATAAACAGCCAGGACAATAGAAGGTGCCATAAAAAGACCAGAGTCATGATTACCACAGACTTATCAAGGCCTCAGATGCCAAGCCATCTGGTCTATTCTGTCATTTGAGTACAACACATTATCTGTATCTTCATAACTCATAGAGTTCTGACTAAAGATTTGACTGATAAAATTGCAGGCTGTTTCTGGACACCTATGGATGTTCCCTGAAAGAACAAAAGACTAGAAATAAAACTTAGCTCTATGCTAAGTCACTCAGTTGTGTCCAACTCTGAGACCCAATGGACTGTAGCCCGCCAGGCACCTCTGTCCATGGGGATTTTCCAGGCAAGAATACTGGAGTGGGTTGCCATGCCTTCTTCCAGGGATCTTTCCCACTCAGGGGTTGAACCCAGGTCTCCCATAGTGCAGGTGGATTCTTTACTGTCTAAGCCACCAAGGAAGCCCAGAAATAAAACAGAAAGTTCCACAATAAAAAAATCATACCCAAGTATGGATGCAGCAATAAGGAGCCAACACCCTTAGTTAAATGATGTGTTAAGTCAATCTAAAAACAGTGAAGAAAGTGACAGTGAAAGTTGCTCAGTCATGTCCAACTCTTTGCAATGCCATGGACTATACAGGCCATCATTCTCCAGGCCAGAACCCTGGAGTGGGTAGCCTTTCCCTTCTCCAAGGGATCTTCCTGACCCAGAAATTGAGTTGGGGTCTCCTGCATTGCAGGCGGATTCTTTACCAGCTGAAACAGCTCATATGCATAGAATGTCAGTAAAGAAAAATGTCTTGAACAAATGCCCTGAAAATGGCTCAAGGAAGGAGAAGGAAGAATGAAAAAAGAATTCAGAACAAAAGTTAGTAAAAATAGTATGGTTTAAAAGCAAAAAGACATTAAAATAAGTTTAATGTCTTGATTGCAGTGAGGATCTCATACATATATCAAATGTGTGTGTGATATCACATATCATATTATAAACATATGTGTGTGTTAAAACATCAGATTATATACTTTAAATATGTTCAAATTATTGTTTGTAATTATACCTCAATGAAACTGTTAAAATAAATACATTTGTCAAATATATATTTGTCTTCTTTTATCTCAGAGAGTTAGCTTGTGAAATATATGGTCTACATTCCTTATCTGCTTTGCTAAATAAGCAAACCAATACTTTAGAAATTCTTAGTTCTAATGAGATAATAATCTGTACCTTTTGGAGTGAGAACTCTCATGTTGGCTGTAGGATTGATATCCTGAAAAGTTATAGAATTACAGAAAAATATCCTTTCCTCAAACACAATCTTTACAAAGTTATGTAAAAGAAAAAATAGAAATGTAGTTGAAGAAATTGCCTTAAAAAAACTATTTAAAGATAATATCATTTCAGCTGATAATTATAGAGCTTTAATTGGTCTGCAAGCTTCCAAAATTCTCTGTAGGTTAAATGCAATAGCAACAGATGGCAGAAAATTTGGAAATCACAGTAACAGGCATAGCATCTTAAAATATAGATATATACCTTGAAAAAATTTCAACAAAGCCTTACATGTAACATTCTAATCCAATGCACATATTTAAAGTAGGTTATTTTTCACTGATGAAGTAAATTTAATGTGGATTTCTCCAAGAGAAACCTGTATCAATATTCTTTCTGAATCTAAAGGGAAAAAATCTATTTTAGCAGATTTGATATCTTTCATGATGATAAGCATTTGTTGATGTGTAAATTTTTTTCTTGGTTTATCATTTAATTAGAAACATTAAAAGAATTTACAATTCTTAAGCTAGACCTATATCATTCACTTACTGATCACTCACCCAATGAGTAAATTGCCTGACTTTTCTTTCTAGAAGACATTCAAGATAATCAGACTGAAGCTCATTGATTTGGTTGATTCATCCATTCATATATTCCTACAATACTGTTGAGTATTTTAATATATATCAAACACTAGAATAGACAGTGAGTATTTAAAGACAAGAAAGACACTTCTTGTGGTCCAGAATCTGCTATCTATTCCTTTGCTTCATTCATCCCATTACTTCTTTGCCAAACTTTACTGAGCTCACCCCAGTCCACCACCCTAGAACAAGTGCAGCTGGCTCTGTTTACTTCATGAACTTGATATTGGGTAAACAGAGCCAGATGCACCTGTTCTAGGGTGGTGGACTGGGGTGAGCTCAGTAAAGTTTGGCAAAGAAGTAAAGGGATGAATGAAGCAAAGAAGGAGTGTTAGACGATACACAACATACAAAGTCAGGAATTTACCAAGCCCTTTTTCTCTCTTTACAACAAAATGTGACTGACCTTATATTGCATTTTTCTATATTGCTTACAGATATGCCAGTGTGTTAGACTGAACTTCCAATAAAGCAGCTGAGTCATTTGATGGGAGCACTTGGCCAAAGCTTCATTGACAAAGCAATATAAGTGTCTGAGTGGTTAAATAGATATTCAATTAAAGTTCAGTGCAAAGGATATACTAAAATTTCTTTATCTGCTATTCCCTTCAATAAATTCCCAAATTGGGCTCATAATATTTCCTTCAGTGAAGTCTGTTGGGTTTTGGAGTCAGAGGGACCTGGATTTATCTGCCAATATTGACATCAAAATTTGCTTGAATTTGGGTTTTGTCTGTATCATCTTTGGCATTATCATATGCACTGCAACATGAATATAAGTACTATCCACTTCATGTGGCTGTTGGCTGTTGTAAGAATTAAATGTGTTTTAAGTTTGTAAGGTACACTGGAGGTTACTTTTTAAATTTATTTTAATTGGAGGCTAATTACTTTACAATATTGTAGTGGTTTTTGCCATACATTGACATGAATCAGCCATGGGTATACATGTGTTCCCCATCCTGAACCCCCTACCCACCTCCCTCCCCATCCCATCCCTCAGGGTCATCCCAGTGTGCCATCCCTGAGTATCCTGTCTCATGCATCAAACCTGGACTGGTGATCTATTCCACATATGATAATATACATGTTTCAATGCTATTCTCTCAAATCATCCCACCCTCGCCTTCTCCCACAGACCAAAGTCTGTTCTTTACATCTGTGTCTCTTTTGCTGTCTCACATATAGGGTCATCGTTACCATCTTTCTAAATTCCATATATATGCGTTAATACACTGTATTGGTGTTTTTCTTTCTGACTTACTTCACTCTGTATAATAGAGGCTCCAGTTTCTTCCACCTCATTAGAACTGATTCAAATGCATTCTTTTTAATAGCTGAGTTTGATGGACAGGGAAGCCTGGCATGCTGCAATTCATGGGGTCACAAAGAGTCGGACACGACTGAGCGACTGAACTGAATTGAACTGAACTGAATATTCCATTGTGTATATATACCATAGCTTTCTTATCCATTCATCTGCCAATGGACATCTAGGTTGCTTCCATGTCCTAGCTATTGTAAACAGTGCTGTAATGAACATTGGGGTACACATGTCTGTTTCAATTCTGGTTTCCTCTGTGTGTATGCCCAGCAGTGGGATTGCTGGGTCGTATGACAGTTTCTATTTCCAGTTTTTTAAGGACTCTCCACACTGTTCTCCATAGTGGCTGGTCTAGTTTGCATTCCCACCAACAGTGTAAGAGGGTTCCTTTCTCTCCGCACCCTCTCCAGCATTTATTGTTTGTAGACTTTTTGATAGCAGCCATTCTGACCGGTGTGAGATGGCACTTCATTGTGGTTTTGGTTTTCATTTCTTTGATAATGAGTGATGTTGAGCATCTTTTCATGTGTTTGTTAGCCATCTGTATGTCTTCTTTGAAGAAAGGTCTGTTTAGTTCTTTGGCCCATTTTTTGACTGGGTCATTTATTTTTCTGGAATTGAGCTGCATGAGCTGCTTGTATATTTTTGAGATTAATTCTTGTCAGTTGTTTCGTTTGCTATTGTTTTCTCCCATTCTGAAGTCTGTCTTTTCACCTTGCTTATAGTTTCCTTCATTGTGCAAAAGCTTTTAAGTTTAATTAGGTCCCATTTATTTTTACTTTTATTTCCATTACTCTGGGAGATGGGTCATAGAGGATCCTCTATGATTTACATCAGGAAATGTTTTGCTTATGTTTTCTTCTAGGAGTTTTATAGTTTCTGGTCTTTAATACATTTTGAGTTTATTTTTGTATGTGGTGTTAGAAAGTGTTCTAGTTTCATTCTTTTACAAGTGGTTGACCAGTTTTCTCAGCACCACTTGTTAAAGAGACTGTCTTTTCTCCATTGTATACTCTTGCCTCCTTTGTTAAAGATAAGGTGTCCATAGGTGCATGGGCTTATCTCTGGGCTTTCTATTTTGTTCCATTGACCTACATTTCTGTCTTTGTGCCAGTACCATACTGTCTTGATGATTGTTGCTTTGTAGTATAGTCTGAAGTCAGGCAGGTTGATTCCTCCAGTTCCATTCTTCTTTCTCAAGATTGCTTTGGCTATTCGAGGTTTTTTGTATTTCCATATGAATTGTGAAATTATTTGTTCTAGTTCTCTGAAAAATACCACTGGTAGCTTGAAAGGGATTGCATTGAATCTATAGATTGCTTTGGGTAGTATACTCATTTTCACTCTATTGATTCTTCTGATCCACAGACATGGTATATTTCTCCATCTATTTGTGTCATCTTTGATTTCTTTCATCAGTGTTTATAGTTTTTTATATATATATATATATATATATATATGCCTTTTGTTTCTTAGGTAGGTTTACTCCTAAGTATTTTATTCTTTTCATTGCAATGGTAAATGGAATTGTTTCCTTAATTTCTCTTTCTGTTTTCTCATTGTTAGTATATAGGAATGCAAGGGATTTCTGTGTGTTAATTTTATACCCTGCAACTTTACTATATTCATTCATTAGCTCTAGTAACTTTCTGATGGAGTGTTTAGGGTTTTCTATGTAGAGGATCATGTCATCTGCAAACAATGAGTGTTTTACTTCTTTTCTAATCTGGATTCCTTTTATTTCTTTTTCTTGTCTGACTGCTGTGGCTAAAACTTCCAAAACTATGTTGAATAGTAGTGGTGAGAGTGGGCACCTTTGTCTTGTTCCTGACTTTAAGGGAAATGAGAGGTTACTTTAAGAGCTCAATGAATAGCTATAAGAATACACACTCTATAAAATGCACAGCTATACATTCCCAGTCAGAAAGCACTTGCTTTGACATGGTATTTAAAATCCAGATAAAATAGAAATAGGCTTGAGAATCTTTTCACTGAAGTGGAAAGTCCAGATATTTTGAACATGTGATACAACAGCCTAAGGACTTTTCTGTTTCACAAGAACATTCAGATTCTAATTTGAAATAACTGAAGCTCCATGATGTTTGTACAAACCTAGAAAAACTGCATTTACTAGACTCTCTGTATATGCTGAAAGAAGATCAATAGTGCAACTTGTTAAGAATGAATATATCATGTAGTTCTAACCATCATGGAGGGTCAAAATCAAGGTGGTGTCATAATCAGGTGTACCCATTTTTTATTCACTCTTCCACTCTGCTCAATGCCTTCTTCTATACTATGAGTGCCCAAGTGGTAACTATATTTCATCAAAAGAAGTGATTTATGAAAGAAGTTTCCTCAACTGGAGTAATTTTTCTTAATGTAGAGTGAGGTTGCAAATACAACTGATACTACAATCTGGATATTAAAAAAAAAAAACCCTAACAGATTATCTATATACTTCTACACAGGTCCTCACACACTATTTAGCAGGGAAAAATTCACTCAGCATCATTTACATTTATCATAACTTAAGTAATAATTAAGCTAAGGTAATTAGACTTCCTAGGATTAGCATATTTTCTTGGATGGTGATCTTCTTTCCTCAGTTCTTCCCCTAAGGTGGAATAGAGGAATGTTTGCTTCATTAGATCTCTAAAGAGTGAATTATTGGGAATCTTTTTTCATGGCATCTTCTGATGTTTTGTGTGATGCTCAGACATGCTCTTTGAGCTCAAGATTTGTATGTCAAGGTGCTTACTTGACATTTTATATGTAATAAGCATCACAATCTGAAATGTCCAAAAGAGAACTCATGTTTTATTCCTCTGGGAACGTTCCCCATTCATGTGAATGGTCCCATTATCACCTAGTTTCTCAAGCCAAAACCCCAGGATTCATTTGCTTTCCTTTACCTCCCCCATCTAGTCTTTTCCATTCTACTGTTTTCCTCTATTTCTTTGCATTGATCGCTGAGGAAGGCTTTCTTATCTTTTCTTGCTATTCTTTGGACCTCTGCATTCAGATGCTTATATCTTTCCTTTTCTCCTTTGCTTTTCGCTTCTCTTCTTTTCACCTGACCTGCCTCTTGAGAAACCTATATGCAGGTCAGGAAGCAACAGTTAGAACTGGACATGGAACAACAGACTGGTTCCAAATAGGAAAAGGAGTACGTCAAGGCTGTATATTGTCATCTTGCTTATTTAACTTCTATGCAGAGTACACCATGAGAAACGCTGGGCTGGAAGAAGCACAAGCTGGAATCAAGATTGCCGGGAGAAATATCAATAACCTCAGATATGCAGATGACACCACCCTTATGGCAGAAAGTGAAGAGGAACTCAAAAGCCTCTTGATGAAAGTGAAAGAGAAGAGTGAAAAAGTTGGCTTAAAGCTCAACATTCAGAAAACGAAGATCATGGCATCTGGTCCCATCACTTCATGGAAAACAGATGGGGAAACAGTGGAAACAGTGTCAGACTTTATTTTTTGGGGCTCCAAAATCACTGCAGATGGTGACTGCAGCCATGAAATTAAAAGACACTTACTCCTTGGAAGAAAAGTTATGACCAACCTAGATAGCATATTCAAAAGCAGAGACATTACTTTGCCAACAAAGGTCCGTCTAGTCAAGGCTATGGTTTTTCCAGTGGTCATATATGGATGTGAGAGTTGGACTGTGAAGAAAGCTGAGTGCCGAAGAATTGATGCTTTTGAACTGTGGAGTTGGAGAAGACTCTTGAGAGTGCCTTGGACTGCAAGGAGATCCAACCAGTCCATTCTGAAGGAGATCAGCCCTGGGATTTCTTTGGAAGGAATGATGCTAAAGCTGAAACTCCAATACTTTGGCCACTTCAAGTAAAGAGTTGACTCATTAGAAAAGACTCTGATGCTGGGAGGGATTGGGGGCAGGAGGAGAAGGGGATGACAGAGGATGAGATGGCTGGATGGCATCACCGACTCGATGGACATGGGTTTGGGTGTACTCCAGGAGTTGGTGATGGACAGGGAGGCCTGGCATGCTGCAATTCATGGGGTTGCAAAGAGTCGGACATGACCTATGACTGAACTGAACTGAACTGAACTGAACCTCCCCCATCTAATCATCAGAAGAGCCTACCAGCTCTGCTGAAAATGTAGCTAGGATCTATCCTTTTCTTTCCATCATCTTTACCATTATTTTGGTCCAACCCTCATGATGTCTTGACTAGACTCCTAAACTAACTTTTGTGTCATTTCAACTTTGTTCTACTCTTGGAAGCAGACTGATATTGAAAATGTCAATAAAATCCTCAATATCCTTCAAAACTGGTTGATGGCTATCATTCATATGGATTGAAATCTTGTTTAGTAACATCAAAACTGAAGTTAAAGTGTTCTACAAGCCAATATGATCCAGTTCCTGCTACATCTCCAATGTTATCACTCTCACTCTCAGCCACAATGATCTCTCTTCTGTTCCTTGAGAAAGACAAACTCTTATGTGCCTTTGAGCCTCTTCAATTCACCATTCTGTGTGCTTAGGCTGTTAGCAAGCCAAAATGTCACATTATCAAAGTGGCTTCTGATCATAGTGTCAAGAGTGGTAAGAACTCAGTTCTCTGCTTTCTATCACATTACCATTTTTAACCTGTACTATATATATATCACAATTTGCAATTATATCATTAATTAATTAATGTGCTTATTTATTTTACTAGTTTTTTGTCTGTCTCCCCCTTTGTTATAAGCTCCATATGATGGGGACCTTATCTATTATAGTGCTGTCACTATCTTATCTTTCTCACTTAATATTTACTGAGCAGAGTGGAAGAAGAATCATACTATATGTTGTAGTTTAAAATTTAGTCAGTTATGCTTAAATATTATTTTTAAATTACAAAATGCCTTCCATAGTTGGGATAATGTAGCTTTAGTCATTTAAAACATCTATTGCTACTACTACTACTATTGTCTTTTAAACATTCCATAATAAAAACAACCATGCCAACAGATAATTCAAACAAAAGCATGGTTCTTTGACTGGGCAGACATGATAAGAATTACTGGAGTGTTGGTCATATCTGCAGCTCTCACTTAGGATTCTGCCAGGAGTATGTTAGGAGCTAGTGATGATGAATTCCTTGAAGCCCCAGTCATTCAGATAGTTGATATAAGCTACATTCACTTGGAAGAAATGTATAGCTTCTATACATAAATCAGTAACTTCTATGGAAAGAGCACTTTGTCTGTAACCATGCAGATTTAAATTTTATGCCCAAAGTGCTGATAAAACAGATAGTCCAGATATTCTTTGCATTTCCTTGGTGCTGGGCCATGAAGCATGATATTGCATGAGACCAGGTTCATCCAGAATTTTCACTTGTCCTGAGATCTGAAAAGACCTAATGAAATTTAATTTGCTTTGCTGGGAGCCCTATTGGCTCAGTCATATTGAATTCATCTAAAAGCTTATCTCTGAAAACCTAGAAAGGGTTGCTTTGACATTAATTTTTTAATCTTGTTTTGTATCATTGTGAATATCATGAATATCTCCAGAAATTACTCAAAATTGCACCTGTAGTGGTTGAAGCTTTATATTAGACTCTTCAAACATGTGAACTTTCCTCAAATTTAAGCACAGAAAGAGAGTTCAAGAAAGTCTTCCTCACAGGAAGATTTCTTAGGAAATAATCTGAAGTTAAGCAATGGAGTGCTTGTCTTCTCTCTTATTAAAGATTCTCAGAATTAATTTTCACAGACACTTCTCACCTTTACACCTTTTGCTGAACTTATTCAGGTCTGATTAATGTGTTAAATAACTCAAACCAGCTGATATTAGTGTGGAAACACATCCATTGGCCTTCACTCCTACATTCATTGTGTGCTGTGTACTTTTGGTTAAGTTTTTTAACCTTTGTAAGCCTCTATTTTTCCCACTGTAAAAAAAGAATTCTAGCAATGGCTATGGTATATGATTTTCTAGAATTAACTGAAATAAAGCAAGTAAAAGCCTTAACTAGGGGCTTGGCACTGTGTGTCCAATATATGGTAACTACTATCATTAGCAATATCAATGGCTATCACCTTTAATTATTTAACTATTTGTGTCTAATATATATGTTTGGCTATAAATTTTTAATACATTTCTGCAGAAAGTTTGTTGTGTCTTCAATGGTTAAGTGGCAAAATTACTCCATTTTACTCAAATTTTTCGTATTTTTATTACTTATTTTGTGCTGCTGCTGCTGCTGCTAAGTCGCTTCAGTCGTGTCTGACTCTGTGCGACCCCATAGATGGCAGCCCACCAGGCTCCCCTGTCCCTGGGATTCTCCAGGCAAGAACACTGGAGTGGGCTGCCATTTCCTTCTCCAATGCAGGAAAGTGAAAAGTGAAAGGGAAGTCGCTCAGTCGTGTCCGACTCTTAGCGACCCCATGGACTGCAGCCTACCAGGCTCCTCCATCCATGGGATTTTCCAGGCAAGAGTACTGGAGTGGGGTGCCGTTGCTTATCTCTTAAATAGGTAAAATGTAAGGATATAGACATTATATGTTTTGACTGTTTTTTATGTTGAGCCTAATTTTTAAGATGACTCTCACCATGCTTCAACTGAGTACAGTTGTGTAACAGGGGCCATTCTTCCCTTTGGTTCAGGTTTCAGTCTTAAAAATACAAAATGCCTCTGCCTATAGTGAGAAGGGACTTAGGCCTTTTTTTTCCCCCCACCTAGGGGAGTATTAAAGAGTCTTCTTTTAACCCTATGTCCATCTCCTTACTAACTCCTAAGCAAAGGAGAGCCAGCAATGGAATTTGTTAGAGCCTATGACAGTCACTAGGCTTTCCAATTGAGGAGTGTTACTGCATCTTGTGTGGGTGCTTAGTCGCTCAGTCATGTCAGACTCTTTGCAACCCCACGGATTGTAGCCCACCAGGCTCTTATGTCCATGGGGATTCTCTAAGCAAGAATACTAGAGCGGGTTGCCGTGCCCTCTTCCAGGGGATCTTCCCAACCCAGGGATCAATTGAACCAGGTCTCCCACATTGCAGGCAGATTCTTTACCATCTGTGCCACCAGGGAAGCCCAACTAAGGACAAAGGCAACCATATGGAAGCCTTTCTTACCCTTTGTTTTGTTGTTTGCTAAGAAGATTTAGACCTTATTTTGTGCCATTTATCTTACTTTTTAATCTCCCTGATGGGAAGCAGCCATGAAAGTATTTCTGGTAGAGAGAGGCAAGGTCACACACACACAGGCCCTCCCTATTTGTGTCTCTTGCCTGTGGATGGGTGAAGTGAAAGTGAAGTCGCTCAGTCGTGTCTGACTCTTTGCAACCCCATGGACTGTAGCCTATCAAGCTCCTCCATCTATGGGATTTTCCAGGCAAGAGTGCTGGAGTAGATTGCCATTTCCTTCTCCAGGGGATCTTCCCAACCCAGGAATCGAACCCTGGTCTCCCACATTGCAGGCAGACGCTTCACCGTCTGAGCCACCAGGGAAGCCCCATGGGTATTCCCAATTCCATAAGACTGATTCAGCAAGGGGATCTGGAGTCTGTTTCAAGACTCAAATGTTCTATACGCAGTGGGTAGGGAGTAGGAAGCTTCTGTGTCTGACTTATCAGAGAAGCCTTGTTTTGAGAAAGTTGTAGCTTGCCTAGGAGTTAAGGCATTAATTTGGCTATCACTTCTTATGTATAGCATGGCTTCAAAGGATACCCACAACAAGAGACGAGGTGAATGAAAGTTTTAAATTATCTGCAATCCATAACATTATGCTTTTTCTTTCAGAACAAGTCCAAGAATGTTTTCACACCTACAACAAAAAGAGTTATTAAAAAAAAAAGTCTATTTGCATTCACAGATTTTCATTGAATATTTTTATTTTTCACCATGTATTATTCTCCTTAAGTTCAACCTAGAAAGGTTTTTCAGTACAAAAATTTATTTTAAAAAAGACTCTTAACAGTGAAATAAACACCAGTTCTAAATATAACCTTCATGCTCTGCACAAAAAGGCACCCATAATGTCCTCAAGAACCGAGCCATGAAATCTGACCACTGTTTAATGTCAGTGAGACTTGTAGGCTCTATTTATATAAATTGGCAGACACTTATATAGTTTCTACATTTCTAAACGCGATGGCATGCCTCACTTATGTGCTAAAACTTCACCATCTCAAGAGTAAAAAGAAAATCAATTTTACTTTCAAATCAAATTTGAAGACCACAAGAAACTACAATAACAAAATAACAATAACCAAATAGTCTGACGTGTTCCCAGAGCTGTTAGTGACATACTACTAAAAAAGCTAATTTTTAATATGAATTGCTGGAGAACAAATTACCACTTATATGAAATTCAACAGTAAAATGCCTAAGAGCAAAGGCACAGGCTCTGGAGTGAAACAGAATTGGGTTTAAGTCCTTAGTTGGGTGCAGTCAAATGGGTTATACAATTATTATAGACCTAAATTTCTATAGACCTATAGAAAAGAGGTGAAAATTCTTTCCTTATAGGGTTATGAAAAGTATCAGTGAAAAAGTTGTCAAGCCCATAGGACAGTGCCTGACAGGAGAGCTAAAAAACAGTAGTGATCTGTTAGATTAAGTACCTGGTTAGAAGGTACTAATCAATAAATACACTCACAACAAAAAATGAGACAATATAAGAAAATTTATTTCCATTTTAATATGTATTTCACAGCTGCCTACAATATATTTTAAAAATATTTTCATTTTTATAAAAGAAGACTAATAATTTAACTAGGTATTTATTTGAACACATAGGATAATAAAAGGAATTAACAATCTAATTTACTCCCCAAGTTCTGTGTCTTTTCTTCCTCTCCCTTTTTCTCCCTCTTATTTACCTTCTGCTGGGTTAATCTTCCCAAAGAACAACTACCATCTTGCTAGTCTCTTTCAAAATTCTTCACAGATTCCCAATTGCCCACTGAATAAAGTCCAAACTTACCTTGCTTTCAATACTCTCCACAAATTTGGTCCTAACTCATCCTTCAAATATTATCCCTTACCCTTTTCCTTTATAAATTTTATGCTTCAGCCAAACTGAACTAGATTTTAAACTCCTCAATGTCAGAGGAGTATTTGTCTTTGCAACCTTATTGTCTACTACACTACAATGATCCGTGTCCTTCCCAGCCAATACCAATATGAACAGTTTCTAGGTTTGCTGATTTTGTCCTTGCCACTTTCAAAATTTGTATTGTCATTTGTCATCATTTTCAATGCTGTTTTAGTCTTCTGAAATGTTAATGATTCCCAAATAACTCTAGTGCACACCATTTCAACAGCATCATCAAATAGCTAATAATAATAATAACACATTCCCAGAGGAAACATTCTGATATCACTCTGTTGATGCCTTCTTCATTTAAGACTTACCTAATGAAGACTTAACCCATGCCTTCCCTGAAAATACAGCTATCATAGACACTAAAATCTTTCGCTTAGCTTACTATGGCAGAATAGATGTTGAGATATTATTTTTTGAACAAAGGAGTGAGTTAAAGGCCTCAATGAAGTACACGATATAGGCTTTCTATTTTTTTTCCACTTGTCTGTAGTATATCACTATTACAAAGAAAAAAATTGTTCTAAAGGCCATAATATTTTCCACTTAGTATATTTTTAAAAAGTAATGGCTTCTTACAAGAAATGGTATGCCTATTATTGCCCTCTTTTTTTTTCTTTAAAACATTGAGAGCTACAATTTTCTCTTATTTAAGCACTTACATTGTTAGTGTGTGTGTTAGTCACTCAGTTGTGTCCAACTCTTTGTGACCCCATGGACTGCAGCCCACCAGGCTCCTTTGTCCATGGAATTCTCCATGCAAAAATACCAGAGTGGGTTGTAAGTGGCAACTGATAAATATTACTTAGAATTGCATACATGTAGAGCACTTTGTTCGGAGAAGGCAATGGCACCATACTCCAATACTCCTGCCTGGAAAATCCCATGGACGGAGGAGCCTGGAAGGCTGCAGTCCATGGGGTTGCTGAGCATCGGACATGACTGAACAACTTTCCCTTCACTTTTCACTTTCATGCATTGGAGAAGGAAATGGCAACCCACTCCAGTGTTTTTGCCTGGAGAATCCCAGGGACGGGGGAGCCTGGTGGGCTGCCGTCTATGGGGTTACACAGAGTTGGACACGACTGAAGTGACTTAGCAGCAGCAGCAGCAGCAGCAGCAGCAGAGCACTTTGTTAGATACTATAACAAATGGTTAAAGCAATAGTTCTAAAAACGTATTCACACTTGCTACCTATGCTCCCTTAATTCCATTCTCTTCTTTACCCAATTGGACCTTGCTCCTAATCACCCTGTTAAAATCACTCTTGTCAAGGTCAATCACCTACCACTCACAAAATCTAATCCTTGTATTTCTCTTCTTAGCTCAGCAGCATTGCCATAACATAAAAAGGGGTTTCTTGATTTCCCCTGTGCCCTCTACACACTTCTCCAGACATTTCCTCAATTCTTCTCCAGCTCAGTAACAAATCACTGCCCATTTATTCAAGCCCAAAACTTAGAACTAATCCTTATTTTTTCCCTCCTTCACTTCCTGCATTTAAGCCAACAGAACTAAGTTCTGTTAATGCTTCCTACAAAATGCATCCTATTTCCTCGCATCTCCACTGCAACCATATTAAAGATAGATTTACTTAAAACTACTGAACTACTGCTACTACTGTGTTGTGTTCATCATGTCTGACTTTTTGCAAGCCCATGAACTGTAGCCCAGAAGGCTCCTCTGTCCATGGGATTTCCCAGGCAAAAATACTGGAGTGGGTTGCCATTTCCTTCTGCAGGGGATTTTTCTGACCCAGGGATGGAACCCTCATCTCTTGCATCTCCTGAATTGGCAGGTGGATTCTTTACCACTAGCACCAAAGCCCACTACTACTACAATATCCCCCTAATTGGTCTCCTGCCTACATACGTATCTTGACCATCTATTATTCATTTAAAGGTAATCAGAACTTCTCACTTCCCTTCTTTTAAGTCTTCTAGCAATTTTTTATTGGATGTAGAGTAGAACCCCAAATGTTTACCATGGCCTGTGTAGAAGGCCTTTATGAGGTTCCCTCCAATACCAGAAATCTCTCTTAGCTCTTCTCCTACTAACATGTTCCTTAAATAAACCAATCTCCTTCACAGTATAAACTTTTGTATCATTTCCGTCTCTGGATATACCTTCCTCTGAGTGTGTACATTATTTAGGTTTCAGTTCAAACATCACCTTCTCAGAAAAGCTTCCCTTGTCATGCAATCTAGAGAGAATTCTTATTTCATTGGTTTCATAACATTTACTACAGCAATGAAATGAGTCATAATCTTGATCATTTATTTTCTTCCTTCTTTATGTGTTGTCTTCTTATTTGTCTAAATTAGATGTTATCTGAGATCCAGGAATTGTCTTCTTGTAAACTGGTCTAGACCAGTGGTTGACAAACTATTACTTCAGAGCCAACCCAACCCACCACCTTTTTTATAAACAAAGTTTAACTGGAACACAACAATATCCATTCATTTAAGAACTGTTTGTGGCTGCTTTCACACTATAAGGACAGAGTCAAGTAGTTACAACAGAGACTATAAAGTCAAAAATATTTACTATGTGACCATTTACAGAAAAAAATTTGCCATTCATGTGCTAGATTTATGGGAAGCCAAGGTAATTGAATCTGTTTAGAAAAATAGCTATATAATCAAGGAGGAAACACATTTTGAGCATGAATTGCAGTAGACTATCAAAGAAGCAGAGAAATCATCCAGAGACAGAATACATAGAATTTGATGACTGCCTGGGTATAAGGAATAAAGAAAGAAAATGAAATGACTCCAGGGTTTTAAGTCTTGGTACTTAGAGAATATTGGTACCATTGGTGAAAACTGGGGTATAAGGAGAAGGATGTGATTGGGAAAAGGACAACAAACATGATACTGGACATGCTAAGCTCAAAGTCCCAGTAATACATTGTTGCAGAAATGGCTAGTGGACAGTCAATGGTCTAAAGCTCAGAAGAGTGACTGAAGATAGAAATTGTACCTGAGATTCAGACATGCCCCAGTAAAAATAATATAAAAAATTGCATATGTAGATAAAGATTTAGGAAAAGAATTTTTTAAACAAAAAGGTATTCAAGGATAGAACTTTAAGAATACATGTATTTTAAGGATGAGAAAAGAAGAGCCAAGAGAAAAAATAGTCATCTAAGAAGAAAAATTATAATAGCTTCTAGAAGAAATAGTTTTTAAGTCTTAACTGTTGGAAAAAAATTCTTAAATGTAAAAGAAAAAGGACAAAATGGAGAAAATTTTTTCATATTTATAACAAATTTGGTAGTGGTAAGCACCATGTTCCTTCTAGTTGCGGTTCTGTTATTCTTAATTTGCATCTTCCACTTTGTGAGCTGAAATGGCTGTTCCAGTTTCTGCCATCATGTCCTATTCCAGCTGGCAAAAAGGAGGAAGGGGGGTAGACATGATCCTTCCCTCTTTCTCTTTATGGACACTCCCCAGATGTTGCATACATCAATACTGCTCACATCTCACTAGGCAGAAAGCAGATATAAGATGCTGGAGCTTATTATATCAATGACAATGTGCCCAGATAAAATATGTGGATTTACTCTCAACTTAAAAAGGAAAGACAATAGTGAGGATAGCTGGCAGCTCTGTCAAACACTGCCCCAAGTAAAAAACAACAACAAAGCCATGGGATATGAGAAAAATAACAAAGAATACAAATGGCCATTAATAATAATCAAAGAAATGGAAATTATAACAATACACTAGACAATTCCACATCATTGACAATTAAAAAATGCTAACAGTATTTTCAGGTAAATAGGCCTCACCTCCTATCCCTAGACTTCAGTCTTATGCAGACCAAATCACTGTCACACATAAACTAGTACAATTGCCTCACAACATTCTCCTTGTTTCTGTTATTGCCATTTCTAGTCAATCTTCCTAACTGCTCTCAAGTGGTCTTTAAGAAAACCAAAATCTTAATAAGCTTATTTTTTCCCATTTTGAGAGAGTGCTAGTGCTCAGTGGTATCTGACTCTTTGGACTCCATGGAATGTAGCCTGCCAGGCTCCTCTGTCCATGGGATTATCCAGGCAAGAATACTGGAGTCGGTTGCCATTTCTTTCTCCAGAGGATCTTCCAGACCCAGGAATCGAACATGCATCTCTTGTGTCTTCTGCATTGGCAGGCAGATTTTTGATGACTGCACCACCTGGGAAGCCCAGCTTTTTTTCCACAAGGGAAAAATAATCCAGGATTCTGACATGGTACAAGACCTATGGATCTTGACCTTTATCCTACATACCAGCCACTAAGAACTGCTGACCATTCCCCTAATGCACCTGAATAATTCACACATCTTCTGATTCTGCTCACTTAGCCTGGAATGTTTTCCCAAGCCTCTCTGACAAATGCCTACTTATCTTTGAAGTCAGCTCAAAAATAACTTCTATAGTTTCTGACCTCTCTTTTTACCACATATAGAATTGATTTCCTCAGATATGCCCCTTCTGCACCTTGTATATGTTTGTATTACTTTATCATGCATTTTTTTTTTTTGGTTTTGTCTACTTCAGTTTTTAAGAAATTAACCTTTTTGAAACAGGATTGCACCATCTCTTTTTTAGATTGCCTTTAAGTATTTTAATGCTTGCCACAAAATAACCCCTCACTAAATGTTACTGGTAAGAACCAGGACTCATCTAATAACAATGTTAAATCCTGGATTAGAATAAAAAGGATCAATCTTACCTGAGGGTTAATGGGAAATATTATGACACATAAGATGGCCCCGTGACTTGACACTTGAACACTGTCCTGGCCTAACCTTTTCATGGAAAAAGGAAAAACCAAAAACACAACACCTTTCCTTCTTTAGGTTTTAAGAGATCCATTATTACAGAGTCTTTCAGTCTATTCTCAAATTAAAACCCTTCCCTATTTTTATCTAAGGTAGCATATTCAAAAGAATTAAGAGAGGTTCCAGGTGTTTATATGCCAGGAATCTGGTCTTCTCTTTTGAGTTCAAAATAGACCATGTACAGACTCCTACATGATCCAGGCTATATATCAATTATAAAAAGAGCCTACATTAATTTTCCATTGATTACCTTTACTAGTCTGTAGTCTCTAGGGGAGGTAACATGAGAAAGTTAAAATTGAATAAACAGTAATATTCTCAAACCTAAGGAGATATTTTTTAATGGCAATTAAATAAAATAGGAGAGCCATTGGGCAATAATCTGACTGGCCATATTTATTTCCTGAGGAGGTAATGTCAGATGTTTAGTAGAGAATCTGGGATGAGGAAGGTTTAGAAGCCCTCAGAATTATTCTGCAACTCTTAGTTTTCTCTAATTTTATTTGTGTATGCAACTTCCACATGATTAATATCAAGCCTTTGTTTCATAGGCCTCTGGAACCCCATAACTTGTTAATGTTTCTCAATAGACTGAAGAATGATTAATGAATTTGTGTGACAGGGCAGGGGGTAAGAAGGAAGGCATGTCAAGAACAAATGACTAAGATCTCCAGCAGTTTTTCCAACAAGCAAATTCAATTAGAGGAATTCTTTTATACTTTATTATCTCGTTATTCATCTGTTCACTTCTTTAAAAGCAATACATTGCTTCTTCATGAAGTCATTAGTTTTTCCTAAATTAAAAAAATGTGTTTTTCTGTATATTTGTTTTATTCTCAGGATTAATTCAATCGATAAATGCAAAAATATTAATTCAGAAATGAACAAGAATGCCCTTGATTTTGTGAATTCAGAATATGCCAGCTTACCTCTGTCTACTGCTGAGGAGAATGATTATAGAGGAAACAAATCAGGGGTTGGGGGTGGGAGGACTACCTTGCCTCCACAATTTTGAAAGCTGCTCAAAGTGTTAACATTTCTCATGTCCTTACTTAAAATGCAAAGCTTACAAAATGTCTAACTCCTGCTATTCTGCTTTCTTATAGGATCTGGCACACAACTATACATACAGAAACTGTGGGGAGGATATTCGCGCTTTTGTCTAATTAATGCACAGCTTTACTGGACTTCTGTCCAATCCCTGACAATGCCAACAATGATAACGGACCATTACAGTCTAATGAGCTTGGAAAAATCGGCAGCCCAAGTCTCCTGTAGAATGTTAAAGCTAATCTACTTGTGTGGAGGAGAAAATGTCTTAAGACATTAATTCTATTCATTAAAAATGTCTTTGTGAATTAGTAAAGAAATGTTCTTATCACTTGATAGCTCTATTATGTAAGTGTATTTTTCATTTTTTTAGGCTGCAAGCTGTGTTGACTAAATGCAGCAGGAAGGAACAAATAAATTAATCCTTCTTTTCATCAAAAAGCAAAACTAAGTGTGCCTAAATCAAGCTTTTTGTCTTAGTAAGAGGTTCCTGAAGGATGTGCTATGTTTGATATTAGCAACTTGATGTAAAACTTAAGTGTATACATTTTTGTGCAATGTAAATATAGGTTAGTTACTGATGTTCATGCTGGGTAGTATTAATTTATATTTCATTAATACTTAAGCCATTACTCATAACTGGAAAATTATATAGAGGATATGGAATAAATGGGCTTCCCAGGTGGCTCAGGGGTAAAGAATCCACCTGCTAATTCAGGAGACACAAGAGATGTGGGTTCAATCCCTGGGTCAAGAAGATCCCTTGGAGAAGGGATGAAAATGAACTCCAGTATTCTGGACCCGTGGACCAAGGAGTCTGGCAGGGTACAGTCCACAGGGCTGCAAAGAGTCAGACATGACTGAGCTACTGAGCACACAGTAATTCCCTAATTATTCTTCCTTATCCTTGACACTATAACTTGTGTTGTTGTATTCTCTATCTCTACCCCCTAGAGAAAAGGCTTTAATGAAAGACTTCTTGTAAAATACTTTTCTATAGAATGGACTCATGCAATAAGTATGATAGCGTGCTACTATGAGGTACTCAGTAGTAAGTCTTCTTGAATAGATCAGTACCACTACTGCACAGTACCACTACTATGCTGAATACTGTTACAAAGAAACTCCTGTTTACTTCCAGAAAATGAATTACATTTAAGTTGAATAAAAAGGCTTTCTTGAAAATGACTTCAAGTAAGACATTGTAAATTCACCATGACTTCTGCATCCTTCTGAGAGACTTTCCTCAGGAATTGACATGCAGCAAATCATCAGCGTCTACGTCTAGCTCCCATTACATAAAAGGACAGTAACTATACAAATTAGCAATTTTGTTCATCAGTAAAAACTCAATAAAACACATCTTGGATATTTGCTAAAAGTTTTTTTTTTTTTTTTCCTTTCTGAATCATTTCCCCTGAGCCAGTTTCTACTGATAGATTCTATCTACTCACATTAGTGACAGGAAGAAATGATTAAGTTGTCACTAGTGATGGGATGATCCATGAAATAAAGGACACTAAGTGAGGCAGATGAAACCCAGGCTATCCTCCCCATGTCTGCTGGAATAGAATTAAGAAATAATCTCTGAAATATTACCACTTCTCATTTCTCAAATTTATGTGGATGAAAACGATAATAACCCATAACTCATATTTTGCAGGATATTTAAGAGACATTTTTTTACCCCTAATCACATCCCCTGGGAAACAGTCTACTATACTTTTAGGATGTGCCTGAGTTAAGGATAAATCTATGTAATTGTAATTAGGGTAAGATCTTAATAACTGGTAAATGTTACTATGTCTAATTGTAAAATGGGAATTGTTAGTGGATAAAAAGGAAATAGCTATTTTGCACCCAATTCATTCATTTAACACATATTTAGTGAGGACCTTCCATAAATCAGAAGTTGTTCAAGTAACTGAGATAATAAAAATGATTAAAATATAATCATTCTCCTCAAAGTAATCCAACTCTAGAGAAAGATGAATTTGAAAATTGATGCTTAACATATACCATTATTAGGCTATGAAAGCGAAAAAAAGGTCATAGGAAAGGTTAGCAAATGTGAGCAAAGGGGGCTAAGAAAAGCTTTCAGGAGAATGTCATGCTAGATCTGAGCCTTGAGCTATCTAGGAGACTAAGTGTAAAGGAGTCCCCTGAAACTACAGCAAAGTATGGCCGCTTATATGGACATAATTCCAGGAAAGATCAGAAACAGCAAACTCAAACACTGGTGGGATGTGGCCTGTAGAGTAGTTTACCTGGAGAGAAGGGTAAGAAATGAGGACTATTGTCTAAGGCAAAGCTAGAGAGAGGGTTGCTAGGGCCAGATCATAAAAGTCCTCAAATGTTTCCAGGAGAAATTTGAATTCTATTCTAAAGATCTGTAAGGGGACACTAAAAATGTTCAAACACAGCTAGATTTATATTTTGGAAAGATACTTAATACTCTGGCATTAAGAGTGGAGCAAGATTGCAGGCAGAAAACCAGTTAGCAAGAGAAAGAGAAGGAAAGAAAGATGCCCTGTCATCTCTGTTAGAAAACTGGAAAGATAGCTGTGCTTCTGCCTGGAAATGAAACACAAAGAATTTTCTTCCTTTGAAAGGTGAATAGTGAAGAAAAGGCCAAGTTCAATTTGGATATTCTAGTTTCAAAGGCATGTACAACACAGAAATAGGGAACAGGAGCTCAGAAAAAATATCAATTAGAAATAGATTTGGAGAAGGAAATGGCAACCCACTCCAGTGTTCTTGCCTGGAGAATCCCAGGGACAGGGGAGCCTGGTGGGCTGCTGTCTATGGGGTCGCACAGAGTTGGACACGACTGAAGTGACTTAGCAGCAGCAGTAGTAGCAGCAGAAATAGATTTTGGGCATCATGATCCTATGGGTATTAGTTTCCTTGGTCCTCATAACCTCCCCCTTAAGAGGACAATGCTGCACTGGATTCTCTGTTATAGGTTTGCCCACTTTTGGTGATCATATGGATCATTTGATATATTCATTAAGGAAATTTTTAAAAGAAATGATATTCCCAAGTCTTTTCCCACACTGAGTGGATCAGAATCTTCAAAGAAAGGCCTAGAGACCTGTTTGTCTTATTTTGTTAAAAAAAAAATACTTTTAGACAATTCTTATCAGCATGGAATTGTGGAATCTGCTGGTCTAATAGCAACATTTGTTAAGCATTTATTATGTGTTAGGAACTCTAAGCTTTATGCTCATACAGTTTCTATATCTTACAACAACATAATAAAATAGATATCTTATCCCCAGTTCCAACATGATGAAACTAACATTCATGGTCTTGTCCAAGGTCTCAAAACTAATGAGTGGAAATAGCATCTCCTACTGATTCCAGTTTCTGCACTCTTTACTTTAAAATATATCTTGCCCTACATTGTGTTGAAGGATGCCTAGCATGACACTTAAAATGTATTTTCTCTTAGTAAATTACCTATTATATCACAGAGAAAATTATAGAGAAAAATGAAAAAGTGTCAATAAAATTATGTTTGATGTTGAAGTTCCCAAATGTATCTTTTTTCCCATTGCTCTGCTAAGCAGCAACTTTACTCTCAAGTGCTGAGCTTCACACCTTTTATTTTCTCCACTACTTTCCTCTTTTCCTCCTCATCTATTTCCTCTTTGTTCTCTTGACAAAAGCTAGAAACAAATATCCACTGAATTCTGGTCTACTTTAAGCCAAGATGATTGAACAATTGGGATAATAAGAAGATCCTTTACCAAAATGGAGATGACAAGAGAGAGAAACAGTACTGAATCTAATATAAATAGAATAGAAAACACAAAATATCTCATTAAGATATATTTCAATGTTAGACACATTTTTGTTCCATTAATCTTCTGTTCAGCAAGTACAAACACATTTTCTTCACTACAGGTGTTCTATTAACATTTAGACTCTTCTGAAAATTAATAATCCTAAGGCCTCCATTCAAAATCATATGCCATTTAGGTCCTAACTATTGCAAAGGTTAAGCCATGTTTTTAGCTTGCTCTTCTTCCTGAGGTTTATAATAATATAGCAGGCATTTCTGAGTATGACCATCTATCAACCAATACCTACTGAATGCCCACAGGATGTAGTATTATACAGAGTGCCAGAGTGGTGTGTTAAAAAAAACTACAGATAATATCTGACAGGTTTCAAAGTGGACAAGATAGAACACATACAAGCAGCATTCTGGAAGCATAGAGAAGGTTCAAGAAGCTGGTAGAGATAAAGCTAAATAAGCATTTTTAGGTTCACAGATAGACAAAATGTCAGACAAGTGGCATCATAAATAGGCAACACCCAAGGCCAAGCAAGGAGTTCTATGCAACAAACTATAAAGCCCATTAGTGGAATATCTTGCATTGCAAGACAATAAGGAAGTACTTAAATAATAATGAAAATGGCAAAAGATCACAAAAGCCAACCTGAACATGTTCCCACCAGTTAAATCTGCAACAATCTGAACATCTGAATAAGGACCATAACAAGTTATAGCCCGTAACTAAAATAAGAATACATGAATATATATTGTTATCTGCCAATCAAAAAATCAATTAACCAATAAGAAAGAAATGTTCTTTCTTACAGAAGAACATTTAACAGCCATTAAATATAGAAGGAATGACAGAATTAGAAAATCATCATTTGGCAACTACAAGCAAAATAACTGAGTCAAGGAAAACTCATCAGTGGATGAGCTAAAACCAGAGAGTGAAAATTTAATGAGGAATAAGATTTTTATATAGCCTCAAAGTGTCCCACCACAAGATACTTTTGTTTGTCATTTTCATTAATATATTTTTAACTGAAGTATAGTTATCAGTATTGTATCAGATGTACAGAAATACAGTATTTCAGATGTACAATGTAATAATTCTGACTTTTTTATAGATTATATTCCATAACAAAGTTATTGTAAAATATTGACAATATTCCCTGTGCTGTGTATTACATCCTTGTAACTTATTTATTTTATACCTAGTAGTTTATATCTCTTAATTAATTTCTTTCATCTATTTTGCCCTTGCCCCGACCCCTTTCCCTTCTGGCAACCACTGGTTTGTTCTCTGTTTTTTTTTTTTATGTTTCTGTTTTGTTATATTTGTTCACTTGTTTTATCTTTTCACTCCACATATAAGTGAAAACATATGGTATTTCTTTTCACTGTTTGACTTGTTTTACTAAGCTTAATGCCCTGCTGCTGCTGCTGCTGCTAAGTCACTTCAGTTGTGTCCGACTCTGTGCAACCCCATAGACGGCAGCTCACCAGGCTCCCCCGTCCCTGGGATTCTCCAGGCAAGAACACTGGAGTGGGTTGCCATTCCTTCTCCAATGCATGAAAGTGAAAAGTGAAAGTGAAGTTGCTCAGTCGTGTCCGACTCCCAGCGACCCCATGGACCACCGCCCACCAGGCTCCTCCGTCCATGGGATCCTCCAGGCAAGAGCACTGGAGTGGAGCGCCATTGCCTTCTCCAGCTTAATGCCCTACAGGTCCATGAATATTGTTTCAAATGGCAAAATTTCATTCTTTTTATGAATTTTCAAGTTCCATTGTGAGTATGTGTATATGTATTTATATATATACCACATTTTTATCATTCATCTGGTGACGAACACTTATATTGCTTCTATATCTTGGCTATTATAAATAACGCTGCTATGAACACTTGGATGGACATATATTTTTGAATAGTGCTTTCATTTCTTTGGATAAATACACAGGAATGGATTGTTGTATCATATGTTAGTTCTGTCATTGTCCCACTCAAGATGGCTTCTTCCAACAACACAAGAGATGGCTAGACACATGGACATCGAAGATAGTCAACACCTAAATCAGATTGATTATTCTCTTTGCAGCTGAAGATGGAGAAGCTCTATAAGGTCAACAAAAAAAAAAAAAAAAGAAAAAAGAAAAAAAAGACCAGAAGCTGACTGTGGCTCAGATCATGAATTCCTTATTGCAAAATTCAGACTTCAATTGAAGAAAGTAGGGAAAACCACTAGACCATTCAGGTATAACCTAAATCAAATCCCTTGCAATTACAGTGGAAGTGACCAATAGATCCAAGGGATTAGATCTGAGAGACAGAGCACCTGAAGAACTATGGATGGGGGATCATAACACTGTATAGGATGTGGTGACCCAAACAATCCCCAAGAAAAAGAAATACAAAAAGGCAAAATGGTTATCTGAGGAGGGCTTACAAGTAACCGAGAAAAGAAGTGAAAGGCAAAGGAGAAAAGGAAAGATATACCTATCTGAATGGAGAGTTCCAAAGAACAGCAAGGAGAGATAAGCCTTCCTAAGTGATCAATGCAAAGAAATAGAGGAAAATAATAGAATGGAAAAGAGATCTCTTCAAGAAAATCAGAGATACCAAGGGAACATTTCATGCAAAGATGGGTACAATAAAGGACAGAAATTATATGGACCTAACAGAAGCAGAAGATATTAAGAAGAGGTGGCAAGAATACATAGAAGAACCATACAAAAGAGATCTTCATGACCCAGATAACCACAATGGTGTGATCACTCACGTAGAGCCAGACATTCTGGAGTGCAAAGTCAAGTGGGCCTTGGGAGACATCACTACAAACAAAGCTAGTGGAGGTGATGGAATTTGAGTTGAGCTATTTCAAATCCTAAAAGATGATGCTGTGAAAATGCTGCACTCAATATGCCAGCAAATTTGGAAAACTCAGCAATGACCATGGGACTGGAAAAGGTCAGTTTTCATTCCAATCCCAAAGAAAGGCAATGTCAAAGAATGTTCAAACTACTGGAAAATTGCACTCATTTCACACTTTAGCAAAGCAATGCTCAAAATTCTCCAAGCTAGGCTTCAACAGCAAGTGAACTGAAAACTTCCAGATGTTCAAGCTGGATTTAGAAAAGGCAGAGGAACCAGACATCAAATTGCCAGCATCCACTGGATCATCGAAAAAGCAAGATAATTCCAGAAAAACATTCACTTCTGCTACATTGACTATGCCAAAACCTTGTGTGGATCACAACAAACTGTGGAAAATTCTTAAAGAGATGGGAATACCAGACCACCTGACCTGCCTTCTGAGAAATCTGTATGTAGGTCAAGAAGCAACAGTTAGAATTGTACATGGAACAGACTGAGTACATCAAGGCTATATATCATTACCTTGCTCATTTAACTTATATGCAGAGTATATCATGCAAAATGCCAGTCTGGATGAAGCACAAGCTGGAATTAATACTGAAGGAAGAAATATCAATAACCTCAGATATGCAGATGACACCACCCTTTTGGCAGAAAGCAAAGAGGAATTAAAGAGTGTCTTGATGAAGGTGAAAGAGGAGAGTAAAAAAGCTGGCTGAAAACTCAACATTCAAAAAACTACGATCATGGCATCAGATTCTATCACTTCATGGCAAATGGATGGGGAAACAATGGAAAGAGTGACAGAATTTATTTTCTTGGGCTCCAAAACCACTGCAGATGGTGACTGCATCCATGAAATTAAAAGATACTTGCTCCTTGGAGGAAAAGCCATGATAAACCTAGACAGCTTATTAAAAAGCAGAGACATTACTTTGCCAACAAAGGTCCATATACTCAAAGCTGTGGTTTTTCCAGTAGTCTTGTATGGATGTGAGAGTTGGACTATAAAGAAAGCTGAGCGCTGAAGAATTGATGCTTTTGAACCGTGGTGTTGGAGAAGACTCTTGAGAGTCCCTTGGAATGCAAGGAGATCCAACCAGTTCATCCTAAAGGAGATTAGTCCTGGGTGTTCATTGGAAGGACTGATGTTGAAGCTGAAACTCCAATACTTTGGCCACCTCATGCAAAGAGCTGACTCATTTGAAAAGACCCAGATGCTGGGAAAGATTGAGGGCAGGAAGAGAATGGGGTGACAGAGGATGAGATGGTTGGATAGCATCACCAACTCGATGGACATGAGTTTGGGTGTACTCTAGGAGTTGGTGATGGACATGGAGGCCTGGCGTGCTGTAGTTCATGGGGGTCACAAAGAGTCGGACACAACTGAGCGACTTAACTGAACTGAACAAATCATTATTTGTAAAATCAACACTGGTATGGATGTAGTAGCAGGAAAAAATGTGAGTCTACAATGAATGTACATGTACATGTCCAGTTAGATCCCATAAACTGAAAGATATTGATACATTCTCCCCTATCTTGAAGGTTTTAGAAATTCTGCTTTTGAAAATTTTCTATTAATTTAAACACTGGATATATGAATATACAATCCTAAAATAACTAGCATTATGGTTTTATATAGATTTTTGTTCTCTCAATGGAAACTGGTTGTCTAATGGCTAATAAAAGCCATGTGCTAGGGACTAAAACAATGCAGAATACTACTCAATCCTCTGTTGGCTTGACTTGATTCAAGACTCAATTTTATTTGAGTTGGATTGCATATATTTAATTTATTCCTTCAAGAGTAATATTTCAACAGAAGTTTTATAAATATTGGACAGCAGAGAGTTCAAGTTTATACCATTTAATAAGTATCCAGAGTATATTTTATGTTACCAGTTAGTATACACTGATTTATATATGTTAATGATCAAACATTTAGGTAGAAATTCAGGTTAACAGAACCAAAGACATAAAGCATATGTTCCTAAAAAGAAGCATACATTAGCTCTTCGAGCGAATGAGTTGAAACATAACAGAAATCTCACTTTTGTGTAAATGATTCTATGGGTAACCATGGGAGACAAAATACCCTTAGAAAACAACTTTGCATTCATTCCAACTTATATAAAAATGGATAATCTAGTGTCCAAAGGAAACATCAACAGAATGCCCATGATACATTTAAAATGAAAAAAAAAAAATTTAAGCAAGTGCTACTAAACACCTACTGTAGATACCAACATTTTTTTCAAAAATTCTTTTAAAGTTTATTTCTATAGAAATCATGTGACTTTTTGATGGCCCTCTCATATTACATAATGTGTCTTTAAATAATGAGCAATCTGGCTTGCTGAATACAGTAGTTACAAAACCTGGCTTTGTCTTAGCATCACTCAGAAGATTTTCTAAATCATTCCAACACATCCACTAACTGAGAATCTCTGTGGGTGGGTCTCCAGAGACTGTATGCCTAAAATGCTTCCTAAGTAATTCTGATGCATCCGGATTTAGGGAACACTGCAAGCCTGCTCACTATAAACTAGATGAAAGCTGGATGCTCATTACCTAAAATGATAACTCTCTTCTTGCAATAGTTGATGATTAGTCATTCTATCTGACATTAATTAGATAGCACTGCTAACACCACTCCTAATTTGTGACAGTAATATAATGTTCCCAAAACACACAAAAGAGATTATTTTCTTGTTCTCTTTAGTTGGAGAGCCAGCAGGTGTTTATTCCAAACTCACTCAAAAAAAAGTATGGAGTTATTAAATAACTAGTTGAAGAGGAGGGAAGCCAGAACACAGCCATGTTTTATTCACTGGAAATGATTACATGACTCATCAGGAGACTGTTTCTAAGTGCAGGTTATATCAAAAGCTTCTGGCCTGTACTGAATTCATTTGGTTATACCTTTAACTGTGTAATTAGAGTCAAAGGCCATAAAAGGATCCATAAAAGCTGCATATAGCCATGTGTTGTTCCTGATAAATTTTCCCAGCGATGACAAAAACAGTAATAGAGCCTAAATCATAATCTATCCCTGTCATAAAAGGTCGATCTCCATAAGTTCAGTTTAATAATTTATCAAGAAGTAAAGTCTTGCAACGGAGAAGACAATGGCACCCCACTCCAGTACTCTTGCCTGGAAAATCCCATGGACAGACGAGCCTGGTAGACTGCAGTCCATGGGGTCGCTAAGAGTCAGACACTACTGAGCGACTTCACTTTCACTTTTCTCTTTGATGCATTGGAGAAGGAAATGGCAAACCCACTCCAGTATTCTTGTCTGGAGAATCCGAGGGATTGGGGAGCCTGGTGGGCACCATCTATGGGGTCGCACAGAGTTGACTGAAGCAACTTAGCAGCAGCAGCAAAGTCTTGCAAAGCTTAAAAAAACTAAAATTTGTGCATAGTGAAAGTTGTCCATTGTTTTTGTTTATTATGATGGTTTGAACTCTCTATATTAAGAGGAAGCCGAAAAGAGAGTCAACAGTGGTTAATAAATTGATGTAGGACTTAAATATGCTTACAAAACAGAATATTAATATTTTCAGTCATAGGTCTGCGGAATTAAGAGTTATAATGGAAAGGCAAAGTGGAGAGAGCAGAGGGACATTAATAATCTCATGAAACAGTTGGGGGATGAGTGGTCAACAGATGCTCTCTAAAGTTTGATGGAGCAAGAAATAGAGTTTTCACTTAAGATTTTACTTTTCAGAGAAGTTTTAGGTTCAAAGCATATTGAGAGGAAGGTGTAGTGATATCCCATAAACCCATTTTCCCCTTACAACTACAGTCTCCTCCATTATCAAGATCCTCACAGCAGAATGGTACATTTGTTAAACTGATGACTCTACATTGGCATTTCATTATCACCCAAAGTCCATAGTTTACATTAACATTCACTTTTGGTGTTGTATCCTATGGGTTTGGACAAATGCATACTGACATGCATCTATCATTATGCTATCATACAAAGCATTTTCAATGCCCTAAATATCCTCCGTCCTCTGCATATTCATCCCTTTCCCCATTGTTCCAGAATCCATGGCAACCACTCATCACTTTACTGTCTCCATAGTTTTGCCTTTTCCAGAACGTTGGAGTCATACAGTATGTAGCCTTTTCAGCTTGCGTTCTTTCACTTAGAAATAATTTAAGATTCTTCCATATCTTTTCACAGTTTGATAATTCATTCTTTTTAGTCCTGAATAATATTACATTGCCTAGATGTACTACAGTTTATTTATCCACTCACCTACTGAAAAGGATGCTCGGTTGCCTCTAGCTTTGGGTGTTTATGATTAAAGATGCTATAATCATCTGTGTGCAGGTTTTTGAGTACATATAAGCTATCAACTCCTTTGGGTAGGCACTAAGGTGTGCAATTGCTGGAACATACGGTGAGAATATGTTTACTATTTTAAGAAACTGCCAAACAGTCTTCCAAAGGAGCTGTACCATTTTTCATTACCACCAGAAAGGAAGATTTCTTGTTCTACATCCTTACCAGCATTTGTTGTTACAGTGTTCCAGATTTGGCCGTACTAGTAGATTTGTATTGGTATCTCACAGTTGTTTTGATATGAATTTTAGGAATTTTATAGAAGTATAAATTTATACTTTTGCATTTTACATTTAGCTCTATGATTCATTTTGAGATAACTTTTGTGACGGGTGTATGGTCTGTATACAGATTCATTTTCCTGTATGTAGATGTTATATGTTCCAGCACCATTTGTTGAAAAGACTATCTTTGTTTCACTGATTTGCCTTTGTTCTTTTGTCAAACTACTTCTAAAATTTACTTGGAGAGGCAAAAAACCCAGGATAGATAATACAATATTAAAGGAGAACAAAGATGGAGGACTGTCACAACCTAACTTTAAGACTTACTATAATGCTAAAGTAATCAAGAAAGTGTAGCACTGGCAAAAGAATAAACACAGAGATTAGTGGAACAGAACAGAGAACACAGAAATAGACCCCCATAAATACAGTCATGTATTTATGATGGTGCTGTTGAGTTTAACTGTGTCCTTATTAATTTTCTATCTACTGTATCTGTCCATTTCTGAGAGGTGGTGAAATATACAGCTATGATAATGGAGTCATCTATTTCTCCGTGCAGTTCTGTTAGTTTTTGCCTCACATAATCTGATGCTCTGTTCTGAGGTGCAAACATGTTCAGGGTTGTTATGTTTTTGGTGAACTGATCCCTGATGAACTGAATTCATCACTATGAAATGCTTTTCTTTATCCCTGATAACTTTCCTTGCATTGAAATTTATGGTCTGAAATTAATATACCTCTCTTACTTTATTTTGATTAGTGATAGCATGGTATACATTTCTCCATCCATTTACTTTTAGTCTATATGCATTTTTATATTTAAAGTGGTTTTGTTATAGACAATATGTGCGTGCATGCTCAGTCACGTCTGACTATTTATAACTCCATGGACTGTAAACTCACCAGGGTCCTCTGTCCATGGAATTTTCTAGGCAAGAATACTGAAGTGGGTTGCCATTTCCTACTCCAGGGGATCTTCCTGACCCAGGGATTGAACCTGCCTCTCATGCATTGGCAAGCAGATTCTTTACCACTGAGTCACCTGGGAAGTCCACTTTAACAATCACTGTCTTCTAACTGGTGAATTTAAATCACATATGTTCAAAGTAATTATTGATATCATTGGATTAATATCTACCATATTTGTTATTGTTTTCTATTTGCTACCCTTGTTCATTGTTTCTATTTTTGTCTCCCCTGTTTTTCTATCTTTTGTGTTTTTACCCAAATATTTTATATAATTCCATTTTCTTTCATTTCTAGGAGTATCATTTATGCTTTTTTAAAAAAAAACTGTTTTTAGTAGTTGCTTTAGAGTTTGCAATATACATTTGCAATTAACTGAAGGCCACTTTTGAATAAAACCATATTGCTTCGTAAGTATGGGAGTATCTTATAATAAAATAATCCTAATTTATCCTTCCTGACTTGTATCATTACTGTCATTTATTTTTTTACATATAAGTATTTTTATCCAATATTTACTGAAAGATCTGATTGAGCTCCAGAGGTGAAACTAACAAAAGTATAGTGACCTCCAATTTCACTGGGTCCTTGGGGAATTTTTAACAGTCACAGTTGTCCACACTCACCTTCCAGCAATTCATCAATTACAGTTAGAGTTTTCCTGTCTTGTCACTGGTTCCCCTGGTAGTTTCCAATTGTGACTCTCTGCTACAGGAAGCCATGACTCCTTGTGTTGACCTGTTTATCTCTCCATCCTGGGTGGGGGGGCAGTGGTTTGCCCAGTGTCCTCTCCTCTCTTCTGATTCCAAGAAGAATATATGTTTTTTTCAAAGTATTCAGCTTTTTACTAATTGTCAGGATGGAGTGGAAACTTCCATGAACCTTACATGTGAAACCAGAAACTGAAAATACAGAAATACAGTTTTATATTACAAAAGTAGTTAACAAATAAAAAACTCTAATAACTATTAAAATGGATAAGATTTTATTGAAATGAATCTTCAAATTTCACAATGCTAAGTCAATTCAATTCAGTTCAGTTCAGTTCACTCAGTCGTGTGCGACTTTTTGAGACCCCATGGGCTGAAGCATCCAAGGCTTCCTTGTCCATCACCAACTCCTGGAGCTTACTCAAACTCACGTCCATCGAGTCAGTGATGCCATCCAACCATCTCATCCTCTGTTATCCCCTTCTCCTCCCACCATCAATCTTTCCATGATCAGGGTCTTTTCTAGTGTCAGTTCTTTGAATCAGGTGGCCAGAGTATTGGAGTTTCAGCTTCAACATCAGTCCTTCCAATGAATATTCAGGACTGATTTCTTTTAGGATGGACTGGTTGGAACTCCTTGCAGTCCAAAATACTCTCAAAAATCTTCTCCAACACCACAGTTCAAAAGCATCAATTCTTCAGCGCTCAGCTTTCTTTATAGTCCATCTCTCAAATCCATACATGACTACTGGAGAAACCATAGCTTTGACTAGTTGGCTCTTTGCTGGCAAAGTAATATCTCTGCTTTTTACTATGCTGTCTAGGTTGATAATAGCTTTCCTTCCAAGGAGCAAGTGTGTTTTAATTTCATAGCTACAGTCACCATCTGCAGAGATTTTGGAGCCCAAGAAAATAAAGTCTCTGTTTCCATTGTTTCCCCATCTATTTGCCATGAAGTGATGGGATCGGATGCCAAGATCCTAGTTTTCTGAATGTTGAGCTTTAAGCCAAATTTTTTACTCTCCTCTTTCATTTTCATCAAGAAACTATTTAGTTCTTCTTTGCTTTCTGCCATAAGGGTGGTGTCATCTGCATATCTGAAGTTATTGATACTTCTCCCATCAATCTTGATTCCAGCTTGTGCTTCATCCAGCTCAGCATTTTGCATGATGTAGTCTGCATAAAAGTTAAATAAGCAGGGTGACAATATGCAGCCTTGACGTACTCCTTTCCCGATTTGGAAACTGTCTGTTGTTCCAATGTCTAGTTCTACCTGTTACCTCTTGACCTGCTTACAGATTTCTCAGGAGACAGGTCAGGTGGTCTGCTATTCCCATCTCTTTCAGAATTTTCCACAGTTTGTTGTGATCCACACAGTCAAAGGCTTTGATGTAGTCAATAAAGCAGAAGTAGATGTTTTTCTGGAACTCTCTTGCTCTTTTGATGATTCATAGGATACAGGCAATTTGATCCCTGGTTCCTCTGCCTTTTCTAAATCCAGCTTGAACATCTGGAAGTTCATAGTTCACATACTGTTAAAGCCTGGCTTGGAGAATTTTGAGCATTACTTTGCTAGTGTGTGAGATGAGTACAATTGTGTGATAGTTTGAGCATTCTTTGGCATTGCCTTTTTTGGGGATTGGAATGAGAACTGACCTTTTCCAGTCCTGTGGCCACTGCTGAGTTTTCCAAATTTTCTGGCATATTGAGTGCAGCACTTTCACAACATCATCTTTTAGGATTTTAATAGCTCAACTCGAATTCCATCACCTCCACTACCTTGTTCATAGTGATGCTTCCTAAGGCCCACTTGACATCCCATTCCAGGATGTCTGGCTCTAGGTGAGTGATCACACCATCATGGTTATCTGGTACATCAAGATCTGTTTTGCATAGTTTCTCTGTGTATTCTTGCCACCTCTTCTTAATATTCTGCTTCTGTTAGGTACATACCATTTCTGTCTTTTATTGTGCCCATCTTTGCATGAAATATTCCCTTGGCACCTCTAATTTTCTTGAAGAGATCTCTAGTCTTTCCCATTCTATTATTTTCCTCTATTTCTTTGCATTGATCACTGAGGAAGCCTTTCTTATCTCTCCTTGTTATTCTTTGGAACTCTGCAGTCAAATGGGTATATCTTTCCATTTTTCCTTTGCCTTTAGCTTGTCTTCTTTTAAGGCCTCCTCAGACAACCACTTTTCCTTTTGCATTTCTTTTTCTTGGGGATGGTCTTGATCTCTGTCTCCTGTACAATGTCACGAACCTCCATCCATAAGTCTTCAGGCACTGCACCAGATCTAATCCCTTGGAACTATTTGTCACTTCCACTGTATAATTGCAAGGGATTTGGTTTAGGTCATACCTGAATGGTCTAGTGGTTTTCCTTGCTTTCTTCAATTTAAGTCTGAATTCGGCAATAAGGAGTTCATAATCTGAGCCGCAGTCAGAGCTCCTGGTCTTGTTTTTGCTAACTGTATACAGCTTTTCCATCTTTGGCTGCAAAGAATATAATCAGTCTGATTTCAGTATTGACCACCTGGTAATATCTATGTGTACAGTCGTCTCTTATGTTGTCGGAAGAAGGTGTTTGCTATGACCAGTGCGTTCTCTTGGGAAACTCTGTTAGCCTTTGTACTGCTTCATTTTGTACTCCAAGACCAAATCTGCCTTTTACTCCAGGTATCTCTTGACTTCCTACTTTTGCATTCCAGTCCCCTATAATGAAAAGGACATCTTTTGGGGGGTGTTAGTTCTAGAAGGTCTTGTAGGTCTTCATAGAACCACTCAACTTCAGCTTCTGCAGCATTACTGGTCGGGGAATAGACATGGATTAGTGTGATATTGAATGGTTTGTCTTGGAAATGAACAGAGATTCTTCTGTTGTTTTTCAGATTGCATCCAAGTACTGTATTTTGGACTCTTTTGTTGACTATGATGGCTACTCCATTTCTTCTAAGGGATTCTTGCCCACAGTAGTAGATATAATGGTCATCTGAATTAAATTCGCCCATTCCAGTCCATTTTAGTTCACTGAATCCTAAAATTTAGATATTTACTCTTGCCACCTCCTGTTTGACCACTTCCAATTTACCTTGTTTCATGGACCTAATATTCCCCATTCCTATGCAATATTGTTCTTTACAGCATCAGACTTTACTTCCATCACCAGTCACATTCACAACTGTATGTTGTTTTCACTTTGGTTCTGTCTCTTCATTCTTTCTGGAGTTATTTCTCCACTCTTCTCCAGTAGCATATTGGGCACCTACCTACCTGGGGAGTTCATCTTTCAGTGTCCTACTTTTTTGCCTTTTCATACTGTTCATGGGGTTCTCAAGGCAAGAATACTGAAGTGGTTTGCCATTCCCTTCTCCAGTGGACCATGTTTTGTCAGAACTCTCCACCATGACCTGTCCATCTTGCGTGTCCCTATACAGCATGTCTCATAGTTTTATTGAGTTAGACAAGGCTGTGGTCCATGTGATCAATTTGGTCAATAGATAAACTGAATATTATACTAACATTAATAAATTATGTCTAATATTTAGTTGGTTTGTAATAACTTGCATAAAAGTTGAAAAGAGATATTTTTTATGATAGGAAGAACAAGGAATAGTATGAGTTTGTGAACTGAATGGGATGGTAGACAGTTACTCTTAATAATCTCTTCTGCACTACTTGATCCTTTTAACCCTTATGCAAGCATTACTGTGAAAAAAATATTAGAAGAGGAATAAGAAAGATAATTGAACTCTATATATTTTACAGATGACTTTGGTTTATATAGCTGACAAAATTAAACCTGATAGATATTAATTCAAAATCAGGTTTCAATGATCTTTCTTGTAAATTTCAGGAAACTGAGTCCTAAAATCTCGCACTCAAGCTGCAGTTTCAATCTTGGATTTTTTGTTCATTTTTGAGAATATAATGTTTATAATTCAGCTTGATAGGCTCCAATATGGCTTCTTAAAATTTTACTTTCCACATTTCTTCCTAAATTACTACAATTTTCTTTTGATTACTGAACCTCATTTTCAGAATAACAGAAAGGCAAAGGTATGATTTGTGATGATCCTCCCATACAAGCACAGTCATTTAGACAAGAGCAAAAATGAATGGTCTAGATGGAAAGCCATGTCCCTACTGAGAAAGAAATTATTTGATTTGATTTCTGAATGTCTTAAATAGTATTATTGATGCCTCTCAAGTTTTAGGTTGTTGAATATTCTTTCCTTAAGTCCCTCAGTTTGCACTCCTGTGCATGCCTCCTTGATACTGCAGCACATTATTTTGGATGATGCTTTAGTACCTGTTGGAATTCCTTTAAATGAGGTTTTGTGAAAAGATGTTACAAAGCCATACTCAAAGGACTTTTAAAATCCAAGATATTTAATTACATTTTTCCAGATGTGCTCAGTTTTTCTGTGAATAGACCAGACTGCTCCTATGAATTCTCTTAAAACTCAAAGGTAACTTACAGCATCAGAAACAAGTGATTCAGGCATATGCTTAATTGTACCCTACTAATCTTACTCTTTCATCTTTGAATGATTTTATACTTCAGTGACAATAGAAAAAGAGAGTTGGGGAAAATCATATTACCAGAACTTAGGGGGAAAAAGAAGAAGAAAACCAGGAAGAACATTAAATGCATGCTAAGTGAAAGAAGCCAATCTGAAAAGGCTACATATGTTATGACTCCATCTATTGGCTTAAAGCTCAACAGTCAGAAATCTAAATCATGTCATTTGGTCCCATCACTTCATAGGAAATAGATAGGGAAACAGTGGAAACAGTGTAAGACTTTGTTTTGTTTTGTTTTTTGGCTCCAAAATCACTGCAGATGGTGATTGCAGCCATGAAATTAAAAGACGCTTAGTCCTTGGAAGGAAAGTTATGACCAACCTAGATAGCATATTCAAAAGCTGAGATATTACTTTGCCAACAAAGGCCCATCTAGTCAAGGCTATGGTTTTTCCAGTGGTCATATATGGATGTGAGAATTGGACTGTGAAGAAAGCTGAGTGCCAAAGAATTGACGCTTTTGAACTGTGGTGTTGGAGAAGACTCTTGAGAATCCCTTGGACTGCAAGGAGATCCAACCAGTCCATCCTAAAGGAGACCAGTCCAGTCCTGGGTGTTCATTGGAAGGACTGATGCTGAAGCTGAAACTCCAATACTTTGGCCACCTCATGTGAAGAGTTGACTCATTGGAAAAGGCCCTGATGCTGGGAGGGATTGGGGACAGGAGGAGAAGGGGATGACAGAGGATGAGATGGCTGGATGGCATCACCGACTTGATGGACATGAGTTTGGGTGAACTCTGGGAGTTGGTGATGGACAGGGAGGCCTGGCGTGCTGTGATTCATGGGGTCGCAAAGAGTCGGACATGACTAAGCAACTGAACTGAACTGATATGACATTCTGGAAGAGGGAAAAATGGAGACAGTAAAAAAATCAGTAGTGTCCAGGGGCTGGTGGAGGAGAGGGAGGGATGAATGGGGAGAACATAGAGGATTTTTAGGGGAGTGAATCTATGTACATAGATATGATACTACACTAGGGGATAATGTCATTATGCTATGCTATGCTAAGTCACTTCAGTCGTGTCCGACTCTGTGTGACCCCATAGATGGCAGCCCACCAGGCTCCCCCGTCCCTGGGATTCTCCAGGCAAGAACACTGGAGTGGGCTGCCATTTCCTTCTCCAATGCATGAAAGTGAAGTCGCTCAGTCGTGTCCGACTCTTAGTGACCCCATGGATTGCAGCCTAACAGGCTCCTCTGTCCATGGGATTTTCCAAGCAAGAGTACTGGAGTGGGGTGCCATTCAGGCCAAATCCATGAAACATATAACACCAATAGTGAATCCTAAAGTAAACAACAGACTTTGGGTGATAGTAAGTTGACAGTGTAGGTCCAACAATTGTGATAAATGTACCACTGTAATCTGGGGTGTCCATAGTGGAGGAAGTTGTGTATGTGTGGGGAACACACAGAAACTGTACTTCCTGGTCAGTTTTGCTGATAAACGAAAATGCTTAAAAAATAAAGCTTATTGATTTTTTTTTTTTTTAAACCAAGTTGTGATACAAGTTACTGTTAACATTTTAAAATTAAGGGAAAGAGTTGCATGTAAAACATCACAGAAATATTTTTTTCCTTATTTAAATTTCCAACCACTCTCTCCCTAAATATTTGACCCAACTGTAATTGCCCACTAGTCGACCTATAGTAGGTAGTTTTGATACTCATTCTTCTTACTGTAAATTCAATAATTATCTTTACACAACAACTATTAGTTATGATAATAAGTACAAGTAGGTAATTACAATTACATGTAAAAATTGAGTGTTTCTCAGCAATTCAGCGATTAGAAAAGGAGTAAATGGGATTCTGCTTAGGCATTAAGCGTGAGACCTCTGCTAATACACAGGCATGTTAGGGCTCAATGTCTTTCTTAAGTAGAATCACTGGGATAAAGACAAATACTTTATTACTAAGGTTATTGCTAAACTAAACCTTCTGTTTCTCTCTCTCTTTTTTTTTTTTTAAATATTTTTCTATACAAAATTCTTCCCTTGAATGAAAAAAGGATTGCTTTTTAGGAACCTGCTGTCATCTAATGCTTTACAAATAAGCTCAAGAGCCAGAAACTTGACTGGGGATGATCCTGCTGCCCTGTTCCAAATACATTAAAGTTAATGAAAGACAAGGCCAGAGCAAGAGTAGATAGACTAATTTTCTCCATGCATCCCTACTCTGTGAATTCTCAGCCTACCAGACTGTCTGTGAAGACATAGTGATCAAGAAAGTATATTTTGGGTTGTCAGATTGCTAAAAGTGTAGTTGTGGTAATCAAGAGAATCTCAAGAAAAGGGAAAGCTGAAGGTCATGGTTTTACATAGGAAAAAAGTTCAGAGTAAGTGTGGACACAGTGGGAAAACAGTCACAGGGAGGAGAGTTTTTCTGCCTGCCATAAGGAGAAGCAATATCATTGTGTCTTGCAGCCCCAGGCAGAAAGTGTGTAGCCTAAGGATCCAACTACCTTTTAAGTATAAAAGTATGTTACTGTTGGACAATTTTACTAGTTTAACATGTTAACTACTTTAGCAAAGCCCATATAAAACATTTCTTAAAATCTTTATTTTCTCAAGACTAGTCAAATCTAAAAACCTATGTTTTGTATTTCATGTAAAACATTTTCTTCCTCAAATACTTCCTGTCTTGGTTCTTTGGAAATTACAGTGATGGGACTTCATGTGACGTTATTTTGCCTTTACTGAGGAATTAAATTCATGCATGAAGAGGCTATGAAATATTCCTGGAGGACAAGTCATCATTAATAGTGCATCTCTAAATCCCATAGAACTGGTGCCGGTCCAGGTTCGATTCATGCGACAGGGTGCTCAGGGCCGGTGCACTGGGATGACCCTGGGGGATGGGATGGGGAGGGAGTGGGGAGGGGGCTTCTGGATGGGGAACACATGTGTGCCTGTGGCTGATTCATGTCGATGTATGGCAAAAACCACTACAATATTGTAAAGTAATTAGCTTCCAATTACAATAAATTAATTAATTTTTAAAAAAGAGAGAGACTCACTGAAGATTTCTGGCTTGGAATTGTTGCTTTCTAATTGGAGACTGAGATGAAAGTAAGGATGCTGAGCCCACTAGTGTCACTCATCTTTAAGCGCTCCACTTGTTGATAGAATGTTTTATGGGAAAATAAGGAGGCGTGGGAGTGAACTTGGGTTACCATACTTGTGCATTTCACACCTATACAGCAAAAATGTCTTTGTAATCTCTTTGGGAAGAAACAAAATTGACAGGGACAGATGGAAGCTTCGCCTTCTTTCTCTGAGGAGGAGAATTAATACAATTAAAATGAGAGATGTGCTTACATGGACTGACTTGCTAAATAGGCTAACCTTGATATTTAATGCATACAAGTATTTTAAAAATATAGATAAATATTTATAGAGGTTCAACATTAAAGGGAAAAATCAAATGAATCGATAAGTGGTAAGGGAGAGGGTCTTCACTAGGCTTCTAAATACTAGTAGACATCCATTTGAGAACATAGCTATAGCTTAATTTAATAAAGGCAAACAAAATTTATGAAAATAGTAATACAGAATAAAAATCCTTAACAACATGAGAGAATTCAATCACCTAATAGTAACTGAAATAAAGCATTATAAAAATGCCTGCTTTAATATAGAAAATATTGTCTATTGACCACAATAAGAAAGCCCTACTTGTTAATAGAAAAAATAAAAACAAAATTTTAACAAATGAATTCTAGCTTCTTAAGATGATAAAGGGCAGCATATAACAATTCAAGTCTATTTCAGTGTCAGAAATCTGTGTATAAAGAAAAAACATGTAAAGCCACCTTCCTTTGCACAAATGGGGACATTAAAGATAAATGCCTTGGGTATTTATATAAGATCTTCAGGTTTACAAACTACAGTATTAGGTGTGGCAGAAGTGAAGAGGAACTAAAAAGCCTCTTGATGAAAGTGAAAGAGAAGAGTGAAAAAGTTGGCTTAAAGCTCAACATTCAGAAAACAAAGATCATGGCATCTGGTCCCATCACTTCATGGCAAATAGATGGGGAAACAGTGGAAACAGTGTCAGACTTTATTTTTGGGGGCTCCAAAATCACTGCAGATGGTGATTGCAGCCATGAAATTAAAAGACGCTTAGTCCTTGGAAGGAAAGTTATGACCAACCTACATAGCATATTGAAAAGCAGAGACATTACTTTGCCAACAAAGGTCCGTCTAGTCAAGGCTATGGTTTTTCCAGTGGTCATGTATGGATGTGAGAGTTGGACTGTGAAGAAAGCTGAGTGCTGAAGAATTGATGCTTTTGAACTGTGGTGTTGGAGAAGACTCTTGGGAGTCCCTTGGACTGCAAGGAGATCCAACCAGTCCATTCTGAAGGAGATCAGTCCTGGGTGTTCTTTGGAGGGACTGATACTAAAGTTGAAACTCCAATACTTTGGCCACCTCATGAGAAGAGTTGACTCATTGGAAAAGGCCCTGATGCTGGGAGGGATTGGGGGCAGGAGGAGAAGGGGATGACAGAGGATGAGATGGCTGGATGCCATTACCGACTTGATGCACATAAGTTTGGGTGAACTCCGGGAGTTGGTGATGGACAGGGAGGCCTGGCGTACTACAATTCATGGAATCGCAAAGAGTCAGACACAACTGTGCAACTGAACTGAACTGAACTGATAAAGTCTTAAAATATCAGTCAGAGGAACTGATCAGCTTTGATTGAGATTTGTTCTTTTACATTGCCAAGCCAGAAAGATGCACCTGGGTTCTCAATCCCATTGACATCTAGATTTTTAAAAAATAGTTACTTATAATGGAACCTCATTTATTAACTACCTCAGCAGAAAATAGATATTTTGTTTCATATAAATATATTCCACAATATCTGATGCTGCAGGGGAAAATATAATAGACCTGCAATTTAAAAATTAAACAAAACAAAATCTGAAGTGCAATTCTATAAAAGCACATTTTCAAATCAGTTTAACTTTCTTCCATTAAGAAATATTAAATATTCTTCATGAATTTCTAAAAAAAAGGATATTTTTGCAGATGGATTATATCTTTAATGTGTACATAAAATAAATGACTTCACTGAAAGTGATGACCATAAGTAAGTTTTTAACATCTAAATATGTTGCAATAAATTCTTTCTCCATCACCTGTTTAGTAAGCAATAAAACCATCTGATGCATTTGGGTTTATGTATTTTCCTATTTAGGAAGACCAAAGGAAACAGTGCCAGTAATTAAATGAACTTAGTACAGAAAAGTAATTTGTAGGTATATTAAATAAAATATTGTTTACAAAAGTAGTATGATTATGAATAGAATTCATTTTAATAAGCTGCTGGTAGAATTTTCTTCCTCTTTTAGGTTATTAATTTATTATTTCACATCAGGAGTAAAGATGTTCCCATTTCCCCTCTTATTTTTCACAATTTCCCAAATGAAATGGTTATGAAACAGAACTCAGTATTACTATTTCTCCTGTAATAGTGTTCTTGGAGGAAGTTGACAGATCTTAAATTTGTGATGATGATGAAGGTTCCATCCATCCACAAATATACTAGTAAAGCCATTTTTGTGACACTGCTCTCTTTGTACTTTCCAGGTCACTGCAAACAGGACAGAAGGCTCTGAGCTATGTGCTCTGCTAAGTGGAACTATTTTGTTTACATGCACCAATGCCCCATATGTAGGAAACCACAGTGCAATCAGAGCAAGATACCAAAAGGATAGATTCATTTTATAGCCTGGCTTCATAACAAAAAAGACAAGGCCTCTCAGTCTCAAATGTTTAATTTGCTTGATCAAATATTAAGAGCTGTATTGCTCAATGGTCTTTATCATGTTTAGTGACCATGAAGGAAAGAATTCAGGTGATGCCTTCTCTTTATCTATTTAATAGAAGTATTCAGTATATGACAAAACTTAGATTATTCAATAACAGTGAGTTTCTTGAAATGATTGTACCAAGATTATATTCTTGAAGAATATGTTAAAATATGGTAAAAATATGCATCATTAGAATAACAGCTGTTTCAACTAGAAGCATCATCTGGTTGAACTTTGTTTTATGCAAATAAGGAAAATGCCACTCCAAAAGAGGAATGGATTTATCCAAGTGCCTGCAAGTAGCTGTATAAAACCATCTAATTCTGTGGCTGGTATTCTTTCTATCATACTTCATTGCATCTCTTATACAAGTTAGTTGACAATGAAATGTAATATTTGCTTTCCCGGATCTTTCATTTCTATCCTGAAGCCACATTTTCATGTAAACTGATACTTCATGAAAAAATGAACTAGTAAATAGGGTCACCTTAAATGTGCAGTTTTCCATATGGTGCATTTTGAGTAACTGAATGAGTTCACAGTCCAAAATTGATTCTCCAAGTCTATTGCTTTATATTAATATATGATCATTATATTTGCTGTTAAATATTAAGGTATTATTGGGAAAACTCTAGTTAACATGCAAACTTGTTTATACCCCATTACAGAACATACCTAGGAATTGGTACCTAGACAGGACCCACTGCAGAGAGCAGTGAACACAGAAAAATTCTGATTGTGGAACATGGTGACCACAGAGCTTAAACACATGTTGGTAATTACAGTCAGGAACTGTGGTAGATGACTGAGAGGAAGGGGGTGATTCAGCCAAAGAATAATGCACTGCGTATTCAGTGTTAGTTGTCATAAAAGAAGAATCCAGGAATGCCTAATAAAACTTCCTACCTTACTACACAGAATCATCAGTGCTAGACACATATTTGCAAACTTCTTTGAAAACATGTGTTTCAGTCCTCTGTGCCCTACTATATGGAGAGATAATTTTTAATCAAACATTTTTTATATTGGGGAAGGAGGCTGATGAGAGAAAGGATATATATATATATATATATGTATATAAATAAAACTGATGCACATTCTTGTATGGCAGAAACCAACACAACATTGTAAAGTAATTACCCTCAAATTAAAAAAAAATAAATGAAAAGAACAGGAATTACAAAACCTATTGATATTTAACTATCCCTAACTTGATCATTTTGCAAAAATCTAAAATACAAAGGTCTGGGATCCATATATTTGACCTTAGTTTCTAATTCCTTATTACATATATGTCAACTATGTTTCAGTTAGTTCAGTGCAGTCACTCAGTTGTGTCCCACTCTTTGCACCCCATGGACCGTAGCACAACAGGCTTCCCTGTCCATCACCAACTGACGGGGTTTGCTCAAACTCATGTCCATTGAGTCAGTGATGCCATCCAACCATCTATTACTCTGTTGGTCACTTTTCCTCCTGCCTTCAATCTTTTCCAACATCAGGGTCTTTTCCAAGGAGTCAATTCATTGCATCAGCTGGCCAAAGTACTGGAGTTTCAGCTTCAATGTCAGTCCTTCCAATGAATATTCAGGACTGATTTCCTTTAGGATTGACTGGTTTGATCTTCTTTCAGTCAAAGGGACTCTCAAGAGTCTTCTCCAACACCACAGTTCAAAAGCATCAATTCTTTGGCACTCAGCTTTCTTTGTAGTCCCAACTCTCACACCCATACATGACTCCTGGAAAAAACATAGCTTTGACTAGACAGATCTTTGTCAGCCAAGTAATGTCTCTGCTTTTAAATATGCTGTCTAGGTTGGTCATAACTTTTCTTCCAAGGAGCAAACATCTTTTAATTTCATGGCTGCAGTCACCATCTGCAGTGCTTTTGGAGCCCAAGAAAATAAAGTCTCTCACTGTTTCCATTGTTTCCCCATCTATTTGCCATGAACTGATGGGATCAGATGCCATGACCTTAGTTTTTTGAATGTTGAGTTTTAAGCCAACTTTTTCACTCTCTTCTTTCACTTTCATCAAGAGGCTCTTTAGTTATTCTTCACTTTCTGCTATAAGGGTGCTGTCATCTGCATATCTGAGGTTATTGATATTTCTCCCAGCAATCTTGATTCCAGTTTGTGCTTCATCCAACCTGGCATTTCTCATGATGTAATCTGCTATAAGTTAAATAAACAGGGTGACAATATATAGTCTTGACGTACTCCTTTCCTGATTTGGAACCTGTCTGTTGTTCCATATCTAGTTCTAACTGTTGCTTCTTGACCTGCATACAAATTTCTCAGGAGGCAGATCAGGTGGGGTGCCATTCCCATCTCTTGAAGAATTTTCCAGTTTGTTGTGATCCACACAAATGCTTTGGTGTAGTCAAAAAGCAGAAGTAATGTTTTTCTGGAATTCTCTTGCTTTTTTGATGATCCAGCGAATGTTGGCAATTTGATCTCTGGTTCCTCTGACTTTTCTAAAACCAGCTTGAACATCAGGAAGTTCACGGTTCATGTACCGTTGAAGCCTGGCTTGGAGAATTTTGAGCATTACATTGCTAGGGTATGAGATGAGTACAACTGCGCGGTAGTTTGAGCATTCTTTGGCATTGCCTTTCTTTGGGAGTGGAATAAAAACTGACCTTTTTCAGCCCATGGCCACTGCTGAGTTTTCCAAATTTGCTGGTGTATTGAGTGCAGCACTTTCACAGCATCATCTTTTAGGATTTGAAATAGCTCAACTCCAATTCCATCACCTTCACTAGGTTTGTTCAGAGTGATGCTTCCCAAGGCCCATTTGACATCCCATTCCAGGACATCTGACTCTAGAAGAGTGATCATACCATCATGATTATCTGGATCATGAAGATCATTTTTGTATAGTTCTTCTGTGCACTCTTGCCACCTCTTCTAACTTCTGTTAGGTCCATACCATTTCTGTCCTTTATTGTGCCCATCTTTGCATAAAAATGTTCCCTTGGAATCTCTAGTTTTCTTGAAGAGAGCGCTAGTCTTTCCCATTCTATTGCTTTCCTCTATTTCTTTGCACTGACAACTGAGGAAGGCTTTCTTCTCTCTCCTTGCTATTCTTTGGAACTCTGCATTCAGATGGGTGTATCTTTCCATTTCTACTTCACCTTTAGCTTGTCTTCTTTCTACAGCTATTTATAAGGCCTCCTCAGATAACCATTTTGTCTTCATGCATTTATTTATCTTGGGAATGATCTTGATCACAGCCTCCTACACAATGTCACAAACCTCTGTCCATAGTTCTTCAGGTACTCTATCAGATCTAGTCCCCAAAATCTATTTCTCACTTCCATTGTATAATCATAAGGGATTTGATTTAGGTCATATCTGAATGGCCTAGTGGTTTTCCATACTTTATTCAATTTAAGCCTGTAATTTGGCAATGAGGAGTTCATGATCTGAGCCACAGTCAGTGCTCCTGGTCTTATTTTTGCTAACTGTATAGATCTTCTCTATCTTTGGCTGCAAAGAATATAATCAATCTGATTTCGGTATTGACTATCTGGTGATGTCCATGTGTAGAGTCATCTCTTGTGTTGTTGGAAGAGGGTGTTTACTAGGGCCAGTGTGTTCTCTTGGCAAAACTCTGTTAGCCTTTGCACTGCTTCATTTTGTACTCCAAGGTCAAATTTGCCTGTTACTTCAGGTATCTCTTGACTTCCTACTTTTGCATTCCAGGTCCCTATAATGAAAAGGACATCTTTTTTGGGGTGTTAGTTCTAGAAGGCCTTGTAGGTCTTCATAGAGCCACTCAACTTCAGTTTCTGCAGCATTACTGGTTGGGCATAGACTTGGATACTGTGAGATTGAATGGTTTGTCTTGGAAACGAACAGAGATCCTTCTGTTGTTTTTCAGATTGCACCCAAGTACTGTTTTTTGGACTCTTTTGTTGATTATAATGGTTACTCCATTCTTCTAAGGGATTCTTGCCCACAGTAGTAGATATAATGGTCATCTGAATTAAATTCGCCATTCCAGTCCATTTTAGTTCACTGAATCCTAAAATTTAGATATTTACTCTTGCCACTTCCTGTTTGACCACTTCCAATTTACCTTGATTCATGGACCTAACATTCCACGTTACTAAGCGATATTGTTCTTTACAGCATCGGACTTTACTTCCATCACCAGTCACATCTACAACTGAGTTCTGTTTTTGCTTTGGTTCCATCTCTTGATTCTTTCTGGAGTTATATCGCCACTCTTTTCCAGTAGCATATTGGGCACCTACCGACCTGGGAAGTTCATCTTCCAGTGTCCTACCTTTTTGCCTTTTCATACTGTTCATGGGGTTCTCAAGGCAAGAATACTGAAGTGGTTTGCCATTCCCTTTTCCAGTGGAACACGTTTTGTCAGAATTCTCCACCATGACCTGCCTGTCTTGGGTGCACCTACATGCATGGCTCATAGTTTCACTGAATCAGACTAGAATGTAATCTACTCCTATTTCAAGACCCCTTATCTGTAAGCCTTTCTCTCTCCCTGATGCCTGAATTCCATTAATACTTTACTAAGAGGCCAGAGACTATAACAAGACACCAGGACATGGATAAGGTAAAAGATGGTCCTCCTCTTCCGATTCAAAGATTAAGGGAAGAAAAGGGAATAATGAGGAAAGAGAGATAGGAAATAATATATACATGTTCTTATGAAGAAGGACAGGGTTTTGCTTTCTTGGTCTGCTCTTCATTTGCTTGTGTTGAGGACAGCACCCAGAAGGTCTCTGATCTTAGAAGGAGCAGATGAAAGTAGCTGTTCTATGAGCCAGCAGGCCTGGCATGGTGTTTACTAGACCATGGGTAGGTTAGAAAATGTGGCAGAGTTTCAGTGGCTACAGGCAATGGTAGGAGCCAAGCAAGATGAGGAAAGGGTGCCAAGCTCCTACCATTCTAGAAGAGGCCAGACCAGATGTGCATATTGATACCCAAGTTCAGTCTGAGTGTTGGCAGGCTGACCAGAGCACAGGCAGATGAGGAACAACATGGTGGAGAAAGACAAGGGGATTACATGGAGATGACCTGCCTCCCCTCCCCCCCACAGCAAAGGCACCAGTCACTTCTCATTTCCTAGAGATGAATAAGGGGAAAGAAACAGAAGTTTGTGGAAGACAAAGCAAGTATACAAATGAAACAGAGTGAAAACTAAAGGGACCACTTAAATGACTGCCTTGGACTAAATTGTAAACTGAATTAGATTACATGTATTTTGTCTTTGTTTTTTGCTATCCAGATCATTTACATGAGTGGGGTATGAGTAATTTTGTAAATCTACCATGCATTCATGCACAGTCAAACTGATCATGAATTCATTGAACCAGATTATATTCCTATTACTTAGTGAAGGAAAATAGATATTGCATTAATTTATATCTTATAGCCCCTCAATACAACCCTGGAATAATTTTGTTCCTTATAGAAGATAAGGAACAGATGTAAAGAATATTCAATTAATTCTATTTAAACTTTTTATTTACATAAACTTTAAAGTAGGCTTTCAGGATTATATTCTAAATAAAAATGTTGTAGATCAGAGATTGGGCTTCCCTGGTGGCTCAGTGGTAAAGAATTTGCCTGCCAGTGCAAGAGACGGGTTCGATCACTGGGTCTGATCACTGGGTCAGGAAGATCCCCTGAGAAGGAAATAGCAACCTGCTCCAGTATTCTTGCTGGAAAAATTCCATGGATAGATAGGCCTGATGGGCTACAGTCCATGGGCTCTCAAAAATCGGACACGATTTAGTGACTAAGCAACAACAAAGATCAGAGATTCCTAAACTTTCTTAGTTCAAAGCACCTTCACAGTTTTAGTAACTTTTCTAACAAGTGATCAAAATCAAACAAAATGATAATTAAAAATAAATAACAGTTCCTTTTATTAAGTAATTAGGGCCAGCAAGTTAATAATACATTTTTATACCTGAACAAAACCACTGCTATTTGGAAAAATAATGCAAAAAATTTGAAAGACAAAAATTTTAATTTTACCTTTAAATAACTGCAGTTACTTACTAACGAGATGTGTATGTCTGTTGAGTACTGCACAGTTTCTCAAACTGTGCATTCAGACTAAATAAGGTCAATCACCCTCTTTTTCTGTTCCATATTGATTTTTAAATAGTAACTACTTTTTATCAGAGAAATTGCTGAAAACCCAACTTTGCGAAGATACTATTTTTAAAACTCTTTATTTTTATTTATTTAGTTTTGGTTGTGATGGGTCTTCATTGCTGTGAGGACTTTCTCTAATTGTGGCAAGTTGGGGCTACTCTCTAGTTGCAGTGTGTGGGCTTCTCATTGCAGTGGCTTCTTTTGTTGGGGGGCAATGGCACCCCACTCCAGTACTCTTGCCTGGAAAATCCCATGGGCGGAGGAGCCTGGTAGGCTACAGTCCATGGGGTCGCGAAGAGTCGAACACGACTGAGCGACTTCACTTCACTTCACTTTCACTATGGGCTCTGGGGTTCACGGGCTTCAGTGGTTGTGGCATGTGGGCTCAGTAGTTGTGGCTCCTGGGCTCTAGAGCACAGGTTCAATAGTTTTGGTGCATGGGTTTAATTGCTCCACGGCCTGTAGGATCTGCTTGATCAAGGATCGAACCTGTGTCCCCTGCATTGGCAGGCAGATTCTTTACCACTGTGCCACCAGTGAAGATCCGGAGATATGACTTTAATTTTTAAAAGTTTAGTGTGATTTCATATGTGACATGCCTCAACCCAGTATTTCATACGATGTCTGATACCTATTGGGCATCACTGTGTTTCCCTGAAAAAGCCAATATGCCTCCATGTTGCTGCTCCAGGACACCTTGGAGTACAGAAGCTATGTTCCTTTAGCCCTCTGATTTAAATTGGATAAGAATAGCTAGATGAATATTACTTATAACATTTTTAGAACGTTTGGCACTCAGCAAGTACCTGGTAATCATTACCTATTATAGTCAACTCTCTGTATCTGTGGGTTCCTCACCTGCAGATATAGAAGACTGAACTGTATTATATGCCATTTTATATAAAGAACTTGAACATCCATGGATTTTGATATCAGGGGACCTAAGACCAATCTCCCTCTGCTCTCCATACCAAGGGACAGCTATTTAATTACTATTTCTAAGTAAGACTTTCTCTGATGAAAACAAGCCTATTTTAGTGACCAAGCACTTGAACTTTTGCTTCATCTCATTTACTGAAAGGTACCCCTTTATACTCCTAGTCAATGACCTCATAGCACTTTTTCACATATCTACTGTAGCAGTTACATAGAACTGAAATTTCTTTATGTCTGGATCTAATTGCAAGCAGTTCAACGGTAAAGAACACTCTTACTCATTCAACATCCCAAAGCCTTGCACTTTGCTTGGCATAAAAACTGCTTAATAAACATGCATTGCATGAATGAATGATCAAATGCAGAACAGCAGTTCCCTGTGGTACTGAGCACTGAGTCATAAAGAACATGACGTATTTAATTATCAAATACCACTTGATATTGTAGAGGATCTTTTCTTGGAGAGTTTTGATCTTAGAATATCAGGCCTGGCTTAAAGAGGCTAGTCAATTGAAAGCAGATCATATCCAGACAAATGATTTAAGCTTCCAGATTTAAATCATTTGAAATTTTTTCTAGACCACTAAAAAATCAATACAGTTGACAGAATGATCTTTATGCAGTCATGTCAAACATTAGATCTTTTCAATCTGAGTATTAAGAGTTTAATAAAATGTAAACCAAGTGTCAGAGAAAGTGATGACTTGACTAAATTTATTTCTGAGGTAGAATATATACTTACTATAACATCTGCCTGAAAATACTTGTCCAACACAGATCAAGGAATTAAACCAAGGATTTTCATTTCATGCATGCTTCAAATTTTTAAGGTTTCTCCAGGCACTTAAAGATTTTTTAATTAGAAAAAATTTTACTGACCTATAAAACTGTTAGTTCCAGGTGCTCAGTGATTTACCATTTTTATACATTATAAAATGATCACCACAGTAAGTCCCATTACCATTTCTTACCATACAGTGTTATTAAATTATTACTGACTGTATTTCCCAAGTTGTATAATTCTTACCTGTGGCTCATTTACTTTGTAACAGAAAGTTTTTACCTCTGAATTTGCCTGACCTATTTCTCTTGTCCTCTCAAACCGCCTCCCCTCTGGCAACACCTGTTTGTTCTCTGTATCCATGACTCTGTTTCTGTTTTGTTATGTTTGTTCCTATGCTTTGGTTTTTAGATTCCACATATAAGTGAAATCATATGATATGTGTCTTTGTCTGACTTATTTCACTTAGCATAATGCCTTCTAGGACCATACATGTTGTCAAAAGTGGCAATACTTCATTCTTTCTTATGACTAATATTTCATTGTATTTGTATTCCACATCTTTTTTATCCATTCATCTATGGTTACTTCCATATCTCAGCTATTATAAATAATGCTGCAATGAATGCAGGGGTTACATATATTTTTGCAAACACTGTTTTTATTTTCTTTGAATAAATACCCAGGATTTGAAGCACTGTGCCATATGGTAGTTTCTTTTTTAATTTTTTGAGGAACCTCCACACCATTTCCCACAGTGGCCACACCAATTTACAGTCCCACCGACAGTGCAGGAGCATTCTCTTTCCAACACCCTCGCCAACACTTATTATTGGTTGCATTTTGGATAACAGCCATTGTGACAGGTGTGAGGTGACATCTCATTGTGGTTTTGATTTGCATTTCCCTGATGATTAGAGATGCTGAGCATCTTTTCATGGGCCTATTGGCCATCTGTATGCTTTTTTCAGAAAAATGTCTATTCAGGTCCTCTGCCCAATTTTTACCAGAATTTTTTTTTTCTTTTTTTGATGCTGAGTTGTATGGGTTCCCAGGAACTTTTAAACAGAATATCTTTGATGTTCAAATAAGTTGAATTTGACATAGTTAATAATATCTCTTAATTTATTATTTAATAATGAAAATGTTTGAGCAGTTGAGGAATATATAGCTAAACATTGTTCAATTTATTTGGCTGTTGAAGATCTGTAAGTAAATTATACCAAAACAAAGTTGTTTTTAATAAATTTTGGCAAGCAAATCTGTCACAAATGTAGAAGATTTTAAGATTATCTTTTAGCATAAATGTTGATATACCAAAACATTAAACTATAGCAATTTTAATTTTCAAGTGAACCTACTGTCACCAATCTTATCACTAAAACAGTGACTTCATGAAGAGACACAGATGAGGGGCTTGTGGAAACGGGAACTGGAATTCTTATTTTCTAATTTTAAACTTGCACACCATTGTATTCAGAAAATGTATGTCAATGAAGGTTATGAAGAAGATCAAGGAATCTTCCTCACTAGAACGTAATGTCCCACAATAGAGTGGAATTTCATATATATCCTCCTTTTTATTTCCCTAATAATATCAATAAGGCTCATCATTTACAGAATTCTTATTTTTCAAAGAAAGATTATTTTAATCACAAACCAAAGTATATGAATTGTTTTAGAGTTTCCTATAACCCTCAACTAACAATGCCCAAAGAAAATTAAATAACATAATCATGTATTGTTTCTGTGTGTATAGCATTTGCAAGTTTTATACTAGTAAATTGGTGTGGTTCTCTCCTTGAATTGCTAAGCATTGTTCATGTATCCTAGAAAATGAATAAAACAATGAACTCAAAACAATACCTAATGTAGACTTTAAAATATTACCATGAACATAGTATTCTACCAAGTGTGTGTTTATTCTGATTTAATATTAAGCTGTTATGAAAATAGCAATTTTCTAAACATTTATAACTCTAGTTTCTTTAATCAAATGCCTCCTAATATTTTTTTTTGTTTTCCATTTGTTTTTTAAAACAAAGTTATTAAAGGGCATGCTTTGCTTTAAAATTTTTTCAATGAATATACAGAATTATGATTCAAAATTTTAATCAGTAAACATATGGCTAAAATTAGTCATTTCAACAGGATAAATGCCTTTGTGCTCACTGGGAAAATGCACTATATTATTTGTAAGTAATGATATGTTAATACTGGGCTTCCCAGGTGGTGCAGTGGTAAAGAATCTGCCTACCAGTACAGGAGATTCAAGAGACATGGGTTCCATCCCTCTTTCAGAAAGATCTCCTGGAGAAGGAAATGGCAACCCACTCCAGTATTCTTGCCTGAATAATTCCATGGACAGAGAAGTCTGGAGGGCTACAGTCCATGGGGTCACAAAGAGTCAGACACGATTGTGCACGCATGCACAAGTGTTAACACTGTAAATTTAAGTATTCATTCATACTGTAGTGGATAATGTCATTAGTAACCCTAAATGTTCATCTGCTTGCCTTGTATTAAAAAAGGCCTGCAACCATGCATACTGTCACTTCAGTCCTGTCCAACTCTCCCGCTCTATGGACTGTAGCCTGCCAGGCTCCTTTGTCCATGGGATTTTCCAGGCAAGAATACTGGAGTGAGTTGCCATGTCCTCCTCAAGGGTATCTGCCGGACCCAGAGTCTCGACCCCAACCCCGACTCATCTTTCCAAACCTGAGTCTCCAGTGTCTTCTACATTGCAGACAGATTCTTTACCGCTGAGCCACTGGCAAAGCCCCAGTTATAGTCCATGGGGTCGCAAATGAGTCGGACATGACTTAGCTAAACAACAACATTAAAACTGAATCATTAGTTTATGAAGTGACTGGACAATAAAATACACAGTATAAAATAATCATTCCTCAGAGCTTTTTCATTATATAGCTAACTACCAGGAATGAGCTGTAGGTGAAACTGGCCTAATTCAGTTCTGGAAAAACTGAAAATCACAGAACCCTCTGACTTCTACTTACTGAAGAAAGTCCTTAAAACCTCACAATCACACAACCCTTATAAGTCATGTTAGAAAGAGGTAGAACTGATATTCCAACCTGAGTACACCCGGGAGCTGGTTGTTATTTCAGGCTATCTCCAGTTGCAGAGATCTGCTAACTACAGTTACTCATTTTCAGGACAGAATGAAAAAAATTATTTTTATCTCTGACATGAGGAATGGGGTTGTACTTTACCCAAAAAACTGTGAGGTTGCTATCCTCCCAACATAGTGAGAGTAGAATGAGTAATTTTGATAGCTAGATTTCATGCCAAATCTTCCATCTAAATACTTTTAGAAGAATGGTACATCGTATACATGATAAAGTTTCTGTTCTGCAGCCTTAATTCCAATTTTACCTCAGAAAAGTCAATGTCTTACGTTAGATATCCATCTATCTGGATTAATTTCTTTTTGCCTTATTATAAGATATTCACCATAATAAATGAAAAATGTTTCCTACAGGCTCATAAAAATCACCAGTGTGACAATGCAGCAAGTTTTTACTAAAGGGAAGAAAAATGAATGTCAGGTTAGTCACTGTTCTTGCTTTTGTTGCTGAACAGAATCACTTACCTAAAGAGATTCTATAAACATTGAGGTCACTGCCATCTACTTTTTATTTTAAAAAAGTCCACTCTCTCAGTCAAAAATATTTTTTAAATATCTTAAAATACATGAATAATGAGCATAATCTAAAATTAGAGACAGCTTTGTGGAGCAGATGACATGATATAGTTCTTGGAAGATGGGTAGAACCGTGACAGGTGGAGATACAGTGGAAAGATATTTTGGGCTAAGAAACTGACATGAGAAAATGGAGTATATTCAGAAAATGAGGAGTATACTGTTATGGAAGGAATGTAAGGCATTTAGGGTGAAGGAAGAGGAAAAGTATATACATATATAAGATTTAAAAAGTATATTGAGACCTGACTGATTCTAAAGAGTTTTGAACCCCAGGATAAGGTGTTTGTGCTGTATTCAATAGATAACCAGTTGGTGAGTTTTCTGGAAGAAAGATATATTTAAAAGAACAAAATATTTACACATATTTTAAATAACTTCCTATAAGGGTCCAAGGAAAGGATTATATTCTGAAGAGTGGACATACATCACATTAAACAACTTTTTTAAAAGGAGCACAGATAAATACCCAACATTTTTCAAAAATTTTGCAGTTTTTCACATAAACATTTTTGACGTAAGAGCATCTACAACAGCCTGGAACATACACTTACTATAGATAGTGCTTGCTCAGGTATTTGAAGATAAAATATGTCATTACTATGTGTTATTTATTCATGGGGTCGCAAAGAGTCGGACACAACTGAGCGACTGAACTGAACTGATGTGTTATTTAGTGTCAATCTGCACTGAAAATAACTAGATTAATATCATCACTAATAAACTTTTTAATTAAGTTGTACATCCCTTTTTCTTCACTAAGTACACATCAAAATAACAATGTCATACTTTTAAGTTACTTACATTTGGTACAGATTTAATTTAAATCTCAATAGCTGATTGCTTTTCTTAAAAAAAAAAAGAAAAAGAAAAAACTTCTTAAGCAACTTTTAGAAAAGAACTATTGAAAGCTTCAAGTTTCTACACAAATATCAGATATAGTAAAGTATTCTGAAAGACTTCATTTGAATATAATAGACTAGTTAGTTAGTTCAGTCGTTCAGTTGTGTCCAACTCTTTGTGACCCCATGAATCGCAGCACGCCAGGACTCCCTGTCCATCACCAACTCCCAGAGTTTACCCAAACTCATGTCCATCAAGTCGGTGATGCCATCCAGCCATCTCATCCTCTGTCGTCCCCTTCTCCTCCTGCCCCTAATCCCTCCCAGCATTAGAGTCTTTTCCAATGAGTCAACTCTTCACATGAGGTGGCCAAAGTTTTGGAGTTTCATCTTCAGCATCAGTCCTTCCAATGAACACCCAAGACTGATCTCCTTTAGGATGGACTGGTTGGATCTCCTTGCAGTCTAAGGGACTCTCAAGAGTCTTCTCCAACACCATAGTTCAAATACTTGTCATTAAAATAAGTGGTAAAACATTGTCTTTATATATACTTAGAATCTATCACATCTCATTTGTTTCTACTTTTTCTATATTCTTATTTTCTGTCATTTCCTAGTTATATATTCAATCTTTTCTCCATATTTCTTTCCGCTATTTTTTCTTGTCTAGTGCTCCTTTTCTGCTAAGTTTTTAAAAAGAAGGTATGGAGGGAGAAGCACCACTTTTAAAGTATACAATCTTTTTTTAATGTAGTTTTTATACTTGTAAATCACATTGGAAAATTCAGAAGAGCATAAGGAAGAAAAGAAAAGCCAACCATTCTCCCAATGCATAGCCATTAAGATACAACCAGTGACTATATTTGATGTATCTTATCATTTTTATAGTGTATAAATGTATGCAATGTCTTATAAACTCATAGTAATGTACTTTAATCTGCTTTTTTAAGCTTAAAATATATCATATATTTTACCAGTAATAATTTGAAAAACTAATTTTGATAGTGTAAGTAGTTCTGCTATATATATTATAATTATTTCTTATTTCTAATAGAATGATCCCAATTCTTTCTGCAATCTTTATAAGAATCTCTTAAGCTATTCAGATAATATATCTATAAATTGTTCTAAACTTCATCAAATGCATAAACATTTTAAGAAGATATTGGCTAATGTATTAAATATAAAGAAAATATGTGTATTATAAGGAAAAAATGTTTGATGATAATATTCAAAGATAAAAGCTATTAACATTTGTCATATTTCCTTTAGACCTTTTTTAATGTATCTTACACATATATTTTATAAAAAACAGCTGTCTTGGTTATATATTATATTAGAACAGTTTTCTTATAGCCATATATATTATTCAACTTATAACTGAGTGGTAACTACTACCTAAACCATGTGATCAAGGTGAAAAAAGGAAAAAAATCTAGAATTCACAAAAAGATTAAAAATCTAGAATTCACATTTAAAAATCTAGATTAAAAATTTTTAAATTCTAGATTAAAAATCTAGTATTCTATATTTCTAATGTATATTTCCATTTCTACATTTCTAATGTATATTTTTTTAACTTTTCCTTTTTTCTATTTAAACAGGTTTATCAAAAAATTAAACTATTACACTCAAGAACTTTTTCTTCTATCTCTATGTAATCTTATGTGTTAATTTTAAATAGCATCTATGTACTAAAGTCTATAGGAACTATATTTTCAGAATTCAGATTTTCCTTGTCTTTCAAAAATTTATGAAAGAATATCTCTTGGACATATATACCATGTACTTTTATACATATAATCTTATAAACATATACAAAATAATGTATATGTGATTACGCTGTTAGATTAGAGGGCAGGGCAGGTTTACTGTTTAACAAGATTGGTCTCCTGAATTGCTATGCAAGTGTTTATGCTTGAACATTCATAAAGTTCCCCATCTTTCTACATCTTCACCAATATTTAGTATTAAATTCCTTCCTACCACATTCTAATTCAGCCTTTCTACTAGTCTGTGCAGAAGATAGAGTAATATTAGGGAAAGACATTGAATTATCCTAAATTCAATCAGGTGATGGTGACAAAAATTTGCTGTTGCAATTCCAGATGTTTTATTGATTGAATAAATCAATACATCCCCTAACACCTTGTATGAAACTACTGATCTGACCAACACTTTTCAACCTGTACTTGTTCTGATGGCTTGTATTGACACTCTGAAGGTTTTTCTCAGTTGGCAAGACCAGTAATATACCTTCAGTGTCTTACCTCAGAGGTGTGTAAACTCACCAGACTTACATAATAATTTAGTCCACAGGAAGGAACTTGATCATCTTTTCCTTCCTTTACTTTTTCCATCATACTTATCCTTAATATTGACAGTATAGGAAGTCCTAGTGACAGCAATCAGACAAGAAAAATCAATAAAAGGAATCTAGATTGGAAAGGAAAAGGTAAAACTGGCATATGATACTATACATAGTAACCCTAAAGATCCACCAAAAAACGATTAGAATTCACCAATGAATTCAGGAAAGTAGCAGGATACAAAATTAATATGCAGAAATTTGTTCAGTTCGGTTCAGTCGCTCAGTCGTGTCCAACTCTTTGCGACCCCGTGAATCGCAGCACGCCAGGCCTCCCTGTCCATCACCAACTCCCGGAGTTCACTCAAACTTACATCCATCGAGTCAGTGATGCCATCCAGCCATCAATCCTCTGTCGTCCCCTTTTTCTCCTGCCCCCAATCCCTCCCAGCATCAGAGTCTTTACCAATGAGTCAACTCTTCGCATGAAGTGGCCAAAGTACTGGAGTTTCAGCTTCAGCATCATTCCTTCCAAAGAACACCCAAAGCTGATCTCCTTTAGAATGGACTAGTTGGATCTCCTTGCAGTCCAAGGGACTCTCAAGAGTCTTCTCCAACACCATAGTTCAAAAGCATCAATTCTTTGGTGCTCAGCCTTCTTCACAGTCCAACTCTCATATCCATACATGACCACAGGAAAAACCATAGCCTTGACTAGACAGACCTTTGTTGGCAAAGTAATGTCTCTGCTTTTCAATATGCTATCTAGGTTGGTCATAACTTTCCTTCCAAGGAGCAAGCGTCTTTTAATTTCATGGCTGCAGTCACCATCTGCAGTGATTTTGGAGCCCACAAAAATAAAGTCTGACACTGTTTCCACTGTTTCCGCATCTATTTCCCATGAAGTGGTGGGACCGGATGCCATGATCTTAGTTTTCTGAATGTTGAGCTTTAAGCCAACTTTTTCACTCTTCACTTTCACTTTCATCAAGAGGCTTTTTAGTTCCTCTTCACTTTCTGCCATAAGGGTGGTATCATTTGCATATCTGAGGTGATTGATATTTCTCCCGGCAATCTTGATTCCAGCTTGTGTTTCTTCCAGTCCAGCGTTTCTCATGATGTACTCTGCATATAAGTTAAATAAACAGGGTGACAATATACAGCTTTGACGTACTGCTTTTCCTGTTTGGAACCAGTCTGTGTTCCATGTGCAGTTCTAATTGTTGCTTCCTGACCTGCATACAGATTTCTCAAGAGGCAGATCAGGTGGTCTGGTATTCCCATCTCTTTCAGAATTTCCCACAGTTGATTGTGATCCACACAGTCAAAGGCTTTGGCATAGTCAATAAAGCAGAAATAGATGTTTTTCTGGAACTCTCTTGCTTTTTCCATGATCCAGCGGATGTTGGCAATTTGATCTCTGGTTCCTCTGCCTTTTCTATACAGTCAACAAAAACAAGACCGGGAGCTGACTATGGCTCAGATCATGAGCTCCTTATTGCCAAATTCAGACTTAAATTGAAGAAAGTAGGGAAAACCACTAGACCATTCAGGTATAACCTAAACCAAATCCCTTATGATTATACAGTGGAAGTGAGAAATAGATTTTAAGGGACTAGATCTGATAGAGTGCCTGATGAACTATGGATGGAGGTTCGTGACATTGTACAGGAGACAGGGATCAAGACGATCCCCATGGAAAAGAAATGCAAAAAAGCAAAATGGCTGTCTGGGGAGACCTTACAAATAGCTGTGAAAAGAAGAGAAGTGAAAAGCAAAGGAGAAAAGGAAAGATATAAACATCTGAATGCAGACTTCCAAAGAATAGCAAGGAGAGATAAGAAAGCCTTCCTCAGGGGTCAATGCAAAGAAATAGAGGAAAACAACAGAATGGGAAAGACTAGAGATCTCGTCAAGAAAATTAGAGACACCAAGGGAACATTTCATGAAAAGATGGGCTCGATAAAGGACAGAAATGGTATGGACCTAACAGAAGCAGAAATCTGTTACATTCCCATAAAATAACAACAAACTATCAGAAAGAGAAATTAAGAAAAAAATACAATTTATAATGGTATGAAAAGAATAAATATCTAGGAATACATGTAACAAAGGAGGTAAAAGACTTACACTTGGAAAACCATAAGACGCCGATGAAAGAAAATGAAGACAACACAAGCAAATGGAAAGATAGATTGTTCTCATGAATTTGAAGAATTAATATTGTTGAAATGACTAAAGCAATTACTCTTCAAGACAATCTACATGTACAGTGCAATCCCTATCAAAATACCAATGACATATTTTCACAGAACTAGAAAAAATAATTCTAAATTTGAATGGAAACACAAAAGAGCCCAAACAGTCAAAACCATCTTGGAAAAAAAAAAAAAAAAAGCTGGAGATATCACACTCCCTGATTTCAAACTTTACTACAAAGCTACAGTAAACAAACCACTCTGGTACTGATGTCAAAACAGAACAAGAGAACAGAACAGAGGGTCCAGAATTGAACCCATACTTACATAGTCCATTAATCTCTGACAAAACAGGCAAAAACATTAAACGGTGGAAAAGACAGCTTCTTCAAGAAATGGTGTTCAGAAAACTGTACAGCTACATGTGAAAGAATTTAACTGGACTGCTGTTTCACATTATACAAAAATAAAGTCAAAATAGATTCAATATCTAAATATAAGATCTGAAACCATAAAACTCCTAGAAGATAACATAGGCAGTATGCTCTTTAACATCAGTCTTAGCAATGTCTTGGGGGCTATATCCTGTCAAGCAAAATAAATAAAAGTAAAAATAAAGAAATGGGACTATATCAAACTAAAAATCTTTTGCATAGCAAAGGAAGCTGTTGACAAAACAAAAAGGTCACCTATTGAATGGGAAAAGATATTTGCAAATTGTAATCTTATAAAAGAATAATATATCAAAAGTATCTAAAGAACTCATAAAATTCAACATCAAGAAAGCCAAACAACTCAAAAAATGGGCAGAGGATCTAAATGGAGCATTTTTGCCAAAGCGTATATACAGAAGGCCAAAAAGCACATGAAAAGATGTCCAGCATCACTAATCATCAAGGAAGTGTAAATCAGAACCACCACATCACCTCATATCTTTCAGAGTGGTTACTATCAAAAAGACAACAAATAACAAGTATTAGAGAGAATGCAGAAAAAAGAGAATGCTCATTACTGTGGATTGAAAAAAGTGGTACAGCTACTATGGAAAACAGTGCAAAGTTTCCTCAAAAACTGAAAAATAAAATTACCATCAGTTCAGTTCAGTTCAGTTCAGTCGCTCAGTCGTGTCCGACTCTTTGTGACCCCATGAATCACAGCATGCCAGGCCTCCCTGTCCGTCACCGTCTCCAAATGACCCAACAATTCCAACCCTGGGTATTTATTTATCCAAAGAAAACAAAAATAGTAATTTGAAAACATATATGCACCCCCATGTTCACTGAAGCATTATTTACAATAGCCAAGATATGGAAGCAATCTAAATGTTCATCAATAGGCAAATGGATAACGAAGGTGGGGTATTACACAGCCATAAGATAATGAAATATTGCCATTTGCACAACATGGATGGATCTAAAGTGCATTATATTATGTGAAGTAAATCAGACAGATAAAGATACATATTATATGATTTCACTTATATGTGGAATCTAAAAACTAAACCAAATGAACAAACATAATAAAACAGTCATGGACATAGAGAACAAACAGGGTTGCCAAAAGGGAGAGGTTTTGAGAGGATGAGAGAAATAGATCAGGGAAATTAAGATATACAAATGTTCAGTTATAAAATAAATCAGTTCTGGGTATGAAATATACAGTGTGGGGAATATAGTCAATAATATTGTAATAACTGTATGCTGACAGAAGGTAACTAGACATAATGTGGGGAAAAATAACAAACACAATATTAGAAGTTTAAAAGCAAAAGAAGAGAAAGAGTAGATCATCTACAAACAAAAGTTAGAATAACATCAGATTTCTAGATGTTATTTCTACATGATGTTTCCACCACTAGAAACAAAAAAACAGTGACATAGTACATTTAAAATATTTAAGAACTTTATATTCTCAGGCATACAAGATTTTAGATACATTGCTACATATAAAGTCACAATGAGAATATTCCTGGAAGAAACAATAAAATACAAATGATACAAATCAAGGTAGTTAGTTCTCCAAGAGAGAACTAGTATAACATGTATATACTAGATACTTCATAATAGTTGTTGAATAAGGGGTTTTCCAGGTGGTCTCCTGGTAGAAAATCTGCCTGCCAATGCAGGAGAGGCAAGAGAGGCAAGTTCGATCCCTGGATCTGGAAGATCCCCTGCAATAGGAAATGGCAACTCACTCCAGTATTCTTACCTGGAAAATTCCATGGACAAGAGGAGCCTGGCAGGCTACAGTTTGTTGTTATTGTTCAGTCACCCAGTCATGTCCGACTCTTGCGACCACATGGACAATAGGCCCACCAGGCTCCTCTGTCCATGGGATTCTCCAGGCCTAAATACTGGAGTGGGTTGCCCTTTCCTTTTCTGAGGCTCTTCCCAATTCAGGGATCAAACCTGGGTCTCCTGCACTGCAGGCGATCTCCTGCATTGCAAGTGGATTCTTTACCAACTGAGCCACCAGGGAATAGTTCATTGGGTCACAAAGAGTCAGACACAACTAAGCACACACATATACACAAACACACACAAGGTAGTGAAAGTTCTTATAAATAAATTACTTTACTGTAATATGATCTATTAATCTTGGAGAAATTATAGCCCTACTTAAATATTGTAATAATATAATCTAGTATCCTGAATTGTAGGGCAGGGAGGAGGGAGGAGGGAGTAGGGTTCAGGATGGGGAACATGTGTATACCTGTGGCAGATTCATGTTGATATATGGCAAAACCAATATAATATTGTAAAGTTAAAAAATAAAATAAAATAAAAAATTAAAAAAAAATCTGCTGCTTAATTTCTGTTTCAAATAATGACAGAAAAGCTGATATTGGATTTACCTCTTATATGTACACATTCATATGACTATGAACAAAACATATAAGGCAGAAATTTCCAGGCATTGCTAAACAAGCAGAACAGAACTTGAGAGAAGGGAAAGAGACACAGTAGGGTAAGCAACATAATTAGTTATGCTCTCTTCTTGGAAACACACTGACTACTATGTTTAAGAAATCAGAGCCAACGTACATGCTGAGCTGATAAGGCACATGTATGAGCTAAAGGATCTTAAAGGAGGTGGAATTTTCAGAACAGCATATCAGAATGGATGGAGACACCTAGATGTGAGTCCCAGGAGTCAAGGGGATTACTCTGGAGTGCTTGACAAACATCTAAGCTGTACACCTAGAGAAAGACTTCAATATAGAGGCTGCTTCAGAGCTAAGAGATAAAAAGACAAGCCACTTGAAGTTTTGAAATACTGCAACATAGTGGAGTATTGTCTGAGTCAGAGTAAAGAGATTCTACTGAACCCTTTCCACATTCATCTGAGACCCCATAAATGATAAAATACAGGACTAAGGATCAAGTACTAAAAGTAGATTAATGATAAAACAGTAATACATTTGCTTAAACAAAACAAAAGCTAAGTGACAGATTTAAGAAGACCTAATACATTTAACTGTTTGTCAAGACAAAATTTGATAAAATAAAAGCAAAATCATCAAGAATCCCTACAATCTGTCATCCATAAAGCCCAGCAAATAATCTAAAATCATTGTATCTGCAAAGAAGTAGAGAAATATGAAATATTACTAAATAAAAAGGAGTCCGTAGAAAGAAACTTTGAGATCATCTCAATATTGAAATTATCAAACAAGGATGTTAAAACTACTTTTATTGATATGCTTAAGTATATACAAGAATAAAGTAAATGAATGTGTGGAGTCTTTCAGAAGAGAAATTGTAAATACTAAAAAATAGCCATATAATGTTCTAGTGTTGAAAAATATAATAAGTGAAATGAAAGATCCACTGACTTAGCTTAACAGAAGTTAGGATATAGAAGAAGAAAAGGTCAATAGAATTTAGGACAAATAAAAATATTCAAGCTGAAGAACAGAGAGAAAAGACAAAACAAGCCAAAAAAAACCAGAGCCATGTGAACAAAGAAGTGACATTAACCAGTCTAAGAAATGTGATTCAAGCTACAGATAAAGAATAAAACAGAATGAAAAAGAAAAAAGGAAGGCACTTAAAAATAGTAGCTGAAAATTTCTAAAATTTGGTAAAGATATCCAAGAAGCTCAGCAGACTCCAAATTTGATAAATACAACTAAAGTAAAGTCATTTCCCAACACATCTTAGTCAGACTGCTGAAAGCAAAAGATAAAGGGAAAAAATGTAAAAAGCAACCAGAATTCAAGCCATATTAAATTAATTGACCTTACTGTGATAATATAGGCACATATTGGGGCTTTCCAGGTGGCTTTAGTGGGCAAAGAACCTACCTGCAATGCAGGAGATGCCAGATATGGGTTTGAGTCCAGGGTCAGGAAGATCCCCTAGAGGAGAGCACTCCACTATTCTTAATCCCATGGACACAGGAGCATGGCAGGCTATAGTCCATAGGTCACAAAGAGTCAGACACAGTGACTGAGCACACACACACTTTAAACTTATCAATGTTATATGTTAATTGCTGGATTGAAGAAAGATATATATAAAAGAACAAAAATAAGGATACATGCGACCCCTCATCATGAACAATGGCAGCCAGAGATAATGGCAAAACTAACTCTGAAGTACTAAATGTACTACATCCACTGAAAGCATCCTTCAAAAATGAGATCGAAGCAGTGATATTTCAGATTTTAAAAAAGCTGAGAAAATTAACCACCAGATGACTGTACTAGAAGAAATGTTAAAAAAACATTGTTCAGGCCAAAGGCAAATCATGTCATATAGAAACTTGAACATAAAGGGGAAAAAGAAAGAACATAAAATCAAATAATAATAAAATAGAACATATCAAAAATAGAAAGATATAGCTAGAGCACTCAATAGCTAAGAATTTATAGCTTAAATGCAAAATGAAAGAGAAGATTTGAACTCAATTATATAAGATTTTAAAGAACAACAAATTAAGCCCCAAAATAAGAAGACATAATAAATATAAATGCACAAACCTATGAAACAGAAAATAAAGAGGAAACATTAATGAAGCCAAAATTAGTTTTTTGAAAGGTTAATAAACTAACAAACCTATGGCAAGACCAAATTAAAAAAAAAAAAAGAAAAATCAAAAGAAGTATTGAGAGTATTACATTACAGACAATACAGATATTTTAAAAATAATTTAGAATATTATAAAAGACTTTCATAATAAATATGACAATTTAGGTTAAATGAATATATTTCTTATAAAACACAAATGACCAAATAAGACACTAGAAAAAATAGAAAATCTGATTACATTTTTATATATTACAAAAACTGAATTTGAAATAATCTCGGCATGAAGATATCTCTAGGCCAAGGTTATTTGTCAAATAAAATTCATCAAACATTTAAGGCAGAAATAACCCCAATACTACATAAATACTTTCAGAAAATAAAGGAGGGAATAATTACTAACCTGTGTTTTGAGTGAAACATAATACTGATACCATAATCTGATAAGGACATTATAAAAAAGAAAATTACACACCAATATCCCTCTAACCATAGGTACTGTCAAGAACTGTAAAAGCTACCAAGTTGGCCTGCCACAATTTATTGGATTCTAGAACAGAGGAGACTTTTCTATATTCAATACATTTGGGTCAGTTTCTTTTGTTGCCAAGTCCTTCACAGTTATGCTAATGGACTCATATGAAAGCATGCACAGACAGTGGGTTATATTGCAGAAGAAAAATCCTAAGCTTAGGGAACCCAGGTCTTTTGCTATGGGCGTTAAAATATGCCGACCCTTTGTTCTAGGGCTTCCCTGATGTGGCTCAGCGGTAAGAATCAGCCTGCCAGTGCAAAAGATGTATCCTTGATCCCTAGGTCCGGAAGATACCTTGGAGAAGGAAATAGCAACCCATTCCAATATTCTTGCCTGGGAAATACCAAGGACAGAGGAGCTGGGTGGGCTACAGTCCATGATGTTGCAAAGTCAGACATGAATTTAGCAGCTGAACTCACACCCTTTGTTCCATGGAGAGACCCTATTTTTACTTTCCAAGGCTATATGCTTACAAATACCCTTGAAAACTGGAAACAATCCAATTAGCCAACAATAGGAGAATTGAGGAAAAAAAAAAACAGAAGAATGAATAAAAGTAGAATGTTATATTAATAACAAAATATAAAACTCTCAGCAATGAAAAGAATAAACAATTCATCAACAATATAAATGATATTTCTAATAAAAGCAGTTCAGAAGAAAAGATTAACAATTATATGATCATCTAAAGTTCAAACAACACAACAACACCCTCTTCCAACAACACAAGAGAAGATTCTACACATGGAGATCACCAGATGGTCAACACTGAAATCAGTGTTGACCATCTGGTGATCTCCATGTGTAGAATATAATCATATTCTTTGCAGCCAAAGATGGAGAAGCTCTATACAGTCAACAAAAACAAGACCAGGAGCTGACTGTAGCTCAGATCATGAAGTCCCTATTGCCAAATTCAGACTTAAATTGAAGAAAGTAGGGAAAACCACTAGACCATTCAGGTATAACCTAAACCAAATCCCTTATGATTATACAGTGGAAATGAGAAATAGATTTAAGAGACTAGATCTGATAGACAGAGTGCCTGATGAACTATGGACGGAGGTTCGTGACATCGTACAGGAGACAGGAATCAAGATCATCCCCATGAAAAGAAATGCCAAAAACCAAAATGGCTGTCTGGGAGGCCTTACAAATAGCTGTGAAAAGAAGAGAAGCGAAAAGCAAAGGAGAAAAGGAAAGATATAAGCATCTGAATGCAGAGTTCTAAGGAATAGCAAGGAGAGATAAGAAAGTCTTCCTCAGCGATCAATGCAAGGAAATAGAGGAAAACAACAGAATGGGAAAGACTAGAGATTTCTTCAAGAAAATTAGAGATACCCAGGGAACATTTCATGCAAAGATGGGCTCGATAAAGGACAGAAATGGTATGGACCTAACAGAAGCAGAAGATATTAAGAAGAGGTGGCAAGAATACACAGAACAATTGTACAAAAAAGATCTTCACGACCCAGATAATCATGATGGTGTGACCACTTACCTAGAGCCAGACATCCTGGAATGGGATGTCAAGTGGGCCTTAGGAAGCATTGCTATGAACAAAGCTAGTGGAGGTGATGGAACTCCAGTTGAGCTATTTCAAATCCTGAAAGATGATGCTGTGAAAGTGCTGCACTTAATATGCCAGCAAAATTGGAAAACTCAGCAATGGCCACAGAGCTGGAAAAGGTCAGTTTTCATTCCAATCCCAAAGAAAGGCAATGCCAAAATCATGCTCAAACTACTGCACAATGGCATTCATCTCACACGCTAGTAAAGTAATGCTCAAAACTCTCCAAGCCAGGCTTCAGCAGTATGTGAACCATGAACTTCCAGGTGTTCAAGCTGGTTTAAGAAAAGGCAGAGGAACCAGAGATCAAATTGCCAACATCCGCTGGATCATCAAAAAAGCAAGAGAGTTCCAGAAAAGCATCTATTTCTCCTTTATTGACTATGCCAAAGCCTTTGACTGTGTGGATAACAATAAACTGTGGAAAATTCTGAAGGAGATGGGAATACCAGACCATCTGACCTGCCTCTTGAGAAACCTATATGCAGGTGAGGAAGCAACAGTTAGAACTGGATATGGAACAACAGACTGATTCCAAATAGGAAAAGGAGTACGTCAAGGCTGCATATTGTCACCCTGCTATTTAACTTATATGCAGAGGATATCATGAGAAACACTGTGCTGGAAGACACACAAGCTGGAATCAAGATTGCCAGGAGAAATATCAATAACCTCAGATATGCAGATGATACCACCCTTATGGCAGAAAGTGAAGAGGAAGTAAAAAGCCTCTTGATGAAAGTGAAAGAGGAGAGTGAAAAAGTTGGCTTAAAGCTCAACATTCAGAAAACGAAGATCATGGCATCTGGTCCCATCACTTCATGGGAAATAGATGGGGATACAGTGGAAACAGTGGCTGACTTTATTTTGGGGGGGCTCCAAAATCACTGCAGATGGTGACTGCAGCCATGAAATTAAAAGACGCTTACTCCTTGGAAGGGAAATTATGAGCAACATAGATAGCATATTAAAAAGCAGAGACATTACTTTGCCAACAAACCAAAGTCTAGTCTGTCTAGTCAAGGCTATGGTTTTTCCTGTGGTCATGTATGGATGTGAGAGTTGGACTGTAAAGAAAGCTAAGCACCAAAGACTGGATTGCAGTCCAAGAAGTCACTTGGACTGCAAGGAGATCCAACCAGTCCATCCTAAAGGAGACCAGTCCTGGGTGTTCATTGGAAGGACTGATGCTGAAGCTGAAACTCCAATACTTTGGCCACTGCATGGGAAGAATTGATTCATTGGAAAAGACTCTGATGCTGGGAGGGATTGGGGGCAGGAGGAGAAGGGGACGACAGAGGATGAGATGGCTGGATGGCATCACCAACTCAATGGACATGAGTTTGGGTAAACTCCGGGAATTGGTGATAGACAGGGAGGCCTGGCATGCTGCAATTCATGGGGTCGCAAAGAGTCAGATACGACTGAGTTACTGAACTGAACTGAAAGTTCAAAAACTAACCTAAATAACCTGTAGAGAAAAAAATAAACAAAACAGCATGATATTTGCCTATGGTGGGGATTGTGGGTGTGGGGAAGTTTGGAGATGAAAATTGATTTAAAGGAGGTATAAAATAAATAACTTTCTGGGAATAAAACAAATTGGGGTATTTTTTTAATAATCTTGATGATTATGTCAAACATGATTGATCATAAATATAAGGTCTGTGTATTTCATTGAATATAATGTTGTAAATTGGGGAGAATAAAACATCAAATTATTCTTTCAGTTGACATTTAGATTCATTATATCAAATTTCAAAAAGAAAAGCATCTCACTGGGATTGCTTTGAGTTGCTCTATTTTCTTAAGGAGAATTACCACGTTTATAATAACTACACAATTTGAGGGTTCTCCATTCTTACTGAAAAGTTTTCCTACCCATTTTGCATCTATTGTTGCTGATTTGATGTTTTCTTTTCTAATGTGTCATTGTTTCTCTGATGGAGTGCAACATATTTACTGTATAATCAGACTCTACTATCAAGATTGCTATCAGTTTTTATTTGTTTTGTGTTCTAGGCAAATAATCATATCTAAAAATAATAACACATTTATTTTCTTTCTGAGAATGCATTTTATATTGATGATTGATTATCTAATGGAAACTATTGGAAAATCCAGAGCAATTATAAATTCTAACAGAGAGAGAGGACAGCTTTATTCAACACTGCATGATCTCTCTGGTTACTGCAGGATCCTTGCCACATTTCAGGCGCCCTGCTCTCAACTGTGGTTGATCAAATCAAAAGTTTTTTTAAAAAGTACTGTGTCTTTATTGCCTCTCTATTATCTTTGCCTCTAAAACTCTCCTCAAATTAGGCAATTTATGTTCTCCAGGGTGTTCTCCATTTTCATCTTGGGAATACTGACTCATTTTCTCCTAGTAAGGTGGTGAGTCAACTTTCAACTAAGGATTCTAGTCTGGACTCATCCATTATTTTATATCAGAAATTCCTGGGAGTTTCTGACATCCTTATGGACCTTTCTCAGTTTTCAGACATGCTATATGTTTGTCCTTATTTTCATAGTTTGTTAGTAATTGAATTAGCAATCTAAGAAAGAGACAGTGAAAATTCTGTCATTAGTCACAAAACTCAGAAATCTTGGTATTATTTTATCTGGGGATGCTTCTTCTTCCTTATTTGAAAAGAAGAAAATATAATAAAGCAATCAGGTTCATCAGCCAGTGGATGCATTCATTTGGCCATATGTTTGTGGCTGACAAATAGATTCAGTTACAAATGAGGACCAAATAATGATCATGTATTACCAGGAGAATGTGTGTGCCTGCTAAGTCACTTCAGTCGAGTCTGACTCTTTGCGACCTCATGGACTGTAGTCCACCAAGGCTCCACTGTCCATGGGAATCTCCAGGCAAGAATACTGGCGTGAGTTGCCATGTCCTCCCCCAGGGCATCTTCGGGACCTAGGGATGGAACCCCAGTCTCAGGTCTCCTGCATTGTCAGGAGGGTTCTTTACCACTAGCACCACCTGGGAAGCCTTGTGAGACAACACTATGGGGCAAATGAAATTGGGGAATTCAATGGAGAAACTCCTGCTAAAATGTTCTTGATGAAGGGGTTAACATGGACTCTGGAGATGGTTGATAGTGTGAGAATGCAGAATTTCCTGTCTACTAATAGTTGCTTCTCCCAGTGGAGAAGTACAGGTTGCCTATTCTGAGGTACAAGCAGAATACCACTTTCAAAATTTTCCCATCAGGATTTTTGACAGAGGTGTAGGCTTTCAGCTCATAAATTTCAAATATCTTTAAGTATGGATTACTTTTTCTTCTGAAGTACAGTAGGCATTTATGGCACCCCTTTAGTCATTTAAAATCAAATAGCTTTATTTGATCCCTTAGGCTTTCTGTTTGTTTTCATCGCTTTTACTGAAGTACAACATACATTCAGGAAAGTGTACAAATCACAAACACAGCTCACTGAAATTTCACACACCCTTATATAACCAACCTCCAGATCAAGTAATTAATATTACCAGTATTACTCTAGAAATGCCCTAGTGCCTTCTCCTGGGTACTTTTCCAATTTGACTTCTAGCCGAAGAATTGATGCTTTTGAACTGTGGTGTTGGAGAAGACTCTTGAGAGTCCCTTGGACTGCAAGGAGATCCAACCAGTCCATTCTGAAGGAGATCAGCCCTGGGATTTCTTTGGAGGGAATGATGCTAAAGCTGAAACTCCAGTACTTTGGCCACCTCATGCGAAGAGTTGACTCATTGGAAAAGACTCTGATGCTGGGAGGGATTGGGGACAGGAGGAGAAGGGATGACAGAGGATGAGATGGCTGGATGGCATCACTGACTCGATGGACATGAGTCTGGGTGAACTCTGGGAGTTGGTGATGGACAGGGAGGCCTGGCATGCTGTGATTCATGGGGTTGCAAAGAGTCGGACACAACTGAGCGACTGAACTGAACTGAACTGATTGTAGGTTAGTTTTGTTTGTTTTTAAATTTTATGTCAATTAAGTATCTCTCCCTTATTTGTGGAGCATATGTTTTCCCAAGATCACCAGTGAATTCTGGAAACCTCAGATTATATCAAACTATATATATATTGCTTCTTCCTATAAATATATACCATGATAAAGTTTAACTTAAATTAGGCACAGTAAGAAATTAATAAGAAAATAGAATAATTATAACAATATATTGTGATAAAAGTCATATGAATGTGGTCTCTCAGAATATCTTGTACAAAATAATGCCTTTTCCATCTTAACTTAGGGTTTATCGTACACTACAGCCATTAACTTTTGCAGTCTGAGATGTGACAGCAAAACTAGCATGAATTTCTCTTTCCTTTTCCACAATTTCAGGAACAGAGGATTTATTCTAACTATAGATCTTGGCAACTTCAGCATACAATTTTTTTTTTTGCCTTATTTAGGCCCAAAACTTCCAACTTTTCACTTAAAGGAAGCACTTTACAGTTTCTCTTTGGTATATGCAACAGTCAATCTGATAACCAAGATGGCTACTAAGTGATTAATAGCAGGATATGCTGAACAAAGGGATGATAGAAAATACAGGCTTTTAGATTTGACTAGTCTTGAAAAACAAAAATTTAAGAAATAATTATTTAAATTCCAACCTGAAGTAACTGATATTCCAGTTTATACTGCACACTTGATAACATTTAGGACTTCCCAGGTGGCATTAGTGATAAAGAAGCCACCTGCAAATGCAGGAAACATAAGAGATACCGGTTCAATCCCTAGGTCTGGAATATCTCCTAGAGATACAAAAATATACCCCAGTATGTTTGCCAGAGAATCCTATGGTCAGAGGAGCCTGGTGGGCTACAGTCCATGGGGATGCAAAAAATTGGACATGGCTGAGCACAGCACAACCTCAACCAACTAAAGCTTAATATCCACGTGTTCTCTAGTCCAAACAATTATATATTCAACAGATATGCCAAACTATGATTATTATAGTACATGTACAAGACTGCTCATAGGAGCATTACATTTTAACTGAAAACTGGGAAATGACTCAACTGTCTATTAATAGTAGGAAGAATAAATATATAAATTATATATGCTGCTGCTGCTAAGTCGCTTCAGTCATGTCCGACTCTGTGCGACCCCATAGACTGCAGCCCACCAGGCTCCCCCGTCCCTGGGATTCTCCAGGCAAGAACACCGGAGTAGGTTGCCATTTCCTTCTCCAATGCATGAAAGGGAAAAGTAAAAGTGAAGTTGCTCAGTTCTGTCTGACTCTTAGCGACCCCATGGACTGCAGCCTACCAGGTTCCTCCATCCATGGGATTTTCCAGGCAAGAGTACTGGAGTGGGGTGCCATTGCCTTCTCCATAAACTATATATATACACATATAAATATAAATATATATATATATATATAATTCTATAAAGTAATGAGAAGACACTATTGCCACACAACTCTGGATTCAGAGGAATATATACTGTAGACTTGTATACTGGTGCCCCCTAATCTGTGGCTTTTCTTTCTGTGATTTCAGTAAGCTTTTGAGTGTGTGTGTGTGTATGACCACATGCGCACATGCACGCATGCTTAGTCACTCAGTCATGTCCGACTTTGCAACCCATGGACTGCACCCCACCAGGCTCCTCTGTGTATGGAATTTTCCAGGCCAGAATACTGGAGTGGGTTGCTATTTCCTCCAGGGAATCTTTCCGACTCAGGGATCAAACCTGCGTCTCTTGCCTCTCCTGCATTGGCAGGTGGATTCTTTACCACTGTGCCACCTGGGAAGCCAGTAAGCTTTAATATATGCTGTTAAACAGGAAGTGGTTTTACCATTTTCTACTCCTACCAGCTGTTTATGAGATTTAGCTCTCTATATACTCGCTAATACTTGAAGTTGTCAGTCATTTTCATTTTAGCCCTTCTAGTGGATATATAGTGATATTACACTGTGGTCTTAATTTCTGTTGCCTTAATGACTCATAAATGTATGCATCTTTTCACGTCTCTCTGGCTTCTTAGGTATCCTCTTTCTAAAGTATTTATCCAGGTGTTTGCCCATTTTTTCAACTCATTTATGAATTGTTAGGAGTTTATATGTTTTTAACAGAAGTGTTTTGTTAAGGATAGGCATTAATTTATTTATTTTTATTTGGAGGATAATTGCTTTACAATGTTCTGTTTGTTTCTGCTGTACAACAAATTGAATCAACTATAAGTATTCATTACCCCTTCCCTCTTGAGCCTCCCTCCCACCCAAAGTTATGTATTGAAAGTATATTTTCCATTCTGGGGCTGCCCTCTCCAAATGTTAATAGTGTCTTTTAATGTGCATATATTCATAATTTTAACATACCAAATGTAATTAATGGAGAAATGTTGAAGCTTTCCCCTGGAATTGAAATATGACAAAGATCTACTATTACCATTTCTATTCAACACTGAAATGAAGTTTGTAACAAGTGCCATTAGGCAAAAAAGGAGGAGGAAGACTAGGAAAAAGAGAAAAGGGAGAGGAAGGGAGATGTAGAGGAGGAGAGAACAAAAAAAGTTAAAAGAATTGTAAGGAGTGGAAAGAAATTATTCAGATCAGATCAGATCAGTCGCTCAGTCATGTCCAACTCTTTGCAACCCCATGAATCGCAGCACGCCAGGCCTCCCTGTCCATCACCAACTCCCGAAGTTCACCCAGACTCACGTCCATCGAGTCAGTGATGCCATCCAGCCATCTCATCCTCTGTCGTCCCCTTCTCCTCTTGCCCCCAATCCCTCCCAGCATCAGAGTCTTTTCCAGTGAGTCAACTCTTCACATGAGGTGTCCAAAGTACTGGAGTTTCAGCTTTAGCATCATTCCTTCCAAAGAAATCCCAGGGCTGATCTCCTTCAGAATGGCCTGGTTGGATCTCCTTGCAGTCCAAGAGACTCTTAAGAGTCTTCTCCAATACCACAGTTCAAAAGCATCAATTCTTCGGTGCTCAGCCTTCTTCACAGTCCAACTCTCACATCCATACATGACCACAGGAAAAACCATAGCCTTGACTAGACAAACCTTTGTTGGCAAAGTAATGTCTCTGCTTTTCAATATGCTATCTAGGTTGGTCATAACTTTCCTTCCAAGGAGCAAGCGTCTTTTAATTTCATGGCTGCAGTCACCATCTGTAGTGATTTTGGAGCCCAGAAAAAAGAAATTATTGAAGTTTTTATAATTCATAGACAAAAATAGTACATTAGAAGGTTAGACGGTCCAAAAGAACATTAAAACTATTAGACAATGGGGTGATGGACCAAATCACTGAACACAAGGTTAATATTTTAAAAGTCAATTGTTTTTTCTATATAGAAGAAATGAGCAAATATAAAATGAAATTTTAAAACAATTCTAATTATAAAAGCAAAAGAAAAATCAAATAGTTAGAAATAAATCTAACAAAGGGCTTCCTAGGTGGTGCAGTAGTAAAGAATCTGCCTGCAGGCACCCAAAACTGGTGCTATGTGACAACCTGGAAGGATAGGGTTTGGAGGGTGGTGGGAGAGGGTTTCAGAATGGAGAGGACACATGTATACCTATGGCAAATTCATAATGATATATGGCAAAAACCCTACAAGATTGAAAAGTAATTATCCTCCAATTAAAATTAATTAATTAATTAAAAAAAAATCCACCTACCAAGGCAGGAGACACAAGAGATGTGGGTTTGATCCTCGGGTTGGGAAGATCCCCTGGAGGAAGAAACAGCAACCCACTCCAGTATTCCTGCCTGGGAAATCCCATGGATAGAAGAGCCTGGTAAGCTACAGTCTGTGGGGTTGTAAAGAGTCAGACGTGACTGAGTGCACACACACACACATACAAACAAACACACACATATCTAACAAGAGATACGTAAGACTGCCAACTGATTGCATCATGGATTAAATTGCAAACACACTCGGTGGAAATTTATACGTAAATTCTTTAAGTCTTATATTAGAATGCAAAGGGTCAAAAATAACCAAAGCAATGTAAAGAAGAACAAACTTGGAAGTCTTTAAACTTCAACTTTTTAGCCCACAGAATTATTTCATTTCATATTTATTCTATCAGTGTGCTCTACTTAGCTGAGACAAACTGATGCTTTGCCTAAAGCCCTCCAGTTGTTTGAACTCAGTGGTCCTGTACTATGTTACTAAAGATCTCTGAAGAATTGTGTAGCAGAGTAGTTAATACCATAGTTACAATAGTGGACCCAACACTTCAGGAAACCAGATATACCTTGAGCTTTGTCTTGGGCATAAATACCTTGTTGCATTTTTTAAGTTTTCCTTTTTTTTTTTTTTCTCTTACAATCTCTAAGCTTCTTGCCTTTACTTTAGCCTTTTATCTTAACTTAAATATTTTTAATCTCATCACTACCTCTTTTTTCTTCATTTTGAAGCTTAGCTATTTTTTCCCATGATTATTTTCAACCCAAAGTTGGGGAATGAGAAGTTTGTTTTGTTGTGAACTATTCCTTCAGTTATTAATTCCAACAAACTCATTTGTGAACAGAGCCATGAGAAGCTGAATGGTAAACAGTTTGAGAAGTCATACTCATTGAGGTATAAAAATTAAGCAGTTTATTTTTGAATATTTGCATCCTACTGTCTAACACCCTCTTTGTTGGGTAATGAGAACTCTAATTATTCCCATATTTCTCTGTTGTTAATCAATTAATTTAAAGTATTAACAAAATCATATGAACTGTTTGATGTTCCAGTCCTTTTCTTAATTCCTTTATTTATTTTATAGATGAGGAAGCTTGGGCTAAGAAACTTGCCCAAGATCATACAGCTAGTGAGTAACATAGTTTGAAACCCAGCAGTCTGGTTTTGAGCCAATAACCCTAAAAAAAACCTCATTAAGAGAAATATTACTCCTTCAAGATAATTCCCCAAAAACTCAGTACATCCATTCTTTATTGAGGGCTCTTATCTAACACATACTCAGTATCTTATAAAATCTCGGAATCTGAAGGCAAATATGGGGTATATACAGTCAGTTCTTGATATCTGGAGTAGTTATGTTTTATAATGTCATCTCAAAACACAGAATTAGTGACTACTGAATCATTGCTCTTAGGGGAAATGAAGGGTTACTTTCCTTGGGAAAATACAGAGAAAGGATTTTGCACACCTGTGGTCACAATATTGGTTTTCAACTTATTAATACATAATCTTGTTTTATGTGTGTTTCTATTTAAAGACACCTCATTTAATAAAGATACCTCATTTAATACAAAGGTCCATCTAGTCAAGGCTATGGTTTTTCCAGTAGTCATGTACGGATGTGAGAGTTGGACTATAAAGAAAGCTGACTGCTGAATAATTGATGCTTTTGAACTGTGGTGTTGGAGAAAACTCTTGAGAGTCCTTTGGACTGCAAGAAGAACCAACCAGTCCATCCTAAAGGAAATCAGTCCTGAATATTCAGTGGAAGGACTGATGCTGAAGCTGAAACTCCAATACTTTGGCCACTTGATGTGAAAAGCTGATTCATTTGAAAAGACCCTGATGCTGGGAAAGATTGAAGGCGGGAGGAGAAGGGGAAGACAGAGGATGAGGTGGTTGGATGGCATCACTGACTCAATGGTCATGAGTTTGAATAAACTCCAGGAGTTGGTGATGGACAGGGAGGCCTGGCATGGTATAGTCCATAGGGTTGCAAAGAGTTGGACACAACTGAGCAACTGAACTGAACTGACTGAACATTTAATATTGGGCTTCTCTGGTGATTCAGATGGTAAGAATCTGCCCGCAGTGTGGGAGACCTGGGTTCAATCCCTGGATTGGGAAAACTCCCCTGGAGAAGGGCATGGCAACCCACTCCTGTATTCTTGCCTGGAGAATCCCATGGACAGAGGAGACTGGCAGGCTGCAGTCCATGGGGTCACAAAGAGTCAGACATTACTGAGCAACTTTCACTTCCTTTTTTTTTGTTTTACTTTCATTTAATATTTACTGTTAATTCATTAACATTGAACTAATGGCTAACCACACTCTAACTCATGCTTGAATGAAGCTAATAAAGAGTATCCAACACACATTTTTTTCCATGAGGCACATTATGGCCTTCCTGTGCTTAGGGGTTATTTTATCCAGTGAAATAAAAAGAAAAAGCACAAAAATGTGAAAAACATGGCACTAAATGTGCTGTTAAAAATAACACTTGTTTACAGTCTGAGAGATGAAACACTGCCTGGTTCTACCACAACTGGAGTATTGACTTTAGGGTTACAAGTAAATTTTAGCAAGGAACCAAGTCCATAAATTTGGAATTTATGAATAATAATGATCTGTATATTATTTTCTCGAAAGCAGGTGCTTTGTTACCACCAGATTCTCAAAAAGTTCTATGATCTCTCGCTCTCTAAGGTAAGAAACAAGATCCAGAATGAAGGAAAGTTCATCTGTGCTCCAGACCAACAAACTGAGAATGTTAAATCTGAACACTCTCATGTGTCCTCAGTATAACTGCTTCTGCTATATTTTGATGGGGATCAATAATTTATATTGAGGACTGAGGAGTCATTTAAATAAAAGTACTCTGAAACTCATTTAAGGAAAAAAAAAAAAACTCCAAATAACCTAGTGATCAAATTACCTAGTATTCTAATGTTATAATTAAGCTTTGAACAATAGAATATCTACATTTATTGTAACAATCATGAAGAGAAAAGATGTTATTCACAATGTCATATAGACTTATCTTGAAAGCAAATATAGAAGAAAGTTTCCTCTGATGTAAAGACAGTGATGTGTTTTTTTCTCTGAAGTACTGGCTTGTTTTCATCTCAGGAGCACTATAAATTTTCCTATGATTTTGTTTCCCTGTTTAATGTTCACTGTTGAAAGTTTACCAAATTTATGGTCCAACATCAGCAAATGTACATATGTACACTACCCTTTTGTCTTTCCAGACATCATTTTACTCATGTTCTAATTTTCTCCCCTTCTTTCCATTTATGTTTTATTTTATTGCACCTTAAATTACATCTTAAGAATGAGTGTAGCTAAATAATAAATTCTGAATAAATTTCATTTATAATCTTTTTGAAACTCAAATGGGAGAATGAAAAGTACCAGTATAAATGTGGATGCTACCTTCTGACCAAATAAAAGGTCTAGAGTTATTTTCCTCCAGAAGTTCTTTTAATACTCTATTACATTTCCTCTCCAAGTGTGGTTCCTGGACCAGTAACATTAGTAGGAATCAAGAACTTGTTAGAAATGCAAATTCTTTGGCATCACTCTGCAGCTTCTGACTCAGCAACTCTGAAAGAAGGGCACAGAAATCTGGGTTTCAACAAGCCCACATATCCAAGGTGACTGGGATACATGCTCCATACTGCTCTATTAAAAAGCATCACATGGCTTTCACTCATGCTCTTTTTTGCCCTAAAGACAGATTTATAATTTAATAGTATTCAATTTTGAATGCATTATAATCATCCAGAAAGATTTTTAAAATCATGACGCACAGACTGTACTCCAAAACAATTACACGAGAAGCTGGGATCCAGTTATCAGTATTTTTAACTCTCTCCAAATGTTCTGATAGGCAGTCAAAGTTGACAATCACTACTCTTAACTCTAAAGACTGGTTCACAGGTCCCATCATGAAATCAGTGAATATTCCTGGCAAGTTGGATACTTCAGGCAAAATATCCCTCCAAGAACTCCAAACCACTAAGTTGCTATAGTATTATTTTGAGAAATTAGTAAACTGAATTCATATCTTGTGTATACTAAAATAGATGCAAGATAAGTCCAAGATTTATATGTTTAAAATGTTGTTCTATAAAAGTCCTAGAAGTATATGTGGATGAAATTTTGCAAAATTGTGATATAAAAAAGACATTAGAAATTACTGTGACATAAGCCCAGAAGCAAAAGCAGAGGGATGGATGTATTTCACTGCATAAAAATGAACACAGGATGACACCTTTAACTTTGAGCAGGTGGATTATTTCCTGTGCTACCTTTGCCTTCACTGCAGTGTTAATCCAAACATCAGAACTGAGCACAAGGTCTTCACTAACACAAAGAGGGAAGATAATCTCCTCATAGGCAGAGAATTCTGTCAGTTTCTCAGCATTTCTGTGGCCCAGTTTCATGGCAGAAAAACATGGGAGAACAATGCTGAGACAGTTTTTGTCTGCCTAAAAGGAAATTAAAATTCTCTCAAGGGTAGAAGAAGGTTTGGATCTAAGAGCAGGGAAGACTGGTATACTGCTTCCTGTGTACCTTCCAGGGTTCCTTCCTGGAACACTAAGGAAAAGGCCTCTTCACAGGGGTCTCCATTTGCATCCTCATAAAGGAATGAGAGCAACTGGAATGTCTGAATGAAGAACTCAAAGAAATCCCACCAACCTTCTGTAGCCTCCAAGAATAATAAGAGAGAAGATGAAATTACCCTGAAAAGTATACAACTATGATATAAATTTCAGGAGCCATCTTGAACATCTAAGGTCTCACAGGAGTAACAAGAGGAACCACCAGCAGATGGCAGCATGGACTACTGTACAGTTAGGGACCTCAACCATTGTAGCGAGGCCCACATCAGTGGGTGTTATAGTCATCTCAGCAGCACCAGACAGGACAAAACGCAGCTGAAAGACAATCACACTCCCCCAATGCCACGACCCTCTAAAAGGCCTCCAGAACTTACATGAACCTTGGGAGATCCAGAGGGTAAAGGAATGGAGGGAATCCTGAGTTGCCATAGTTTAAACTTGAAATGATTGGAGTTGCACTGAAGTGAATTAAAATCAGCTGTTATCATGTGGAACAGGAGGTGGGGTTGAAAGAGTGCTGAAAACAGAAGTGAAATTGAGGTATTCAATAATGAAGGAAAATGCTACTAAATGCTACTATATTTTATTTTTTATACACATGACTATAGCTTAAGGAAATTATACGTTAAAAATTTCTGGCAAAAATTTATAAACAAAGTCAAAAGATAAATTATCAAGTGAGAGCAAAATATTTAAACAACATATTTGCCAAACAAAAGGCAAATTTCTTTCACACACACATACATATATACATATATGTGTGTATATATGTGTGTGTGTATATATATATATACACACACACAAAGAACTCTTAGCACCAAGGAAAAGATTATTTTTTATTATACAAAGAGAAATCTACAATAGTAACTGTACAATTCCTTTGTCTGGAATGTGTCCTGTTATTAGAATTCTATAATGGACTAAAAATAAAATAAAAGCAGTCAAATATTCAACCTCATATCAAGAAAAACTTTTACCTCATTGACACATTTATTACTAAAAAACTGGTTTACTGGAAGACCTGAATCCACAATAAACTGTTCAAAACCTAGATAGTAAATCATTCCTCCTTATACTGTACTATCATCATCACAGAATCCACTATTGACTGTCTTTTCTCATTCTACACGTTACCAAGAACTACTTGGTCTCAGGTTTCTCCTCTCTAGTAAGGCTGACTACAAAGCCAAACCCTTTCTACATAGTTCTCCCTCTTTTTTTTCCTTCCTGTGAATAAACAGTTTTGGCCAATCCAATTTTAATTTTTAGGAATTACCTTTGAATTACTTTTGGGAAGCAGATAAAACTAATATGGAGAGAACATAGCTCTCAAAGTCACTACTGTGTATGCCAGGCTTTAGGGTATTATTTCTAAATGGCATCACAGAAGACTATAGATATTTTAAACTCAAGGTAATTGGTAAATATTTTAAAAACAATTAATTTTTTAGTAGTTTTTTAAGTATAGTAAATGTATAAATTATAGAGAGGTAGAAGGAAGAAAAAGTGTCATTTGTAGTTCTCCCATATAATGTCAATGGTCAACATCTTACTGCATTTCCTCCAGTCCATAGCACATCCTTAAAAAAAGTTTCTTATTTTTGTACTTTACATTTTTATATCAGCAAGTTCTTTCCTGAGAACTTTAAACTTTCTTCAAGTATCTTTTATGATAATACAAAATGGATAATCTACTGGAATATTTTTCACTGTTATGACATGCTACCTCTACTTTTGACTTATTGAAAGTGTGGAAAATGGTTTTTTGTATACAGATTTGGGACTTTTTTTTTCCTGAAACTAAAACTGTTCAGGAGAGTAACCCAACTTACTAGATTAGAACATGTACATTTTTAAAGCTCTTTATTTATTTTGCAAAACTCTCATCTCAAGTGTTCAACTTTGCTGCCACTGGAAATGCACAAAACCGCAGTTTACTATTTACTGGGCAAGTATTGGATGTTAGGCACTGTGGTGAGTAATGGGAACACATTAACGAAACTAATTTGCAGTTCCCTCAGTGTGTACTGCTTTTATTTGTTCTAGGCCTTTGCACATGCTGTTGTTGCTACCTGAAATGCTCCTCCTTCTCTGGATAACTGTTGATTGCTTCTGCTTAGATGTTGTTACTATTAGAAACTCAATGTACGTGTGTTCTTTATGGAATCCATCCTTTCCCTATCATAGGCATTATGACTTTGAGTTATAATTTCATGTTTACTTCTCTGTCTCTTCCATGGATTGGAAGCTCCTTGAGGACAGGGTTCCACAGTCACATTTGCATACATACTATCTAAAAATGTTTGGTACCTAAATCACTGCAGATGGTGACTGCAGCCATGATATTAAAAGACACTTACTCCTTGGAAGGAAAGTCATGACCAACCTAGATAGCATATTGAAAAGCAGAGACATTACTTTGCCAACAAATGTTCATCTAGTCAAGGCTATGGTTTTTCCTGTGGTCATGTATGGATGTGAGAGTTGGACTGTGAGGAAGGCTGAGCGCCGAAGAATTGATGCTTTTGAACTGTGGCGTTGGAGAAGACTCTTGAGAGTCCCTTGGACTACAAGGAGATCCAACCAGTCCATTCTGAAGGAGATCAGCCCTGGGATTTCTTTGGAAGGAATGATGCTAAAGCTGAAACTCCAGTACTTTGGCCACCTAATGCGAAGAGTTGACTCATTGGGAAAGACTCTGATGCTGGGAGGGATTGGGGGCAGGAGGAGAAGGGGACGAGAGAGGATGAGATGGCTGGATGGCATCACTGACTCGATGGACATGAGTCTGAGTGAACTCCAGGAGATGGTGATGGACAGGGAGGCCTGGCATGCTGTGATTCATGGGGTCGCAGAGTCGAACATGACTGAGCGACTGAACTGAACTGAACCACATAATAAATACATATATTTTTTAATGTTGAATTAATGAATTACTACTACTATCAGAATGTGTTCATTTTAACTATTAGGGTTGTCTGTTTGCATGTGTGTGTGGTATATGATAGTTTCTGGTTCATTTTTTCTTCTACTTTATTTTTTTTGAAGTATTAATTTTATTTATATGGGTAGCATCTATCAGTATATTCCTTTTTGATTTGACGTATTTTAATTTTAAATTCAACAGATGTTTCTATAAAAAATTTCAAATAGCACTGAAGGATCCAAAGTGAAATACAGACATTCTCTCACACTTTCCCATGGACCATTTTTAAGTTAATGCATATTTTTTCAAATATTTTCTGTGAATATATATGAAAAAGTCTTATGCATTCCTTTCTTCTTTTAATTAAGTAAGATAGTACTATGAATATAGTGTTCTGAAACTTCCTTTTTGTTCCTTAATCTTGGTTATGTATATTTATGAATGGTGTATTACTGTCAAATTAACATATTTGTGTGCATTATTCAAAATAATATTATTGTCATAGATTTCCCATAATTTTTCTTTCTGGTTGTCCATCAGACATTTAACAGGTATGTATTTTTCTCTCATTAATGTATATATTACTGAAAAAAAGTATTACCCTTTCCTTTTTCGTTGTTGTTTAGTTGCTATGCTCAGTTGCTCAGTTGTGTCTAACTCTCTGAAACCGCAGGGACTACAGCCTACCAGGCTCCTCTGTCCATGGAGTTTTCCAGGCAAGAATACTAAAGTGGGGCACCATTTTCTTCTCCAGGGGATCTTATTGAGCCAGGGACTGAACCCACATCTCCTGCATTGGTACATGGATTCTTCACCGCTGAGCCACCTACATTAAATTATAGTCTTTTCATTGTTTTATTCTATTTTTATCTTATTTTAATTTTAGCATATAACCATAACTCTCCCTCATGAATTTAAGATAGTTCTACTTTTGCCTAACATCCCATCCACTCTCAGCATGTTCAGACTTTGCATCTGTAATTATCCCTTTTCTCTTTTGTATTATTAATTTTTCCTTCTCTACTGGATCATTCACATCAGTTCAGAAAACATGCTATAATAATTACTTTCTTGAAAATAAAATAAAAATCTCCACCACCCATGTGTTACACCTTTTTATTGCAAATCTACTCAAAACAGTTGTCTGTACTCATTTTCCAGTTTCATCTCCCATTCTCTCTTGAAACTATACAATAAGATACTCATTTACACTGCATTAAATCTACTCTGGTCAAAACCACCCATCACTTTTAGATTATTAAATGTAATTCTCTATATTCATTTACTCTCTTTTTAAAAAATATTTTATTTACTTAAATTCTAAGTCTTTATAGTCCCCTGATTCTCTTTGTATCTTCCTTTTTGCTGCTGCTGCTGCTGCTAAGTCGCTTCAGTCGTGTCTGACTCTGTGCGACCCCATAGACGGCAGCCCACCAAGCTCCCCCGTCCCTGGGATTCTCCAGGTAAGAACACTGGAGTGGGTTGCCATTGCCTTCTCCAATGCATGAAAGTGAAAAGTGAAAGTGAAGTCGCTCAGTCGTGTCTGACTTTTAGCAACCCCATGGACTGCAGCCTACCAGGCTCCTCTGTCCACGGGATTTTCCAGGCAAGAGTACTGGAGTGGGGTCCCATTGCCTTCTCTGACCTTCCTCTTTACTCCTTCTCAATCTTTTGCTAGATCCACTTTCTTATTTTGCAAAAACTGTGGATCACCTGGAGGCTCCATCTTTCAGATTCTTTTGTATTTACACTCACTTCCTCGATATTATTGTCTATTGTAAATGTATTCTATAAACAGGTGAGTCATTCCCTGTTCTCCAGAATTTATATACAACAACTAGAATGTCTTCCTTACATGTCTAGTAGCCATCACAAAGATAACCAAAAAAGAGCTGTTGATACCTCCTTAGCCATCTTCAACTATCTTCTGATGTGCTCTTCCACTCTTGCAAATACCACCACCATTTGCTCAAAACCAAGACCTTACTATTGCCCTTGAATACTTCTCTCTCAAAGTATACATCCATTCCACCAGTAAATCCATCTGGCCTTTCAACATTCATAATCTGACCATTTAGCATAATCTTCACCACTCTCATCATTATCTAAGCCACCAGCATTTGTCTTCAAGAGTTATGCCATAGCCTCCCAACTGATTTTCCTCTTTTTCAGCTACTACCACCTCCCCCCACCCCATTCCATGCCCTGCCATGGTTTATCATCCACACAAAAACTGCAGTAATTATTTTCAAATGAGCTGCTTACTCTCTTTATTCAATAGCTTTTTATCATACTTAGAATAACACCCAAATCCTGCAGTATGACATACAAAACTCTACATGATCTGACCCCTGACAAGTTATCATTTTCAACTCACTCTCTCCCTTTCTCTCTGTGACAGCCATGGTGGTCTTCTTGTTGCTCCTATATCATCACCTGCATATTCCTAATTCTAGCTCTAAGCTCTTGCTATTCTCTCTACCAAGAATGGCCTTCTCTCAGACATCTTGGTGGATTGCTCCTTTACTGAATTCAGATCTCTGTTCAAACGTCCTCTTCCCTTAGAAAGTGTCACTACTCCCTACCCCTATATCTGATATGGAATCTCCACTAGTCTTTATTGTCTTCTCCCACTTTATTTTTCTTCTTTATACTTACAACTATGTGGTATTATACTTTAGATATATTTGCTTGTTTACTTTCTTTCTCCTCCACTGACCTTAAAAGACAAGTTTTTTCTACTTTGTTTAATCCTTTAGCCAAGTGCCAAGAATACAACCTATGACGTAGTAAGTACTCCATAAATAAATGCTGAATGAAAGAAATATTAAATATTTAACTCCCTAGTCTAATAGGTATTTATTTTAGTATATGGTATAATATAACAACTTGAATACTGTTGTTCTAATATAGTGAATTAACTTTATAAAATCAGTTTACTGTATGCTTTTTCACTTTATAGTGATTTATTAAAAATCCTCTCTCACATACTAAATTATTTTATAAGTTATTTTTGGGGGTTATTTAATATATTTGATTGGTTACTCTGCCAGTAGGACTTTTAAAATTAGTTCTATGATACTCTTTTATATTTTATAATAATAATCCCTCCCTCTTTGATTTATAGAAAGTTCTCCATTATAATAACTTTGTATTCTTTCAAAATACATTTAGAATACTTTGTTATATGGTAAAATGTCACTGGAATTTTTATTGAAACTATAATTGATGGGTGAGTAATTGATACTTCAAAATAATTATTCTTCCTAATATAAGCATCTCTTACTAAAAAGCACTTAGGTAGAGTGTTATAGTTTTCCTTGTGTGAATATCACATATTTTCTAATATTAAGGTCATTCTTTTGTCATGTATCTGCTTACAGGGATTGAAAATGAGATTTCTGAATTATACATTTTCATTTATTCTTAGTATGGGGAGGGAGGGGGGAGGGAGGTTCAGGATGGGGAACACATGTATGCCTGTGGCGGATTCATTTCAATATATGGCAGAACCAATAAATATTGTAAAGTTTAAAAATAAAATAAAATTAAAAAATAAATAAATAAAATAAATTGCATTAAAATAAAAATGTAACTAGGTATTTATCTAACTTTGGAGGTGAAAGGCTTAAAAAACTGAATTCTGAAAACTGAAATTCTATTGAACCTGAAAACTGAATTCTGAAAACTCTATTATTGAAGGAAAGTAAAGATGATATAAATAAATGGGGAAATATCCCATGTTCAGGCTTCCCAGGTAGCTCAGATGGTAAAGAATCTGCCTACAATGCAGGAGACCAGGTTCAATCCTTGGGTCAGGATGCTCCTTTGGAGAAGGGCATAGGAACCCACTCCAGGATTCTTGCTTAGAGAATTCAATGGACAGAAGAGCCTGGCGAGCTGCAGTCCATGTGGGCTATAGTCCATGGGGTCACAGTCAGACACAGCTGAGCGACTAACACTTATTTTTTTTTTAAGTTTTTATTTTTTATTTATTTATTTTAATTGGAGGCTAATTACTTTACAATATTGTAGTGGTTTTGCCAAACATTGACATGAATCAGCCATGGGTGTACATGTGTTCCCCATCCTGAACCCCCTCCCACATCCCTCCCCATCCCATCCCTCAGGGTCATGCCAGTGCACCAGCCCTGAGCCCCCTGTCTCATGCATCGAACCTGTACTGGCGATCTGTTTTACATATGATAATATACATGTTTCAATTCTCTCAAATCATCCCACCCTCGCCTTCTCCCACAGAGTCCAAAAGACTGTTCTATACATCTGTGTCTCTTTTGCTGTCTCGCATAGGGGTTATCATTACCATCTTTCTAAATTCTCTATATATGCATTAGTATACTGTATTGGTGTTTTTCTTTCTGGCTTACTTCACTCTGTACACTTTCACTTTCACAATCCTAAATTCACTGATTGGAAGAATTAGTACTGCTAAATTTTCAATACTACTCAAAGCAATATACAGGTTTAATGTAATCCCTATCAAAACACACATGACATTTTTCACAGAACTAGAACAAAAGGTTCTAAAATTTATACCCCAAATAGCCAGAGCAATCTTGAGAAAATAAGAACAAAGCTAGAGGTGTCATGCTCCCTGACTTCATATTGTATTGCAAAGCTAGAATCACCCAAACAGTATACACAAAAGCAGACATATAGATCAATGGAACAGAACAGTGAGCCCAAAAATAAACCTATGCATCCATGATCAATTAATATATGACAAAGGAGGCAGGAATATACAATGGAGAAAAGATAGTCTCTTCAATGAGTGGTGCTGGGAAAACTGAACATAAAAGAATGAGATTACATTTTCTCAAATCTTATACAAAAATAAACTCAAAATGGATTAAAGATCTAAATACAAACCTGGAAACCACAAAATTCCTAAAAAAATATAGACAGAACACAATTTGACACAAATGGTAGCAATATTTCTTTTGATCTATCTCTTGAGGGAAAGGAAATAGAATCTAATTAAACCAAAGAGCTTTTACACAGAAAAGGAAACCACTGGCAAAATGAAAAGACAACCTACTGAATGGGAGAAAATATTTGCAAATATGAGTGACAAGGAGTTAATACCAAAAATACATAAACCACTCAGGTAACTCAACATCAAAACCCCAAACAACCCAATTAAAAAATGGGCAGGTCTGAACAGACATTTTTTCTAATATACAGATGGCATATAGATATTCAAAAAGATGCTCAACATTGATAATCATCAGAGAAATGCAAATCAAAATCACAATGAGATATCACCACACACCTGTCAGAATGGCTATCATCTAAAAGTCTACAGATAACAAATGCTGGTGATGATGTGGAGAAAAGGGAACCCTAGTACACTGTTGCTAGGAAAATAAATTGGTACAGCCACTAAGGGAAGCAATACGGAGGTTTCTTAAAAAGCTGAAAATAGATCTATCATATGATCTAGAAATTCCACTGCTGGTATATATCTGAAGAAATTGAAAACACTAATTCAAAATGGAACAGGTACCCCAATATTCATACCAGTATTATTTATAATAGCCAAGATATGGAAGCAACCAAAGTGTCCCTCAGCAAATGAATGGGTAAAGAAGATGTGATATATATACAATGGAATACTATTCATTCATAAAAATAGTGAAATTTTGCATCTACGATAACATGGATGGACCTGGAGGGTATTATTCTTAATGAAATAAGTCAACAGGGAAAGAAATAGTGCATGTTATCACCTACTTGTGAAATCTTAAAAAATTAAAATAATGTATATAACAAATCAGAAACAGACTCACATGTATAAATAACAAACTAATGATTACCAGAGGGGATGGGGGGAGGGGAAAGATAAGGGTAATGAATTAACAGTGCAAACTACTATGTATAAAATAAAAAAGGTGCAAGGATATATTGTACAGCACAAGGAATATAGTCAACACTTTATAATAACTTTAAATAGAGTGTGTGTATACTCAGTCATACACTCTAGTCATGTCCAACTCTTGGCAATCCCATGGACTATAGCCCACCAGGCTCCCCTGTCCATGAGATTTTCTAGGCAAGAATACTGGAGTGGGTTGCTATTTGCTCCTCCAGGGATCTTCCCAACCCAGGGATTGAACCCGTGTCTCCTTCATTGGCAAGTGGATTATTTACTACTGAGTCACCTGGGAAACCGCTTAAATAAAGCATAATCTATAAAAACATATAATCATTATGTTGCAAACCTGAAACTAATATAATGTAAATCAACTGTACTTCAATAAAGAAATGGTAAAATAAAAGTAATAAAAAGATTTTTCAGTAGTGCTATTTTCATATGTTCAGCTGAAGTCAAAGAAAACACAGTTAATTCATTAAGTAATACATCTCTTTCTCACAGATAAGACTCATTCTAAAATCAAGTTTCTGATGACAAAATAATAATGATAATAACAATAACAACAATAAAAAAAACCCCATTCAGTAAATGTTTCAAAATGGAAGAATTCAATTTTGGAGTTTTATTTTAATTTTTTCTACCTTAAGATGCTATAAAGTTAAACAGAAGTGCTTTGGTCTTAATAGTCAAATTCTTATAATCAAAACTCATAGTCAAATTCTTAATTATTGCTTCTCAGATTCCTCCTCCTTTCTTCTACCATGTAAAGCTGGTTACCCTCTCTTCTAACCATTCTGCAGCCTGATTTATGCTTCCTGATTCAAAACTAAAATCCACCCAAGAAAGGCCAGAGCTGGAGAATAAGTAAGTATGGTAGTCAGGATTTGTGGAAAAATAATATGTACTATTTGTTAGGATCAGCATCACACTGTTTCTCTTTTCATTAAAAGGATAACCTAGAGTTGACTGCTGCTACGAAGAATGTCCCTGCCTGTGATTGATGTTACCTATTTACACAGAAAAATATTTCCTTACAGCTGTTTTCCAACATTTAAATAAATCACACCTCCCACCATATGGTAGAGAAAAGGGGCCAGCACAGCTCTCAGTCGGCAATGCTCAGCTTAACCTGGTGGCATTTATTAGGCCACAGCATTTATTATAACCTGTGACAATAAGAAAACATGAGATGAAATACATTAAATAAGTTAAAAACACAATTTACATATCTGAATCACAGTTCAATTTCACTAAGTGAACAAACACTAAATTAGCTTATTCCCCTTTAAGAGAACAAAACAGTAACTGATTTCAGTGTACAAGGTAAATTAATCACTATATGCATTTCATTCATGAATTGCACATCTCAGATCTCACAGTGCCACTATACAATATTTTTTTACTTTAAAGTCTGTTCATTGGTTCCCATGAAACTGATAACTTGGACAAAATTGAAGACATGGGAAAGAAACCCCTGAAGTTTGAATAGTGTGGTGGGATGGATTTTTCTACAGACATGATCACATTGTGATGGGAATATCATGATGAACTCAGTTCCCAGAGGCCAGCACCAGCAATAAAAGTAAAAATGCCTTAGTAATCCTGCATTGGTTAAAATCATCTTAACAATAGCCCATTGTGGTATTATTTACAGTTCCCTTTGTTATTTAATAAAGAATATTCACCTTACCCTAACCAAATAACTTACTGCACATTTTTAACTGTCTAAAGGGTTATGGTGTTGTGTGCACGTGCATATACGTATGTATGTGTGTCTATATGTGCACAGGGAGGGGTAATTTTAAGATAAGACCTGTAAGATATCATCAGTCATTAATGTCTTTTTAAATACAGATAAGATAAATTATGGTAGAAAGTGAAGAGGAACTAAAAAGCCTCTTGATGAGAGTGAAAGAGGAGAGTGAAAAAGTTGGCTTAAAGCTCAACATTCAGAAAATGAAGATCATGGCATCTGGTCCCATCACTTCATGGGAAATAGATGGGGAAACAGTGGAAACAGTGTCAGACTTTATTTTGGGTGGCTCCAAAATCACTGCAGATGGTGACTGCAGCCATGAAATTAAAAGATGCTTACTCCTTGGAAGAAAAGTTATGACCAACCTAGATAGCATATTCAAAAGCAGAGACATTACTTTGCCAAAAAAGGTCCGTCTAGTCAAGGCTATGGTTTTTCCAGTGGTCATGTATAGATGAGAGAGTTGGACTGTGAAGAAAGCTGAGCGCTGAAGAATTGATGCTTTTGAACTGTGGTGTTGGAGAAGACTCTTGAGAGTCCCTTGGACTGCAAGGAGATCCAACCAGTCCATTCTAAAGGAGATCAGCCCTGGGTGTTCTTTGGAAGGACTGATGGTGAGGCTGAAACTCCAATACTTTGGCCACCTCATGCGAACAGTTGACTCACTGGAAAAGACTGATGCTGGGAGGGATTAGGGGCAGGAGGAAAAGGGGACAACAGAAGATGAGATGGCTGGATGGCATCACTGACTCGATGGATGTGAGTTTGAGTGAACTCCGGGAGATGGTGATGGACAGGGAGGCCTGGCGTGCTGCAATTCATGGGGTCGCAAAGAGTCGGACATGACTGAGCGACTGAACTGAACTGAACTGAAGATAAATTTAGACCTCAAGGTATTATAGATTCCTTAATCCAGTGTTCCATTCTACGCATGCTACCTCTCCAAGGTGATTTTCTTTATACTACTATAGTAAAGAAAGAAACCCCCAGAGGAAGGAGCTGTAACTAAGGCAGAAGCTGAGCTATTGCTCTGCACGGTCTTCCTCACATGAAGCTGTTATGTACTGTACTGTGTCTGCTTACAGCAAATTCTTAAATTGAAGACCTAATCTCCAATGCAACTGTATTGGAAATAGGGCCTTTAGAAATATAATTAAGATTAAATGATGTTATATGGATAGGGTCCCTACAGGATTGGTCTCCTCATAAGTAAAGAAGAGACACCAGAGATTGCTCTTATTCTCTCTATACACAAGCACAAAGGAAAGGCCATGTGAGCACATATCAAAAAAGTAGCCATTCACAAGCCAGAAAGAAAGCCTTCACCAGAAACCAAATTTGCTAGCACCATGATCATGGACTTTTAGCTTCCATAACTTTTAGAAAATAAATGTCTGTTGTTTAAGCAGCCCACTCTATTATATTTCCTTATGGCAGTCTGAGCTGACTAATACAGAAGGTCATCTTTTAATCATTTGCTCTCCTCTTGTAGCCTCCAAATTTCACCTGTAACTTCCTACCTTCATTCATTTCTTAACTTTAGCATTCTCCCAAGTTAGAGAAATTAGAGATTTAGATACTGTCAGTGTTTTTGTCTCTAATGCAGTTGTGGATTTTTTTTCTAATTCTGCAACATGTGACATTATTTTCTGCTAACCATTCAAACACAGCTGAGTGTTGGATCCATGTCTTCTGGTTTTTCCTCTGGACATATTGCTCCTATTATTGTCAGAAGTGTCAGTGGGAGTAGACAAAGATTGGACCCTAAATATTGTTTACTTTTCTCATTGGACTCCTAATTGGAAACACGTAATGTCACAGATGCATCAAACCCTCTCTGAACCAGTGTGGTGCCAGAATCTTTTAACATATATTAAGACTGTCTTTAAAACATATATTAAGATTGCCAAGTTTTAGGATGATAGGGATGACCTTGAGGAAGGGCCCTCAGAATTTGAACTTGTGCCTGTGCCTTGAAGCTTAGGACATGCTTCATCTTCATCATATTCATCAAAAGCAGGGGCATCACTTCAAAGAAAGTCCTGAGAGGTCACTTTTAATAATAGAAATAATAGTAATAGTAGTAAAAAGTCTGTCTTGGTGGGTCATTTATGGGATGAGGGGGCTGTGTATTCTTCTTGCATCAGTACATTTATTTCAGTTTCTTATTAATTCTTATAGCTTTCAGTTCATTCTTTTTTCTTAGTATATAATTATACCATCTGCAAATGAGGATAATTTTACATTTCCTTTCTAATAATTATACCTCTTATTTCAGTTTCATAACTTATGGCTTTGATTAGTGCTTTCGGAACAATTAGATAACAATGATAATAACAGGCATTTTTGTTTTCCACCTGATTTTAACTGGATTCTATTAAGAATGAAGTCCACCACTGATTTGAGATGAATATTGCTACAAAAACAATATATGTTGATGAAATTTTATATGTGAGTCCAGAAAGATATTTTAAAAATAAGATATGAGTGTAAAGTTTTTCCAGGTTTTTTTCTGATATTATTAAAATTACAAAATTGCTTTTTTTCTTTTCTATTCTGTTGTAGGAAGTAGTACATTAATTGTTTTCTTAATACTGAACTAATTTTGTATAACAATTATGATTTTGAATACAAAATGGATAAACCAGACCACCCTCTAAGGAATGTTTAATCACTAAACATGTTGAACATACTTGTGTCCTATAAAAGATTCATATTCAACTGTGATCCCAATCAGCAAGTTTTTCTTCCCACTAAAGGGAATAAACTATAACCCTTTCAATTGTGGCAGTAAATAGCAAACAGACTGCTGAAAGACTTCTTTACACATAAAGACTTCTTTATACGTAAAGAAGAAAAACAGGCATAGGACAGCACATGCAAATCAGAAAGGAGCCATTCTCCGCTTAATACTAAGCAAATAGAAGGAGGCATTTTGTAAAGTACATTAAAGGAAACATTGCAGTACAAATCAACTGGTAAAGACTTGTCAACTGAAAGCAAACTTTGAGCAATTACATTAGCAAATAATTAGAATAATTTGTAAACAGTACTAAAGACCCTGCAACAAAGGAACCACATGGACCTGTGTCCCTTTCTTTTGTGCCCATAGCATTCTGGGCTTATCTCTATTATTCAGTAGTATATCTAGTATTGGAAAAGATTCTACTGAACAATAGGACTTATGCTTGCAGTTATGAGAAATAACTCAATGGCATTAAACAAGAAGTAGCCTGACACTACACAGTGGGAGAAAATCTGTCTCCAGCTGAGATTCCTGCAACTAAATTTTGATTCTTGTCCAGAGGAGTCTATTTAACTCTCCCCATATTATAAGCGCAACAGAGAAAGGCATGAACAGAAAGAACTCTTATCATGGCCAAAATGCAGCAGGCAGAGACATTAAGTGGAAAGTAACTTATCATACATGATAGTTATTGGAAGTTCCCATACAGAGCTGGCATCATATATAGTAAACTGAAAAGTCAATCTATCCCCTAAGAAATACGTGATAAAGATTTGGAAGGGAGTATCCTGTAGTGAAAAGATGGTGGGAGTTAACCATCAGGGAGCTGAATCTTGACTGAGATATTTCTACAAGTCCATAAGCAACTACATAAAATCTGAGACTATTTTTCTTCACCTGTAAAATAGAGATAAAAATATCTACGTTGAGAAGATACTGGAGCTATTTGAAATGTTTATCTGTAGCTCAGAGCCATGGGAAGATCCCTTGGAGGAAGACATGGCAACATATTTGCCTCGGAAATTCCATGAACAGAGGAGCCAAGCGGGTTACAGTCCATGGGGTCACAAAAGAATCAGACACAACTTAGCAACTTCAAAAACAACAATATATGCTAAGGATTCAATAAGAAATGGTTTTTACTTTATTATTATTCATTCAATCTCAGAATGATAAGCTGCCCATGAAAGGAGACTGCATAACAATCATGCGCAGGGAAGATTAAGATGAGATTGAATGGTGGTGGGTCTGCTTGAACGAAACAAAGAATACATTCCACACAATTTGCTGGGACTATACCCCAAAATTAAACCAAGACAAAGGAGCTTGGCCTGAAACTTTGCAGACGTTTTAGTTCATGAAGAATTAATCTCTGTTACCACTAAGAAGAAATAATACTACATTTGTGGCAGAAATTTCTCAAGACTCACTTTAATGACAGAGTAACTTGAAAGTCATGAAGAAGGTGCTCTGGAAGTAGATGTAACTTGGAGCAGTCACTGTTGGCAGAGGATGCTCAGCTTGGTGGAGCAGAGCTTGGAAGGAAGCTGATGCACTGCATGGGCACAGGTGCCCCGTGTCACATTCAGAAAGATACACAGTGACAATCCTGTTCTGTGCAAGAACTGGGACCACTTATTGGACTACTGGGGCTTCCCTGGTGCCTCAGATGGTAAAGAATATGCCTGCAATGCAGGAGACCTGGGTTCAGTACCTGTGTTGGGAAGATCCCCTGGAGGAGGACATGGTTTTATTATTAATAAAGCTCCTTTGTCTTGGTTTAATTCTTGGGTATAGTCCCAGGAAATTGTGTGAAATGTATCCTTCCTTGTCGTTCAAGTGGGCCCATCACCATTCAGTCTCATCTTCGTCTTCCCTGCACATGATTGTCATGGTCTCCTGTTTCCATGGGTAGCTCATCATCATTCTGAGATTGAATGAATAATAATAAAGTATTATCATTATTAATACCCACTTCAATATTCTTGGCTGGAGGACCCCCAAGGACAGAGGAGCCTGGTGCACTACAGTTCATGGAGTCACAAAGAGTCGGACACGACTGAGCAACTAAGCACATTCAATAAGAAATGGTTTTTACTTTATTATTACTGAAGCAAACCTAGAGAACTATAACAGATACTTTGAAATATATTTAAATAGAAATGAGACCTAACACAAAGAAGTGACATTTTCATTCACTGTGGAACAAGAATGCGGAACACAGAAAAATATGAATAAAACGGGAAAAGAGGACCTCAGTATGCATGAGGATGGAGATGGAAGGCTCTCCCTGAAGCTCTATTAGCTCTTAGTCAAACTTAGCCCCTCAGGTAGGAAAATGGGACAATTACATCTGAGTACACAACGTACTCAAGACAATTTCCACATCAGTCAGTCCCTCCCATCAGGAAGCTTCCATAAGCCTCTTATCCTTCTCAAACAGAGGGCAGACATACTGAAAACCACAATCACAGAAAACTAACCAATCTGATCACATAGCCCACAGCCTTGTCTAATATGAAACTATGAGCCAGGCCATGTACAGCCACCGAAGATGGACAGGTCATGGTGGAGAGTTCTGACAAAATGTGGTCCACTGGAGAAGGGAATGGCAAACCACTTCAGTATTCTTGCCTTGAGAACCCCATGAACAGTATGAAAAGGCAAAAAGATAGGACATTGAAAGATGAATTTCCCAGGCCGGTAGGTGCCCAGTATGCTACTGGAGACCAGTGGAGAAATAACTCCAGAAAGAATGAAGAGACAGAGCCAAAGCAAAAACAACACCCAGTTGTGGGTGTGACTGGTGATAGAAGCAATGTCCAATACTATAAAGAGCAATATTGCATAGGAACCTGGAATGTTAGGTCCTTGGATCAAGGCAAATTGGAAGTGGTCAAACAGGAGATTGCAAGAGTAAACGTCAACATTTTAGGAATCAGGGAGCTAAACAGGACTGGAATGGGTGAATTTAACTCAGCTGACCCTTGTGTCTACTACTGTGGGCAAGAATCCCTTAGAAGAAATGGAGTAGCCATCATAGTCAACAAGAGAGTCTGAAATGCAGTATTTAGATGCAATCTCAAAAATGACAGAATGACCTCTGTTCATTTCAAAGGCAAACCATTCAATATCACAGTAATCCAAGTCTATGCCCCAATCAATAATACTGCAGAAGCTGAAGTTGAGTGGTTCTATGAAGACCTACAAGACCTACTAGAACTAACACCCAAAAAAGAAGTCCTTTTCATTACAGGGGACTGGAATGCAAAAGTAAGAAGTCAAGAAACACCTAGAGTAACAGGCAATTTTGGCCTTGAAGTACAAAATGAAGCAGGGCAAATGCTAATAGAATTTTGCCAAGAGAACGCACTGGTCATAGCAAACATCCTCCTCCAACAACACAAGAGAAGACTACACACAGACATCACCAGATGGTCAACACTGAAATCAGATTGATTATATTCTTTGTGGCTAAAGATGGAGAAGGGCTATACTGTCAGCAAAATCAAGACCAGGAACTGATTGTGGCTTAGATCATGAACCCCTTATTGCCAAATTCAGTCTTAAATTGAATAAAGTAGGGAAAACCACTCAACTATTCAAGTATGACCTAAATCAAATTCCTTATGATTATACAGTGGAAGTGAGAAATACATTCAAGGGATTAAATCTGATAGACAGAGTGGCTGAAGAATTATGGATGGAGGTTCAAGACATTGTACAGGAGACAGGGATCAAGACCACACCCAAGGAAAAAAAATGCAAAAACTCAAAATGGCTGTCTGAGGAGGCCTTACCAATAGCTGCGAAAAGAAGAGAAGTGAAAGCAAAGAAGAAAAGGAAAGATATACCCATTTGAATGCAGAGTTCCAATGAACAGCAAGGAGAGATAAGAAAGCCTGCCTCAGTAGTTAGTGCAAAGAAATAGAGGAAAACAATAGAATGGGAAAGACTAGAGATCTCTTCAAGAAAATTAGAGATACCAAGGGAACATTTCATGCAAAGATGTGCACAATAAAGGACAGAAATGGTATAGACCTAACAAGAAGAAGATATTAAGAAGAGGTGGCAAGAATACACAGAAGAACTATACAGAAATGATCTTCACTTCCCAGATAAGCATGATGGTATGATCACTCTCCTAGAGCCAGACATCCTGGAATGGGAAGTCAAGTGGGCCTTAGAAAGCATCACTACGAACAAAGCTAGGGGAGGTGATGGAATTCGAGTTGAACTATTTCAAATCCTAAAAGATGATGCTGTGAATGTGCTGCACTCAATATGCCAGAAAATTTGGAAAACTCAGCAGTGGTCATGGGCTGGAAAAGGTCAGTTTTCATTCCAATCCCAAAGAAAAGCAATGCCAAAGAATGCTCAAGCTACCACACAATTGTGCTCATCTCACAAGCTAGCAAAGTAATGTTCAAAATTTTCCAAGCCAGGCTTCACCAGTACATGAACCATGAACTTCCAGATGTTCAAGCTGGTTTTAGAAAAGGCAAGGAACCAGAGGTCAAATTGCCAACATCCATTGGATGATCAAAAAAACAAGACAGTTCCAGAAAAACATCTATTTCTGCTTTATTGACTATGCCGAAGCCTTTGATTGTGTTTAGTTCAGTTCAGTTCAGTTGCTCAGTCGTGTCTGACTCTTTGCGACCCCATGAATCACAGCACGCCAGGCCTCCCTGTCCATCACCAACTCCTGGAGTTCACCCAAACTCATGTGCATCAAGTCGGTGATGCCATCCAACCATCTCATTCTCTGTCATCCCCTTCTCCTCCTGCCCCCAATCCCTCCCAGCATTAGGGTCTTTTCCAATGAGTCAACTCTTCACAATGAGGTGGCCAAAGTGTTGGAGTTTCAGCCTCAGCATCAGTCCTTTTGACTGTGTGGATCACAACAAACTGTGGAAAATTCTGAAAGAGGTGGGAATATCAGTTCACTTGACTTGCCTCTTGAGATATCTGCATGCAGGTCAGGAAGCAACAGTTAGAACTGGACATGGAACAACAGACTGGTTCCATATAGGGAAAAGAGTACATCCAGGCTCTATATTGTCACCCTGCTTATTTAACTTCTATGCAGAGTACATCATGAGAAATGCTTGGCTGGAGGAAACACAAGCTGGAATCAAGATTGCTGGGAGAAATATCAATCACCTCAGATATGCAGATGACACCACCCTTATGGCAGAAAGTGAAGAGGAACTAAAGATCCTCTTGATGAAAGTGAAAGAGGAGAATAAAAAAGTTGGCTTAAAGCTAAACATTCAGAAAACTAAGATCATGGCATCTGGCCCCATCACTTCATGGTAAATAGATGTGAAAACAGTGGAAACAATTACAGACTTTATTTTGGGGGGCTCCAAAATTACTGCAGATGGTAATTGCAGTCATGAAATTAGAAGACACTTACTCCATCAAAGAAGAGTTATGACCAATCTAGACAGCATATTGAAAAGCAGAGACATTACTTTGCCAACAAAGATTCTTCTAGTCAAGGCTATGGTTTTTCCAGTAGTCATGTATGGAATGTGAGAGTTGTATTATGAAGAAAGCTGAAGGCCAAAGAATTGATGCTTTTGAACTGTGGTATTGGAGAAGACTCTTAAGAGTCTTTTGGACTGCAAGGAGATCCAACCAGTCTATCCTAAAGGAAAGCAGTCCTGAATATTCATTGGAAGGACTGATGCTGAAACTGAAACTCCAATACTTTGGCCACCTGATGTGAAGAACTGTCTCATTTGAAAAGACCCTGATGCTGGGAAAGATTGAAGGCGAGAGGAGAAGGGGACAACAGAGGATGAGATGGTTGGATGGCATCACTGACTCAATCACATGAGTTTGAGTAAACTCTGGGAGTTGGTGATGGACAGGGAGGCTTGGCATGCTGCAGTCCATGGGGTCGCAAAGAGTCAGACACGAGTGAGCTACTGAACTGAACTGAACTGAACTGAACATGATGTAAGTTTTACAGGTATTTGCATTTATGTTCATGTTAAGGTATAATAATATATGGACTGTGTCAATTTGAAGTTGGGATCCACAATTCTCAAGGAATCTTCTTTTGATCTCCATGAAACTCTATGTTAGATAACCATATACAGAGATAGCCTCAAAAGATACCCCAGAAATTCTGGAGTCCAGCATGAGTAGAATGAGTAAGCAGTACCTCTTTAAGAATCATGTTTTAACACTCTTTTCTGTCTCGCTGAATTATGCATCTTATCGTATGTCACCTGGTCTTTTTGATGTTTGTTTCAGTGCCTATGACTCATTTGACTGTGAGTTCCCTGAAAAGAAGGGATAGACCTCCCATTCCAGTATTCTTGGGCTTCCCTTGTGGCTCAGCTTGTAAAGAATCCACGTGCAATGCAGGAGACCTGGGTTTGATCCCTGCGTTGGGAAGATTTCCTGGAGAAGGGAAAGGCTACCCACGTTCGTATTCTGGCCTGGAGAATTCCATGGACTACAGTGCAGGGGTTCGCAAATAGTCAGACACAACTGAGCAACTTTCATTTTCACTTCTCCCTGAAAATAGGTACAGTTTTGCTCACCCTGTGTTTCCTGATACCATGTACAACAAGCATAGTTGCCTTAGGGCCACTGTAGGACTTAGATGTTTTTTAGAAGTGTCACTCCACATCATTTGCAACATGTTAAATTTTAAAAGCCACATTATGGCTCATTTAAAAGATTATTTTTAGTATAAAATCTTACAGATATGTATAATTTTATTTTTTAATTTGGCTATAAGCCAAACACCTATGAATGGTGCTAAATTTTTCAGTCTCATAATGCATACCCAGGAATTCTTCCAACGTGAAATAATCTAAATAACATAATTTTTTCAATAGTCATGAAATTTTAATGGGCAGGAACCTTAACTATTAATGAGGTTGTAACAATATTAATTTTGGTAGTTGTTAAACATTTATTATTTTTAATTCTTCTGGATTATTTTCTTTTTTATATTTTGCAATCAATGATTTTTTCAGTTCTTTTATACTGTTGATGACCTTTGAAGAGCCAGAAGACCTAAGCAGAAGACATAGATTAACAGGCATTGATGGCATATAGTAGGAAGCCAATTAGTGTTTTGGGGTTAGATTGGTAATTTGAGAATATACACATACCACTGCGTATTAGCCAAAGCCATAGCATAATTTATGGTACAATTTTATTTAGTGCTATCACCACTAAGCCATTTATACACAGCAGTTGCTGGCCGTGTTGGTCATAGTGTTGGCAAATCGAGAAAGAAACATTTCCAGGCCAGAGGCGGAAGTTATCCCATAGATGTCAGCAGGGGGAAACCAATGTGAAAGAAGATGAACAGAAGTCCAACACCCTCAGATTTTGGAGAGAGAAGTTGGGCCTCACATGTATTAGCAATATTAGAGCCAGACCTTGTGGCTGATACTCATTAAGCGAGAAAGAGCTGGCAAGTGGACCCAAACATTTCTCTGATCACATCTTCTCTAAGGATGCCTGCCTTGACAAACCCTGCTCTCCAAACCGTGTATGAATGACTGCAAAGAACAAATTCTCCTGAGCACAAGGGACCATCTTATTCCTCAGATGTACTGTGACAGAAAGCAAACACCTTTAAATAGTTGAGAGACATCCAAGGGAGCAGTTTGATCGATCCTAGGTTGAGATGGCCCATGTTTGCTCAGTCACCATCACCCTGGTGGCAATTCTGTTACTTTTTAAAGATCTTTTACTTGTCCACACTGGACCTATAGGTCTCAACTGGGTCAGTATCTGCCCAGGAAGCAATACTGCAAGACTGCACTATCATCACTAGGCAGGCTGAAAACAGATTTGAGAGTTTTAAAGCATATCTGATTGAATAAGTTTCCTAAAGAAATTTGGTATTTTGACCTCAGACTGTTCTTTCAGTATTGTTCCAGGGTAAGGATCCTGAACACTAGACTTGGAACAGAGTCTTGGTAGGCAGTTAGTTACAACTGAAAATTTAATTTGCCTTAGTAATTTCCAAGTATACCTGAACTTTAATTGAGTATCTAACTCTGAATTATGGTTTTATTTAGTAAGTTATTAAAATTTTTTCTTAAAATGTGTTGCGTATAGAATTACCAGTCATCTGTTGGTATGAAGTGCAGATCTGTACAAAATACATCTCTCAGCAATATGTCTCCAGAAACTTGATAATTGTATCCATGTTTGGACGCTCTCTTACTAAAGGTTTTTGTGAGACACACAAATGACAAGTATTGTATTATAACTGTCATACTTTATAAAAATTACTATGTTCCTGGAGCAAAATTATCTAGCCCAAAGGTGCTAAGCCTTAGAGAGGAGGGCTAGAAACTAACATGCACTGAAGATATACTATGTGTTAATACATAAGGTTTCTATCTCTCTCCTTCTCACTCTATAGAAACAGATATAGATTTAGATATAGGTATAGATAGATACATCTTTTATAAGCATTGCATCACAATTGTGTTTGTCCATAACTGACCATTTTCAAAGCAAAATCTGTTACCATGAATAACATAAGTCTGGATGATTTGGGAGCCCTCTCTTACTTGCTTAATGATATTCAGTGACTCCCTGTCTCCCACTGGATAAAGTTTGAATAATTCTGCCTGCTTTTCAAGGTCCTCACTGGTCTTACTACCCAGTCTGTCTTATTTCTTCTTATTTTCCACATAGTCCCTCTGAGCAATGTGGATCAGTATTTGCACTGTCCTATAAATATATTATACTCAATGTCACCCCAAGCTTTGTTATTTCCTCTTCTGTCCCCTAGGCAAATGTCACCAGTTCTCCAAGGATCCCTCCATAGTTCATCATTTAGCAGAGTTCAGTGAGCAGAAATGCTACAAAGACTATTGTTGTTGTCATCTTATAACATAATCTTACTTATAGTATTCACAAGCATGGATTTAAAACAATGATATTATAAGGAAATCAGGGGACATTTATGGCAAAGGAAGCTCTGAGGCTTTTTCTCTTTAGAATAAAGCAAAATGCATAGCTGAAGCTAGACTGCAAATTCCAACACTATGCTCCTTAGAATATAAGGGGTCACATTTTTCATAAGACTTTAGGTCAACAATATGGCTCCACTGAACTACTTGAATATAAGCTTGACAAACTTCACTCTTAAAGTTGTCAAGTTCTGAAAAACAATCCACAGTATTTGAGGGCTTCCCAGGTGATGCAGGGGTAAAGAATCTGCCTGTCAATGCAGGAGATTCAGGTGATGTGGGCTCAATCCCTAGGTCAAGAACGTCCCCTGGAGGAGGAAATGGCAACCCACTCCAGTATTCTTGCCTGGAAAATTCCACGGGTAAAGGAACCTGGTGGGCTACATACAGTCCATGGGGTCAAAAAGAGTCAGATGCAACTGAGCACACATGCATGCAGTCACAATACTTGTATCTGTGATGCTTCCACATTCATAATAAATAAAACTTGAAGATAAATAAAATATCCATCTTGTTTTCCTTTTCATGAAGGGAGACTGTTCTCTAAAATGGCTTCATAATTCAGAATAAAACTCATAGATACTAAGCATGATAGTTGATATTTTTCAACATAGGCATTACAAGTAAGTGTAGCCATCAAAGTCATACAACTTTTTAGTTCGAATGACATTCATTGTTTAGTAGATGTTTCCCATACTATGGTTTAACAAAATCAAGTGGTGGTAAGAATTATTTATGGCAAGTTTCTTATATTTAAGAATTTTTAAGCACAATTTTTAAAACTATCAGTTTTGGAAAATTGAAGATAGTGTAATGGCCCATTCTTAGACACATAGAAACATACATGCACTTATGCAAGATGATCTGGTTAGAATCTGCTTTTTCATCTAATGTTGTTGATTGGATAATAATTTCCTTCTATATAATGAAAAGTTGCTTTTTAGTTTAAAAAAACAAAAAATCCAACAAGGAAACACAGGCTCTGTGCTAGGTACCAAGTGGTTAAAGTCAGACATGGTTCCTGTCCTAGATCTTTCAGGTTTGTGGAGAAGACAGAAATGATGCAGCAGGAAAGTAACAGCAAAAATAGACATGTTTCTGCCCTCAAGGAATTAGGCTACTGTTAGGGAGGGACAGTATTATGTAAGTAAACAAATGAATACATTATTCCAAATCACAGTTTATCTTATGGAGAAACCACAGTGTATAGTGCTGAAGAACAAGGAGGGGGCTAATTCTTAGCAAGAGCTAAGAGATGCTTTGAGAGATACATAAGCTGAGGGCTACAGTGTGAGAAGAATTCAGCCATTTAAGCAGTGTTGTGTGTGTGTGTGTGTGAGTTGCTCATTCGTGCCCAACTCTTTGCAACCCCACAGACTGTAGCCCACAAGGTTCCTCTATCCATGGGGATTCTCCAGGCAAGAACACTGGAGTGGGTTGCCATTTCCTTCTCCAGGTTAAGCAGTGTTAGAGAAAGACAAAACCATGTATAAAGGTCCTAAAACAAACAAACAAAAAGGTCTATTTGTTCAAAGATCAGAGTGTATTCTAACTAGAACAGAGTATGGAAAAGAAGAGAGATATGAAATAAATTTGTAAAAAAATAGATTGCAGGGGGAGGTCCAAAGATGGCAAAGGAATAGAACGGGGAGACCACTTTCTCCCCCACTAATTCATCAAAAGATCATTTGACTGCTGAGCAACTTAAACAACTTCTGAACACTAGCGGAGGACACCAGGAACCCAGAAAGGCAGCCCATTCTCTTTGAAAGGAGGTAGGACAAAATATAAAAGACAAAAAGAGAGACAAAAGAGTTAGAGACAGAGACCCGTCCCAAAGACGGAGTCGTGAAGGAGAAGTTTCCAAACACCAGGAAACCCTCTCACTGGCAGGTCTGTGGGGAGTTTTGGAATCTCAGAGGGCAACATAACTGGGAGGAATAAAAAAAGAAAAAACCCACAGAATATGCGCCTAATCACAACTTCCAGTGGAGAAGTAGCCCAGATGCTTGTGTCTGCCACCATTGAGTGGGGGCTGAACAGGGAGCCACGGGTTGCATGATTAGGGTGAGGACCAGGCCTGAATGCCCTGAGGACAATCTGAGGGAGCTAACGTGAGATAGCAAGCCAAACTGTAGGATAGCTAGAGAGAGGGGGGGATAAAGAGGAAAGAGAGAGAGAAAGAGAACTTTCCTGTGAAAAGCTCTGACCTAAGGCACAGCCTGACCAGCTCACGAAACAAAGGATTGAGCAAATATCAGAGGAGAGCTAGCCAGCTGTGGACCTGCCCATTCCCCAGCTGGAGGCATAGAGGCAGGTGGGCGACAGCCAGAGCCAGAAGGCAAGAGGCAATCTTGGCCCCAGAGACAACATCCCCCACCAAACTGTGAGCAGGCTTCCAGTTCCTAACCAAGTCTTCCTGGGATCCTGGACAGTTGACATCTGCCAGGAGGGTTGCAGCCAGAGATCAACTCCTCAGAGGAGACACACAGCACACTTGAGTAGGTGCTCTCACTGCACACCCGGGAAACTGAGCGGCTAGGACTGGGTAGGTAATAAGATGCACAGCCCACCTGGGACAGTGCGCTTGCCAAGCACGTGGTCACCTGAACTGCTTGGACCTGGGAATGGCACAAAACGTGTGCCCAACCGAGTCTGTGCCTTTGTGGAGTACCCGAGAACCTGAACCTGAGCAGCTTAGACCCAGGAAGTGCATGAAACCCAGGGCCTGCTTTGGACAGTTCCCCTGCAGAGCAACCTGGAGCCTGAGCCATGTAGACAGGGAAAGCACACACGTCATGAGTGGGGGCAAACCCAGTGTGGTCCAGACATACTGTGAGCACTCCCCACACACACACCAGTGGTATTTGTTTGCAGTGTTCCCCCCTCCCCACAGCACAACTGAACAAGTGAGCCTAAATAAGTGACCACCTTCACCCACTTGTGTCACGCCAGAAATTAGACACTAAAGACATCAGCAAACAGAGGAAGCCAAAATAAACAAAGAAGAGGGAACCGCTCTGAAAGTGATGGGTGCAACAAATTAAAACCCTGTAGTTAGCATTGTCTAAGCATTGGAAGGGGCCTACAGACCTTAAGAAGAAGCATCAGATCAGATCAGATCAGATCAGTCGCTCAGTCGTGTCCGACTCTTTGAGACCCCATGAATCGCAGCACGCCAGTCCTCCCTGTCCATCACCAACTCCCGGAGTTCACCCAGACTCACGTCCATCAAGTCAGTGATGCCATCCAGCCATCTCATCCTCTGTCGTCCCCTTTTCCTCTCGCCCCCAATCCCTCCCAGCATCAGAGTCTTTTCCAATGAGTCAACTCTTCGCCTGAGGTGGCCAAAGTACTGGAGTTTCAGCTTTAGCATCATTCCTTCCAAAGAAATCCCAGGGCTGATCTCCTTCAGAATGGACTGGTTGGATCTCCTTGCAGTCCAAGGGACTCTCAAGAGCCTTATCCAACACCACTCTCAAGAATCTTCTCCAACACCACAGTTCAACATCAATTCTTTGGCGCTCAGCTTTCTTCACAGTCCAACTCTCACATCCATACATGACCACAGGAAAAACCATAGCCTTGACTAGACGAACCTTTGTTGGCAAAGTAATGTCTCTGCTTTTCAATATGCTATCTAGATTGGTCATAACTTTCCTTCCAAGGAGTAAGCGTCTTTTAATTTCATGGCTGCAGTCACCATCTGTAGTGATTCTGGAGCCCAGAAAAATAAAGTCTGACACTGTTTCCACTATTTCCCCATCTATTTCTCATGAAGTGGTGGGACCGGATGCCAGAAGAAACAGAAGCTGGAACAAAGAACTATCTGAAACTGAATTGACCCCACACTGCCCTCAACATCTCCAGAGAAATTCCTAGATATATTTTTACTATTATAATTTTTTTATTTTTAAGTTCTTTATTACTCCTTTAATTTTCATTTTTATAAACTACTATTCAGTTCAGTTCAGTTCAGTTGCTCAGTCGTGTCTGACTCTTTGCGACCCCACAAATCGCAACACGCCAGGCCTCCCTGTCCATCACCAACTCCCGGAGTTCACCCAGAAAGACCCCATTTTAAAGCAAATTTCATACATATATATTTTATAATTTTTGTGATTGATTTTGTTTTGTATTTTTAATATTGTATTTTTCAGAGTCTAACCTCTACTCTAGATTTTTAATCTTTGCTTTTTGGCATTTGTTATCAATTTTGTACCTTTAAGAATCTAATCTTCAGTACCCATTTTTACTTAGGAGTGTGATTACTGGCTTGATTGGTCTCTCCCCTTTAGACTCTCCCTTTTCTCCCCCAGGTCACCTCTATCTCCTCCCTCCCCCTTCTCTTCTCTGCATAATTCTGTGAATCTCTCTGGGTGTTCCAGGCTGTGGAGAACGCTAAGGGAACTGATTACTGGCTAGATTGCTCTCTCCTCTTTTGACTCCCCCTCTTCTCTTCCTGGTCACCTCTATCTCCCTCCTCCCTCTTCTCTTCTCCACATAACTCTGTGAACCTCTCTGAATGTCCCTCACTGTGGAGAATCTTTTAACCATTAACCTAGAAGTTTTATCATCTGTGCTATATGGATGAAGAAGTCTCAAGGCTACTGTAAGAATAAGACTGAAAGCCAGAAGCAGGAGGCTTAAATCCAAAACTTTAGAACACCAGAAAACTCCTGACTCCAGGGAACATTAATCGACAAGAGCTCAACCAAAAGCCTTCATACCTACACTGAAACCAAGCTCCACCCAAGAGCCAACAAATTCCAGAGCGAGACATACCATGCTAATTCTCCAAGAACACAGGAACATAGCCCTGAGCATTAAAATACAGGCTGCCCAAAGTCACACCAAACTCATAGACACCTCAAAATTCACTACTGGACACTTCATTGTGCTCCAGAGAAAAGAGATCCAGCTCCACCCACCAGAACACTGATACAAGCTTCCCTAACCAGGAAACCTTGACAAGCCACTAGTCCAACCCCACCCACAGGGAGGAACCTCACAATAAAGAGGAACCACAAACTTCTAGTATACAGAAAGGCCACCCCAAACACAGCAATCTAAACAAAATGAAAAGGCAGAGAAATATTCAGCAAGTAAAGGAACATGATAAATGCTCACCAAACCAAACAAAAGAAGAGGAGATAGGGAGTCTACCTGAAAAAGAATTCAGAATAATGCTAGTAAAGATGGTCCAAAATCTTGAAAACAAAATGGAGTTACAGATAAATAGACTAGAGACAAGGATTGAGAAGATGCAAGAAATGTTTAACAAGGACCTAGAAGAAATTTTTTAAAAAGTCAATCAATAATGAATAATGCAATAACTGAGATCAAAAGCAATCTGGAGGGAACCAACAGTAGAATAACTGAGGCAGAAGATAGGATAAGTGAGGTGGAAGATAGAATGGTGGAAATAAATAAAGCAGAGAGGGAAAAAAAGAATGAAAATAAATGAGGACAACCACAGAGACATCTGGGACAATGTTAAATGCCCCAATTTCAAATCATAGGACTCCCAGAAGGAGAAGACAAAAATAAAGGGCATGACAAAATACTTGAGGAGATAATAGTTGAAAACTTCCCTAAAATGGAGAAGGAAATAGCCACCCAAGTTCAAGAAACCCAGAGAGTCCCAAATGGGATAAACTCAAGGTGAAACACCCCAAGATACATATTAATCAAGTTAATGAAGACCAAACACAAACAGCAAATGTTAAAAGCAACAAGGGAAAAGCAACAAATTACACACAAGGGGATCCCCATAAGGATACCAGGTGATCTTTCAATAGAAACTCTGCAGGCCAGAAGGCAATGGCAGGACATACTTAAAGGATGAAAGAGAAAAACCTACAACCCAGATTACTATATCCAGCAATATATCTGCATATACTATCTCATTCAGATATGAAGGAGAAATCAAAAGCTTTACAGATAAGAAAAAGCTGAGAGAATTCAGCACCACCAAACCAGTTCTTCAACAAATGCTAAAGGATCTTCTTTAGACAGGAAACACAGAAAACGTTTATAAACTCAAACCCAAAACAACAAAGTAAATGGCAACGGGATCATACTTATCAATAATTACCTTAAATGTAAACGGGTTGAATGCCCCAACCAAAAGACAAAGACTGACTGAATGGATACAAAAACAAGACCCCTATGTTTGTTGTCTACAAGAGACCCACCTCAAAACAAGGGACACATACGTACTGAAAGTAAAGGGCTGGAAAAAGGTATTTCATGCAAATGGAGACCAAAACAAAGCAGGAGTAGCAATACTCATATCAGATGAAATAGACTTTGAAATAAAGGCCGTGAAAAGAGACAAAGAAGGACACTATATAATGATCAAAGGATCAATCCAAGAAGAATATATAACAATTATAAATATATAAGCACCCAACATAGGAGCACCATAATATGTAAGGCAAATGCTAACAAGTATGAAAGGGGAAATTAACAGTAACACAATAATAGTGGGAGACTTTAATACCCCACTCACATAATGGATAGATTAACTAAAAAGAAAATTAGCAAGGAAACACAAACTTTAAATGATGCAATGGACCAGTTAGACTTAATTGATATCTATAGGACATTTCTCCCCAAAACAATGAATTTCACCTTTTTCTCCAGTGCACATGGAACATTCTCTAGGATAGATCACATCCTGGGCCATAAATCTACCCTTGGAAAATTCAAAATACTGAAATCATTTCAAGCATCTTTTCTTATCACAGTGCAGTAAGATTAGATGTCAACTACAGGAGGAAAAAAAAAAACTATTAAAAATACAAACATATGGAGGCTAAACAACACACTTCTGAATAACCAACAAATCACATAAAAAATCTGAAAAGAAATAAAAATATGCATATAAATGAATGAAAATGAAAACACGACAACCCAAAACCTATGGAATTCAGTAAAAGCCGTGCTAAGGGGAAGGTTCATAGCAGTACAAGCTTCCCTCAAGAAACAAGAGAAAAATCAAATAAATAACCTAACTTTACTCCTGCTGCTGCTGAGTCACTTCAGTCGTGTCCGACTCAGTGCGACCCCATAGACGGCAGACCACCAGGATGCCCCGTCCCTGGGATTCTCCAGGCAAGAACACTGGAGTGGGTTGCCATTTCCTTCTCCAATGCATGAAAGTGAAAAGTGAAAGTGAAGTTGCTCAGTCGTGTCTGACTCTTAGCAACCCCATGGACTGCAGCCTTCCAGGCTCCTCTGTCCATGGGATTTTCCAGGCAAGAGTATTGGAGTGGGGTGCCATTGCCTTCTCCAAACTTTACTCCTAAAGCAATACAAAAAGAAGAAATGAAGAACCCCAGGGTTAGTAGAAGGGAAGAAATCATAAAAATTAGGGGAGAAATAAATGAAAGAGAAAGAAAGGAGACTATAGCAAAAATCAACAAAACTAAAGCTGGTTCTTTGATAAGATAAATAAAATAGACAAACCATTAGCCACACTCATCAAGAAAAAAAGGGAGAATAATCAAATCAACAGAATTAGAAATGAAAATGGAGAAATCACAACAGACAACATAGAAATACAAAGGATCATGAGACTACTCTCACCAACTATATGTTAATAAAGTGGACAACTTGGAAGAAATGGATGAATTCTTAGAAAAGTATAACCTTCCAAAACTGAACCAGGAGGAAATAGAAAATCTTAACAGACCCAACACAAGCACGGAAATCGAAACTTTAATCAAAAATCTTCCAACTAACAAAAGCCCAGGACCAAATGGCTTCACAGCTGAATTTTACCAAAAATTTAGAGAAGAGCTAACACCTATCCTACTCAAACTCTTTTAGAAAATTGCAGAGGAAGGTAAACTGCCAAACTCATTATATGAAGCCACCATCACCCTAATCCCAAAACTAGACAAAGATGCCACAAAAAGAGAAAACTACAGGCCAATATCACTGATGAACATAGATTCAAAAATCCTCAACAAAATTCTAGCAAACAGAATCCAACAACATATTAAAAAGATCATACAAAAGACCAAATGGGCTTTATCCCAGGGATGCAAGGATTCTTCAGTATTCACAAATCAATCAATGTGATATATTATATTAACAAATTGAAGGAAAATACTATATGATTATCTCAACAGATGCAGAGAAAGCCTTTGACAAAAATTCAACATCCATTTATTTAAAAAACCCTCCAGAAAGCAAGCATAGAAGGAACATACTTCGACATAATAAAAGCCATATATAATAAACCCACAGCAAACATTATACTCAATGGTGAAATATTGAAAGCATTTCCTCTAAAGCCAGGAACAAGACAAGGGTGCTCACTCTCACCACTACTATTAAACAGAGTTTTCAAAGTTTTAGTCACAGCAATCAGAGAAGAAAAAGAAACAAAAGGAATCCAGATTGTAAAAGAGGAAGTAAAACTTTCACTGTTTGCAGATGACATGATCCTCTATATAGAAAACCCTAAAGACTCCATCAGAAAATTACTAGAGCTAATCAATAAATATAGCAAAGTTGCAGGATATAAAATTAACACACAGAAATCCCTTGCATTCCTATACACTAACAATGAGAAAACAGAAAGAGAAATTAAAGAAAAAATTCCATTCACCATTGCAATGAAAAGAACAAAACGCTGCTGCTGCTGCTGCATCACTTCAGTCATGTCCGACTCTGTGCAACCCCATAGACGGCAGCCCACCAGGCTCCCCCGTCCCTGGGATTCTCCAGGCAAGAATACTGGAGTGGGTTGCCATTTCCTTCTCCAATGCATGAAAGTGAAAAGTGAAAGTGAAGTCGCTCAGTCATGCCCGACTCTTAGCGACCCCATCGACTGGAGCGTACCAGGCTCCTCCATCTATGGGATTTTCCAGGCAAGAGTACTGGAGTGGGGTGCCATTGCCTTCTCCAAAGAACAAAATACTTAGGAATAAATCTACATAAAGAAACAGAAGACCTATATATAGAAAACTATAAAATACTGATGAAAGAAATCAAAGATGACACAAATAGATGGAGAAATATACCATGTTTGTGGATTGGAAGAATCAATATAGTGAAAATGAGTATACAACCCAAAGCAATCTATAGATTCAATGCAATCCCTATCAAGCTACCAGCGGTATTTTTCAGAGAACTAGAACAAAGAATTTCACAATTTGTATGGAAATACAACAAACCTCGAATAGCCAAAACAATCTTGAGAAAGAAGAATGGAATTGGAGGAATCAACCTGCTTGACTTCAGACTATACTACAAAGCAACAGTCATCAAGACAGTATGGTACTGGCACAAAGACAGAAATGTAGGTCAATGGAACAAAATAGAAAGCCCAGAGATAAGCCCATGCACCTATGGACACCTTATCTTTGACAAAGGAGGCAAGAATATACAATGGAGAAAAGACAATCTCTTTACCAAGTGGTGCTGGGAAAACTGGTCAACCACTTGTAAAAGAATGAAACTAGAACACTTTCTAACACCATACACAAAAATAAACTCAAAATGGATTAAAGATCTAAATGTAAGACCAGAAACTATAAAACTCCTAGAGGAAAACATAGGCAAAACATTCTCTGACATAAATCACAGCAGGATCCTCTATGACCCACCTCCCAGGGTAATGGAAATAAAAGCAAAATAAACAAGTGGGACCTAATTAAACTTAAAAGCTTTTGCACAACGAAGGATACTGTAAGCAAGGTGAAAAGACAGCCTTCAGAATGGGAGAAAATAATAGCAAACAAAGCAACTGACTAAGAATTAATCTCAAAAATATTCAAGCAGCCCATGCATCTCATTCCGGAAAAATAAACGACCCAGTCAAAAAATGGGACAAAGAACTAAACAGACATTTCTCCAAAGAAGACATACAGATGGCTAACAAACACATGAAAAGATGCTCAACATCACTCATTATCGGAGAAATGCAAATCAAAACCACAACGAGGTACCATTTCACACCAGTCAGAATGGCTGCTATCCAAAAGTCTACAAACAATAAATGCTGTAGAGGGTGTGGTGAAAAGGGAACCCTCTTACACTGTTGGTGGGAATGCAAACTAGGACAGCCACTATGGAGAACAGTGTGGAGAGTCCTTAAAAAAAACTGGAAATAGAACTGCCATACGACCCAGCAATCCCACTGCTGGGCATACACACCGAGGAAACCAAAATTGAAAGAGACACGTGTACCCCAGTGTTCATCACAGTACTGTTTACAATAGCTAGGACATGGAAGCAACCTAGATGCCCATTGGCAGACGAATGGACAAGAAAGCAGCTGTGGTACATATACACAATGGAATAGACTCAGCTATTTAAAAGAATGCATTTGAATCAGTTCTAATGAGGCGGATGAAACTGGAGCCTATTATACAGAGTGAAGTAAGTCAGAAAGAAAAACACCAATACAGTATATTAATGCATATAGATGGAATTTAGAAAGATAGTAATGATGACCCTATATGCAAGACAGCAAAAGAGACACAGATGTAAAGTACAAACTTTTGGACTCTGTGGGAGAAGGCAAGGGTGGCATGATTTGAAATAATAGCATTGAAACATGTATATTACCATATGTGAAATAGATCACCAGTCCAGGTTTGATGCATGAGACAGGGCGCTCAGGGCTGGTGCACTGGGATGACCCTGAGGGATGGGATGGGGGAGAGGTTGGAGGGGGCTTCGGATGGGGAACACATGTACACCCCTGGCTGATTCATGTGAATGTATGGCAAAAACCACTACAGTACTGTAAAATAATTAACCTCCAATTAAAATAATTAATTTAGAAAAAATATAGATTGTGGTCAGATCATCATAACCATATAAGATGTATCATGGAGTTTAAATTACATCCTAACTACAACAAGAGAACATACAGGGGTACTAAAATAATTTTAACTTTAAATTGTTCTTCTTGGCAACTAGACTATGAAACAAGGAAGTCCAATTGGACACTATTGCTGTCCTCCAAGGAAGAAGAGAGGGTATATTGTACCAGAGTGCTTGCAAGGAAGATAGAAACAGAGCTCTGAGGTAGATTTTGAAGATAGACTTGAAAAATCTGTTGATGAATTGGCTTGGGTAATGCAAAGGATTAAGAAAAGTAAATTAAGAATGCTGCCCAGATTTCTGGCTTAAGTAACTGAGGGGGAATTCTTCACATCTACTGAGTTGGGGAAGTTTGAAAGCAGAATGAAATTTAAAGCAAGAAGGGGTGTTTGAGAGTGAAATTCAGTCATAGTCACAGAGATTTTGAGATGCTTATGAAATAGTCTTTTCAAAATGTCAAGTGGGCAGTTAAATATGTACATGAGGATGCATTTGAAATGAGCATAACTGAAGAGTTCTCAGTTCATAGATGATATATAGAGTGATAGTAACGAGCAGTATTACCAAAATAGAAAGTGTAAAGAAAGAAGAAAAGAGGATCTCACAAGTTCCAGGGCAAAAAGTAAAACTAAACAAGAGATTGAGTAGCCAATGAAATATGGGACAGTAGACATCATGCAAATAAAACAAGAAAGTGTTTCAAGAAATGTGTTGCATTACTGAGAAGTCAGGTACTCTTTTGGTTTTTATTCATTTATTGATTAATACCTGGAAGTTTATTGTAAAAGGTAAATACTGTTACCAAATAATGTAACAGTAATAATAATTCAGATAGAGTTGGTAAACTACTTTCACATACTTTATCTGACTTGATTCCAACAACAAGTATATTTTATTACTGATTGTATTATACACTTAAAGACACCAGGGTTCTTGCAAGCAACTAATATTTAATAATACATTC